>NC_092137.1:80019278-80644278 GCF_043159975.1 Macaca nemestrina | reverse complement strand
GTCCTTCATTACTCGTTGTGCAATAGTGGAATGGATCCTTTAGCATTTCTTTGTTGCAACAGGCATGACATTAAATCATGTCAGTAGAGGGTGTTGGAGAGGGAGTAAAGAAGAGTCTTTTCTTCCTGGTTCTGGTGTACTGCTCTTCTTTCTGCATCTTCCTATTGCAGGCTACTAGTGGTACAGTGTAGGGGCATCCAGTGTTGTGTACATTCCCTAGGTGAGCTCAGGGCTCTGTCTGCAGTCCAGTGTCCATGTAACTGCAGACCTCCTGAGGCAGACACCATGTACCCTAGGCCATTCCTTGACAGGCAACAGGTTCCTGGAACCTTGGTTCCCTCTGATCACACTCACCAACATTGTGCAGCCTATACCCTGGAGCATGCAGGCCAACCCATAAAATGCGTTTACCATCCAGTGCGAGGCAACTATACCTTCTCCGGTGAAGTCAGAATCCAAGCTTTGGAGAGAAGGCCCCTTCATTTAAAATTTGTCCCTTCCTTAAATAATCTCCCTAAGTTCTAAGGTCTTCTTTAGAGTTCTTTTTATACCTTTATAATTACTCTCCTCTAATAGATACTAATTTCTCTGTTCAAATGAATCTCATGTCTGTCTCTTGACTGGATTCTGACTGATACAGTAACACTTTGCATTTTTAAATATTTAGTAAATTCGATAGTCTTTACAATATTCTTTTGAAATAACTATTCCCATTTTAGACATGAAAACCCTTTGGCCCACTTTTTTCAATCATCCAATAAGTGTTTACTGAGGGCTGAATACGAGCCCGGCACATGGCTGTACACTAAAAGCGACATAGATAGGGTAGGGCCAGAATCCAGAACCCAAGACTAGGCTGCTTTCTATTACACATTTAAGGTGATAGTAAGTGTGTTGGTGGCACACTATTTTTTGAAGAATGTTAAGGCATGGCTTCTCAAATTTTAATGTGCATACCAATTACCTATGTAAGTACAGGTTCTGATTCAGTGGTTTTTATGGATTGAATTGTACCCCTTCCTCACAAATTTATATGTTAAAGTACTTACCCTCCAGGACCTCAGAATGTGACTTTATTTGAAGATGGCATCGTTGTAGATAATTAGGTTAAGACGAAGTCACACTAGAGTAGACTGGGCCCTTAATCCAATATGGCCAGTGTTTTGATAAATAATGGCATGTGAGAAGGTACCTGCACACAGGGAGTCACCATGTGAACTTGACGGCAGAGATCAGGGTGATGCATCTATAAGCCAAGGAACGTAAAGACTGCCAATTAACCACTAGAAACTAGAAGAGATGCATGGAACACATTCTCCCTCAGAGACAATAGATGGAACCAACCCAGCTAACACCTTGGTCTCAGAGTTCTGGCCTCTAGAGCCACGAGACAATACATTTCCATTGTTTAAGCCACCCAGTTTATGGCATGCTGTTATGGCAGCTCTAGGAAACTAACACAGTGGGCTTGAGGTGTAACCTGAGATTCTGAATTTCTAACAAACTCCCAGCTGATGCTGATGCTGATGCTGTTGGTCTTCAGATCACATTTTGAGTGGAAAAAGAAGTGAGTATATAAAAGAGGACCCAAAACCTTCTCCCTCTGCTTGCTTTTTAGGGAACAATGTCCTTCCTACAGTATCGGTTAAACAAACTAACCCCATAGTCTGGCCGGTAACCTAGAACCTGTATAGCCTGTCTCAAAACAATGAAATGATTTTGTGGTTGGCATAGAGGGAGAAATTACACATTGTTAAAAGGGTGAGTAAAGCTCAAGGCAGTTCATCTACAAGTGTAAATTAAGAGGAATAAGCAGAACAAACCAGTTAGTTGGGCTGAAAAAACACATGTGCCGGTATAGCCAAATCATTTTAGTGCAGGAGGTGGCAGATCAACAAAGTCCAACTACAGGGGTTAGTGCAGGAGGTGGCAGATCAACAAAGTCCAACTACAGGGGTCTCCGAGTAGCCATACACATGGAAACCGCTCCCTGTCATGATCTTTGTGAGGTCTGATCCTGCTATGCTTGCCTTTTAACTTCTATGATTTCTCCCTTGCTGCTTTACATGCGCCCTCATAATACTTCCTCTTTGCTTTCCCTCATTATTTGTAACCAAAGTGTTCTAACTCTTAAAACACACAAAGCATTTTAGTAAAGATGAACATATCTGTCCTCTGCAATGGATCCCCCATAGCAGAGATGTTAAATTGTCTCCTGCTAGCCTTACTTTTCTTTCTTCCTTTCATGAATTTTACCAGGGCATATGGCCTCCTAGCTGATAACTTTGTTTCCCAGTTCCCCTGCCACTACGTGTGGCCATGTGACTGAGTTTGGGACAATGGAATATGTATTGAGGTGATGTGCGCAATGTCAGCATCATGTCCTTAAGGCAGAGCTTTCCCTGGGCATCACTTTTTTTCATTACAACCTGGGAATCAGCAACAAGAGCAGCAGCTGTTAGACTCAAAAGTGGAAGCTACATGGAGGAAAGTGCATGAGATTTGCTAGCCTAGGTGACTTGAGCACTGATGCCTCCCCATCCTAGACTGATCTTACCTTTGGGTTGTCACATATTTGGGGGTTTCTTGGTTACGGTATCTTAACAGGTACCCTTAGAAATACACTATCCAAGAAACTGTCCATGATGTTTACTTTTATAGAACTTTGCTGTCCATTTCCAATTGTAAGCCTTGGCCTGCCAGCTCCATTCTGCTTTATTTGAGATTGATGGGACTTAGCAGTACTAAGGTATCTGTGTCCATGCACAAACCAGAAGATCAGCACCTTCATTTTTATTCAGGGCTGTACAGCAGCTTCCGGCCATTGCATGAGCCTTAAGGACATGCTTTCCCATCAAGCACCATCGTGCCTGAACTGAGATGGACTCTTGTCTTCATTTGGAGCCAATGTTATTCCATCCATGTGTATGCACAGGCTAAAATGCTAAAACAGAGATCAGCCCTGCACAAAAGCAAACACAAATGCTGGATGACTAAGGAGAATTTTAAATAATAAAAAATCTCTCCTTTTTCGGAGCTAGTATTTACACAGCCAGGTCTTCTGCTAATCAACAACTTATGGTGAAATCAATGCCCAAGAATTCCCAGCACTCAACCAGAGTACCTGATTTTATTAAACATTTTTCCCTGTTTAGGCAGATACTATGGATCTCTTTTATAGACAGGGAAATTGATACACTGAAAAGTTGTATCCTTTCAGTGTATAGAGCAGTTAAATATAAAAGCAACCCCAGCATAACACCTCATCCACCCAATAGATGTTTCTTCACCATTCATTCACTTGTTCATTCATTTAACTTATTCTTACTTTTTAAAAATTTATATATTCAACCAATACACATGTGGCTTGCCTGTTAATTAATATAAAATGGACCAGTTATATAACTTATCATTTGCTTATTATTTCATCTGACAAGCATTAACTAAGCATTTACTATGTGTGGCCCAGTACACCCAGGAAAGGATATTGAACAAGGAGCATACAGTCCTGTTTTTGGAACACTACAATAGGTTGCATTAGATCATGGTTAACCTCGTGAGACTGGAGTCAATCCTATCTCAGTTTACCAGCACATACCAAGTGCCACTGGCTGAGTACTCCCAGTCCACATGACCAGGCTCCATCCACATATCAGTTCTACTGGTCTCATTGTAGAAAACCTAGATCAGGTGATGGTTGGGTGAAGAAGAAGAGAAACTGTCAAAGAAAGAAATAAGAACAGCCTTCTCCTCATAAAAACTCAAAGTGCTTGGCCTCCTGATAGTAGGCTAGTTGTCACTTTGATATATGAAGGATGTACTTACACACACACACAAACACACACACACACACACAGAAAGAGAGAGAGAGGGAGAGAGAGAGAGAGAGAGAGAGAGAGAGAGGCAGGCAGAACTAAGAATTAGAAAATACATTATAAAAAGAAAAACTAAAAAAATCAATTATTTAGTCCAGAAAATGTAAATAAGACAGGTAAAGGAGAACTGTTACTATTTTTAAATGAATTGGCCTTACTTGATAAACGGAAACAATTATTTACTGAGTTCTTGCTACCTCTAGGCACTGTGCCAGCACTTTTCCATGTTTCTTTGTTTCCTCATTTAGTTCTCTCTATCACCATGCCAGGTAGGTATTGCTAACTCTGATTATAAATATAAATATAAATAATAAAGAAGTCAAGGTTTAGAAAGGTCAAGGATGTCACCTAAAGTCACGCAAGTGGCAAGTGGCAGAGCTAAGACTAGAAATCATGTCTATCTGGCACCAAAACCCATGTATTTTGTATACTGTTACAATGCTATATATGCAACCATGCAAGAGCAGGAGCAGCTCACAACCAAAATGACAGGCAACTGGTGAGAGGAATCCAGAGGTGAAATCTCAGTTGGTCAGGGCTCTGCGTGTAACAAGAGGAAGGTGCCGCCAAGGTAGGAAGCATCCATCAGGCCAACACCTCCTACCCACGGAGTTTAGGCCACAGAAATGGATAGAGCAGGGGTGGTCACAGGCCAGGTACTGACATTTCCAGAGCTCAGCAAAGAGTCAATATGGGGACCCAAATACTGTACTTTAATATTTAAGTGTTTTAACTCAAGCAAATAAACTTAAATATTTTCCATTCTTCTTTTGTAACACGCATACTTTTGTAGCAACTGGGAAGACCAGATTCTGATTGGATTTCTCCAACCTAAGTGGTTAATCTGTGACCTCAGCCACCACTATCATCCCAAGGCCTTCCCCCTTTCCCCTCCTATCCCAGCTCCATCATGAGGGATTTCGCGCTGATGACTATGGACATCCAGTTAAAATCAATGTCCAGACTCGAGAAACACAATCTTCTCTACAAATAACAGCATTTGGAGGATCCATTCACAGCATCACTATTTTCTGCCCCCAGGCAAGAGGGCACACAAACCCTGGAAGCCAGCTTGGAACTATTTGGATAGTCAGTTTTAAGACCTTGGTACCCATAGTGTGGTGCAGGATAAAGGCATGGGCTCCCAAGGTCAGGCCCCTGGGCCCATGGATTCCTTATCCCCCAGAGTAGAGTACAGCCAGGAGAGGCCAAAGTGGGGGCCTCTACATTGCATGGTTTAGGATAGGCACTCCTCTTGCCCAGATCAAAGGTCAGTCTTGTGGAGTCACATACTTCTCTTGCAAAGGGAGAAGAAAATTTGGTTTATGGGAATCAACTGGGTTAGAAATGTTCTAATTCATAAGTTCTCATCCCCTACTATACATTCAAATCACCTAAGAAAATCTAAAACAATATATATACTGTCAGGCCTCTGAGCCCAAGCTAAGCCATCATATCGCCCATGACCTGTACATATACATCCAGATGACCTGAAGTAACTGAAGAATCACAAAAGAAGTGAAAATGGCCAATTCCTGCCTTAACTGATGACATTCCACCATTGTGATTTGTTCCTGCCCCACCTTAACTGAGCAATTAACCTTGTGAAATTCCTTCTCCGGACTCAAAAGTTCCCCCACTGAGCACCTTGTGACCCCCATCCCTGCCCATAAGAGAAAAACACCCTTTGACTGTAATTTTCCACTACTCACCCAAATTCTATAAAATGGCCCCACCCGTATCTCCCTTCTCAGACTCTCTTTTCGGACTCAGACCGCCTGCACCCAGGTAAACTAAACAGCCTTGTTGCTCACACAAAGCCTGTTTGGTGGTCTCTTCACATTGACACATGTGGCATATACCTGAAAAAAAAAAAATACATATACCTGGTCCCATCCATAGAGAATCTAATTTAATTGATATGGAAAGCACCTTGAGTATAAAAAATTTTGTAAAGCTGCCCAATGGGATGTAAATGTGCAACCAAGATTACATACTACTATTAACTACATAAAATAATGTATATTATGGCCTGGAAACAACTCCTCCCACTCTAACCATGTATGTGTCTGTGAAACTTTGATGATCACTAAGGGGTGAGAGTGAGAATGGTAGGAAGGTGATTAGAAGGAGGAGGGTAGGCAGGGGCCCAGGCCAGAGGTAAGACACTGAGACAAGACTGTGCCATGCATCTGACACCAAATCATTTCTCCAGGAGTAATGATACGTGATTTCTTTGGGCAGGTGGGGGATGGAATTAGTTTATTTGGCTTTTATGGATGATTTTCTTTCTTTCAAATTGCCCCCACATCCCTGCACCTCAGTGCCTGTCACCTATTTCAAATTAGTGGTTTTGATAAAATCTTATTTCTTCTTAGGGTCAGAGAGTCTTCCAGGATCATGTCCTTGAACTTCCCTTTCCTGAGAGCTGTGAGGCTGGAGGGGCAAAGAAAGGGAGTGCAGAGAACAAACACCTCTGCTCCTTTCCTCCAGTACTGCACCCAGCCACACCTCTCCTCTGATACCTATTCAGGAGACGAAATAAACAATAGGTACCTCTCTGATACCTATTCAGGAGATGAAATAAACAAATGAACAGCCATTCCCTGCTTCTCCCCCAAGGCACTGATTTTGTGTCCTCAGGGTAGACTGGTTATGGCAAAGAATAAAGTGTGGGAAAAAGTGTTTCAGTAAAGTGAGCACACAAATACACACTGATTAAATGCTTCCCTCACAAACAGCCCAGAGCCCCTGCTTTATCTCTATCAATATTATCAAAGCATACCTTCCCTAAGGCTCTACTGGAAATTCCAGTTACAATCACGTATTAGCTACTTTATTTTCAGGCATTTTTCCCTCTAAAAGCAAAATGGAAAGCACAAGCAGAATGCATTAATGAAAGGATGGAAAAAATTCCATGCATTACAACTAATTCCTGATAACCATTCAAGGCAAATTCTAAATATGGCCAGAGAAAAAGATCTGACTGTAGTTATCTTTTAGGCTAAAGGTCGAGGCAGATATTTTGCTTAAGCAAATTTTGGTTAGAACAATGATTTTAAAACTTGGGAACATATGGTACCCTCAGGTCCACATTCAAGGACAGTTATGAGGGAAACAAATTCCATGTTTTCACTCTATTTACTCTCTCAAATTGCCCAAGAATGTATAATGTATCTTTTTTCAAAAGTCCTTCCCTTTAACCAAAGATTGCATAACGGTTAGCTAACATAAATATCATTACTGCATTGCCCTGAGAATAGACATACTTCCAAGCACCAAAGGGATAAAGCCAAATATTCTTTTCTAAAATGTGGTTTAAAACTTTTTGATAAAATAACCTTGTATATTTATTTCAATAATAATGATTCCTCTTATTTCACTCTCTGAGCTGTTTCATATTGTCAAGCTTCTAACAACAAGAAAAAATACATTTGAACCTTAATTAAAATGTTTAAATACAAACAAACTGTGTGAGATAGATTTCTTGGAAGAGATAGTGTTAGCTTGGTGCAAAAGTAATTGCGGTTTTTGCCATTAACAGTAATGGTAATTACTTATATATACATATATTTTTACCTATTCCTTCTGCCAAGTACCAGTAAAAATAAAACAAGTATAAGAAGACTGAAATGCAAGAAGAAGTCGGCCGGCTAGGGACTACAGAATCTGTGGAAGGCCAGTGGTGAGTTCCCTGGGTTTTCTTTCTGTAATATCTCACACTTGAAGCTGAAGGTAGAGACAAAAAAAAGACACAACCTAAAAGAAAAGCAAACTGCTTCCTAATTCTGACAGAAAATGTGTGGGTTTTCCATACCAAACAATTTTCCAACTCTCCAGACACCAACTGAGTGTCCCACAATTCGACTATGACACCAACTTCCCGGAGTTAATACAAATCCCACAAGTAAAGGGCTCATTCCCACAAAACTGCACCCCTCCCAGCTTCAGGCACAGATCACAAGCCGCAGATTGTGACCTGTCGTCTGATCAACTGGCTATAAATCAGGGGTTCCCATGCCCTTCCTCAGGTTTGATAATTTGCTAGAATAACTCGTGGAACGCAGGAAAACATTTACCTAAGGATACAACTCAGAAACAGCCAACAGCCAAATAGAAGAGATGAATAAGCTAAGGTATGCGAGTGAGGAGGTGGCATGGAGCTTCCACGCCCTCTCCAAGCACACCATCCTTCCAACCCCCCAATGTGTTCACCAACCTAGCAGCTCTCTGACCCCATCCCTTAGGGTTTTAATGGAAGTTTCACGCATAGGCATGATTGATTAAATCATTGGCCTTTGTTGACTGAGTCAGTCTCCAGTCCTTCTCCTCTCCCTGAAGGTCTGGACGATGGGAAAGTGGAGTGGGGGTGAAAGTTCCAACCCTTTAATCATAAGACTGGTTCCTCTGACAATATGCCCCCATCCTCTTTAGCATAAACTAAACTCAGGTATGGTTGAAAAGGTGCTTATTATGAATAACAAAAGATGTGATCCTCTCACTCCTACCACTCAGAAAACTTCAAAGGTTTTTGGAGCTCTGTGCCAGGAACTAGGGTCAAAGATCAAATATATATTTCTAATATATCACAATATCATGACATCAAAGTTTGCTTTCTCTAACCGAAGAATCATAAAAGGGAAAGCCTGTTAATATAGAAAAATTTTAGATAACAACCACTTTACTTTAGATAAATACCATTGAAAAAACTGTGCCTTCAAACTCATGTAGGCCAGCAAAGGCCAAGTGGGGAGCTGAGACTTCCACCCTTATGAGACCGTAATGACATGTCTCAACATTCATACCAGGTTGGTATCACAGAAGCCCAAGTAGAATGCCAAGACTGTGATCCACACAATAAGAAAACCTGCCAGGGGTCTTAGTGGAGAATATGTGAGGAGCTTGAAATACCATCATCCTACTCAGCTGACATGACATCAGAAGAGGCCTGTGAAGAGTCAGGTCTTCACCCTCAGCCAGTGATGATCAGGTCATCCCCACTATGATGTCAGTGCAGAAGACATGAAAAGCCAGAACTACCAATCCTTTCCAGAAGCAATGGGAGTCTTCCCCACTTACATGTCAACAGAGACTTCTAGACTTCCACTTCTTGTAATGCAGGTATGACAAAAATGCTTCAAAAAGCAATTACTAACACACTTGAAACAAACAATAAATAGAAAGCCTTATCAAAAAAATGGATAATTTCAACAAAGAAATAGAAGATATTTAAAAAACTAGATGTAACTTTTACAACCAAAACAATGCAATAACAAAAATTAAAATTTCAGTGGATGAGCTTAATAGCAGAATAGAAGAGATGTAGGAAAGAATTGTTGAACTGGAAGATTTAAAAAAAAAAAAAAAGAAAGAAAAGAAAAAAAGGAAAGAAAAAAATCAGGATTTAGCCAATCTTTTGAACAACAGAAAGAACAGAGAGAAATAAGATTGAAAAAAAATTGATTAATTAACAAAGCCTTAGGTACCTATGGGACTATAAAAGATCAAACATTCCTGTAAGTTGAGGTCCTGAAGGAGAAGAGAAAAGCATGTGACTGGAAAAGTACTCAAAGGAATAAGAACTAAAAACTTCAAAACTGTGTCTGGAAATACAAACTTACAGGTTCAAGAAGCTCAGAAAACCCTAAGCAGTGTAACCTGAAAGATATCCCCATTAAAGCACACTACTGTTACACTTCTAAAAATTAAGAAAAAAATACAAGTCTTTTATCTAGAAAAAAACAAAACACAACAAAACAAAAAACCCTACCAGTTGGGAAAAGCTATTCAAATAAGAGTAGATTTCTCAGCAGAAGTCAGGGAGACCAGAAGGAAGTGGCACAATATTTTCCAAGACTGAAAATATGAACCGTTAATCATAATTCTATATCCAATGAAAATATCCTTTAAGGAGGAAACCATTACATGCTCTATTGAAGAAAATGTAAGAGTTTGTTACCAATAGACCTACCCCAAAAGAAGGGCTAAAGATAGCTCTCTAAACGGAAGGGAAGGGAAGGGGAGGGGAGGGAAGGGAAGAAGGGAGGAAAGAAGGCCAGGAGGGAGGGAGGGAGGAAGGAAGGAAGGAAGGAAGAAGGAAGGAAGGAAGGAAGGAAGGAAGGAAGGAAGGAAGGAAGGAAGGAAGGAAGGAAGGAAGGAAAGAAGACAGGCAGGCAGGCAGGCTAGAATATCAGAAAAAAAGAAAAATATGGTAAGCAAAAATACAGGAAAATACAAAATACTTACCTTCTCTCCTGAGTATTCTAAATTATATTTCATCGTTGAAGCAAAAATTATAAAATTATAACACTGTCTAGTTTGATTCTAAATGTATGCATAGAAAATATTAATAATAACTGTAAATAAAGTGAGGATAAGGGACATAAAGGCAGATAAACATTTCTAAACTTCACTAGAATTGGTGATATTAAAACATCAATATATATAATTTATGTGTAAAGAATGTATTGCCTAGGTCAACTATTAAAAAGGCTATGCAAAGAGATATAGAAAAGTAAAACAGAATTCCAGAAAAGAAAAAAGTTCAAGTAATATATAGGAAGACAGGAAAAGAAAACAGCAAAGTAAAAAACAGAGAAAACAAACAGAAAACAAAAAATAAAATGGCAGACTTAAGCTTTAGCATACCAATAATTACATTAAATGTGAACAACCTAAATATGCCAATTAAAAGGTATATATTAGAAGACTGTATCCAAAACCATTACCCAACTATGTGCTCTCTATAAGAAAATCACTTCAAATATAATAATACAGGAAGTAGAAGTAATAATATAAGTAGAAGGATGAAAATATATATATATATACATACATACGGATGAAAAAATACACATATATGAAAAAATAAATATTAATTAAAAAAGCAGAATTGGCTATATTAATATCAGATAAAGTAGACTTCAGAGCAAACAAAACTATCAGAGACAAGGAAAGACACATGATATAAAAAGGTTAATCCATGAAAAAAGCAACCCTAAATATGTATGTATTAAAAAGCAGAGTTATAAAATATGTGAAGCAAAAACTGAGAACCAAAAGAATAGAAAAATGTACAATTATTGCTGTAGATTTCAATACTTTCTTCTCAACATTTAGAGCAACTAGACTGAAAAACAAAGATATAGAAGAACTCAACAGTACCAATCAATAAGATACAATACTCAATCATTAGGATATAGCCAACATTTCTAGAACATTCCACCCAGCAATAGCAGAACACAGATTATCTTCAAGTGTCCATAGAATCTATACAAAGATACATTATATCCTGGGTCATAAAACCAGCATCAACAAATTAAAAAAAAAAAATTGAAATCATACAAACTATGTTCTCTGACCACAATAAAATCAAATTTGAAATCAATAGTAGAGTGATAAAAAGAAAATCTCCAAACACCTGAAAACTAAACAACGCACTTCTTAATTTATGGATCAAAGAGAAAATCTTAAGAGAAATCTCCTGTCCCAGCAATATATCATTTATATATATAAAATGACCAAGTGGAGTTTATATCAAGAATACAAGGCTGTCTTAATATTTGAAAATAGATCAATACAATCTACTACAATAATAAGCTAAAGGCTGGGCACGGTGGCTCACGCCTGTAATCCCAGCTCTTTGGAAGGGCGAGGAGGGTGAATCCCCTGAGATTAGGAGTTCAAGACCAGCCTGGCCAACATGGTGAAACCCTCTCTACTAAAAGTACAAAAATTAGCTGGGTGTGGTGGCATGTGCCTATAATTCCAGCTACTCAGGAGGCTGAGGCAGGAAAATCACTTGAATCCAGGAGGCAGGGAGGTTGCAGTGAGCCAAGATCACATCACTGCACTCCAACCTTTGTAACAGAGAGAGACTCTGTCTCAAAAAAATAAAATAAAATAAAATAAAATAAAGCTAAAGGAGAAAATTCACACAATTGTATCAATTGATGCAGAAAAAGCAATTGGCAAAAATCAATGACCATTCATGATTAAAAAATAAACTCTCTGAAGAATATGAATAGCGGGGAACTTTTTCAACCTGATATAATGTATCTACCAAAAAAAAAACAAAAAAACAAAAAACTATAGCCAACATTACAGTTAATGCTGAAAGATTGAATGATTTTTCCATAAGATTGGAAACCAAGGATGTCTATTCTCACCACTTTTATTCAACACAGTATTCTAGCCAGTTCAATGAGACAAGAAAAGGAAATAAAAGGCATAGAGATTGAAAAAGAAAAAAAAAAGTATATTGCACATGATATGATTGTCTACCTACAAAAACCTAAGGTATCTACAAAAAACTTCTAGAACTCATAAGGGAGTTCAGCAAGGTTGCAGGATACAATATACATGAAACATAATTCATTTCTTATGCTAAATAAACACCTGAAATGGAAATTAAAAATATAACACCATTTACAATCACTCAAACAGAACACATTTAGATGTCAATCCAATAAAACATATATGGAATTTGTTGGCTGAAAACTATGCAATGATGATAAAAGGAATTAAACACCTAATAGAGAGACATACTGTGTTCATCGGTTGGAAGATTCAAGGTAATAAAGACATCAGTTCTACCCAAATTGATATACTGGTTAACATGATTTCTAGCAAAATCCAAGCAAAACTTTTGTATATATAAATAACATTATTCTAAAATGTATATGAGAAGGCAAAGGAACTAGAATACTGAAAACAATTTTAAAAAAGAAGATTAAAGAGGGAAGAATCTATTTAACTCAATATTGAGATTTATTTGATAGTTACAGTAATCAAGACTGTGGTATTGGTGGAAAAATCAACGCATAGTACAATGGAACAGAACAGAGAACCCAGAAATGGACACATTTTTGACAGAAGTACAAAATCAATTAAATGGGGAAGAGGTGGCTTTTATACAAATGGTACTAGAGCGATTGGATCTCCATAGGCAAAAAAGTGAAGCCTGACTTATATTTTACACCTTACATAAAATTAACACAAAATAGATCACAGCTCAAATGCAAAATGGAAAAATATAAAACTTTTGGAAAAAATAGGAAAATACTTTTAGGATCTAGGACTAGGAAAGAAGTTCTTAGACTTGACACTAAAAACACAATCTATGAGAGGAAAAGTACATAAATTGAACTTCAAAACTGAAAACTTTTGCTCTGTGAAAGGTCCTGTTAAGAGGATTAAAAAAGAAGTTACGGGCCGGGCATGGTGGCTCACGCCTGTAATCCCAGCACTTTCGGAGGCTGAGGCGGGTGGATCACTTGAGGTCAGGAGTTCGAGACCAGCCTGACCAACATGGTGAAACCCCATCTCTACTAAAAATACAAAAATTAGCCATGGTGGTGTATGTCTGTAATCCCAGCTACTTGGGAGGCTGAGGCAGGAGATATTAGAAATGGACAAAATATATGAAGGGACATTCCAACCAAGGAGATATATGGTTAGCACACGAAAAGATACTCAACATCATTAGTCATTAGGAAAACACAAAATAAAATCACACTGAGATATCACCATATACCTATCAGAGCGGCTAATTTTTGTTTAAGTTGTGAAAACACCAAATGCTGGCAAGAATTCAGAGAAACAGGATTACTTCATACGTTGTGATGAGAATGTAAAATGTTACAGCTAATCCGGAAAGCAATCTGGCAATTTCTTAAAAAACTAAACAACGTGTGGTGGCAGAGGATATAGGGAATATATCTGTACCTTCTTCTCAATTTTGCTGTGAACCTTAAATTGCTCTAAAAAATAAACTTTATTGAAAAACAACAAACAAAATAAAAAACTAAACATGCAAATTGTGCTTCTGGGCATTTATCCCAGAGAAATGAAGTCTTGTGTTCACACAAAAACTAGATACACATATTTTTCATGGCTTTACTCATAATACACCAAACCTGGAAACAACCCACATGTCCTTCAATGGATGAATGGTCCAACTGAACAACCTGCATGAATCTCCAAAGAATAATGATAAGTAAGGAATCCCAAACCCCAAATGTCACAGACTGTATGGTTCCATTTGTATGACATTCTTTCTTTCTTTTTTTTTTTTTTTTTTTGAGACGGAGTCTCGCTCTGTCGCCCAAGCTGGAGTGCAGTGGCGTGATCTTGGCTCACTGCCAGCATCACCTCCCAGGTTCACACCATTCTCCTGCCTCAGCCTGCCGAGTAGCTGGGACTACAGGTGCCCGCCACCACACCCGGCTAATTTTTTGTATTTTTAGTAGAGAAGGGGTTTCACCGTGTTAGCCAGGATGGTCTCGATCTCCTGACCTCACGATCCACCTGCCTCGGCCTCCCAAAGTGCTGGTATTACAGGCGTGAGCCACCGCACCCGGCCTGTATGACATTGTTAAAACAACAAAACTATAGCAATGGAGAACAGACTAGTGGTTGTCAAGGGATAAGGAGAGGGTGAGGCTGGCAGAGAAGTGGGTGTTGCTACTGAAGAGCAACATGAGTGATACTTGTAGTGATAGACATAGTCTGTATCTCACGGTATCAGTGACAACATCTTGGTTGGGATATTGTACTACAGTTTTACAAGATGTTACCACTGTGGGAAACTAGGGAAAGAGCATATAGGTCTCTGTATTATTTATGACATGTGAAATGCATGTGAATAGATGATTATCTCAAAATTTTTCTGTTTAAATATATGAGACAGTACATGGTATTTCAAAACTCTTTAAGAGGTTGTGCTTGAGTCAAAATGCTTGAAGACCACTGATCCAGAAGATTGATGGACAGAGGCCAAAAAGGATCACAGACCTTGGGGCAACCTTGCTCTCTGATGATCTCTTTGGTTCATAATTAATTGGGTGGAAGAGGCTATTTCTGAGACTTTTGTATTCAAAAGCACCACATTGAAGTGCTGCAGGGTGATGAGGTTGAGTTTTTTAAAAATTAAGTTGCTTTTTACCTAATTGATCAGTTTCATATTTGAAATCTCATGAGAGGCTCAGCAAGCTATATCATATAGAAATAAAAACAATATGATAACAAAAGAGCTTGAATTTCCATGGATGGGAAAGGGAATTGTTAAACTTCCTGCCAGTCTGTATGCTTGATCTTTGATTGGCGAGCACTGCCCCCAGCTAAGGCAAGCACACCCTCCACTCATCACCTTTTGTAGCTGCAGAACTGAGGTGTGGAACACCAGTAAACTGCAGGAATTGGCACCTGTGACACAAATGTGTCAAGGAAGAGCACATGTCACAGACATGCATTATCTTTTAAACATGTCTGTTTTCTCTATGTGGTTGCATTAAATATTCTCAGACAGAGCAAGTGTTAGCATATGAGAATAACTACCTTCCCTTGACCTAATTCTGACAGTGTACACAGCACCAGAACAGCTGAGAAAAAAAAAATAGAAACCATTCATTTGCCCAAGTTCCACTTGATACGGTTTTGATAAACAAAAATTGGTCACGAATCTTCACTCAACTGATGAACAGATCTCATGCAACACATACACACATCTAACAGGCAGTCAATTGGGATTTTTCCAGTTGTCGTGCACTCATATTACAGGCCCAGTGTTGAGAATAAAGGAACTAAATTCCCCTTGAAGTTCAGGGTCCTGTAGGACCTATGAGATACTCTCCATTCCTGCTGGGCTTTCTGAGAATTGTCAAAGAACCCTTTCTCACACCAACCACGCCCCCGCTTTCCTGTTCAACATAAGTGACAGAGTGGTGAGAAAGGTAGGAGCATTTTTGGAAACTGTAGTCTTTATTAAATGCAGTTTTGCCTTATTCATCCCCTTAGGGAGGATGAAAGAACATATTTTTCTACCCTGAGATGAAGAGGATAACCTGAAAAGATTGAGGAAGTTTGCAACAAGGAAAGAAAAGAGAAGGTTTACATTCTATTCCTCTTCGCAGTGTATATCTTAGCCAGTGAACTAGCCGATCTGCACTATACTACCAGAATGAGAAAACCAGAAATCAGGACAGAAAATCTCATGGAGAGGGGTAGAACAAGAAGTATCAGTTCTCCTTCTCCCTTCTCTTGAGTTCCTCATTTTGGATAAGATAAACATCAAATGTTGCTTGGATTTAAAGTTCTGAGAAGGTAAATTTGGGGGCCTCTGTATTTCTAATACAACTCTAGTTTGAGGGTTAAGAGAAAGTAAATATGGTTCTACCAACTGAAGGATGTGGCCAAAGGGATCACCACAAGTAGGTATCTGTTCACAGATGTGTGTCTCATCAGCAATGCATGTAGTACCTACCATCTAACTGTGCTGAGTCTGTAGATAGTGAGGCTGAATAGCAGTCACAGCTAACCAGGAGTGAAGCTCAGCTGTGTCAAGTGAGGAGACTCTCATCTATTCCTTCTCCATTTCTCTTGTCCACTAGCACCATAATTAAAAGAGAGCATGATATGTGAGCACCAAATCAACCTACATTTTTCTCCTTTCTCCTAAGCCTAGATTGCTAAATGGGGCACCAGTCCAGGCACAGAAGAGAGATTACTAGCTATGAAGCACAGTGAACCTTAGAAATCCAAATTTGTATTTTTAAGTAAATGCACACAACTGAAAAATGATAGACTCTCAGCAAATTTTAAGAGAGCTACTGCAAAGTAGGAAAGAGGATTCATCATACCAAGTTCTGGGCAGTTATTAGAAACCATAAAACCATCATATTTCTATCGTGAAGATTTGAACGTCTTCAGATATGTTGGTGTTACAAAGAGTGTAGTGGATGGGATTCACGATGAGTTTCAAATGATTGGCTAGAGTTGGAAGATTAGCCAAAGTTCTTCTGGAGTAAGAAGCAAACTTTCAAGAGGAATGGCTTCCCAGAGTTGGGGACTGGGTTTAGAGCCTTATAACTCAAAATGTGATCCAGGACCAATGGCATCCACATCACCTTGGAGGTTGTTAGAAATGTACAATCTCGGTCTCACCTCACACTTACTGACTCAGAATCTGCATTTACGAGAGCCCCAGGTGATTCATATACATGCTAATATTTGGGCAACAGTGGCCTAGAGCACCGGATAAGAGAAGGCCTCAGGCAGACATGGATGCTGAAAGTTCCAGAAGCCCAAGGTGAATCATCTCTACTTCACATCCAAGAACTGCTTTGAGAAAATAGTTTATGTGAATACAATGGTCATACATGAATACATGGATTTGAATCTCAATGGACACAAAAAATACCCAACACCAATATAATTTTAATTTTGAGAGGGTCAAATAGCCCAAGAGAACACAGTTACAGCAGGACGGTAGATGGCAATGATAGAAAAGAACACAAGAAAGGTGTCACATAGTTGCAATAAAGGCGGCTCAGGGCTTGCCAGTCTGCCTCAGCTCTCCCTGATATCCCATTTTCTGAACCAACTTCCACTGAGTTTGATTTCAGTACCCTACAGGTCAGCATTTTAAAAAAGAAAAAGAAAACCAAGAACTCACTGGCAAGCAAGTAATTGGGGAGGGAGGTGGGAAGGAAAGGAAGCACTACCAAGATATTAAGTGGATGATTTTGTAGCAGAAACAGTGTTCCTCATCAATTACTCCATTTGTTTTCCTGTATTTCCCAGCCTTAATTGAAGTTAGGCTTGATCATGTGGTGAGTTGCACGCAATGAATTATAAGCTAAAGTGACTTACATTCCTTCTGATATTAAAGAGCTGGAGAACTATCACTCTTGTTCTCAGCCACAGTGACTGGAAAAGTTCTACATCAGCAGTCCTCAAACTGTGATCCAAGGACCCCTGAGCTTTCTTAAGACCATTACAGAGGTTCAAGAGATTGTCTCTTTTCTAATCACATTTCTGTGAAAGCCTAGGTTTTCTCTTCAAGCAAAAAAGCATATGGCAATAGATTAAGTGCAGAAGCAGATATGGGAATCCAGCTGTCCTTAACTAAGCTAGACATTAAAGAGACGAGGAAGCGCAAAACAAAGTCGCTCTTTTGTTTTGTTTTGGAAAATATGGTCATTTTCCATGAAGTGTTATTTTTTTTTTTTAAATTATTATTATTATACTTTAAGTTGTAGGGTACATGTGCATAACGTGCAGGTTTGTTACATATGTATACTTGTGCCTTGTTGGTGTGCTGCACCCATCAACTCGTCATTTACATTAGGTATAACTCCCAATGCAATCCCTCCCCCCTCCCCCCTCCCCCCTCCCCCCTCCCCCCTCCCCCCTCCCCCCTCCCCATGATAGGCCCCGGTGTGTGATGTTCCCCTTCCTGAGTCCGAGTGATCTCATTGCTCAGTTCCCACCTATGAGTGAGAACATGCGGTGTTTGGTTTTCTGTTCTTGTGATAGTTTGCTAAGAATGATGGTTTCCAGCTGCATCCATGTCCCTACAAAGGACACAAACTCATCCTTTTTGATGGCTGCATAGTATTCCATGGTGTATATGTGCCACATTTTCTTAATCCAATCTGTCACTGATGGACATTTGGGTTGATTCACATGTATTAGCTCTATACTTACTTTCAATGAGTAAATAAACATTTTAAATCTCAGTTTTAGTGCATAATACAGTAAATATCTATAGTTATAACTCATATGAGCAAATGTCTTCTATATATTTTTTAAGAATGTAAAGGAATCTAGGAAATCAAAAAGTTTGAGAATGGCTATTATTAAAGGTGGAGGCTCCACCAACCTGGAGATCTGGGCTGACAAGTGGAGGAGACACACAGGACTCACCCCTGCAGCTGCTTCCACTTAGCAGGTATCAGGAGTGAGAAATAACTCTTTGTGTTATCAAGCCACTGGGATGGGGATTAGGTAGGTTCTCAGCACAATCTTTTCTACCCTTACAAACACAAAATGCCCATAGAGGCCTAGAGCACTTTATGAGGCCAAAAGACCTAATAGAGTATGACTTTCTGTCCCTAAGAAAATTGCCTTAATGTCATATGTTTTCAGGCTCCCTACCCCTCATAATCACATTCAATATTCGGAATATATTTCTTAGCTCGGTTTATTCCTGGAACTTGGCTCCTGGCGTTGTGGATACCCACACCGTGATAAGCTATCTCCCCAGTAGCAGTGGCTCTTCAAGAAACATCATCTCATTTTTCAGGGCACCACCTGAAAATATCTCTTCTAATTAAACCAGCAGGCGACTCACCTTTCCAATAGCTAGAGGCCCTTCTGAGATGCCATTTTATATCTTTCTAAAATACCAACAGGAAAAAAATGCTTAATAGCCAAAAAGCCATGAGCCTTCTCTAGGGAAAAATGATCAAACCAAATAAACTGCAGAACTCAATGTGGGTGGCAGTGCCTAAATAATAATTATAATAGCAAATTTCAGGTCATAGCTAATATTTATTAAGTACTAATGTTGTATCAGCCACAATTCTATTACATAGGTCTTTCTTCATTTACATTTTTCTAACAAGTCTATGGGACAGACACTAATATTTTCTCCTTGTGATAGATATGAAAACTGAAGCCCAGAGAAAGTAACTTGTCCAAGGTTGCAGAGCTTGGAAATGGTGAGTCAGGAAGAAGATTTGTGTGCTTATTACACTATATTCACTCTCATATTTCAGGGAGAACCATGCAATTTGAATGTAATAATACTACCATTCTATTCCTCCAATGCTCTGTACATCTCAATGAACTTTACAAACTGATTCAAAGTTTTCCCTCCAGAAGCAGAAGAGAGGCAGCTGCTGGTTTTTGTTGTTGTTGAATATTGTTGTGATTGTTGGTGGCGGTGTTTTAATTAGCTATATCATTCTCCATGTTCCCAACACCTTCTGCTCTTTCTACCCTTGCTATAAAGCCTCATCTATGTGGTGCTTGTTGTACTAATTAGTTAATCCACAGGAATGGAGGTCAGGAAAAGAAGGAGCAGGGAGGAGGAAGAGGGAGTTGATCCGATGCAAAGAGAAAACAGGAGGTTATTATTTCCAGGAAAAGCCAGATCCTCCCTTTCAAACGAGGCCAACACCTGGCACAATCTCTACTACTTTTTAAGATCCACTGGGTGCATTTTTATCAGTGTGAGGCATTAGGTTTCCTGGAAGGATAACATACCAGGAGGGATTAGCTTAACCTAATTAAAACCATTGAGCATCTTCTTTCTTAGCCCTGAAGTAATGGCACTCAGGCAAGGCAGGATGACGAATACTGAGAAAGGACAAGACCATAGGTTGCTCCCAGGATGAAAAGACCCTTTAGTAAGTCCCTGGAGACACTGATAGATGGAAACAATGGCACCTTCAGCCTCGAGTATGAGCATCCTTAGCATGGACACTGAAGCAGAGACGAGGTTCCCGGCACAAGCATCAGTGGCAACGCTTTCTGTGGCACCAGTGACCTGGATGCTAAATTTGGCACTAGATGTTGCTGTAGATTTCACCGTGGTGTTCTGAGGGAGCAGGGGGAAAAAGTCAAAGATCCATACAGTTGTCAAAATGGCTGATTTTAGAAACACAACTTAGATTCTCTGAGGACTTCTAAAGCTATTTGGGAAGAATATAAATGGCTGAGGTTCTTAAAGGGAAGGTGCATGAAAATAAAGGTAAATACAGTTATTCTGGGTTTATTGTTACCCAAATCTTAACAATCATATCCAAAGATTTCTGAACTCTAGCGAGAAAGGAGCTAAGGCCTAAGTTGTGGCTTGCACAGATAGAAATTTCCCATGTCCCTTTCCACATCACCAATATTTAATGAACAACAGAACACATTTGTGTTAGTGAGAAAATTTTTCTCTCTTTTATTTTTTTAAGTACAATAAAGTCAAGGTGGTGACATTATGTTCATTTGCATCTCTTTGATTTCTCTTGTCCCTTTTTGGTAACTTTTCATGTGCTGACTGGGTGGAGTTGCTGGAGAACATTAAGCACTTTGTTCCTAGTCATTTGTAGCTTTTAATAATAAAAAATGTTCTGAATGAAAACCTTAAAAAAACTTCTCATCAAACATTTATGGAATCCTACAGCTTGGCATCAGAGTGCATGTGTGGAGGTTAATGTGATTATAATGAGAACTAACCCCTGCTCTGCAAAACTTATAGTAGTGACACCAGATACAGAGACACACATGCACACATAAGCATACATGCACAGTCTCACACAGGGAATGCCATGGATTAAAAAACAAAAAAACAAAAAACATCAAGTGGCATTGGTTCTCCTCCGGGATCTGCCACAAGCCTATACCGCTTGCCCTATTCCATCCACTTAGAGGTTCTGGGTCTCCACTGAAAAGACTCACAGATGGTGAAGTGTTGAAAGGATATTGGGATCAAGTAGTCTTAACTGAATCATATGAAACCACAGTCTAGAAAGACGAAAAAAAAACATATATATCCCAGTTATCTTTACCAATTGCTCACTGCCTTTTATAGTGCTCTGCCCTGTTCCTCTCTCCCCTTTATTAGATAGCCTGCATTTTCCAGGAGGGAGACATACAAGTGGCCACAGTGCCATTTGGCCTAGGCCCCTGAACCCTTGCCTGATGCCCATGGCAATGCAGCAACAAGAGAGCAGCGGGGAAGCAAAGCTGCAGTGCCGGCAGCAGCCGTAATCTTGGCGATGGCAGCAGAAATGTTGGTGGAAGCAGCAGGAGGATGAAAAGAGTGGGGCTGGCAGCAGAAGAGGCAGTACTGGCAGCAGCAGCTGGACCCCAGACATCAGGCATGGCAACCCTTGCCAGAAACATTGGGTAGTGCCAGCCATTACACAGAAATCGGGACCAGTAGGAACCATGGGGACTTTGGTGATGCTCAGCGAATAGTGGTGGAGCCTGTCATGGATGCTGGTGGCACAGCTTTGTGGGCTTACGGTGAGAAGGAGCAAGAAGGAGTAAGACAATGGCAGAGATCTTGTACTGCCAAGTCAAGTGTTTTCTACAATATGTGTAAGAAACACTAGGGAGTGCTCAGAGCAATCTGGGAAGAAATGTGTGGAGTTCCATTACAGTCCTGAAAGTGCTGTGTGAGTAAAGGCTATTTTGTGGCTCTTACTGTATATTTCACAATCATTGTATAGCTATGGAAATCAAGCCTCAAAGAGAAGTAATAACTTGTTCATTATTAGAACTCCTCATCAAAGGACTCTACACTCCACACTAGACTGTAGTTCAAGAGAAACTGTGCCTATTCACTTGGGAGAACTAAACTCCATTTCTAGTTGGTTTGGTATGAAATTGAATCCAGGTTAGACAGAAGGAGAAATCTCAATATCACTGTTGCAGGGAACGAAGGGCAGTGTGTTGGCTTGGAGGGGAAATATAAATAGACCAAATAGGAAGGAAATATAGACTTCTGAGCTGCTTGAAGGCACAGAGCCTGGAAGGAAACTGCCCAGCAATGAGGCCTGGAGAGGGGGTCATAAAAGAGAATGAGAAGATTAAAGCAGGCTCATAGAGAAATGCCCCTGCCTACTTCTTCATTTTTGCCCAGGGATGGCCCTCTGTGGATTCTAGACAGCTAACCTCATGGGCAACAGGCTGAGCTTTCAGCTTCGCCTGAGGAGAAAGTGATGGGAGACTGGTTCCCTTTCCACATCCAGCAGTCTACCTGTCCACGATCATACCTCACATTAAAAAATAAATAGTTCCATGATCTGCATGAAAATAAAAGGGTGATATATTTTTCCAAGTTGAAAAAAGTGTACTGTGTCAGTGTAAATATCCATTTTCAGAAACTACATGGGGAAAACAGGTGACGTTTTTGTTCCAGCATTGCATACTGCTTTAAGTAGGCGATTACAGGGAATAGTGCTCTGAACCAACACCAGTGTTTATTTAAATGCAATAATCATACTGTGTGGTTTTTCTCCCAGATGGTCCCCTGAGAGACTGTAAGCCCTTCTCCAAATCACATGTGTTTGAAAATCTAAAAATCCTCAAAGTTGTAGCTTGGAATTGAAAACATGAAAAACAGTCTATACATCCCCTAAAGAATGCAAATTCCTTGGCGTGGCATTCCAGGCTTTTCCCAATCTGACCCCAGTGATCTGCCCCAGAAGCCTCAGTTTCCATCACTGTTTGAGTGGGAGGATGTGAGACCAAAGTGTAGCAATTGGGCGGCATGCAAGGTCCTCAAGGCTGAAGAAGAGAGACGGGGCCAGTGAGACTGAGACCCTGTGGCTAGAGAGCTAAAGTCAGGGTCCCTGAGAGGATATAAAGTTTGAGATGGAATTGTGAAGTCAGAAAGAGGAGCCTCAGAGGAGGTAACGAGCAGAGGAAAGAGAGAGAGAGAGACAGAGAGAGAGAGAGAGAGAGAGTGAGTCTGGGCTCACAGACGACACAATGCCAAGCTGTAAAAGCCAAATGAAAGCATCACCACAGCAATCTCCTCAGTGGTGGCAGCAGTAATGCAGGCGTGACCATCTCAGAAAAAGATTTTCCACAGTGTGGCAACAAATCACTTTATCATACCAATCAGACCCTGAGAAGATGTGCAGAGGGCCTCTGGAGCCTGAGGATGACCAGCACAAGACCCAAGAGGCCAACAGATACAGGTGCAGGTGCAGGAGATAATGAACAGGCCTGGGGTGTATGCTTTGGTGTTCACTCTTCATTCTTCAGGCATGTGACTTTTTGTGTGTTTAAACAAGATCTTGAGTGTGGCTTAAAATTGTAACTAAAGGCCAGGCGCGGTGGCTCAAGCCTGTAATCCCAGCACTTTGGGAGGCCGAGACGGGCGGATCACAAGGTCAGGAGATCGAGACCATCCTGGCTAACACGGCGAAACCCCGTCTCTACTAAAAAATACAAAAAATTAGCCGGGCGAGGTGGGGGCGCCTGTGGTCCCAGCTACTCAGGAGGCTGAGGCAGGAGAATGGCGTGAACCCGGGAGGCGGAGCTTGCAGTGAGCTGAGATCTGGCCACTGCACTCCAGCCTGGGCGACAGAGCGAGATTCCGTCTCAAAAAAAAAAAAAAAAAAAAAAAAAAAAAAAAAAAAAAAAAATTGTAACTAAATATTTGCATCTTGGGTTATTGTCTAATAAACTTTCAGAAAGTGAATACACTGTGTGTGTGTGTGTGTGTGTGTGTGTGTGTGTGAGAGAGAGAGAGAGAGAGAGAGAGAGAGAGAGAGATCCAATCTAATCGAGTATTCCCTGAATCTAGAGATGAAGAGCTTCTTTAAGAAAGCTAATCAACATGACTTGGAAAGGAACTAGCAGTTGGAAATTCCAGTGTCTACACAGGCAATCTCCTTAGATAATGCTGCTAGGCCTACAGCTACATACGTATGCTACACAAATGGTGCATATTAAGGGATATTTCCATGGCCTAATGCCTGAAGCACTACAAGGGCTGGGGACATATTATTAGAAAAGCCCTGACATAGAGAAATAAGAAACTAATTGGCTGTAGTGAACAGAGAAGGTGACATTTGGGCTGAGCCCTGTTAAATGGATATGATGTGTGTGCACACATGTGTATGTACATATCCATCTATAGAGAAATATCTTGGAGTGTGAACAGTACATTTTCTAGAGGCAGCGTTTCTACAGACTTCTCATAACAGGATCAAAAACATGTATTTTATAAGTCAACCCAGAATTTTGGGAAGCTGCGTGGAGAGGATTGTTTGAGACCAGGAGTTCAAGACCAGCCTGGGCAAAAAAGTAAGACCCTGTCTCTAGAAAAAAACACTTTTAAACAAAATTAGCTGGATACCCTGGCGTGCACCTGTAGTCACAGCTACTTGGGAGGCTGAGTCAGGAGAATTTCTTGAGCTCAAGCATTTGAAGCTGCAGTGAACTGTGATCAAATCATGTCACTGCACTCCAGCCTGGATGATAGAGCAAGAACCTTTCTGGAAAAAAAAAAAAAAAGAAGAAGAAGAAGAAGAAGAAGAAGAAGAAGAAGAAGAAGAAGAAGAAGAAGAAGAAGAAGAAGAAGAAGAAGAAGAAGAAGAAGAAGAAAAGAAAAGAAATCTAATAAAGTAAGTCAGATGTTGAAGTTTTTCTGAGTTTTATTTTTTTAATTTGGTAAAATCCAGTTTGGTCAGCAGTGCTAATGACACATCAAGTGAAAGAGATTTCCATCCACTGAACAGAAGAGTAGAGCACACAAGGCAGCGATAAAGAAGAGGATCTGCAGCCCGAAGTTGATTTAGGGCACAGAGGCGGCCAGTGGGTCGACCTTCTCTTCTCATCCAGAGATGCTCTTTCCAGTGCCAAGCCTAGGAGAGTCTGGTTTTATTTTGAAGAAGACAGGTTTCCTTGTGGAACCTAAGGAAAACTACACTCTATATGGCATACCTTCATAAACTTTCAAAGCCTCAGAGAAATATAACTGAAATTCAGCAAAGAGCTTGGGAAAACCATGCTCATCCAGAATCAAATCTCATAAAATAAAGGCCTGCAGCTGGGACAGGTGGCCTTGGTGGGAAGGCCCATACTTGACTTCTGGTGCTGCTCCTCTGCTCTCTCAGGTGCATTGCCCCGCAGTGCACATGAACTCCTGCCTCAGTTTGCCCCTGCAGCCTCAGACGCCTTTAGGCAGCTATTTGCAAGGACTGGAACATGCCAGCTGGATAAGTGATCATTTAGCCTTTGGAGTCTTTGGGATTCTATTGCCCACCTGACTGTTGACTTGTAAATACCCAGTTCCTTGTCTTTCACATGATATGTTTTACCTTCCCAACTTCCCTGTACTCAGCAGTCTTTGCTGCTGATGCTACTTTTGTAACCTCCTGAATCCAGACAAGACTGGCTAACTTTAAGCCTGTACAGAAAGAAATCTGCCAATGCCTTTAAAAAGAAATCCCTGAACATCTCAAGAGAGACAGATTCTACCAACCCAACTAAACTGAAAATAGAGACATTTAGATATTTGCAATGGAAGAAAGAGTGGAGAAAAAAATGAAAGCCTATATTATAAAGTGAGCTATGCACATTAACCAAAAAAAAATTCAAATCCTTGGCTCTAAAAAAAATGACATTAAAAAGTTAAGCAGTACTTACTCTTATTTAAAATGTCATTCTTGTTCAGTGTAACTGTTAGACATTTAATACAGACAGATGAGCCACACTGAGTCCATGAAGACAAAACTTTCTCCTGTACATCCGCTCTAAAAGCTTTTAAAACCGCTCTGTCAGGAGCAATTTGACGGCAAATCAATTGTGTTTCTCTATTGAACCACAGTACTGCATGTGACAAATGAATATAGTAACAAGATTGGGTGGGTGGGTGTGGGGAGGTAGGGGCTGAGAAGTCCACCTCATGGTATAAATGACTCTAACAGAAAACACTGCTGATAAAACAGGAGAGGAAATGCATTAGCCTGCTATAAGGGGCTGAGGTGGACCATTAAATATTTCATATAAGAAAAGCATATACAGCATCTCAACAGGACTTTGCTGAAATTTAGGGATTCAAAGGCCCCTAAAAATGATTTACAAGGGGCATTTTGTTGGAAAATCTGACAGGGAGTCCTATTGGAGTTCATCATGGGTGGTGAGTGTTTTCTTCTAATCTTGGTGCCCCTCAGCTAGGACCATAGCTCCCAACAAGAGCATTTATATCCATTCGCCATTTTTATGTTCAGTCTTTACCCCACACTGATTAACACTCCTGTGATTCAAAAGAGGGCTGTAATCCCAGCACTTTGGGAGGCCGAGGTGGATGGATCACTTGAGGTCAGGAGTTCAAAAACCAGCCTGGCTAACATGGTGAAACTCGACTGTATTAAAAATACAAAAATTAGGCTGGGCGTGGTGGCTCACGCCTGTAATCCCAGCACTTTGGGAAGCCAAGGCTGGCGGATCACCTGAGGTCAGGAGTTCAAGACCAGCCTGAACAACATAGTGAAATCCCATCTGTACTAAAAATACAAAAATTAGCCGGGCATGATGGTGTGTGCTTATAATCCCAGCTACTTGGGAGGCTGAGACAGGAGAATCGCTTGAACCCAAGAGGCGGAGATTGCAGTGAGCTGAGATTGTACCACTGCACTCCAGCCTGGGTGACAGAGGGAGTCTGTATCTCAAAATAAATAAATAAATAAATAAAATACAAAATACAGAAATTAGCAGGGCATGGTGGTGGAAACCTGTAATTCCAGTTACTTTAGTGGAAACCTGTAATCCCAGTTACTCAGGAGGCTGAGGCAGGAGAATCACTTGAACCTGGTAGGCAGAGGTTTCAGTGAGCTGAGATTGTGCCACTGCATTCCAGTCTTGGTGACAGAGGGAGACTCTGTCTCAAAAAAACAAAACAAAGAAAACCAAAAATCAAACAAACAAAAAAACAACCAGAGAGGAATTCCCACTTCAAAAAACAGTCGTATAAATTGAATCTATAACTAGAAAATGATCAATCTTCTTGGTTAACCAGTTAAAGTGGGAGTTTTGTAGTCCAAATTTAGACGCAAGAAAGAGTAGGTAGGTAACTTTTGGGGGATTGGTCTATTTCTTCCTCAAAGGCAAGACAATTCATCAAGGATAGAGAAAAAAATGGATGCAGAAGCTAAATTGAAAGCCCATGCCAGGGATAGTCAACTGGGCCATTAGGGACTGGACGTCCTAAGCAGCAGAAAGTTAGAGAGTTCAGAGGGAAGAAATTTTAAGTAACTGTCTTGGTTGTCTGTTGAATCTATTGATGAGTAACAATCCAAGGAACAACTGTGGCTTAAAACAAAAACATCATGTATTTGCTTACAATTCTGCAATTCGGGCAGAGCTCAGCAGGGACAGCTAATCTATGCTCCATGTGTTATTGTCTAGGGCTGCAGAACAACTGAAAAATCCAAAATAGTCTCACCTCCATGGCTGCCAGTGAAGGCTCCCTGTTGTTTGAAGAGCCAGCTAGGGCCGTCCATTGGAGCACCTCAGTACTCCTCTGCATGGCTTGAGATTTTCACAGCATTGCAATGATATTCCAAGAGAAAGTACTGCAAATGGCTGGAAGCAGCCACCGCAGATCTCCTACAGCATGGCCGTGGAAGTTACAGAGTATACTCCTGCCACATTCTATGAGTCAAAGCTAGGAGACTCCAGAGGAGGGGGAAATAGCTTCCACTGCTCAATGGCAGAAGTGGTAAAAATATTACACGAGACATCTTTAGACATCTATAATCCGCCCCAGCAACTAAGACCAAGTTACCAGTGTGTGTGTGCGGCAAATGGAGAATTTTGAAAAGAAAAATGAAACCTTTTCTGTGAAGCCTTATACACATTAGATTGCTGGTGATGGATACTATAAACCTTTGTGAGAACCACCCTGAACAGTTCTCTCTGGTAGACTTTGATCTGCTAGGAAAATGCTCCCAGGGTTTCTGAAACAAGATGTCCCAACTTCCAGAATGGCTCATGGTCAAGTGAAGGACACATACCATATTCTTCTTAATCTACCTCACAAAGAGTAGGCACTAATTAAATTCCTGTTAATGGAATCATGAATTTCCAGACCTCCTGTGTATTCCATATGGAGTAGGCACATGGCAGTTAAATAGAAATGCTTTGGGGAGGCAGCATGGTACTGCAAATGAATAGCTTTTAAAACCCCCAACGGTGGCTAGTGGCTAGTTCTGGAGGTCATGGAGAAAGCTAATCAAAGGGAGAAGGGGAAACCAGCATAACATGCCTGGTAACCAGTGGACTCTCAATAAACATTTGTTGGATGAATGACTGGGGAGAAAAATGCTTTGAGTGTAGATAAGAGGACCCGTCCAGGGAGAATTCAACCCAGAAAATGCCTTTTGCTGCCACCTACAGCCCTGTGGGTCTATAAATATCTTCCCAGCCTGCAGTAGATTTTATATAGATCCTTTATTTCAAACAGGGCACATAGGCTAGTAACTAAGGAGATTTTCTTATGTCAACATGTTATATTGTATGCATTTACAGTTTCAAGATTTTCTTCATTTCTGTATCCACAGCTTCTAGAACAGTGATTGACAGAGAGCAGCAGTTCTCAACCAAGGGTGATTTTGCCTTCCAGAGGATATTTGGCAATGTCTAGAGGCATTTTCGGTTGTGACAGCTGGGGGGAGAGGTGTTACTTGCATCTAGTGGGTAGAGGCGAGGGATGCTGCTACACATCCCACAATGCCCAGGACAGTCTTCCACAACAAAGAATTACTCAGCCCCAAATGTCAGTTGTGATGAGAGTAACAAACTCTGCCATAGAGTAAGTATTCCACAAATATTTTCAGGACGAGAAATGATGAATGAGAAACAAATGAAGAACAACAGTAATGTAGTTAATGAAGATTGTGTGGTTAAGGCAAAATATCTCAGGTCTATTGATCAACAACTACAGACAGACAAATATAACTGGATTAACAGGAAGTGACTTGGGCGAAAGTGAAAAATAACAATGGACACCAGCTGACATGAGTGAGGACACATAAAGAGTAAGAGGCAGCTCAGGCCTCTGACAGGGAAAAACTCTCAACACTGCCCTCTACGTGTTCTAGGGATGACTTAGGAAGAAGTGATTGGTGAGCAGCTTCAGAAATATATTGCTGTGAAACTGCCTTATTGATAAGTTGTTGTATTCTTACATTTGTACTTAAGTTTATCGTTAGTGATTTAAATAAAACTCATTTCCTATTACAGGTTCAGATATTAACGATCTTTTAAATTTTCATAAACTCACAAGGTCTATAGCTTTCTTCTGGTATTGTTGAGGAGGAGGCTGTATTTTAGCCAGGTGCATCTATGGGAAATCTGTGGTGCCTCTTACAGTTGCATGCTGCCAACTTCTTACTTAGGACTTAAAAGTTTCATTTTCTGTGTGGATAGGACTGTAACCCGCTGCGCTAACATCACTACTGTCACATTTTGTCAATGTCCCTCAAGCTTCCTACTATTTTTATAAGTATGAAACACTTGCATTATAGCTAAAAGACTGCATGGGGCAAAACTGACAAAAACCTAAAGAAGCAGCATCATCAAATAGAAAGAACAAGGAGGGTCAGATGCATTTTGGACTTAGTCTCCTCATTAATTGGGGGAAAGACCTCTAGCCCCCAAAACTTCAAAATTGTTAAGACAACGATACTAAACATGAGATGTGACTGCTTTATGTACCCCTGCCGATATATTTTAAAATCTAAATTCTCTCCATCAAAGCAAAATGTGAATTAATGTTTTGACAAGAAAGTTGTCATACTTACTAGGTCTTTGGAACTGATTTTTCCACTCAAGTATTTGGCAAAACAGAGCTTCTCACTGCAATTACGTGATCCCTCCCCTGCCTTCCCTCAGGCAGTTTCAGGTTACAGTTAGGGCTGCTTTAGCTTTGATGTTTTTGGTTTTCTTTTTTATTTCTTGCTTCCTTTTGAAAGGAGAATGTACGAATGTATTTTATGTAATATCATGAAATCTATCTTCTACTCCAAATTGCTCATTCTTGGGGAGGGGGTCATGAGTGGGGAAGGGGGAGATTTTGGTGATAGGGTATGAAGTTTCAGTTAAGACCAATGACTTCTGGTGGTCTACTGCACAGCATGGTGACTACAGTAAGTCATAGTATATTTCATATTTCAAAATAGCTAAGATAGAGGACTGTCAGTGTTCTCACAAAAAATATGATGAATACTTGAGGTAGTAGATATGTTGACTAGACCGATTTGACCATTCCACAATGTATGAATGTATTGAAACATTACTTATACTCCATAAATATATTCAATTATGATTTGTCAGTCACAAATAATATAAAACAAAAAAATGCATAGAACTCATTCTGTTGCCCTTCAGGAATGTTCACTTTTCTTGTGACTAAATATCAGAGTAAAGCTCTGATGAAGGCTCTTGGAGGAAGGACACTTGCACCATAAGTCAAAGTGCAGAGAGAATTTTCACATCCATTTAGCATTAGCACCTAGCATCAAAGACATGGGCTGCTGGAGAATGAGGCATTGTCAATGGTAGTTAATCTTGATGGGGCACGTGAGGGATGATCCAATGGCCCTTCGTTATTTCATACACGTTGTCCAAGGGGGAGAATACAGTCAAGGGTCCTTAGTTTCCGTTTCTGGTTAGGCCAGTAAAGCCCTTTTTTCATCGCTCTTTTCCACTTATCACTATGAGGCATTGTTAGCGGTAGTTAATCTTGATGGGGCACCCGAGGAGGGATGATCCCATGGCCCTTTGTTACTCCATGCAATGTTCTCCAAAGGAGAGAATATAGTCATGGGTCCTTAGTTTCTGTTTCTGGTTAGGCCGGTAAAGCCCCTTTCTCATCTCTTTTTTCCACTTATCACTAGAGACAGAAACTAAAAACCATGGCTTTGGGCTGCTGAAAACCTAAAACAAAACAGAACAACAACAAAATAAGGTGGATTGGATGAGCTTGTATGGCCTCATTGTTCATATGCATTGTGGAAGTTTGGGAAAATATCTCAGCTACACACAGGGTATTTCAGAGACTTGCAATTGACAAACTGAATGCTCCATCTCCAGATAGCCAGCTCCATTATGTCTTCTTTCCTTCCCTCCATTTTCTGCTTTTTCATCTGTTAACAGTTCTCCCTGCTCCTTATTTTAGGGCTTCCAAGGCATCCTCAAATACTCTCTTGCTGGTGTTATCAAACCAAGCTGGGGTCTGCTCACTCAGTGCAGCAAAGCCAAACACTGACACAGGGATTGTAGTGAGAGAAAGTGAGGCATTGATGCCAGGGCACCAAGCAAGGAAGAGGTGAGCAGCTAACGCTGAAGACCCAAACTTCCCAATGACTCACAGGTAAGGGTTTTTAAAGGTGGGGAGGCAGACGTTACAGGCAAAGTCGTAAGTCAAATACATGGAGGGTAGGCATTGGTTTGACCCCAAAAAATGGGACATCTTGAGGCAGGGGCCCATGAGTCATAGGTGGATCCGAAATTTTTCTGATTTGCAGTTGGTTTAGGAGGCGAAGCTTTCTCTAAAAACTTGGGATCGACAGAATATTACGTCTGACCTCCAGGTCCCTCAGGAAGAAATTTAGAACAAAAACAGCCATCAGAATTCAGTCCTCAGTTCTTCCTTATCTGAGGTCTATGTGCCAGCGAATCCATTTGGTGGGGATCTGGATTTCTGAAAAACAACTCAGGGACATATGTTAAGACGTTATCTTTAGAGTGAGACCCTGTCTCAAAAAAATAAAAAATTCTATCTTTAGTTCCTATAGGGAACCAAATATCCCATGATTCTTTGTTGGATACTGTTTTAAGCTACTATTACCTTCTTGCTTATCGAGTTGCTCATTTACTTCTCAGGGCTAGCTAGATGCCTGAAATTTCCCATGAAGAACTCAAGATTTTCCTTTATTTCCATGCTTTGGGCCCTGCAGGCCCCTAAGAGCAATCCCTGCTCCATCTCACTGGTGGAACTCAGCCTACAGAAATTGCCCTTCATGGTGGTTTATGCTGTCTGCCCCAACCCTAAAGTCACCTCACTTGGGCTTGCTCTTTCTGCAAGATGAGGCTGGCAAGAGGCAGAGCTCACAGGGTTGGAGGGGGTGGATATTTATCTTTGGTGGTTTTCTTTCTCCCTTTAATGCTTCTTCCTCCCTCACAATATGCCCCAAGTTTTCCCCAGTTTGTGGATTATCTTAGCCTTCCACCCTCCTTTGAACCTTACTGCTCTTAAACCTCATCCTCTGCTTGGTAAGTCTGTTTATAGCTAATATAAGAGGGCTCTGAAAATTCCTTCAAGGAAACCGTGTTACATGTTGAATTGTGGCCTCTGGGAGACGGAGACTAATATTTATTTGAAGGCTTGCTTTCTTGGTGAGGATGTCAGAAAGGGAGAGCTCTAGACAGCCATCCCTGAGTGACTCTGTCACCCTTCTTCTCAAATATGTCCATCCTTCCTGAGACAGGCTCCTATCTATGGAGCGGTCCTAAGAAGAGGCACAGAGAAATACATACACTGGTATTCTACACCCTAAAACAGTAACAAGGGAGGGCAGAGTAAACAAATAAATAAATAAATTTTAAAAAAGGAGGGAGCCCAGACTGGCAGTTTCAAGGATGCAAACTGCATTGCATAATCAAATTGAATCATGAAGCATTTGGGCCGGTGCACTGTTTACTTCCATCTGTTAACAGACACATTTGTGCCCGGTGTTTGGGAGCTCTTCGTATCAATGATCTGACAAGGGTCCCTATAACCTTAATCTACTTGAAATCAGTTTAGGATGGATATGATGGGGCTTCTGTGCTATTGCTGGGATTGGGAGAAATAAAACATGAAATTTAAGTGGAAGCAAAGAAATTTAAAGAGGATTTTATTTTGCTTGGGTCAATCCCTGTTAAAAGGGAGGTGGATGTGTTTTCCTTGTGTTGGATGGCATGAGATTATGTGAATGTTTTGATTTATTAAAATGAACTACAAGGTTTTTCACAGGAATGACAAACATTTATGATTGCATGTAATTATAAACTCCTGACCTCCCAGTGGGGTTGGAGCATCTGTTTCAAATGTGGGACGTACAAGCACCTCACTCATGAGAAATTAGGGGTGGCGGGAAGGGATGGGACACAGCTTCTGGCACCATGGACTTAAGACCATGTTGGATCCAAAAGGTGACCTGAAACCCTGAAGCTTATGCTTCACAGCTGGGCTGTAAGTTAGACTTGAACCCAGCTGACATGCAAGGTCATGGTGTGCCTGAGGTGGTGACAGGGAACAAGGTGTATAGTATGTGGCCAGTAGTAGCAATGATAAAAAGTATACCAAATGGACTTTGAAGGACCAAAGGTTTTAAAAGTCAATTGGTATCACCTTCACACTAACTAGGGTACTGGGGTACATTTGGTTTTCAAATTGGGTACTTTTAACACTTTCGTGCCTGACTGCTGTACTCTGCTGACTTGATTCAGTCACTTATAGCTTTATTGGTCTGAACCACCTCCTTGTTCCCAGGTTACAGACCTGCCTATCATTCCAATAATCCTGTTTCACTTGAATGAAGGGAGTATATCTTAAATGTAAAGTTTCCGGTTCTCACACTGTACTCTGAAGTCCAAATACTGTCTGTCAATGTGTAACCTGATGTCTCAACCCCCAGTGAGAAGAGTTGATTCTTCAGTGTTCACTAACATGGGAGACCTCACCGAGATAGGCTTTTTTTTTTTTTTTTTTTTTTGCTTTGGGTTCTGCTATTTGTTTGCAGAACACCCAAGATCAAGCAAACATGCTCTCTTCACAGCAATACCTTATGGTTTCGCCATTGTAAATGGGTCTGATGTGATATGACAAGACCAGAGAAATTGGATGTAAATTTACATTTTTGAATGTGCTTGTTGTTTCACCTGATACATTTAGGGTATGCAGCTCCTTTTGCAGTTTTCATTTTTACTATGTAAGTTTGGAAATGATGCCACATTTTTGTATTTCTTTAATCAATATGTTCTCTTCGGTGATATATATTGCATTATATATTGATGTGTGTATCAATATATACTGATATGTATTACACTTACACATACAAACACATACATAAGAGCGGGTGAAAACTGTGGCCTTTGCATTCTCTATTGCCTCTGCAGCGAGATTCTAAGCAGTAATATCTTGGTGTCGTGATGTACAGAAATGGAAAGGAGTATTAAATCATATTTAATAAAAGAAAAAAAAAGGAGGGAGCAGACACAACAGAACAACATCCTTGAAACTCTCCAAGAGCAGATATTTTATAATTAAACGCAAATACCAATCTACAGTCATTTTTCATCAGGTGGCTTTTGACGGCTCCTTGCTGCAAAGAGGTTTAATGATTTCATTGAGTAAGAGGCGGTGGACTCAAGATGCGTGCATTGGCTGGGAGATAATTGCATTTAATGAAAGGCACATCCATAGGTTTGGGGAGGCAAGTGATAAATCTTCCTCCAGAGTCTGTGGATCAGTCATATTCCAACTGATGAGTGGTTGGAGAAACAATTAATAATCATGACGAGAACAATACTTTTCACTTGCAATTTTCCATAGGTCGCTTAGAGCAACTCTAAAAACATGAACATCCATCTTCTTGGTACTTCTGGGAAGTAAACATTTGGTGGAATTATCACCATATAGTCAACATGGAAATTGAGGTACAGGGAATTGATTAGCCACTATGACAGCAAAAAAGGGAGAGGGGCACAAAAAATTGGACACATCTTGGTATTTGTTATCGGAATGTTGAATATGTATTCTGCAAGTATTTTTATTGATCTCTCAATAAAAAAATTTATTGATCTCTAAAATATTAGCTAACAATTTTAGTGCCAGGTTTTGTGCTTAATGAAATGCTTTACTGGATACCTGTCTCATTTATTCATCTCATTTTTACAGATGAGAAAAATCAAGAACGAGGAGAGTTAGTACCATGCAGATGGTCCCATGATGAAACCAGAATATGAACTCAGGCAGTCCAGCTGCTGAACCTGTGTTCTTAACCTTCACGCATATCATGTGCCAGGCCTGTGTTGTGATGGATACTTGGGAAGATGCCCACATAAAGAACATGATACCTATTCTCAAGAAGCTCACAGTGAGCAGGGGGTACAAAACCCAGTACTGATAATATTTGCATGCCAGACACTGTTCTCCATGCTTAATGTATATTAACACATGTAATCCTCATAACAATTTGATGAAGTAGGTGCTATTACAATACTCTCCATTTAGCAGATGGGGAAACCAAGGCACAGATAGGCTATGTAACTAGTCTAAGATCAATATTTATCCCCAAGCAATGGGACTCTGAAGTTCATGCTGTCAATCATTAACTGCCTTTTTTTCCACCCCAAGGAGTTTGATGTTCATATTGGAGGTGATCAGGCAACACTAAAGGATTTTAAGCAAAGGAGTCATATCAGATCCAGGTTTTTCTAACATCACTCTGTCGACACTGGGGTGAATTGATTGTTTATTCCCTCTTCTGCAGTACAAGATACTTATGCATTTAATAGAGTTCAAAGGATTGAAGGTTTGTCATACTTCCAGGATGCTCCATGGAACCCCATATCAATTTTTCTTTATTTTCCGCACCTAATCCTCTCCTTTGTAAAACTGACACAAAACTGAGTTTGAACCTGTCCATGTGCCACCAGAATGACCTGTAGCTGTAACAGCTAATTCTTCCATCTTATGAAGCCATGCTGGAGTGGGTCAGGTGTCCCCCAGCAAAACAGTTTGAGAAACTGCAGCCCAGGGCACTCTATTCACAATACTTTGTTATTCAAAATCCCAGCAATGGGATGATCAAATGTCCAAAAATAAACAGAAGTCCCAATAGAAATGCCCTAGTTTATCTGAATGGCTAACGAACTTAGTGGAAAAAAAAAGGCAGGAGATCCAGCTATTCTAAAACCCATCCCATGGATTCCTGTGTGCATGTTCCTATGTCGGAGTATCAGCCAATGTCCAAGCTCCTAATTTATTCTATTCCGTTGCCTGAGAGCACCTTTCCAATGCTTTCTGCTTAATTAGCCTTTCATTAGTTAATGGGACCTCAAAGTCCCATTTCTTCAAAGAAATTTCCCATTACCTCCCTAGTCCAGGGAGTCTTAAGTCTCAGACTCCCAGGAATTCAAGGAGATTTTTTAAATTGCCTTGCTAATTTGCTGTTAGTTTGTAACTCCTATCAAAATGTTCCCATCAAGTATTTTATTCCACCTTTGACAGGGAACTCACCACTTCATGAAATAGCTTCTTATATCTTTGAGCAACTCTGACAGTTTTATAGTTCATCCTTTTACTAAAGCCAATTCAATTGCCTATAACTTCCTTCCTAGCAGCCCCAAACTCCTATCCCTCAATTAGGCTCAGTATAGAGTGAAATAAACCCTCCTTTACCACCTTGGACTGTGGTAGGTTTCTCAAAATATCTGTATTCTGCCTGATAAGATAACAGCTCAGATTATATGTAACTCCCTGTGTGCTGTTTCGTCTCTCCCAGTAAACTATAAACTTCTCAGGAACAAGAGACATATCTTTTATTTCCAGCAGCTGTTACAATTCCTGGCTACCACAAGCACTTTCTGTGCTTGGAGCACATCACTGATGGCTGACCAGGAAAGAAGATCTTCTTACATAAAGATAACATAAACATGGTGTCATGGTGTAAGGAGGGAGGCAACGAACAGGCCACCTTCATGCAGCAGCAGTTGTGTGCTGCTATTGTAAAGAGATAAACATGTGTCTATCCATTTGACTGACCTTCTGTCCAGTAAAGAGGTTGGGCAGAAGTAATAAAGCCAATTACACTAGACTTTATTACCACTTAAATGGTGGCTTCATTAATAAACATAGTATGTGGCCAATGTAAAATTTAATCAACAGACTCAGGCAAAATAAAATAAGAAGAGTATAAAGACCAATGGCCCTGCTTTTTGCAAGAGGGCAAAGAGTTCAGACAAAAAGAAAGTCACCAAAGAAAGGAACAGGAAATAACATACAAAAGATGAAAGTGTCCACAGTAGCAAAATCCCTGAGAAGTAAAGCAGAAGCTCAGAACCCAACACAAAAGAACTATAGTTGTGAGGATAAAGGATGACTAGGGTGCTCACTGGGAGGAAACTGCACAAGAAAGAGGTCAAGTTTTGGAAACCGCAAGAAGGGAGATTCCAAGCAGGGTACATTGACGATTCATAAAAGAAAGCCAACAAACTTAGCAATGCAATGGTGACTATAGGAATCAATAAATCACAAGATCTTCCTGCCAAAGCTCTTCTAATCCAAATCCTCATTTTACAAATCAGACACTAAGGGTGAGAGATTGAGTACTTTGACCAAGTCACAGAGCCAGGTTTTGGCAAAGTTTCCCAGATCCTGGACAATGATACAATGCTCTTGCTTCCTCCACAGGTCTATGCATCAAGAACAGTCATTATGCATTAAGAACAGTCATTTATTAACGTCCAGGCACTTCTCAGGAACTTCACAACTATCACCTCATCTAGATGCTACAACTACTATACAAAAACCAAGAATCATGTCATCATTGTGCACAGTAGGATACATAGGCCAGGGAGATTAAGTTTACCTACTTAGTATCCCACAACTAAGGCAGGAAATATTTGGGATTCCGGATGGCTCTACTTCAAAATCCTCCTTCCTCTATACCACGCTGCCTTTCACCATGGGTTAGCAAGCATGGACAGTGAGTATGTTCTATACAACCACCCTCTTAACCCTGGGGTTATAAGGCGTGCACAAGGAAAAAAGGAGTGCAATTTCAAGCTACTGTGAACAGTATCCACAGCATCTGACCTCAGGGCAGGCCAAGGATACAGCTCTTCCAGGGAGACAAGTGATTCATATTTACAGAGGTCTCCCAGTGCAGTTTCTGTAGTCTAGACTGTAAATTCCTGAAGAACAGGACAGTCTTCCCAGCACTTAGCTTCGTGAATGACACACCATAGGAGGCCCACAATCAGTCATTAAACTGGGTGGTTCTCAAGTGCCTACCTGAGGTCAGGACAGATTTACAGACGATTCCACCAGTCAAGGGTAAAAGTGTACAGTGATGCCTCCCTGCACGCTGAGAGGGCAGAAAAGAGAGCTGGGACTTCTGCCCGACCTCAGTAAGCCAGGATTCCTCTACAGACCTCTGAATTCCAGCTATAACAAACACTTATGATTTCTGGATTACCCACCTCAAAACTCTAGGACAAAGAAAGAAGAGGCTGTATCTCCTGTCCAGAGCCCTCCTTCCTTTGTCTCTGGATTGCTCCCTGTGAGTTTCAGGCCTGTTGGTTTTTGAGCCACTGACATCTGTCTCCTTGTGAAAATTCCATTTGTCAGGCCTTCGTGCCAGAGTTCATGCCTGTTGGCTGCTTGGAGTAGTAAGGTTAGGTCCTGCTGATTGGCCCCTAGCCCAGGTCTCTCCCTGTTGGCCCTGAACTGCATCACCCAGGCCTAATCCCCACACCAGACCACAAATCCTCAGACTGTCTGTGAAACTCTTTTCAGGCTCTTTAATGCAGAGCATTATATTTAACTTTCTGCTCTTGTATAGATAAGCAGTACATGAAAAAATAAAAATATGCAGATCACATTTTAATAAATATTGGAATACTGCACCTGGCATCTATCTTAAAAAAAATAATATTACCTGCACTGCGAGAACAGCAATAACACCACCATAACAATAACATTGTCGGAATGCAGAAAACCAAGATGTTTTGAATTGTGTTATAATTAGAAAGCAGATAAACAAATAGGAACATCATTTATTCATTAAAATTGTGCAAATGGAAAATCTACTTAATTAATTTCTTTGTACAATGTCTGTAAACTCTTTCAGGGAAGAAATCTAAGGAACAATTTCAAGCCCAGAGCAAGTGACACAATAACAGCTTGGAAGCACAACCGGAAAGGCAGAACAGTGGTGGTGGCTTTTTGTCAGAAGTGCTCTTTTGAGTGTAATGCTGAAGAGAGAAAGCTGGCCTCATGAATAGCATGGCACAGGCATCCAATCATGAATGTGCCTTAATTCCATTTGTGCTGTGCATCTAAATAATACCCATTTCCTCTTCTGTCTGCCCTCAGAATTGGGGTCTCAGGGTCAACACGGATGAAGTTGAAGTTGATTAAGGGGCTTTCTGCAACCCCCCAGGAAGGTTTACAAACTAGGTCATTAGAGGGTTGCATATCCATTATGGTGATCATTTACCAAGCAAAGGGTTTGGGGGAGGGTCATCACTTAGCACAGCAACCATCAGTTGGCCTTGGTTTCATTTCTCTCATACCTGCCTCCTCCCTCCATGCCCCTCTTCTCACTCTTACTTGCTCCCTTCATTTTTAGGCCTCCTTCTTTGCTCTCTGTTTCTCAGACACAATCCTACTCTAGCTTGCAACCTTTTCAGCTTACTCTCATCTTAAAACAAGTCCTGTATTCAAGTTAGTAATGATTGTTGGGTGAAGCTAGAGTTGAAGAATACTTGATAACGTACAACACTTCTATTGATTCTCTGGGTTAATTTTCCCAACAATCTGTAAAATAATAATAGCAATAATGGCAATTATTTATTGAACACCTTGAGCCAGTCATTGTCACATATTCTGAGTGCATTATCTCATTTAACCCTCACCATGAGCTAATAGACAGGAATTATTAGTATTATTCCCATATTACTAATGAGGAACAGGGGTCACGGAGTTGATTAACTTTCTCAGCTATCACAATTCAGTACATATAGTCTGTCTTAAATCTAATTTTCCATTCTTTTTCATTTCTTCTTCTTTTTCCATAATGAGCATTTGTATTGAAGGTTTTAAAATTGTTTTGCTTAGTCATATAGAGAAAATTATGTAGCTCAGTAGAAAACAACCCATAGTTTAAAGAACACCTGTCAAAATTATCTGATTCTGATGCAACAGGAGCTATTTTGCAACTCTGTAAATTGTAGGTGAACTGAGAACAATGCATAATTTTTTTCTATACACATGCAAATTATGTTCTGTCCAGTAGCGGTTCAATTGACTTTTCTGCCTCATTGTAGAAGAATCTAGTTTTGCTTCCATTTGCACATTCATTTCAACATTCCTTTACTCTCTATATATTTGTGCTTGTTTTTCACTTCTCTTTTGAATTGGTTGTAACACCTCACCTATTTCCACATTATGAGTTAAATAATATTTTTAACTTGTTTTTTTTTTTTGTTTTGGTTTTGTTTCATAGGACTGACATAACAAAGTGCCACAAACTGGGTGGCTTAAAACAACAGAAATTTATTATTGAATAGTTTTGGAGGCTAGAAATCTGAATCCAAGTTGTTGGCAGGTCCATGCTCCCTCAGAACCCTCTGGGGGAGAATCTTTCCTTGCCTCTTCCAGCTCAGGTAGTCCTTGGCTTGTGGCAGCATAACTCCAGTCTCTGCCTCCTTACACACAAGGCCATCTTCCCTCTGCTTTTCTAACTGTGTCTTCACATGGCATCCTACTTGCATGTCTGTGTCCAAAATTCCTTCTTCTTATAAGGGCATCAGCCATATTAAATTAGGTCTCATCTAAAGACCTCATCTTGCCTTGATTAAACCTGCAAAGCCCCTATTTCCAAACATGGTCACATTCACAGGTACTGGGAGTTCAGGCTTCAACATATCTTTTAGGAGCATACAATTCAATCCATAACAAGGGGTTCATTTTTATATCCATATGAGAATCAAGATTTTACCTTCTTTTGAAAATTATTATAACATCTAATAATCTCCTGACAATACATTGGAATACAAAATCACTTATTTTTTCCTTTTAATTTTTTTTTCTACAGAAAATGTCAAATATACATAAACAAAATAGAATAACAGACAATGAGTCCCCATGTGCCTGTCACTCAACCTCAACAATTATTAACATTCTGCCAATTTTAGTTTTACTGACATCAAAACCTGCATTTATAGGAGTTCTGCTCTTGACTCTCACCCCCATTCTCCAATTCCAGTTAACTGCTGAGTATTTGGGCTGCCAAGAGTCACTTGTTACTTTAAATAGAAATAAATAATCAATTCAAAGGTAGTAACAATGATAAGCCCTATACCACCCATCTAAGGAGGGAATTATATTTCTTCTAGACTTTGCACTTGGATAGTATATCATAAATACATACTCAGTTTTGATGGAGAGAAATTAATGTTTCTCTCTCCTGTGATACATTTATATTTTAACTAGAGCATATCTGGAAGGAAGATGCATGAAAGAAACCTTGAAACAGATGGAGACCAGTCTTATCTCTACCACTCCTTGAAGTCCTTCTTATGAGAGAGCCCTCTCTCCCACCTTCATGCAAGGAGAGCCCAAGGTTCTCAAGGCTGGTAGCATGAAGCTTTTGGTAGGAATGTGTCTACTCTTCTCCTCCAAAGTGCTCTAGCTAACAGTACGTGCTAAGACGTCTTCACTTCCACAAACATCACAATAGCAGGCATATCATCCAAGCAGAAAATTAAACTTCACAAGATATATATATAGATAGAGATATCTATCTATATATATAGAGATATATCTATCTATCTAATCTATCTATCTATCTATCTAAATATTTTTTTTTTTTTTTTTTTTTTTTTTTTGAGACAGAGTTTCGCTCTTGTTGCCCAGGCTGGAGTACAATGGCAAGATCTCGGCTCACTGCAACCTCCACCCCCAGGGTCAAGTGATTTTCCTGCCTCAGCCTCCTGAGTAGCTGGGATTATAGATGCCTGCCAACACATCCAGCTAATTTTTGTATTTTTAGTAGAGATGGGGTTTCACCACGTTAGCCAGGCTGATCTCGAACTCCTGTCCTCAGGAGATCCACCCACCTCGGCCTCCCAAAGTGCTGGGATTACAGGCATGAGCCACCATGCCCGGCTGATAGTTTTTAATGACCTGCACAAGATACCTGTTAGAAGGACTACTCTTGAGGATTTAAGAACATGTGAGAGAATGTATGTACAAGTTTAATAATTGAACACATGGTGAGGCTTAGACTTTGAGGTGGGTGGAAAAAAATCAGAGCCATGGAATCTGTGGGCTGTCTTGGAAAATTCTACCCCCTACCTGATTTGTCACTCTTAGAGAGCTATGCTCTTTAGTAAATTTTCTATCCTCATTCTAGGTTCTAGTGCAGTGATGACAAAAATCCTCTGTAAGAACAGAAATATCTTAGAAGTAGATAGAATTTTATACCATAATTACCATTTTTTAAACTTTTAATTTTGAAATAGTAGGAGACCTGTGATAAGTTGCTACAATAGTACAGTGAGTTTCTGTGTATGTTTCCACCCAGCTTTGCTCAATGATAATGTCTTACATGACGATAGTACAGGGGTGCACACCTGTAATCCCAGCACTTTGGGAGGCCAAGGCGGGCAGATCACTTGAGGTCAGGAGTTTGAGGTCAGGAGTTTGAGACCAGTCTGGCTAACATGGTGAAATCTCATGCCTACTAAAAATACAAAAATTAGCCAGGCATGGTGGTGCATGCCAATAGTCCTGGCTGCTCAGGAGGCTGAGGATTGAGAATTGCTTGAACCCAGGGATGTGGAGGTTACAATGAGTGAAGATTACACCACTGCACTCCAACCTGAGCGACAGAGAGAGACTCTGTCTCAAAACAAACAGGAAATTGACATTGGTACAACAAAATGAACTATGAACTAAACTATATGCTTTTTTCTGATTTTACCAATTCTTCTCTTTTTTTTTTTTTTGTATAGCCGTGACATTTTCTCTCGTATATAGATTCATTGTTATTATTTTTAATCACAAGGTGAATTAATATATTTTCCTAGAGTTGGCCCACTCTTGTTGCTAGCCTCATTTCTGTTTCCATCACCTACTTATCTGGGCTTCATGAATTCTTTTTTTTCTTTTTCCATTAACATTTTATTTTATTTTATTTATTTATTTATTTTTATTATTATTTTTTTTTTTTGAGACGGAGTCTGGCTCTGTCGCCCGGGCTGGAGTGCAGTGGCCGGATCTCAGCTCACTGCAAGCTCCGCCCCCCGGGTTTAGGCCATTCTCCTGCCTCAGCCTCCCGAGTAGCTGGGACTACAGGCGCCCGCCGCCTCGCCTGGCTAGTTTTTTGTATTTTTTAGTAGAGACGGGATTTCACTGTGTTCGCCAGGATGGTCTCGATCTCCTGACCTAGTGATCCGCCCGTCTCGGCCTCCCAAAGTGCTGGGATTACAGGCTTGAGCCACCGCGCCCAGCCCATTAACATTTTAAAAAGCAACTTTATATCAGAAAATTAAAAAAAACAAACAAACAAACAAAAAAAAAACAGAGTACAAGAAATAACAAACACAGACTTCAAAGCAGATTTGCTGTTTACTTATATACTTGTTTTGAGTTAAAGTATCTTTTATCCTCATTCTAGGTTCTAGCCTCCTTCTCCCGCATTCAGACACAACCACCATCATGGGTTGACTGTGTTCCCTGCCGTTTAATCTTTCTCTACTTTGACATGTATGTTTTCTGTATACATAACTTTCATCTTTTTACTACAGTGATTTTCAACCATTTTCTCTCACTGATATACAAATGGCAGATGATACTCAAGTAGGAGAGTGGGAGACATACTCCCAACTGCAGCTCCTAGAGCAATAGTTATAACTCTATCTCTTTTTCTCCCACTCATGAAAAATAGTTGGAATACGTGACAGACTGCTCTATAATGGGAATTACCTTGAATGTGCTCCAATTTAGAGAAACAGTAAAGCCTGCAGAAATTCTAGGGCTTTAATTATTTGTAGTAATTACTTGAACTACACCTTGTAACTGATCTCTACATAACATAATGGTTTTAAATGGCTGTTTTAATAAACATAAGCTTTCCAGGCAAGTAGATCTTATCTTAAAACAGCAGAGCTTGACGAGAACACTGATTGGAAAAATTGTGAGCAAGTGAAAGGGTTATAGGTTCTCTTTGGCACCACTGTGATTTGGCAAATGCTCTTTGGTCTGCCTCAGTTTCTGTCCTTCTTTTGATCAGGTTGGTAATCCCCTCTCATCCTGCAAGACTGAGCTCCAGTTTATCTCAGTGCTCTGAGCAATTCCCACACTGACCTGTATCATATTTTTTTTTATTTAGATTTCAGTTCTGACGCTCATCATAATCACAAAATCCCCAGGATTTAGCCTAATTCCCAGGTTACTTGCACTCCCAGGTTACTTGGGGGACTTGCAGACTTGCATTAGATGGGCAGAAGCACAGGAGAGTAACCAGGTGACCAGGCCAATCCAGGTTCCAAAGGAATTTCCATCATTTACCAGCCATATGGACTCAGAACAAGTGATTTATGCTGTGAGTTTTATCTGTGAAGTGGGGATTTTCACAGTAGTTACATTATAGAGTTGTAGTTAAGGATGAGATGATCTTATATGCGTAGCAGTTAACTTGGCATCTGACATTTAGCAAAAATTCACTAACACTGGTGATTGGTACCTAGAGTATTTGGTGACTCCTGAGTTGATTGGGTAACTGAACCAACAGTAGATAGTCTGGCCATACAACAAAGGCACCTGGCCCTAGAGGTGTCTGGGGATGCCAACATGGGGCTGAGCAGTGCAGGATGGGAGGTATCAGTAATTCCTGTGGTGACCATGAAGGTGCCTTACTTGTGTCTCCCTGCAAGACAACCTGCTGTGAAGAGCAGTTGATTGATAGTTTTAATTTGCCACTCCTTTGAAGCTACCATGGCATTTACAGAGGCTACTGAGCATGGAGGCTACAGAGGTAATTCCTGCTTAATGTGGGACCCCGGTAATAGACTTTGTTCAGGGCCTTCCCATCAGCCTGACTGAGACAGCCAGGACTGCAATTCAAGGCCTTTCCTATATAATCCTTCTTTCTTTCTGTCCATCCACAGATGTTAGACTTGCATCATGGTCTGAGGCTCTCCCAAACATCATGTCTAGTCCCACCATCATTTACAGGTATGTTTCCCAAGATCTCCTGTACATTTAATTCCATCTTAGAATCACATCTTGGCATGAACTGACAATACCTAAAAGAAGCTTCATACTTTCTTTGAAGTGTAGATCATATGATGTTATTTATGCTGTCTTATATCCCCATCCATGCATTGCATTACAGAAGAGGCTAGCACATCTATTTCCATTTGTAAGCAATATCCAGGAGAAAAGCATAATGTTAAGGTAGTGTGTGAATGGACTTTGAGGCATTCTCCTTTTCCACTTGAAAACGGCCTGGTGATGACTCCCAAACCTGGTCTAAGGCCGATTTACCCATGGGTCAGTAATTTTGGAATCACTTCTGGGGTCATACAGATGGAACAGATAAAATATCAAAAGACACAATCTCAGGACTGCCTGAGCTTATAGAAAAGAAAAATATAAACAGGAAACCATTTGTACTTGGCACATTGTCACTGCTACTTGGACTTCTGATCTTTGTGGGTTTAATTGGCACTGTTTTTTGGGTAAATTTCAGGTATTTAGAGTTATCTAAAGTTATACAAACTGTACTTTACATTGGCCCATTATTTATCCATCTCTTAATTTATGTTGCTTTGAAAACACCCATGCATGGCAGAGGGACAGATGTTATTATTCTGATGTTGTTCTTTGGGAAGCTGTGGCCAAGAGAGGATAGGGACTAGACTGAGCTCACAGAGGCTGGCTGTGTCAATCCTCCCAAAGCCCTCAGCTGTGCTGACTCCCATCAGAGGTTAAGTGCCTCTCATAGTAGCAAGCCGAGGATTCTCTAACACTGATCACTCAAATGAGCAAAATCACATTTGGAGTAATTGCAGTTAAATTCCTTTCCACCATTAGAGCACCAGGCTTCTGTTTTCACAGCCTGACTAGCTCTGGCCTTTGCATTGTCAAAAACATTTCAAACCCAATCACAACTTCTGCCAGTGGCTGATACCCTGAGGCACAATTTTCTTTTCCTGTAGCTTCCTAAATTTCTTCTTTTCCCCAAAAACCTATCTTCTTGATCATTGCCCCTGAGAAGAATCTGACTACTTTCATCAGCATATTTTATCAAAACCGCTGAGCAGAGTGAGCCATGACAATCGCCTGTCCAAAAGTTTGCAAAACATATCGCTGAATATAATTCATATTTTAGGAAGTCAATGACTTTAGAGATTTGTGACCAATAAGAACTCTCCCACAGAGATCATACTGAGCTAAGAATAGCTGCCCCCTGTACTCCAAGTAAAAATGTCCCTCTTTAGGCTAATGATCCCTGCAAATCCTACACTAATTGATAGCCCAGAGTTCCAGAGAGTTGCACTTCAGTAAATGGTCAAAATGACACATTTGGCATTAATGTCTTGACTCTGTCTCCCTCAAGTGCAATCTCCTTTTAAAATCACTCCAGCAAGATAACCATCCTAACTGCTAATTTGCAGTCACAGATCTCTACTTCATTTTCTATTCTCCTTCTTCGGGGGCAGGAAGAAGGGGCTAGGGTATGGAGTCAAATATTTAAACAACCTGGATTGAATCTCTTCCAAATAACTGTTCATGTCCATACACTTGGCTATGTCCTAGCTTTTACATGCACATCTGGCCATACAGATTTCCACATGTCATGTTAGATGGTTGGAGGGAAAGGCTGATCGTTATGAAACTAGTAGTCAATCCATAGTGTTAGCCACTTTCATGTCAGTTTCCATATCTATTCCTGATATTATCTTTTTCTGCCCCAAAAGGCATAGCTGGAGATCCTCTCTCTCCAGGGACAACAAGCTAAGGTATATAGTTAATAACAAACATATATGCAGCTAAAACATAATAATCTATTATTTGCAGCTTTCTATGCAGACCAAAAAAAAATTTTTGATCTAAAATAGTAAATGGTTATGATAAAGACTGGCTATAAAGTTGAATTTGGGGACAGACACTTCTGTTCATGGCTCCCTAATCACAATGCAAACATCTGTTTACCTGACTAACTTGCAAGGTCAGCCTTGTCAAAGAATGCAACCTAGTCCTCATTTTTCTCCAAAAATGTTTCCTGGCTTTTGTCTGAGAAAACAACACTGATGAATCATAGCAACAACCTGCACTTGTGACTAAGAGCCGTATTTAAAGGAGAAGAGCTGAAGGAAACACAGAACAGAGTTCCCATTCCTACACCTCCTCCTCCCCATGTGGTTTTCTTAAACTTGCTTAGCTGCTTCATCCAGTTCATTCTCTTTCTCCAAGTCTCTCTCTTCAAGTTTAGATGTGACTGCTGGAAGGCAAGAGAAAGAACAGAACAAGGGTAGCTGAGATTAAATCAGACAACCATGATTTAATCAAGCCCTGAGGGAAACGGGAAAAGAAGGGTAGGCCATGAGTTCATAGACAAGGGAAGCTGGGGAGGAAGGAAGGAAAGACGGAAGGAAAGAAGGAAGGAAGGAAGAAAGGAAGGAAGGAAGGAAGGAAGGAAGGGAGGGAGGGAGGGAGGGAGGGAGGGAGGGAGAGAGGGAAGGAAGGAAGGGAGGGAAAAAGCAAAGCAGAATGGATGGAGGAGAGAATAAAGAAGAAAGCAACCTAAGAAGAAATAAAGGGGACTGAGAGAGGGATTAGGGGAGAGGGATCTAGACAGAGAGAGAGAGAGAGAATGGCAGGAGTTGGAGGTAAGAGATTTAGAGCAAAGAGAAACAGAAGATGGGCCAGAGAAGATCTCCCCTTGAGGATTCCCCTTAACTTTCACTCTAGGAATATATATGGTGAGGATCATTAGGGAGAGGAGGTGGTCATGCAATGGCAGTGCTTTAAAACAGTCATTTTAAACCCTCTATGTCTATAACCATCCACCCAATCTAACATTTGTGATGCTGAGCTCCTACTATTAACCAGACACCATGCTTTAGATTTGAGTTTTGCAAATTTTATAAAACCTTGCCTCATTTTTCTTTTCAGAAAAAGAATGAAAAAAAAAAAAAACAAGAAGAAAGGTAAACATGTAGGCAAAGAAGCATGAGCAGAAACAGCACAACTCTACACAGGGCAAAAATCTGTATAAGAGTATGGGGAAATCCCTGTATCAGGCAAGAGAGGAAGGAGTTAACATAGAGATAGATGGCTTACTGAGTGTGAGTTATGGTACTAAGCACTTTCCAATCATTATTGCTTTTATTCTTTACAAAAGTGAACCAGGTGCTTCGGTATTCCCGTTTTGCATAAAAGTACAATAGCCTTTGCCTCCCTGGGCTTTCTATCATGTGGGGCATTACTGGCCTGTGTGTGGATATCATTTTGCCTTACACAAAAATTTCCATTGTAGCAGGTTGCAGAGATTAGGGGTGGTGCCACAAAGCATTAAGAATTGGCCTGAAGAAAATCAGAATGATATCTTCAATTTCAGCACCAGGTACTAGAGCAGAAATGGCAAATGAGTTTCATCTCATATGCCAACTCCAATTGATTAAAGCCAGCTTCATGAAGGAGTCTGATGAGAACCATTCTCTTGCCACCTGGGACCAGTAGGAGGAGGCTGTGGTGTCTAGATAGTGACATCTGCTCTATGCACAGGATGGCAGAGGTTTCATGTGTGCCTTAGAGATGCCTTCCTTGCACGACATGGAATGGTCAGCTCCATGAGTTACCGACATCCCCGTGGGCTGCAAAATGATCTGGTAAAACTGATCTGTCCATATCCAAGAGCTATCTATCGTCCCATTTAAATCTTTGCATCAGAGATAGTCCTTGTCACTGTAATCTCCATGGGTCCCCAGACTGAGGACACCATCAGTGTTGCTCAGATTCCATTTGGGGAAGGCTCCATGGTGCAGTGGAGCCAGAAATGGACTTGAGAGCCGGAGCCTGTGATTGAGCCCAGACTTGCACCTTGAATGACACAGAGTAACTAACTTCACTCTTAACACATCTTCCTCTTCTGTAAAATGTCATTTGGGCCAAATGACACCAGATATAAAATTCTAAGATTTTGATGCCCCAGATTTGCTGTACTTCAGTCGTTTCAGACAAAACCTAGATTTGGTTCTCATCCAAACTGGTTCACTGATGTTCTTTCCAAAAACATTTTGTTAAATGTCTAAAATGGTACTGGCGTTCTCTTCTGAGCTTGCAAATCAGCACCGATTGTCCCTTGAATAGGCCATGCTAAATCTTCCCCTCTGCTTGGCCCCTGCTCCACTCTCAGCTCCTCCGTGTGCCTTCCAGGTCTATTCATTCTCCCGCTCAACTTCCTCTGCAAAGCTATCAGTGTCCTCAACATGTTTCTAAAACTCTCCTGCTGATGTCCAAACCTTGACAGGGGTCTTTGAGGACTCTCAAAGATTGCATATTTATTCAGAGGAAGAGGAAGGGGAGGGGTAACCTCGGTCAACCCCTGGGAAAAGCAATGCATGGCAATGCTGTACATTTAGGAAATGGATTTAAATATTCACAATTTGATCAGGTCTCTTTGATGAAACAGAATTTGGTTCTCCAGAACTTTGGGTAGGAAAGCAAATACCAATGTCTCCATACAACTTCAACCTTTATACTATATAAGAGAACATATTTAGTAGACTATGTATGGAAAAAAATGAGAATATATTCTAATAGAGAGCATATTTTATAAAAGAATATAAAGTTATATTTGGTTGCAAACCCCAGACCTCTACTTTCTTGATTCATGCATTTGGGAAATTCTCTTAAGGGCTCTGTTATTCAATGTCTTCACTGGTAAAATGGGGACAAAAAGTATCTTAGATTATGATGAGGATCTAATGAGGCAAGGTATGTAAGCACTTAATCCAGTCCCAGGGGTATGGCTCTGAGCCAAAGACGGCACCTGGGACTGTATACTCTGCATAACTTCAATCAGAAATGCAGGGCAGACATTGGTAAATGTGGAAACAGTGTCTGGACATAGATCTGGGGCATAAAGCTCAAAAAGGAACATGACATGCCACTAAGACTTCGCTCACTGACGTTTCCTGCTGAAGTTAAGGATTAGTCTCACAGTGTGGCTGGTTCTAAGCCAAAACTATAGGGATGGATGTGAGAGGCAGAAAAGAGGGGCGCTTGTGAACAGCAGCAACCCTGCTTCTTTGCCTTTGCAGCCTATTTCAAAAGCATCTATCTCGGAGTGTAAAGGAGGATCAGAGCCCCTGCTGGGCTGTGCTGGGGGCTTGGTCAGGGCCCAAATGCAAATGAATGTGGCCAGTCCTAAGAATCTGTACCCTGTTTTCCCTCAGACAATTTCTTTATTAAACTAGAGAGATGGATAAGGTATCCACCATCACAAGTCCCATACTGCCATAGGACCTGTGAAAATATCTAATGGAAGAGGAATCTAGTAACATTCTAGTGAAATCGGATTCTGCCTTCTCTGGGTGGTTATTTCATAAGTGCTTGTTTCACTGTCAGTCTTCAAAGCTCTTTTTAAGACCTATTATAAGTACTTTTGTCACAAAAATAGGAAGGAAAGCAGGGCAAGGCAATACATACTGAACAAGAAATAGGAAAGTCAGATTTGAGAAATGATTGTTCACTAGCATTCTGTAGACCTTCAGAAGTAACATTTTAGCCCAGTGATGCCTAGACCAGTTTCTGGAAAATTCCCATTGAATTCTATGTGTTATTAATGTCTCCAGGCCTTCTTTCACATCCTTTTCTACCTGGAGTATTTTTTTTTTTCTTGTACCACTAACAATTCAAATGCTCTCCATCCTCTTTAAGGACAAGCTCCAGATGTTCTTCCTTGCCCTTTCATCACTTCTGCAGCCCATTCTGATCATCTTTAAACCTGTAACATGTCTTTCTGCATTGTTTAGCACTTGTCTGCTTCATTAAGTTGTTTTCTTTTTTTTTTTTTTTTTGAGAGGGAGTCTCGCTGTGTCTCCCAGGCTGGAGTGCAGTTGTGCGATCTCGGCTCACTGCAAGCTCCGCCTCCCGGGTTCACGCCATTCTCCCGCCTCAGCCTCCGAGTAGCTGGGACTACTGGCGCTCGCCACCACGCCCGGCTAATTTTTTGTATTTTTAGTAGAGACGGGGTTTCACCGTGTTAGCCAGGATGGTCTTGATCTCCTGACCTCGTGATCCGCCCGTCTCGGCCTCCCAAAGTGCTGGGATTACAGGCTTGAGCCACCGCGCCCGGCCCATTAAGTTGTTTTCTTTCAGGAAGGGTACAAGGACGACCTGGTTTCTCCATAATCTGCAGAAAATAAAAAAGAACGAAATGCTTGGGAGCTGAATGAGGCAAAGCCCAATGGCCGGCTTTGAAAGGGCTTAATGAAATAAGCCAGTGAATAAGCAGAAAGTAAGCAGCAGTCATGAATTAAGCCTCTCCCTGTTGTTTTCACAAGTGAAAGAGGACCGGAGACTGGATGAACCTATCCCCAGAGGAAAGTGGTGGTGGGGCCCACACCGTATCACTCTCAGAGACAGCAGAAGTAAGACGGTTCCATTTGAAGCTGATGAGCTCTGCTTTTGTTTTTGTAGGCATAGTGCAGGGCTTTGCCTTCCTGGATGAGGGAAAGTTCCAGGAGCTGATAAGCTGACTCTGCAGTCTGCTCAGGAAACTAACAGAAATATTCTCCTTGTCTCTGCCAACCACTCACAGCATATGTCTTCACTCTCCAGTGTCATGTAAGCCACCCAACAGCAGGGACTGTATTGTCTATTCACACACATGTGCACAAGCACACACACACACTTTTGCATAGGTACCTATGGCAATACCTATTCTATAACTATATAATTACCTATAATTCACTAACTTAAATAGCAGACATTTATTGAGCTGTATTGAGGACTGTATCCACAGCCCTCTGCCAAGCATGGATCAAAATCTTGGGTCAATTTCCACAGAGCAATGCATATGTGGAAAACCAATATGTAACACAGATCAACTCTGGAAACAGCTTGAAAATGACTGCTGGTCTACTTCAACCATCCAATTTTCAGCAAGAAAAAAAGTAGATTCAGTTTGATGATATCAGTCAAAGAAGTGTTTCCTAATCTTGCCTGAAAGTGGAAATTATATTGGGAAAAGAAAGAAAGAGAGAAAGGGGGCTGGCTGGGAGAGAGAAAAAAAGAAAGGGGGGAGGGAGAGAGAGAGGCAGAGACAGAGAAAGAGGGGGAAACAGAGAGAGTGAAAAGACAGAGAGAGAGAGAAAGAAAGAAAGAGGGAGAAACAGGAGGGGGGAGGAGAGAGAGAGAAGTAGAGAGAGAAAGAGAGAGAGATTCCAAGCTCTAAGCCAGAGCCACGTAATTCCTTATAGTAAAAAAAGTGAGCAACCTGTGAATTTATTAAGTATCCTGAGTGATTATTACCAGTCAAACCAGGGAATGAAGTCATTTTCCAAGATTCTGCATTTGTGACCAAGTCCAGGAAACTAAGTGATGGGTTGTGGCAATTTCCCTGCTACAGCCCCTGCCTTGCCACCCCACAGTACTTCATGTGTGGTTCATACTTCATTCTTGCCATCCTTTATCTTTCCAAGGGGCATGTCTGATCTTCCGAATGGATGAACAGCTCCTCCAGATCAGCAGCCAAGCCTTTTTTATTTTCCATTAGACCAGGTTGACCATATAATGGATATTCAGTAATCTTCTATGGGTTGATTCATCCAGGTTAGATTTTCACTTTGGAATTATACCATTCACCTTCCCTATAGGCTCTCTCTGATTAATGAAACCTTGTGATCAAGAAGGAATATGTCATGAACAGTTGAAGGCCCTGATTTTTACTTTTGCCACTTCCCACAGACCCTGGGAGAATCACTAAACTCCACTGAACATCAGCTCCTTCATCTTCAATGTGAGATTGCCATTTTAGGTTTTCTTAGATCCTCTTCAATACTTTTAATGATTCTAAGACACTTACTATGGAAAACTGCCTCCCACTATAATTGTTATTTTTTATTGCTGTATGGTTCTGATAGACGTTAATACTAATCTCTTAGATTTACATGATACCACACTGTTTTCAAAACTTTCACATGCATTGTTTTACTCTTCAAAAACTAGCAGGAGAAGGTAAAAGTAATAATAATGATTATTCCCATTTAACGTATTAATAAATTGAAGTACAGAAAGGTATGTGACTTGTTCAAGGTGATATAACTAATAAGTAGTAGAGCTGAAATTCTAATCTATATCTACATTGTAAAAATCTAAAATCTAATCTAAATTATCATCTAATCTGTTGATTCTGTGGTATTCAATGGTTTGCCTTTGAAAGGCTGCTATTTTCACTTAAGAGACAATTATTTGCTAATAGTAGCTTCAAACGCAGTCTAGCCTTAAAACAAAATGAATTGGGAAATGGCTTCTATCAGCATTTTCTGCAAACAAAAAGCCATACCTTTTGCCCCAGAGAGAAGATGCCTTCATTAGCCATATTATTCCATGTGGAAAAAATATAGAGTAGGCATTCGATTTATGCCACATACTCCACTTATTTATTAGTTTTATCCAAGAACAAGGGACATAACTGTTCCAAGGCAATTAAACCAAATGTCAGTGGTTCCTGCTCTGAACCAACCATCCCACCAACCAATTGCAATCAGATTAAATAGATGAGTCTAGGTATATGCTCTTAAGAGCACCTCAGAAAAATAAGACCTAGAGCCCTGAAATCCTGTCCTACTTGCCATCATGATTTGTGGCCAATATGATCCCCACATTATTTCCATAACTTCCTAGCAGCTGAGTAAAAGAAAACACAAATGTCCTTAAATAATTCATTCGCCCAAATAGCAAACACTGGGTGGCTGCCGTGTCTACAGCCCTATGCCAAGCATGGAAGGCATTAGAAAGAGCCAGTTAAAGGCAGCCACTGATCCCCATGCAACTCTTAACCTTGGAAGAAAATCCTTCCTTAGTCTCAAGTTCATCCATTCTAAAAGGGAAAACTAAGATCCAATGAGCACTCAGGTTCCTTCAGTTTCTATTTTTCCAGATTCTTGTTAGACCACGGGGTATCCTGAAGTTTTCCATGGCATGTCAGCAAAATCCAAATATCACTCTTCAGAAGGTAATATACTTAAAACAGAAATAAAAGAGTAAAATTGCACCCATGTATTCACAAAATTTACACTGGAAATTATTTATAGATGTTTAGCTCAGCAAACATAGTAAGCTATTACTTTTAATGAATGAAAGCCTATTGACTGTCATCAGTCAATTTAGTTGTGAAAGGAAGTAAAAACTATCAGACAAATTAAAATGACTGTTAAAAAAGCGCTGAGGAACTTTGATCTGGTTCAAGAAAGAGAAGAAAATTTAAAAAGTTCCTCCTCAGCAATGCAGAGCCTGTTAGTAATTACCCATCCTGTTATCAGCACAGTGACTGACTAAACCTTTTGTGGGTAATGGGCACTTCAGTCAAAACCAAAGGCTAGTGTTTATAGAGTGCCAGAGGCTTTTAATTTCCTTATAGCACATTAAAACCTAGTCCATCTTTGCCACATTTTAACCTTGTTTAGCATAAATTGTTGCACTTTAAATTCATTGTCTTACATGGTCCACTGGAGATCACATTAAGAAGTGTCATCACAGTATTCCCATAACCAAAACTTTTTAATCCCTCCTCCCCTTACAGCACATAAAAATGTAGTTATAGATGACTACCTGCCTCCAATTCTCTTCAAAATTATTCTGAATCATTTCGCATTGAGGATTCAGAAACTATAAAGTTTTCAGGAAACCTTGATAGAAGTAAATACAATTATCTTGCTTGAACCTCCTATGCCTTTATTTATGAATGCCAGCTATGTTTTCAAAGCCAAGGAGGCTGATCTTGACTTATAAGTTCATTTACCTAATAGTTTCACACCTACATGAACATATCAAAACTAATGATGGACATCATTAGTGGTATGACAGACACAGATACTGGTTTATCCAACAACCATTATCTAATTCTTGCGTATTCCTCCCATCGGTGCTTTCTTTGCAAGAATAACTTGCCAGCTATGTCTCCCCAACCCCTGTCCCTCTGCATTTCTTCCTGTCATGTCATAGTCTGGTGACCCAATCTAGCTAATGACATATGCCAGGGACACAGTCAGGGAAATCTGAGAAATCTGATATCTCTCTGATAGATAAACGACAGAAGACGCTTCTCCTTATCAAATATTGTTGGCCTCTATAAGATGCCTGCAACCGCAACAGCCACTTTGCCACCATGACGAACCAAGCCTAAGGATCAAGCCTATGAGCTGAGGTTAGAAAAAGTCAGGGTCTTTGAAGACTTTGCTAAAATAACCGTGGTTCTGCCCACTCTCGGGCTTCTGGTTGGTTAGTATTTGATTGCTTGCATCCTAACGCCTCTAATCTGATTAAAAAGAGGGTAGCATATTGCGTCCACATTTAACTCAGTTTTTACCTTTGATACACCCTGAGAAGGAGACAATACACAACAGAAGAGATAGGTGAGATGGATGGTGGTGAAGAATCAGAGTAAAGGCTAAGAATAGAGATGTCTTCCCAGGGCACTCACATGAGGCCTGGCCGGTCTCCTCTGCAGCAGACAAGCTGCCTCGGCTGGGGCCCTACAGGCCTTTCTGCCTGGGGATGCTGACCTGTGGCCTGCTACTTCTCAAAAAAGTAGCCAAAAAGTAACCAGCTCTGTGTTAATGTTCAAAGGAAAAATAGCAAATTTCCTTATGTTTTCTACTTCCTTTGTTAAAGATGATCATGAATTGGCTTCACAAAAATATGATCTACTATAATTAAAGCCAATGACATTGAGTTAATTAGAACGTAATTGCACTTTCCATGAATTTCACACAGCTTGCATTTTACCAAAAGAAACCCAGTTTCAGTCAACGCTTGTGTGCTGATACCTGCAATCAAAGCCTTATTAAACCAAACAAATCATGCCTTCATGGAAGTTAAGGAAGCATAAATACAAGGCTGATTCATAAAGTTTCTGATTTCTGCTATTTGGAAAGGTAGAGTTTGGAAAGAGTTATTTGGAAAGGAAAACTTTCTTTCAAGGAAAATGGAAAGCCTGGACTTCCTCCATTCCAACGACGATTTGCCCTAGAAGGCTTTGGTCTTCCTATATGGCTATTTATTCCCCATGTCTATTTTGAATAAAGTGATATAACTGCAAGAGATTAGATGTTTTACAAAAAAAAAATGTTCAGGTAAAAGGAAAGTCCTAAATTTGAGACTTGGTCATCAAAGAATACCAATTTTAACACAATGTATTTTTCAAAATAAGGAACACAGATAAAAAAAACAAACCACATTTGGGTGATAGGTAACTGCTGAGAGAGAGAGAGAGGAGCCTGTCTTGGTTAAGAATTTGGGCTCTTAGCAACTATGCCAGTATCTTTTCTTTCCATGTACAGAGTATGTAACAACCTTTCCATATGTCACCCTATCTCTAAAATAAGGATGAAGAAAAATAATAGTCACCTCATAGGATTATTGTTAGGATTAGAATATATATATAAAATGATGGTAATACAATCAGTCTTCTTTCCAGGGTCAGAGGCAAGATAATAGTCAAACACTAATATTAATATAATACCCAAACTATGTGTTGTAAACTGAAGTCTTATTTGAACATTTTGGTAGAGTGAAGTGCACTCATTGGAGGCTGCCACCAGCATGATCCACATTGCCTATTCAATCCCCCAGTAGACCAGTTAGTCTCACTGCTTTGCAATGCCCCAGATGGTACTCTTACCTCCAGCCAACTGGCCTGGAAAAGCCAGCTGTGACTTCACAGGGGGTTGGGGCATGAAGCTTTCCACAAATCAGCAGAAATCCACCCACATCAAAAGATCAGTGCCAGCTCAGCCAGAATTGTGCATTTCAGCAAGTCATTTTTGGAATCAGTTACTGGGGACACATTGTACACACACACATACACACATACACACACTCACACAGGAACCATCTATGCTGAATAAAATATAATTTTAAAAAACCTAAATGGGAACTCAAAAGAAGCCAGGGAAACTCTAGGTAGGCAGGTCAGTGAGACCAGCCACATACATATGGAATATATGTAAACTATGTGCCCTTGAGGTCAAATAAAAGGATTTTTATGGAAATCCTCCATTAGAGTAAAGAACTACAGTCTGAGTGTTATATGCATTGTTTTCTATTTTCTTCTCTCCACTTGTTCACTAAAAACAGGTCCTTCTGTCTTGCCTAAAGGTCCAACATAAAGATACTTCTTTAGCTTCTACACACTCTTACAGATAAGGAATTAAATAGCTTGTGAGTATCTCGACAACTGACACCTTCATAGTGGAAAGGCACTCTTGAATTTGAGCAATATTAGGAGAAGAAATTTTTAAATCTTCTTTCTCCCAATTCCCAGAACTTCCAAGTGTGTCCATGTATCTCTTTATGTTAACACATGAATGAGTTAGCCTAAACAACTTTTGCATAGAGACACACACACACACACACACACACACACACACACACACACACACACACACTATTTTCTTCTATTTTCCCTTCTCTGGGATTGGATTAGGCATGTGATAGTGCTTTCCACAGTTGTATCTACACATCTTGTCTCTTCTGGACTAAATATGCCCACAAGAAAACATATCTGATGGGTCGATCAAACTCAGCCTCTCCTCACATGAATGTAACATCTTCTCTGAGCCTGTTCCTCCAGTAGCTGTTATCTCATCACCCAAGTAGAAACCTGGCTGTCATCCTAAAATATCTAAACACATTGTCACCCAAGGGTGCGCTCTTCTCTATTTCTAATGCCCTATCTTATCCCAAGTTCTCATAATCTCTAGACTATGTCAGTAGCTTGTAGATTCATCTCACTTCTGCCAATGCTAACACACACATACACATGTGCAAACACAAATTCCCAAGCATATGCATATGTACACAAACATACATAAAATTGCACACTTTGGTACCTCCACCACTCTGTTCAAAGAGTGCTATCTTTCTAAATTCTAAAGTCTAATTGTGTCATTCTTTTTTTTTAGCTTTTAAGGGGCTATTAATGTAAAAACTAAGAATGAATCCCCTACACCCAACCCTGTAACACACATGAACACGTAATAGCCAGAACACAGTCCATATTCTAAACACATGGTAAACTATAGCCCACAGGTCAAATCCATCCCACAACCTGTTTTTGTTACTTAAGTTTTATTGGAACACAGCTATACCCATTTGTTTATGTAGTGGCCGTGGTTGCTTTTGTGCTATAATGACAGTGCTGAGGAATAGCAACAGAGACTATAGGTAGCCCACAGCCACAGCCCACAATATTTACTGCCTGACCTTTACAGAAAAAAAAAAATAGTTTATTAAACTTGATTCTATAGCATAAGACATTCTTTATAATTTGTCTAATATATATGTTGATATACTAATATGTTACAGCCCTCATTTCGGGCAGATTGATATCCTATTTCCTATCCATATGGATAGAGAAACAAAGGCATGGAGAGGTTAACTGTCCAAATACATCTTAGAGCAAAGAAGCAAGGACCCAAACCCTGGTCATTAGGTTTCAGAACCCTTTCCTTAACTGTTATAATTGCCCTCATCTTTTTTCATGTCTCCTTAATAATCTAGAACTATTTTCCATTCCCAGAACCTTGCCCTTCCACGTGGCTATGCTCTGCACATACTGTTCACTCTTGAAATAGCACCCTACCCAGGACACAGCATCCTACAAGCTATATGTGTGCCCTCCCTCTGTCCCAAATCTTTAGTGCACACCATGTTATTCATGAGCAGCAGCCTCTCTGTCTGTCTCTCTCTCTCTCTCTCTCTCTCTCTCTCTCTCTCTCACTCTCTCTCTCTCTCATTACCATGCTTTAAGATTGTCATCTTGCTTTTACTGGCACAATTAATTTTGATACTTTCTATTCCAGCCTTTAGGGAATGAAGACAATGGTCCTAAAGATCTTTTTAAAATTCTCAGCTCCTTGACAGCCCAATCTTCAGAAGATGGAGTGTACTGTCTACCTCCATTTCTTCAAGTGTCAGGTAGATAATGTCTTCTTCTAGGGTTAGGTTCCATTCTCTCAATCAATTATCATAAATGTATACCGTGTCTGTTAAAATAGTCTCACGGCACACAGAATCACACCTTGCCAATGCAGGTACTCGTTTGCAGAGTAAGTGAATGAATGATTCTTAAGACCAATGAAGGCTGGGCCACACAGCAAGGGAAGGCCTTGATGGAAATAGAAACAGCACTAAAACTGGCAGTTCACAAAGCGTGAAGCCTGAGTCAGGCCTCAGCTCTTGCTGCATTATCTAACAAATCGTGTGTGTAAGTATCACTGGCCCCCAGACACCCAGTACTACCTCGAACGCTGATCTCATTACATTAGCTGCTTATTGCCTTCGCTTTTGCAGGCTGCTCCGGAAGAAGCGGACCATTTCCTGAGGTGTAAACACAGCTTCTGACAATGCCAACCTCACGAGGTCAGTCGGCTCTCGGAAGTCCAAGGGTCAACCACAGGGCTCAGAGACACATTTCCTCATCAAGGTTTCTTGGAATAAGAGGAAGATATGAACTGATGTTTTTGATGGAAACCATGGAGCAAAAATCAGGCTGTTTGTGAGGATATCTTCAGACACCTTGTCAAGCTGAAGTCACAGCAGAGTGGTATCTGGCCCTACCCAAAAATCTCAGCCACCCTTTGAAAAGGTAGGTTAGAAAATGCAATTCTGTGGAAAGTGTGGTTGTGGGGATAGGAACTCAGTGCCATGTAACTCTTATCTGACTCCTGAACTTCTGTGTGAGTGTCCTTTTCCCTCAGAAAGCCAGTGCGTTCCTCTAACTGGACACTGCATGTCAACATTCGCTGCTTCTTTATTGTTTCTGTTTCTACTCCAAATATGGGAAGTCTTTTCATGTCAAATAAGCAGAGAACATGGCCAGTGGGTATGGCCACCAGGCTGAAACACAGATGCTGGGTAAAAAGCTTAAACAGAGAAAATCTACCATCTGCAAATAAAATCTAGCAAAACCTATGTATTTGATACTTGTGTTTTCATGTTTTAAAAATGAATATTTTCTTTACAAAAGAATATGTCCCAGGGTTTTTTAAAATGTATTTGTATAAAACTCTGGATTTGATATCCTGAAATCACAAAAGTTTCCCCATTCAGGAACCTAACCGATTCCTATTGCATAAAGGAGGGTATATCTGAGTTTTCAAGCAACACAAGTTACCAGATATTTTTCTTCTTCTCTGAGGACTGAGGAGGAAGAGACAGATATACCCAGAGGATAGAAGAACAATTTACACTATTTAGAAGAGAGAATTTTCTCTGTGTTCAAATTATTAAGCTCCCAGATCTTCTCTCCGTGCCCATCAGAAAGGGGGCACTCAGAAACACGTCAGGATACAGATAATAAAATGGTGATAAACATTTTAAGAGTTTGCCCTGAAAAACAAAATTCTTTTAAGTAGATTGAATAAATAGATGGTCACAGAGGCAAAGGAATTGCCTGTATAAATAATATTCTTTAGCTTTGTTATTCCAGAAATGTACACAATATCTAGAATTAATATTTCAGAATCCCATGAATGATTTTATCATATTTTCTTCCACCTTACCAGATAGTACTTGCATATTTAGGATACACTGGGATTTAAATATCTTTTAAAAAACCCACTCTCGTCCATGAGAAAACAATAATTGAATGCAAGGGTCCACATACTTTTTCTGTAAAGGGCCAGATAATACATGTTTTTTGGCTTACATGCCAGATGGTTTATGTCACAACTACTCAACTCTGCCATTATAGTGCACAAGCAGCCATAAATAATAAGTAAACAAAAGAGTGTGGCTATGTTCCAATAAAACTTTATTTACTAAAACAGGTGGTGGGCCACATTTGGCCCACTAGCTGTAGCTTGCTGATTCCTGATCCGGAAGAATGACTCTCAATCTATGGGCTACAGACTCATGGCGGATCTGCAATTTATAGAAAAGAAAATTCAAATCCATATGCACACCAAGAACTGTTTACTGAATAAAAATAACTTTTGTACACCTGTACCGCTCTGTCCTCAATGTACGTCAATACAATTGTGATTAACACATTTTAAAATAACTTGGTTTGCCACTGGTTATCTGTCATTAGAAGTTAAATGTACAGTTATTCCCACATGAGGATCCACTGAATGTTTTACAGTATCAGATTATATGTATACCCCAAAAGGCTACATCTCCAGATTTTCACTTGCAATTCATTTACTTCCTGCATTTCTCTGACTTTCCTTGCCTTTCCTGTTGGGTAAAATGTGGTACATTCCTCACCCCCAGCAATATGCCTAAAGAGGCTCCCAGATCTCTGTAAAGCACACCTCAACACAGGGGTATGATAGCCACACAGCACTGGCTGATAGATGGCATCAGCTAATCATTGCACCAATCAGCCTTTATGAAACTCACATGTAAGATACTGTGCCAGTCGCGGTCACAGCTGGCTCCTGATTAGCTCTCTAACGGGGGGAGCACTGAGGCAGAAAATCCCAAACAATAGGTGATCCAAATACAATTTATATTTGGCTGAGCTAATGACCTTATTTTGTATCAGTTTTGCCTTCATAATTATGTTTTCCTTAGACTAACACAATTTGTTGGCACACACCATCTGACAATAGAATGGGGTGCACAAAAACGCAGGTAGGTGGCAACGAGAAGCTGGGAAGGATGAAAATGTTGCTGGGGATACTTAAACAAATATAACAACTTCTAACAGAGAGAAACTTGAATATATATCATTCAAAGGGTCACAAAATCAAGCAGGAATTGACTAACGTTTATCTGTTCTGAATGTAATAATGATGGGTTAAATAGTTTGTCAGAGATTGCTCATCTAGAATATATAAAATAATAATTATGATGATGAATAATGGTGATGATGGAAACCTGTAAAGCCTTTTTCTGACCAACCTAGACAAATTATGTCCCCATCACAGTCCATCACAGCAATCAGTAAATCTTTTTCTATGAAGGGTCAAATAGTAATATAAATAGTAAATTTTTTTATGATCTCTGTTGCAAATACTCAGTTTTGCCGTTGAATGAGAGTATTTGTGTTCTAACAAAAATTTAAGTATGAACATCAAAATTTCAATTTAATATAATTTCACATATCAAGAGATCTTTATTTTTTTAATGTTAGCCATTTAAAAATGTAAAAATGAATCTCTGCCCCAAGGTAGTACAAAAACAGGTAACCAGCCAGATGCGGCCCCACCCCTACTCTATCTCATTGCCCTGTGTTACTTTAAATCCTTATTATTATTTGAAACTATATTGTAGATTTATTTCTTGTTATAAACAGTTTACTAAATTTTATATTGTATCTACCCTCACTCAGATATAAGTTCTTCAAGAACAGGTACCATTTGCATCTCTTTCAACTAGGTATCATCAGTGCCTAGAACAGTACCTGTGAAAGATAGATCTTAATAATATTTATTGGATACTCAAAATGAATGGCTAAATATTATTATTAGCCATATAGTGATAAGCATTTGCCACTAGCAAACTTCAAAACACCTCTACATAAAAATATACTTTTAGGCTAAACACAGTGGCTCATGCCTATAATCCTAGTACTTTGGGAGGCTGAGACGGGAAGGTTGTTTGAGTCCAGGAATTTGAGATCAGTCGGGGCAACATAATGTGACCTCACCTTTACAAAAAGTAAAACAAGTAGCCTAGCGTGGTGGTGGATGCCTGTGGTTTCAGCTAATTGGGAGGCTGAGGCAGAAGGATCGCTTGAGCCCAGGAGTTTGAGGCTGCAGTGAGCCATAATCATGCCACACTGCACTCTAGCCTGGGAAACACAAGCTAGATCCTGTCTCAAAAAAAAAAAAAAATCTTTTACCTCAACATAAAGCCTTTCATAGGTAAAGGGAAGAGATTATTTTCCACATTCTATATGTAAGTAAACGTGGAGCGATGAAGTGACTGGCCAGAGAGGACAGCTGGTCATGTGTGGCTTGCATTGGAATGTGGGTTTCCTGCCACATCCAGGCCTCTGTTTATTGCAGCAAACCGATTTCTCACATAGTCATAGCCCCCAGGCAGGCACCCTTGCTCACAGGACCATATAGCCTAAACATTTTAAATGTGAGATGCTGAATAATAAAACAGAATTTAGAAGATTTTAAAATTATCCTTGATATGTTTTGGCTGTGTCCCCACCCAAATCTCATCTTGAATTGTAGTACCCATAATTCCCGCATGTTGCCAGAGGGACCTGGTGGGAGGTAATTGAATCATGGGCGCAGCTACCCCCATGCTCCTGTTCTTGTGACAGTGAGTGAGTTCTCACAAGATCTGATGGTTTTATAAAGGGCTTTTCCCTCTTTGTTCAGCACTTCTCCTTCTTGCCACCATAGGAAGAAGGATATGTTTGCTTCCCCTTCCGCCATGACCATACGTTTCCTGAGGCCTCCCCAGCCATGCCGAACTGTGAGTCAATTAAACCTCTTTCCTTTATAAATTACCTAGTCTAGGGTATGTCTTTGTTAGCAGCATGAAAATGGACTAATACAATCCTCTTCTAATGAGTTTCAACCAAAGTTTCATCTCTGGCGTCTCTGGGTTCCAGAGAGTTTCTAAGATGTTTCAGTCAATATCAACCAAGTTCCAATCAACCTTCCATGCTACTACAGTGGTGCCACTTCCACAGAGGGGAAGATCTGGAAATTCTGAAGATGTAAGGTTGGATGGTAAGTCCTGATGCTGAGGCTCCAAGTAACTATGGGTCCACATGGTCCACGTCAGTACTTTTTCTCTCACCTGCACCATGGGAAAGGACAGCTAAACTCTACAGGCTATAAACAAAACCCTGATGACCCATGAACTGCTCTCTGCTACTCTTCTTTAGCTAATTAATTCTCATAGCAGTTACTGAGAATCCACAGAGGGTTGATCCCTGTGCCATATATACTGGGGACTAATGGGATATGAGGGAAAGAATGTGGACTTTGAAATGAGGAAGATCGGAGTTCAAATCAATGCTCTCTCATGATCAGCTACATAACTGAACAAATTACTTATATTTTAACCTCTAAAATAAGGAGACAATTCTCAAACTTCATAATTATTAACAGAATGAAGGAACATACTGCCCAGCCCAGTCTGGCAACCTAATAGATATCCAGTCAATGACTGTTTCCTCTAGACCTCAAGGTGCGTGCCCTGTAGAGAAGAACAAGATAATTCCCAGTGTCTGACTGGGTAGTTGGAACTGGTGGGTAGCTTTTTCCCTATTCAATATGGCACCGTCGTGTGCATTAACTAAGTACCTTGCTTCAAGGCACTCTCCTATTGTATGCTGGAATGATGGAGTGATAACTACACAAATTTTCAAAGACAACACTGAAAATGGGACCCTATGGTAGTGCAGTGCACACACAATCAACCATAAAAAGCAGCTCTTATCAAAATGCACACTGTATTAATTCAGATAAAAGAAAAATTAATACAGGTTAGACTAGTCAACAACGGTCACATAGACAACCATGGCGTGAGTTAGATTTTAAGATGATGAGAACTGGTGGAGGAAGTAAAAAAGCATTTAGTGGGCACCGTGAGTGGGGAGCCGGGAGAGCCCTGGGAGTTGGCCAGCCTTTGAGTTCTGACTCAGTTCTCAGAAGAGCTCCCTATGAATAGTTCAATATTGGGTAATTGATTTGAAGAGCCGCACACAGAAAAACTTGACATACAGAGCAGAGCGTGTGTTTCCATGCCAAACAGAAGGTTTTTGAGAAGCAGAGAAGATAACGCTACACTCGGCCATTTCCTAGAATTCAGAATACCAAACGTTTTGGAAGTATACCCCCCGGGGACAATGTGGTACTGGCCTGGAGACCAGAAGATCTGTATGATAGAGGCTAACCTGGGAGTCAATATGTTTTGTTTTTGTTTTTGTTTTTGTTTTGAGACAGAGTCTCACTCTGTTGCCCAGGGTGGAGTACAGTGGTGCAATCTCAGGTCACTGCAACTCCTCCTCCTGGGTTCAAGACATTCCCCTGCCTCAGCCTCCTGAGTAGCTGGGACTACAGGCACATGCCACCATGTTTGGCTAATTTTTTTTTTTTTTTAGTAGAGATGGGGTTTCACCATGTTGACCAGGATGGTCTCAATCTCCTGACCTCATGATCTGCCTGCCTCAGCCTCCCAAAGTGCTGGGATTACAGGTGTGAGCCACCATGCCCAGCCCAATACATTTGTTCTTACAGCTTCTTTCAATTTGACAGTGTAAATAAAACACCTTGTTCATGGAACAATCCTAAAACTGGGGCTCACTTGAACTTTATCATCATCGAAACCAGTATGTTTATTTTACTGACCAGGGTCCCAGTAGGTGATGGGTGAAGGCAGCTTTTCAAAGGGAAGTATGTGATGAGACATGTCAGATAATTCCTAATTTTTATGGGGTCACACATGAATCCTAAGCCCACGACATTTGCTAAGCAAAGAATTGGTGTGTGTTTTGTTTTAGTGAAAATCTACACCCTTGGGAGCAGTACCTTTGTGTTAACATGTCCTAAAGTGTGTAAAGAAAAAAGAAGAACCTGTGATTTCAAGGAAACAGCTACACAGAGTAGACAAGTGCAGAGTTTGAAGAGGTCAGATCCCATTTTGAGGTGTCTTTCTGCCATAAACCACTGGCTGACCTTGGGAAAGCTGCTCGCCATCTCTAAAGACAGTAAAATCAGCAAAATGGGAAACAATATTGATTCTGCAGCCTACTTTATCTGGAATGTGCACATCAGAGCCTGAGGAAGGCAGATCGATTTTATTGCATTAGTAAAATCTGATGAAACAATAATATTTGCCTGGGACGCAGGGTTGAGAAGGATCCTGAGTGAGCATGGGCTCAGCAGGAAAGTCAACTGGGATGGAGGAGTGCCATGTGCCAGGCGTGGGAGACAGAGGGTGGCAGCATAGCTATTTGCCATCACCATCATTGAGAGTGGACTTCTCTTGAGTCTGTCTGCCAAGGGAATAGGGTAAGGGGCAGAACAGTGATTTTACTGGGTGTTCTGGTTAATGTGAGTCCTGATATTTGAACACCAGCCTATACCCACATACTTGCTGCATAAGGAACAAAACTGTTTCCCACGAGAGCCTTCCTAAGTAGGTCAGTGGAGACCACCTTCTTCAGGGCCCCAAAGCCTAGACTACCCAAGGCTGCTCCCCTCTGGGCTCCTCATATTTGATATTCCACTATTAGGCGTTTCATTCCTTTGACTTTTTACTCTGCTTGATTCTCATGAAAGTGAAAAGTCTCTGGGAAGAGTAACACATTCAACCAAGAAGCATAAACCTTATCGAATGTCCCTTTTCTTCTCTCTATCAGGACTGGCTCAGGGACCAGGTAAGGCACCGGGCCCACTGGATGACAGCAATACCAGAGTTTTTTCTCGACCCCTTCATCATACCTGTGACAGGGGTGCCAACTTACTCGGCCCGCCCCACTCAACCTCTTGTGGGAGGGATCACATGAGCAAGCGAGTTCAGAATCCGGCCAGCAGCTTTGGACTCCAGCAGGAGCAGACTCCGTGCAGGCCCCATGGTGGCGCCCAGATGGGGTGTCTGCAACCCCCAAAGCCCCAGAGGGCATGTTACGATGCTCTATTAGCTCTGCCATCCATGGACAGCGGTATGTTACCAGCTCAGTGGGGCCCTTGCCTCATCCTGTGGGGTGGCTGCCCTCTGCCAGCAAGGGCAAAGGGCAAGTGTGACAGCCTTTGTTGGGTACCCACACTCCATGAGTCCCGAGCTCTCTTTGGCATCCAAGAAGAATGAGGTTGCCCAGATACTTGAAGGATGGTGAAGACGGAGAATTTTATTAAGCGATGGAAATGGCTCTCAGCAGAGAGGGGAGCTGGAGAGGTGACAGGATGGGCAGGTACTCTTCCCTAATGTCCAGCCATCTCTGGCTGGCTTTTCTCTGAAGTTAAGCCATCTCTCCTTCTAGGGCCAACCATCCCTCTGAAATCAAGTTCCCTCCCTCAAGTCAAGCTGCTTCTCTCTCTACTGACTGAGTCTGTGGTCTTTATAGGCACAGGATGGGGAGCAGGGTGGGCCATAGGTAGTTTTGGAAAAGGCAACATTCAATTGGTAAAATTTCTGATTCAATTCAGAAAGAATCAGTCAAGAGAGAGTTGGCACCCAGGGATAGAAGTTCTCACTTTGGGCCATGGGTTTCATGCTTTTCGGCTGGAAGGTGGGACTTCACCAGGGACCTGCCCTGTCTGCCTAGAGTTTCTCTGCCTTCTGTCTCTATCAACAGGGTACTGTTGGGAGTGATGTATGGTCAGAAAAGATAAACAGTATGACTCACAGTTTAGGTGAAGATGAGTCTCCTAGGCTGGTACTCAATATCGTGCTCAGCAGAACTCTCACACCAGTACCTGCTCAAATAGGGAATGAGAAATAACTTTTCCTTGCCAAGGCCCCCAAAGGACAAGCGTTGTGTGTCCCACTTCAGTACTGAGACTCCTGCTAGAATGCCTGGGACAACCTGACGGTGAATATCCTGGCCTCATCTTATTCCTGGTGCCTCTCCTGGAGTTCCCTTCTGAAGAGCCTCAGCAGCATTAGGAATCTGGAGTCTCAAACACCTGCCAGTGAATGGCAGTCTCCAGAATTTCCTAAGAATTGTTAATGTGAAAACATAGAGATTAAAGGTGGAGGTTCTTGGAATTCATAAGGCCTTGGAATGTGCAGTCTGGGGGCCACCTCTTACAGAGGACGAGCATAGTAAGAGACCAAGAAAGAACTACTACTTGTGGAGTGTGTTCTGTGCCAGGATTAAGCGTGCTACTTCACCTTCACAGTCTCTCCACTTGGCAGAGTTAACCGTCCTCTGTTCCAAAAAAATAAAATTCCGAAAGGCAAATTTATGCACAGATACACATAGATAGTGTAACCCAGGGTTGCTGGGTTCTGGGTATGCATTATTGTGAAAATGTATCCACTTGTAACTATTGCACTTTGAATTCTTGTTTCAACAAAACTTCTAGGAAGAAGCTCCGCCCAGGAAAAACAAAACTAATGGGATCCAGAGATGTCTGAGTTGGAGATGAACTTTGGCGAACTCCACTCATCACCATACTAACCTCCAAGCCCAGGGAGAAGCTTATGGGCCATTTTCTATACATGTGACATATGTAGAGGCATGATCGGTGGCCATGCCTGTGCTGCCTATGTGCCACCTCTACATACAATGATTCAGTTAACCAGACCAATAAAAGCCCTGTGTTCACCTTCGTTAGGGCAGGCACTGTTTTGGGACCTATTCCTGGTATCCTCCGTACCTGTAGCAAGTCATAAAACCCCCTTGTTAAATCCTCCTTGGTTATCATTGGACTGCTACCTGCCAAGTGACTGAACCCACCTGTTGTGTGGGTAACACTAGTGAGTGAGAACATGTGTGACTCTAATGTCCCAGACCATCTTCTTTTCCCTGCACTGTGCTGCAGGCAGATTGCATGGTAAGGCCTGGGGTGTAACATACACATGATTCTAGCACAAAAAAACAGAAATAGGGGTCTCATAATTGGATTTGTCTACTATAATTCTGGTTTCTAAATGCATTTTAAGTTCAATTTTATTTTATTTTATTATTTTTTTTTTGAGACAGGGTCTCACTCTGTTGCCCAGGCTGGAGTGCAGTGGCATGATCAATCATGGCTTACTGCAGCCTCCACCTCCTAGGCTCAAGGGATCTTCAGCCTCCAAACTCACTGGGACCACAGTCATGTGCCACCATGCCTGGTTATTTTTGTTGTTGTTGTTATCATTCTTTGTAGAGATGGGGTCTCACTATGCTGCCCAGGCTGATCTCCAACTCCTGGTCTCAAGCAGTCCTTCTGCCACAGCCTCCCAAAGTGTTGAGATTACGGGTGTGAGCTACTGCACTCAGCCAAGTTAAATCTTTAGCAGTGATAGGTAAAGCTTTATGTACCTGGTAAACCCTCTGCCCAGGCAATTCTTAGCTTCTGGTGCCACAGAAGGAGAACATTGGCATAAGTAATTCATAAGAGCATTTCTTGTTAGATTTTCTCATATTTTAATTAGGACTGCATATAGTATCACAGAGAGGCATGAAATGGCCTGTCATGTGTAGGCTTGGAGAGCTGATGACTCACTCTCTACACATGTGTTGGATTCAACACAATCAATCATTCTGTTGGTGTATTTTCACTGAAAAGAATTCCACAGAGAATAGTAAGGAACTGACTGAAATTATTTCACTTAGGCAACTCCTGGTCCTGATGGTCCCATTACAATTGCTTTCCTTTCATTTTGAAGAAGCACAAAACTTTCAAGAACAGTAGCAAAGCTGTAAAACTGTTGACAATCAGCAAATCTCCAAGCAAGTTTACCATCATCCATTCTGATTCATTACAATCATTGAAATTTTAGGTCACACAAGAGCCATCTGTGAAGCAGCCTCCCCAGATGATTAAAACACTCCTGTACAATGTACATTTACAAATTCAAAATTAATGAGGAAACATGTTTAAAAATTGACTATAGCTACCCAAGGGTTTAAAAACACTTTAAAATGCATAAAGAAATCACTTGGCTATGCAGTCCTCCTTAGTGACAAATACGTTGCATTACTTCTCAGAATTACAACTGCTGAATTAACTTTTCAATGTGTTGGTTATTATGGTTGCATACCAACATCATATCTCAAAAAATATTAATACAAATCATATCCCCCCACTCCTGGCCTCCGGGCTAATTCATTTCGCATCTTTCCAACTCAAGGTAAATGACCCAGAACAAAGCAAAGATATTCCTCATGAATGACTAGTGTAACAACAAACACAATTGTATTCTGCCAGTGGGAATGGTTTATTGTCACTTAGAAGTTTTTCTAGCATTAATGGGCTGCAAAGACCAAACAGAGACTCTCTGAAGCATTTTCTGGACAATAGGGGCTTCCCTGTAGGCTGCTCCTTTTTGCTGTTTGGATTTGTTCTCTCTCCTCTCTCATCCTACTTTGCCTTCAGTCAGGCATTCCATCTATCTGCCTTTGGGACAGGAATCTTTATTAGAAAGATAGAGGGATAGGAGAAGGCGTAAGTATTGTCCTCCAAAAGCTTAGCTGATAAATAAGAGTAGCAAGGGCAGGATTTGAGTGGAGAACCAACTCTTGAGCAGAGCCAAGTATATGCTTGAACACAGTCTAGTGCTTCGCATATGTTATTGCATGTAATCCCCCCAACAAGCCTGAGAGATTGGCAGTCTAGTATTACTGTGAGAAAAGTGAGGCTGAAAATCATTACTTAGGCCAGGCACAGTGCATCATGCCTATAATCCCAGCACTTTGGGAGGCCAAGGAGGGCGGATCACCTGAGGTCAGGAGTTTGAGACCAGCCTGGCCAACATGGCAAAACCCCATCTCTACTAAAAATACAAAAATTAGCCGGGCATGGTGGCAGGTTTCTGTAATCCCAGCTAATCAGGAGACTGAGGCAGGAGAATCACTTGAACGCGGGAGGTAGAGATTGCAGGGAGCCAAGATCATGCCACTGTACTCCAGCCTGGGTGACAGAGTGAGACTCTGTCTCAAAAAATCAAAAACAAAACAGTGTTTAAGCTGCCTGTGGTACAGACAACACTGGAACTGTGTAGAACTCACTCAGGTGTGTGCACACACCATGAAAATAACACCTATGAATTGGGAGTAGATAACACAGAAGCCAAGGATTGCTCATCTGGTTAAATGGGGATACTAACTTGCAGGGAGTCAGAGCTGATTCATATAGCAGGTACCTTCCACTTGGATTGTTATAGAATAAATTATACCTCTCTTGGAATTCATATGTTGAAGCCCTAACCTCCAATACGCCTGCATTTAGGGATAGGGCTTATAGAAAGGTAATATGGGCAAAATGAGGTAATTAGGGTGGGGCCTTAATTTAGTAGGACTCCTGTCCTTCTAAGATGATTAACAGACACCAGAATTCTTTCTATTTCTGTAAGCTCACGCAGAGAGTAAAGTCCATATGAGGAGATAGCAAGAAAATGGCTGTTTGAAAGGCCAGAAGCAAGCTGTCACCAGAAACCAAATTTTCTGACACCCCAATCTGGGACTTTTCAGCCTCCAGAACTATGAGAAAATAGTTTCATTCTTTAAGCCCCCAAGTCTGCAGCTCTTCATTATGGTGGCTGGATTGGACTAATAAAGAGGTACTAAAAATCAAGGACAGAAAACTCAGGATATGTGACTGTAGGTCAATGCCGGGGTGGGGCAGTGCAGAGATGGCCCCCACATATGAGCAGGAGTTACTGAAGCTGCTCTCCCACCTCACTCACTGAGGCTCTTGCAGCACTGGCAGTGCTTCTGGAATAGAACTCATGTCACGTTGCAGTATTTGCTCTAGGTCTGCCCCCACTCTCCTGGACTATGATCCAGTCTGTGGAAGGGCCTGTGTCACAATAACCCTTTTATCCCATCGTCCCTGACACATAGTTGCTTTTTAAATTTATTTAGTGGACCAGGGCAGGGCGCAGTGGCTCACATCTGAAATCCCAGCACTTTGGGAGGCCGAGGCTGGCGGATCACTTGAGGTCAGTAGTTCAAGACCAGCCTGGGCAACATTGTGAAACCCCATCTCTACTAAAAATACAAAAATTAGCCGGGTGTGTGGTGCATGTCTGTAGTCCCAACTACTAAGGAGGCCGAGGCAGGAAAATCACTTGAACCCAGGAGGCAGAGGTTGCAGTGAGCTGAGATTGCACCACTGCACTCCAGCCTGGGTGACAGAGCGAGACTCTGTCTGTAAATTAATTAATTAATTAATTTAGTGTATTGCAAGTTGGATTGCTGAGAAATAGGGCAGGCCTTGCCTACAGCAGGAATCAAAGAATGAGGTAAGCACCAGGGACCTGTAGGGGCGAAGCATTGGCCAGACTGTCCTGGAGAGCAATGTGATCAAAACAGTTTGGAGAAGATGAGTCTGGCAGCAGCATATGGGACAGGGACAAGGTGGGAGGACTCTCCTTCTGGAGGCTACTGCCAACATCAGTCAAGATACACTAAGAGGGTAAATCAGACATCAGTTCTGGGAAGAGGAAGATATGAGAAAGATTGGAAGGGAACATTAGTTGTAATACTGAGTAGATGCCTTCAATGGTTCAACAAATACTCATTGCCTACCAACCTTATATCGGGCACTAGGTACTATCAGAGAGAGTGCAGCTCAAGAGGGAGCAAAGCCACACACACGTGGTGCTTGAACCCAGTTTGCTGATAGGGGAGCCAGAAATGAATAAAATTACCACAAAAAATTTATAATTAACAGTTATGAGAGATCACATGTGGAAACATTGCATGGTCCTATAAGAACCTACAAGAGCAGACTTTGCTAGTCTAGGACGTTCAGTCACCCCTAGAACTCTAGGGTGAGACTCCCTCCCTTGCCAACCTGGTGAAGAGGAAGTGAACCAACATGTTTCCACACCCTTGGGAATCTACGTACTTGAAACTCAAGAACAAAGAAGATTCCATTGTCTAGTGTATCTCTAATCAATCAACCGTCCCTTAAATACACACTGGTCACAGGAGGAACCAGAGAAGAGACATTCTGCCATGCTGCCTTGCCATGATCCACCTCCGCTGCAGAGGACAGATGCAGAGCAAGCATCCCGCTGATAACACATTTCTGTACATGAAGGATGGCACCTGAATTACCGCCCAAACCATTTTGCTTCAACGATGCCTCCTTTTGCTGTTAGGAGGAGAATTGGGATTAGGCTATCGGCACAGACTTGATTAAACAAATGTATTCATTTCAGGTTTCTGAATGAAAGTTTCAGAAGAAGATAATAATAAAAAAGAATGAGTTCAAGTGAAAATTGCCATAGGTGTGATATTTATTTTTAATTTTAGGAGTCAGTGTGAGATGGTTTGGCAGATTAAAATAATAATGTACAGTGTCAACTGTTTCAATGTTATCAACTTGGCTCTTACAGAATTTATGTTGACAGTGTGGGGCTGTCATCTGGCAATCATAAAGCATTTTAGAATGTTCACTGTGAATGTATTATCAAAGGGAAATGCATCAGAATGGACACTTTACAAACCTTTTTGTTGTGGTAGTTAATATGCTAAGGGTAGGGAAATATAAGAACTATTTTAAATCCTCTGAAATATCCACTACATATTTCTCAAAAAAGTAAAAGGACATCATTTCACTTGGATATTTTATTTCATATCGAACAATCCTCTCCTTTTGAATCAGACTTACAACAGCAAAAAGTCCCATAAACACATCAGGAGAGTAAGTTTAATGAGGCTTATGAGAAACAAAGGGATGTTTTCATAGCAGGTATTTATGAAGTATGTTCTATGAAGACTCAGCAGACTCCTAGACTGACAAGTGGAAGTTAGAGGGAGAATGATCTTTGCTCAAAACGAAAAAAATGTCTCAGGTCCAACTTCTCCAAAGCTGGAGGTGAAAGATGTATGTTCAGAAGGTTTAAGGTTTCTACCAATGTTGATGAGAGTGTTGGACTTTGATTAACCACTTGATACAAGAGATTCAAGCCTCGGATGATGAGTTGCCATAAACAGCCTAAAATGTTGCTTTAAGCACCAAACACCTAGAATACCTTGGGCTGGGCCCTATGGCAGGTGCTTCCAAGACTCTTCTTACCTGTTGGAGACAGAAGACCCGCATGCCCCAAGTGAAAGTGGAACTCACAAAGTTCAAGAGTAGTCTCATGACATTGACTAGAAGGATTTCAAAATGTGTGAAAAAAATATATAGTAAAAATAGAAAATGCTTGAAGACATTCTATGAAGATACCAAGACTTGAAGGACAGGCAAGATGGTGGCTGGAGAGAACCTTAAAAATAGAAACAGACAAGATTATCAAGGCTACTCAAACTACTTGTGAGGAATTTAAACTTTAGAAAGCTAACAAGTAAATTATTGAACCAGGAATGAAAGCAGTATTTGAAGAATGATTCACTTGTCGGAATTCAGGATGTATTACCTATAGTGTCTGCAAACTTTAGTAAGCATCAGTAAAGCCTGTTTAAAATTCAGATTCATGGCCGGGAGCAGTGGCTCACACTTGTAATGCCAGCACTTTGGGAGGCTAAGACGGGTGGATCACCTGAGGTCAGGAGTTTGAGACCAGCCTGACCAACATGAAGGCAGGTGGATCACCTGAGGTCAGGAGTTCGAGACCAGCCTGATCAACATGGTGAAACCCCATCTCTACTAAAATTACAAAAAAAAAAAAAAATTAGTTGGACATAGGGGCAGGCACCTGTAATCCCAGCTACTTGGGAGGCTGGGGCAGGAGAATTGCTTGAATCTGGGAAGTGGAGGCTGCAGTCAGCTGAGATTGCATCGTGACACTCCAGTATGGGCAACAGAGCGAGACTTCATCTCAAAAAAAAAAAAAAAAAAAAAAAAAAGAAAAGAAAAAGGGAAAATTCAATGGTCACAAAGCCAAAGACTCTGATTCTATAGTTCTAGAGTCGGGCCCAGTAATATGATTTTTTACTGTCTCTCTTGGTTCTTCCATCTTCCATCTCTCCACACCCTGAATCTGTAGCAGGTTGTCTCCAGATCACAGTTTGATAAATGATTTTTTTTCTGAAGGAGAGAGTAAAAACATAAGCAAACCTGGCAATTGTTCCTATGATGGAGGCACCAGAAATATGAAGTTTAGATGACTCTGCTGAAAATTCTCTAAACTGATCTGCAATCTGCATTTTGGTGACCATGCACCACACTGGAACTTCTTCAGCCTTCTGATAATACATTAATACTCAGCCCCTTGCCTATATACCAATCATTTAAATCTCCAAAGATATTTAACATGGTTCTCCTGAGTAAATTCATCTCCAGGTTGAATGAAATTGGTTGCTTCAATTGTTTCTCACAAGAGAGGATTTCTGACCACTAAACAACTTTGCTCACTTTCTTCCTGTATCTGCGAGTTTATCAATGTATTCCAACACGCAGGGTTGTAACTAAGCAGATACAGGATGATCTCCTCCCTTGGTCTGCCCACTTTGTATTTATTGATGTAACCTAAGATCTCATTAGCTTTTTCTGGGGTCCAGAAAACTAAGCTACTAAAAGCTCAGCTAGTAAATGGTAAAGCTGGTAGAAAAAGAAAATTAACTAAGTTAGTCAGGACGTATTCTTAATGAATCTGTGTTTTCTAACCACCATAAGAATTGAAACAATTCTTTCAAGAATAACTTAAAACAAATGTCTATATCCTTGTCTTCATGTTAGCATTTTTAATTGGTGTTTATAAAATATACCTGTATAATTTAATGAAGATTTGAGCTTTAAAATAAGCTATCTGACCCCTAATGCTTGTTCTTCAAATCATCTAAGTTTATCTTATCCCATCCAAGGGAATCCCCGGATGGAATAGAAGCTGTCATGATAATAGGAGCTGTAGAAGAAGATGCATTCTCCTCAATGAGAGACCTTGGCAACAGCTAGACCAGTAAGCAGTGGCCGCTACTGTTTCCTAGACTATTGATTAAGCAATTTGTAACTATGGCAATGATCTTGTCTTCCTGGAAAGGTTAGCAGGGTAGGATGGGCAGTCTTCTATGTTAAAAAGAAATGTTGAAATGAAGCAATGCTCTTAACAGTTCTTTTCTCATGTCACTGAACAGGAATTGTCAATACACCTTGCCAGTTTCTTACCCTAAACCTTTCATCACTCTAAAGAAAATCCACTCAGATTCTTAAACCACATTCTCAAGGCAACGTGGGAAAGCTTTAAGATACAGGCAAGGAGGGGACTAAGGTGATGGGTGTTTGCCTGTTTTCTTCTACTGAATTTAGAACTTTATTTGTACTTGCTATTCACTACAAAGGGAGCTATCTCTCTCTCTCTCTCTCTCTCTCTCTTTTTTTTTTTTTTTTTTTGGAGACGGAGTCTCACTCTGTCGCCCAGGCTGGAGTGCAGTGGCCGGATCTCAGCTCACTGCAAGCTCCGCCTCCCAGGTTTACGCCGTTCTGCAGCCTCAGCCTCCCGAGTAGCTGGGACTACAGATGCCCGCCACCATGCCCGGCTAGTTTTTTGTATTTTTTAGTAGAGACGAGGTTTCACCGTGTTAGCCAGGATGGTCTCGAGCTCCTGACCTCGTGATCCGCCTGTCTCGGCCCCCCAAAGTGCTGGGATTACAGGCTTGAGCCACCGCGCCCGGCGGAGCTATCTCTTTGACTCCTATTGATGAGGAACGCAAGTTTATTCTTGTGACATATATTTGCTATACAACTACTTATTTGCACCTGTGCAGAGTTACAATGGCTGAACTGCCTTGTTCTAGGAGACCACTGTCTAATGGTCTCCAGATCAGAAACCAAGAGAGAAAGGCTTAGAGGAACTCCACTAAAAGGAAATCCCAGCAAACGTAGAGGCAGTTTAAATGCAAGGTGAACCATAATTTCACACACATCTATTAATAATGATCATCTGTGGTGATTGCTAGAGACACAGAAGTAAATAAGATACATTTCCTGAGCACAAAAAAGCTTTTTGGCTAATAAAAAGAGAAAACAAAGGTAACAAACATGGGTATTTCTAAGAGCATCAAAATTAAAACAAAAATTTAACTTAAAACAATAATTTGGATGGCCAGAGGATCCTGTCTCACAGAGGATTTGCATAAATTGATTAGGATATGCTCCTGTCTTGTCCGATCTTTCTTCTTGAAACCAAGTAATTGATTTGGCTTCATAGGTCCAATATTGTCTTGAAGCCCAAACCTCAAACTACTTTGTGCTCCATTTTTTCTTATGTTCCTGGTATCCCACCACCTCACAGCTGAAATGAGGCTAGGGAGCCTCACCTTGCTCTTCTGGCATCTCCTTCTGATGTCTTGGGCATAATACACTTTCAATCTGACTTGGTTCCCGGGACTCTGTCCTAACTCTAGCCCAGGTGTTCAGTTTTGTCCTGGTTTACACCAGACTGTAGACAGAGAGCATCATGCTGGCTCTAGCCCAATTCCCTACAGCTATCATCAGAATTCTCTAATCATTTTTACAACTTTTCTGTGTCCTACACATTTTAGCATTTTTGACTGATAAGATGGGGCACAGACCATCGTATCAGCTCATTTTCCAAAATTGAATCTGGTCCTGAAGACCTTGGAAAAATAATTATTTCTTTTCATAACAGCCTGTGACTAAACCTGATGTGTAGGTGGACAATGGCCCTTAAACATTCCAAGAAAGCTAGAAAACAAGTCGAATAGTAACAAGTCCTATTGATAAATTGTAGCTCTTAGCTGCAAAAAGTGCTTATTCACTGACCAAGAGCCCTGCAATTTATTTTACATCATTAGATCGTTGAATCCTTCAAAAAACTGCTAGAATTCCAAAAGCTTTGAATCTAATTATTATAAGCATGTTTAATCAAACTTTAAAACTACTTGGAGTCTAATGCTGAAATTTAGATGAGATTATACCTCTTTGACACTCATGTGTTAATACAATTTCAAATGTATGTGAAGACATGAAATAGACCAAATATTTTAAACAAAGCAATATAGTACTTTCAATTTTAAAACATTCTCTGCTGATAATTCTTCTCCTGACCATTACTGACATTCTATTCATGTTCTGCAGAAAATTCAATGTAAAGAAAATGAGAAAGAGCATATTAGAGCTACAAATAAAAACTTGAATCTTAGCTTTGGAAAAGGACTTACAGGCTCAATTCATTATGTGATGTTTGGATTATGTCTACTATACTCATGCAGGGAATCATCCAACCTACACATGACTATTTTCAGCCTCATGTTGTTGTCAATTCCATCTTTGCATATCCCTGAAAAGGCTTCCACCTTTTCTTATATAACCTTCTTTTATGGAAATTTTGAGCTCATATTCACACACAAGGGCACACTGCATAAGATAAGGTTCAAGAACTGAACACACATCCTAACTCACTTTGGAAAGAGCCCCATGAGCCACTTGCTATGTATTTCACAAGCATCCTCATGCTCTGAAGCTAAGAACAAATTAACAACAACTAACTTTCAAATTCTTACCAGAGGCACCCAAAGGGAGTGTTTCCCAGACGTTTCAGTCCAGGACGGCCCTGTGATCACTGTCCAGTATTCCTCCTATGGTGCTTGTAGTAGCAGGAAGCAGACTGTCTGTCTATTCTTTAGTTATTTAGTTCAGTCCTGTCTTCTTGGCCACAGGGGCCTCGCACAAGCACCCATTGAGCATATGCAAACATATACATACAAGCACACAGACTGTGTTCCACAAGCAAAACTCACACACAGGCATGCACACACAGACACACGCATGCATACACACACACACACACACACACACACAGAGAGAGAGAGAGAAAGAGAAAGAAAGAGAGGGAGAGACTTCCTTTCTTTCTCCACTATGGTCACCACCATCTCTATACTTTAACTTCTAAGTCACAATTTGACAAACCTCTCTTGAGGACACCCTGAATGAACATCCCATATCCTGGCAGATCAACAATGTTTAATAGAGACTCAACATTTTAACACCCTGACTGGATGACAGAAAACACCTGAGGGCGTCATTTTTGGCAAAGGCAGAGAACTGGGGAGAGCTGGGGAAATGAAAGTCCTCCAGCTTGGAGGGCCCCAGAGATCCACATTTCTCACTTGACACAAACTAACTTGTTTATTCATTTGTTTAAGTTTGTAGCCACTGGCTGGGAAGATGAGGACACTGGGAAAAGTGTCCCTTGGATCTTCCCTAAAGCAAGGTCTGATGATGAGAAAGCAGAGTGGGGTGGTAAATTGCTGACAATACTCATAATGAAGGGAGTGGGTGAGGCCAAATGGTGCTATCACTGTAAAACGAAGTCAGAAACTACAGGTCAAGGCTCACTGCTAGAGGAATTTCTTAATTTAATTTTACTATTTTTTTTTTACATTTTATTGTTTCTTTTATTTCACTATGGTGAAAGAAGTGAAATCCTTAAAATAAAAAAGCATCTATGAGTGTAACTGGTTGGAAGGAAGAGAGAACTTTCAAGGTCAAGTTTAGCATGCAGGGCAAAGAACCCCCAAAATGCAAAAGGGAGTGCAGGGTGTAAGGGGAGGGCACTAAATAAGAAACTGAGTTGCTAAGACCCTGGTTGTCCTTTGACCTATGTCTTTGCTCTATTGGTGACTCCTTTCTTTGACTTCCAGAGAAGCCCTCAATGGAAGTGAGAATATAGATTGTCTTTAGAGTCTAGCTCTACATTTTCCAACTGGAATTCTCACTTTTGCTCCCACAATTCTAGAAGAGTCCATTTTAAAAACTGGCACACACTGTGAGATCCAGAATTTACAGGACTCCCCCACTAGGAAAATCACATTCAGAAAAACCAGCTAAGGAGGGGGAAATAGTTCCTCTAAAATGGTACATGCCAAAGAACTTTTCATGGGCCTCCTGGAGAGGGTAATAGGTCTTCCATGCATGAAAGTTTGTCTGGTGTAATCAGGATGGGAAACACTGAGCTAAATACTGTGAAATGGGTTTATTTCCCCTCCACTGATCACGCTCTCCAATTTGCTGTTGTCTATTATAAATTTCCAAGCAGGAGTAGGAACGTTATATGCACAGAAACCTCTGTCTGACAGGAAAGAAACACAAACAAAAGAGCTGTAGGTCTCAGTTAACAGTGATTTAAGCCAGACAAAGTCTCAGGGTCTTTCAAACATGTTGAGTGTTCTTCTTCTTCTAAAGATAAAGTGGCCCAAGTGACAACTCTCACTTTGTTTAACAACTTCACTTTTCAGTCCTTCTTTCTTTTCTCCCATAATTGAACAAATGCCAATTGAGCATCTATGTGCATAGAATCTTGTCTTGATTTAAAACAAAACCAAAATAATAACCAAAGTACCTACTCAAGGCAAATATTTTTTAAAGAAGAAACAAACAACAGAAAGTATATTGTATGCATTCCCAATATAATAGCTTATATTTAAAGATATAGTACAGACTTGTTGAATGAATATGTCTACTCCCACTAATTCCACAAATATATGCTGAACCCATAGTATTTAGTCATGCAAATAACCAATAAGGGACAAGACAGCCTTAGGCTAAAATGTGGCCTGGTCATGTCAACAGGGAGGGTAGCAGTGAGGTTGAGAGGCTGGGCTTTAATTCGAGGCTCAGATGCCTCACTCATAAAATATAGATAATTACATAGTGTCTGCCTTGTAGGAATCATATATGGATTTAGTAAGATGATTTCAGTAAAACACATAGCAGACAGTGAGCCCTGAATAAACGACAAGTATTATTATTATTGGTTATACTTATCAACTCCAGCTTAACCAGGAATTTTATTTCTCCTCCAAAACAGTGATATTAGGATGATTACATCTTAAATAGTGAGTTTTTCTGAACTTAGGGGTACTTTCTGAGGTTCAACGTTTCCTGTGCTGCTGGAATAGCACAACCATCTTTCCATGAACAAGAAGGGCCTCAGAACTGGTAGTTCCTTGCCCCGAGAACTGGGTGGTCGGCAAGGGCTGAAGTGATTAATACGTGATTCAGCCCATTCATATTCATTCTTGTTAAGACTTCAGAACTATTTTCAGTTGTATCAACGATAGAGTGATAAAGTGAGACTAGGGAGAGAAAAAGAGAGAGAAAGAAAGAGAGAGAGAGGAAAAAGCCAAGTCTGCCTTACACCTCTGTGCTAGAACTGGAATTATGACAGCTCCCTTGCTACTCCAAGAGGGGGCTGTAAACCAGCCATATGGGCATCACCTAGGAGCTTGTTACAGATGCAGATATCAGGCCTCAGCCCAGACGTACTGAATAAAATCTGCATTTTAATAAGATGCCCAGGTGATTTATATGCACATTAATATTTGAGAAGTGCTACCTTAGAGAACTTTCATTTTTCTCAGGGTTGCCAACCCCGCTCACTCCAGAGAGCAGCCCACACAGGCTAGAGAACTTCCCTATACCCAGAAGGCTACTTTCAAATAGAAGGAAACATAAAAAGCCTCAGACCCACTTCACAGGAAAAATCCATCCTGCAGTTACACAGACCTGCATACCTGCTTGTGGGTTAAGCTATTACACTTTTTGATTTGACCTGTTCCCTTGTAACCAGCTTGGACCTCAGTTTCTTACCGTAAACAGACATATATCGCACACATCACCTTTCTACCTGTTTTCTCAGTATATACTACTCAACTTGATGGGAGTTGTCCAGTGATGTTTTGTGCCCGTGTATTCTTATATCACTTAGGTTTTCAGTTTATTTCACTTATTTCAGGATATACATAGAAAGTCACCACACAATTGTCTATACCCTGAAGGTGTAGACAATCAGAATTTGCAAGGCTACAATTGCTGACTTGCTGTGAAATGCCTTCCCCACTGTTCAGCTTGCCTTTTATAACAGGCCTAACAATTGTTACTATCAGTCGAAGGAAGGTTGACATAGCAAAATAACTGGTATCTGGTCTGTCTTATAATAGGATTAGGGCATGGGCTGGTGGGTCTGACTGCTTTGTAATAGCTGCTCTGTTAGTAATCCTCAAAGCATCATCTGGAAACACATTTGAGTCACTGCATTTATTCTGAAAAGTCTCTGATAGAGACTCTGGTAATCGCGGCCTCCCAGTAGTATGTTTATGTTGCACAACCAAATCAGTTTCTTGAGGCCATTTGGAAAATGTCATCATAATTCTTCCTATCTTTGTAAAATGCTTTGCAATTTACCCAGTGCTTTCCTGTACATTATCTCACTTAGCTCCCACCACTGCTCTGTGAGGTTGGCAGGGCAGGCTTCACCCCAGTCTACACATTCCAAGCCTTTGCCTATAGATAAAACTTAATAACCTAAGTTAGCTAGGGTTAACTTAGTAACTTCAGCTACAGGGGTTAGATGCCTTGCCCGGGGTCCTAAGGTGAGTAAATGATAAAGCCAGAACCAAGACCCAATTCCATGATTCCTAAGTCAGAGCCCTTTGGCCCACTGTGTTGCTGTCTTCCAAATTTTGATTCCACATTTCACAAGGAGGTGTCCAAATAATCAAGTCTCTGACCAAGAATTTCTGGATCAAATTAATTGGGCCTTTTAAGGACCCCAGTTTACCATCTCATTAGTTTGCTTATTATCTTGGTGCATTTCACTTTTTCCAACAGTTTAAATCAGCAAAAAATGGAAACATGTTGTCTGGGTGGCCTTTGGTTACTTAGAACAAACATGGGTTTCTCCGATAGAAGGAAGGAACTTTAATTGCCCTTAAACATGTGTGTGTTACATTTGGAAACCTAGAAAATACCTATCCTTGTTTTAATTAATTTATTCATTTGTTTGATAGATGTTTTTGAGTACCCACTAATGCCAGAATCTGCAACATTTGGGTCAAATTCATTAATCAAGAAAGTATTGCTTTTTTAAATCGCCAAATCACCCTACTGTCTTCTATCACTTATGAAAAGATGATGGCTCTGAGGAGGATTTAGAATCACTGATTTCAAGTCAGATATTCCCAAACATCTGCATATATAGGTGATTTACAAAACATCTAAATACAGAGTTATGCTTTCTTGCTAAGTTTAAACGCAGGCATACATGTCCCATCAAGATCAATTTGAATTTTGTTCTGTATTAACTCTCTGAGCCAGCCTGCTGCCTTATGTAGATTTAGTCAGCATCAGACCTTCCCTCACCCTTCTCTCTTTTCTCTCTTTAATACAAGTCATTAATAAAAATATTGAGCAAAACTGACACAAAGAGGGAACCTTATAAGTAGTCATGAAAGGCCCTTCTCCATATCATTCCAAGGTAACTCATCAATATAGGTGAAGCCAGAGAACTTGAAGAAAAGATCCAGAGACAGACAACATGCAGAAAATAGGGTGAAATAATGACTTTAGTAAATCCCTCTAAAATTTTAAACAAACTAAACCTTTTCAAAATCTCTCAGCCTTTAGAATTCAACCATTATAGATGTCTCAGGAAGACAGGTGTGCATACATAACTGTGCACCACCACAGGCCTTATTTTTTCCCCATAATTTCTCTCTTGTGCTCTGAAGTGGAAGTTACTAGAACTGTTCGAAAATGTCTGTGTTCTTTTTTTGCACCACGGTTAAGATTGGATGTCCTTGCACCCTTTTAACTTTGGCATGGCAATGTGACCTGCTTTGGCTAACAAAATGTGAATAGAGGAAATGTTTGACACCTTCTGGAGGAAGCTCTGAGGGACAGTGCATTATGGGCCATATTTCTTTCTCCCACTGATTGCAGGAACATAAGCTGAGGACACAAGACTACACTGAGCAACTGTGGTGAGCAGAGCCCTTACCAACCAAGATTGCTCATGGAAAATGAGTAAGAAGGCATCTGCTGCATCAAGACTTGGAAATTTGAAAGATTTTGGTTCACCTTAACTTGGCCTATTCTCACTGATATATCTAGAATAACCAATGGGTTTTCCATGCTCATAAAAAGATATCTTAGTTCCTCTTTGGCCACTTAAGGTCTTCTATCAATTTTATCTCAACTTACCCCTCAAACATTTTTCACAACAATCACTCACATATTACTATCGGCTTCTTCTAGGAATCCCACTCATATCAAAACTCCACTTCGTAATGTTCCTTTTGTTGGTCATATAGTTCAATGCTATGCCTTGGGAGCCACACTTGCCTTCACAATTTTTTTCATCTTCATTCCTGCACCTAAAACATCACAGAACATCACAGGTGGAGGCAAAATATAAGTAATTCCCCTGACCATTTCCGTTGCTTATTTACACGAGTACCTCAGGAACTGCCAACGAGAAAGTAAGTAAAATAAACCATAATCAGGTAGAAAATTCCCTAAGTAGTTAATCAATGTATTTATTCAGGATTGTCTTATACCATCCTGAAGGTGTGTAGAAAGCATGATTTCTCCAGAAATTTGCTTCCATTAATCAAGTCAGTAAGCAATATAATAACTGCTTATTATACTGAAGTTTTCTTTGACAAATTCAACATGAGCTGATTGTGTGTTCCTGGACTTAGAAGAGTATTGTCATATATAATGAGCCAAGGGCAATGGGTTGGACATCCTAAAAGAGAGATCTGGAGTCAATTAAAGATAAAAATAAAAAGGACTTTGTTAAAAATTAGAACTCTGCAACAAAAGAATGCAGTGCCTGTAAGAAGCATTGTGTGTGCTCTGAGTCAATGAAAATGTCCAACAGAGGACATCTATCAGAAATGTCACAGAAACAGTTCCAGCACTGGGTGGTATTTCTACCAGATGATTACTAGAGTGCCTTCCTGCTTTCTTGTTCTGTGATTTCATTTCTATTTCCCTGTGTCAACTTCTCAATAGTTCCTGTCATTCCTTTCTGAGTTGCTCCTAAATCCCATTACAAACAACAGATTAAGGGCAAAGAAAGAGACCTTTATATTTTCCTTGGTAATGCAGGTCTTCCTGAGGATGTACTTAGAGAACATGACTCCAGGGGAGCCCAGGAGATGGGGTTGGTGCAGAGGAAGGCAGTGGGTGAAGAGCTGCAAATAAATCCTCTTCTACAAATGCTCTTGTCTCATCAAGATACATTACCTCTCTGTGGGAAAGCCACCGAGCTAGCATTTACTATTTTGAGATTATGATCCACTTCCCAACCTACTGTTAGCATCCCTACATACCTCACAAAGTAATTTCTTCTTGTAAGATCTTGACAGGAATATTAAAAATTCATAAATGTATTGCCTTTAACCCACAATGAAAAAATACAATGTAAAGTTTGGTAAAGAAGCCTGGTATAATATAGGAAGCAAGAAATAGCAAGGTCCCTTACTCAAACAATACCACATGGAATTACACACATATTGAAGTAAGAATATTCCAGCAAGGCTGGTGACTCTGACAAAGTTCCCAAAAATGACTATTCAAGAACATCGTATTGAAAATGAAGAGAACACAGGAATGCTTCCTTCTTTCATGTTTCTCTGACATTGCCTTATTCCCTAGACATTAAGCCAATATGTTCAATTTGACTGGAGATGCTTAGAATTTACACGCACATCTTCTGCATGGTCCTAACCCCTGCAGGCAAATACAGAAACTTCAATGGTTCTAACTCTCTTCTGTGACCCAGAGTCTTGAAGATCTCTTCTCAGCTTGCTAATGTGGCAGCCAAGCACCCTACTGAAGCAGTTAATAGAACCAAGTAGGTTAAAACAATCTTCCCGTAACAAAATGTTTCAGTCCAGATCCATTCTGGCTGGGGAATTTCAAAACTAGTACTGATGAAACTAGTTTTAAAATTTCCAATGGCTATTTGCAAGATAAGACAGTTTGATACAGATTGAACCTTTGAATGTCATTCCATCAATGACTTCACAGCCCCAGTCTATTCAAGATAATGGAGTCTAGAGAATCAAGGCAAACCATGTCTTGAATGTCCAGGTTCCAGGGGTGTTTCCCTGGAACTGGAACTGAAAACCTTATATTTTTTCAGTGATGGAAAAATCAAAATACTTCCTGAAACAAGAAGCTATACCCCTGCTTTTTTATAAGATAGGGAAAACCCAATAATAATTGTACTACAATTCAATATGGAGCATGGAAAATTACCTTCTGAGTGCAAGAAACCACAGGGCACAGTCTATTACAGCCCTGTAATGTAAATGTGCCGTAAATTATCTAATTAAGATATTGGTTACAACACCCAATTGTCTCCCAGGTGGCACTGTGGAAACTCCATTGCTTAAAAGTGATTTAAAGCTATAGCATATAAAGAAGTAAAGAAAACAACTTGATTCTCACAGTGACACCATATTCTGGTCATCTAATAAAGATTATTTTAATGCTCAAGTTCTTCTTTCTGTTTGGGGATAGAAATAGTTTTTAAGAAAATAAAATACATCTACTCATTTTGACTGTGAAAACTCTCCCAAAATTCATCCAAATATCATTACCATCACATTTATCCAGAAGTCACTGCCAAGCAAATGCACCTGCCCAGAGTTCACCCAAGAACCTGAAAATAAAAAGCATTGGACTTCAGGCAAATAGATGCCAAAAAATCTTTTTGGCAAAACTTTTGAATTTTCTTCCTAGATTGTAAATTCCTTGTTGAAATTTACTGCTCCATGTATTTGTTCATTCAATAAAACATTATGAAGCACATACCATAAGTTATGCTCCCACTCTGCTAGGTGCTGGGGATACCAAATCAAAGAAGCCAATACTGACCCGCCTTGGTCTGTTTAGAACACTTTTTAAACGAATGGAAAACAAGAAACCAAAATAAACAAAATCTCCAAAAATAGTGAACTGTTTAAAACAAAAAGAAATATCATTAATTCCCTAAAGTTATTGAACTAGAAAAAAATAGCATCAGATTATGAAATATGACTCAAAAAGCATTTCCATTTGGTTTGAAATGGAAATTTCACCAAACGTTCAGAGCAACCATATATTGGAACCCTCTGGAGAAACAACCTTAAATTCCTACACTTAGGTCCTCCAACACCACAGTATTAATATAATCACCCAGCACTCAAGGAAAACCAGACTTAAGGCAAAATAGAAATTTCATGTACTTTGTCTCCTGCATCTAGCTGCAATCCTTTAGCTGTCCCCAAATCTAGAATAATCAGTCTTCAAACATGGATTTAGTATTATTTCCTCAGCTATTAAAAGGGCTTCTATACAGGATACTTGGCTATATTGATGGTTTTCAAAGAGGAGAGAGAGAGAGAGACAGAGAGAGAGAAACACAGACACACACAGAAATAGAGAAAGAGAGCAAGAGAGAGAGACTGTCTTAGGGGAGTAGTAACTTGGATGGAAAATAGAAAAAAAAAGAAAGTGAAATTAAAGAATAAGGGTAAGCAAGAAAGAGCTTTATGAGGGAAAATAAAGTTTCTCTAGGTCCAATCAATTTTTAAAGCAACTTATATCATGTCTTTTGCAAAGCTGAAGTTCATTGGAGTTTGAGATTTTCCATTCTTTTAAAAAGAACAAAGTGAGAGACAGAAAGGGAGGGAGGGAATGAGCGAAGGAGGGAAGGGGAGAGAGAGTTTTCTTATCACAAGTTTGTGAAGGGAGCCACTGCAGCGTTTATAGATTGCCACTTATTGTTGGAGATACACACCATCAGATAAGGAACACAGCCCCCGCATGTTTTCAAATCCCCCATTCAAAATTTAAATTCATTAGTTTATGAGCTGCTGGGAATTGACAGTTTTATACCCCAATCCTCCTCGAAATTTATGTAAAGACTGCCATAAAATGGAATAGGGGAGCATCTCCAAGAGAAAACACCAAACACAAATTGCTAAATAAAAACGCAGCTGAAGCCGATTTGCTGTGGGTCATATAACCGAGAATGTTGTTTTTATTAAGGGGAAGTTCTTTAAGCATTTGCTCCTTACCCCGACACGCTTTTTTTTTAAACCAACATTTAAAATATTAACGTACTGTTTTTATTGCTTCCTTGCTTCCCTCCTCAAATGGCATTTCTATAACTGATTCCACGCATATAAAGTATGTCCCATGTATCTGCAACACAGCAAGCATTTTTTTTGTTTGTTTGTTTGTTTGTTTTAGTGGGAGAATGTGTGCGCCTATGGCCTGCGAGTGGTTTCTTTCTGACAGTTTATTTCACAACTAGACTGCTGTGCCCTGATTTTGGAGATTTTAATTATAATACAGCTTGATATATACTAGAGACTAGACTTTAGAAATACACGGAGGTTTGTGTCTGATTTGTCTTCATTGTTGAAATTTAGTTCTTGCTTTTAAAAGCTTTTAAAACAAAGGTCACTGGGGACTGTGCATATGAATTTGATGTGCTGCAAATAAGAAAGATCCGGGATGAATCAATTAATCAAGTCTCCAAATAAAAGATGTGTATGCAGGCTCTCAACACAGTTCTCTCCAAACAGGGAAGTCTCAACCACCCTTTATGGATCATACTTTCTGGATTATCCCTAAGAAATCTTTGCCTATCCCAATGTCACAAAGCTATTCTCCCATGTTTCCTTTACTAGCTTTGTAGCTCTGGCTGTTACACTTAGTTCTACAATCTATCGTGAATTGATTTTTGTACATGTAGTAAGGTACAGGTGAAGGCTGTTTCCCTATCGAATTGTTGAGGTGTCCTTGTCGAAAATCATTTGACCATGTATGTGTGGGTCTATTTCTTGGCTTTCCATTTTTTTCCGTTGATCCATCTGCCTCTCCTTTCGCCAAAACCAGTGTCTTGAGTACTGCAGCTTCACTGTAAGTCTTAAAGTCAGGTAGGGTAAGTTTCCAACTTTGTCTTCCTTGTTCAAGATTGTTTTAATGATTCTGTTCTTCCCATTCCAAACTAAACTTAAGGTTTATTTGGTTCGTACCAGCCACATTTTACAATGCTACCATGCCCCTACACTTCAAAGAGGCAGCCTGGAGGACACTGGGGGAACCAGTCTCCTCCACACCTGAACCTTCAGACCAACCTGGAGCAGTGAACTTCTAAAGGCCCACTGATGGGCAGGGCTCAAATCACTATGTTAATCAAATCCTGATTCCACAATGCAGATGGATCATCTCAAACTTTAGGCACTAACACAATAATAACTGAAATTAAAGAGGCCTATTCTATTCTATTCTATTCTATTCTATTCTATTCTATTCTATTCTATTCTTTTTGAGACGGAGTCTCCCTCTGTCGCCAGGCTGGAGTGCAGTGGTGCGATCTCGGCTCACTGCAAGCTCCACCTCCCGGGTTCACGCCATTCTCCAGTCTCAGCCTCCTGAGTAGTTGGGACTACAGGCGCCCACCACCACGCCCGGCAATTTTTTTGTATTTTCAGTAGAGACGGGGTTTCACCGTGTTAGCCAGGATGGTCTCCATTTCCTGACCTTGTGATCTGCCTGCCTCTGCTTCCAAAGTGTCGGGATTGCGGGCCTGAGCCACCGCGCCCTGCAAGACTCATTTTATCAGTAATCTGCGTCCTGGAGCTCCTAGAAGCAGGGCTAGCTCTCCTTCTTCTTGGTATTCCCAGCACGTAACACAAATTACAGCACTTAGTAGGAGCTCCCATGGTATTTATGAAATTTTTCCTCCACAGGGCAGCCAGGTCAGTATAGTCACTACTGCCTGGGTGAGCTTTCTTCTTCACTTGTTAACACTCCACCTACCTCCTTCTACCTCTTTCATATTGCTTTTCCCATTTTGCTTTATCAGGCAGCCATATTGTCTTCCCTTTAAAATTATATGTCAGGTGAGGGCAGAGACTACCTTTTTATTTCAAAGTGTCCTCACAGTACTTTGCATAGGGGAACAATAATCATCTGTTGGAGAGTGAAAGCAGAGAAGTAAGGGGACAATGCATCACGCCAGCTAGCAAATTCACCAGCATCTCACAGTGTCCCAGACACAGGGCAGAGACTAAGTATCTATCTGTTCACTGGAAGAGTAAGTACACTTTCCATTGTAAACGCTCTCAAAGGTACAGTAAAGCATAGTTTCTTTGCATCAGTGAGGAAATCACCCATGGCAGCAGTTCTTTCAAAGGAGGAATCAAATAAGACTCTAGTTTCTTCTAAAATCTAAAAGGAAACCATGTCATCCCCCTTGCCTGTGTTCAGGACAAAATAAAAGGGAGCGGAGAATAAGACAGGCCTGGAGAATAAGATATGCTTCACAAAACACAGGAGATAAGGGCTGAGCACCAAATGCCCCTGGCAAAATGAAACAAACAAATACACACAAAGCAAAGCAAAAACAAAACAAAACAAAACAAAAAAGCAGCACCAGATGGAGTTGGAAGATGTTTGTTACATTTCACAAAGAGCCAGAAGAGGCCAGGCCTCAAATGTCCTATTTTTTCATTCTTACCACCACTACTAGATTACGTTAGTGGTTTGCTACCCAACCTCTGATCACTGGTGACCTCTGCAATCAATACACCATACAGATGCCTGCGGGGCTGTTCTAAAGCTTAATGGACACATGCCATCCTCTTGAAATGCTGCATCACATGACCCATGTCCACTTTTCTGCTCCTCGCTGGCCACCATACCCACCATGGCTTTGCAGGAGCTGTTTCCTCTTCCTGGAGCATCCACATCCCCTTCTCTATCTAGTACTCAAATCAAACTTCACCTCCTCTGGGAACCTTCACTGGTCTCCCAGTTAAATGCCCCTCTCCCACACACCCATGGTCCTCCACACTTCCTGTTGAAGCTCTGCGTGGCAATCATTTTCAAGCTGGTCCACTTGCCAAAACTGCATACGTTCTGTGGTTACAAAGTCATCTTTGATTTCTGTATGTTAGGCACCTAACACTGGACTTAGCATCTAGTCAGTTTAATAAATGGTTGAATAAATGACTAAGTGCATAAATAAATGTGTCAAATAAACACTGGATAGATCCATATGCTTCTGGATATCTTTACTGTAGGACAAGTGAAATCTTTCCCTATCTTTCATTTTCTGAATTGCTAGTCTTATTGGAATATATTTCATATACACTATATAAAAATATACTATGTTTAGCAAGTTATATAATGTACTTATTTTATGTACCCATTCAGTAAGTCTATATGCTTTGAAAAGTCTACACGCCTTTATAATCACACCCACAACCAGGATATAGAACACATCCATCTTTCCAAAAAGCTCCCTGTGCCCTCTGTCATGAGTGCTCCTCTTGCTTCCAGCTGCCAGTGAGTACTAATCTACCTTCTGTCACTACAGATTAGTTTGGGTATTTTTAAACAATTATATAAGTAAAATAATACTGTATATATTCTTTTGAGGTTGGCCGGTGTAGCTTAGCAAAATGTTGAGATTCATCTGTTTAGTTACATGTATCCATAGGTTTTGTTTTGCTTTGTTTTGTTTTTGTTTTAATAGAGACAGGGTCTCACTTTGTTGCCCATGCTGCTTTCAAACTCCTGGGCTCAAGCCGTCTTCCTGCCTTGGCCTCCCAAAGTGCTGGGATTAAAGGTGTGGGACACCATGCCTAACCACTAGTTGTTGCTGTTGTTCTAAAAATTGTTGAGTAATATTTCATCTTGTGAATATACTATAATTTATTTCTCCATTCATACTTGTTGAAGTTTTATGTGTTGTTTCTGGTTTGGAGTTATTATGGATAAAGGTGCTACAACAATTAATGTATAATTCATTCTAAAGACATAGTTTTTATTTTACTTTCTTAAAGTGTTATTTACTTTCTTAAAAGTGTTATTGTTGGGTACTATGGTAAATGTATGTTTAACAAAGAAATTGCCAAACTGTTTTCCAAGGAGGTTGTACCATTTTATATTTCTGCCAAAAATATATGAGAGTTACAGTTGTTCCATATCCTCTCCAGTACTTGGCATTATCAAGATTTTTAACTTAGTCATGTTAGTGGGTCTCTAACTTTTTTTTTTTCTTTTTTTTTTTTTGAGATGGAGTCTCACTCTGTCACTCAGACTGGAGTGCAGTGGTGCGATCACAGTTCACCGCAAGCTCCACCTCCCAGGTTCACACCATTCTCCTATCTCAGCCTCCTGAGTAGCTGGGACTACAGGCGCCCGCCACCACACCCAGCTAATATTTTTGTGTGTTTGGGGAGGGGTTTCACTGTGTTCGCCAGAATAGTCTCAATCTTCTGGCAGGTCTCTAACTTTTTAAAGCATCTCCTATTTATCTTTTAGCAACTCTCTGTTTTCTTGTTGTGAGTTCTAGAATATAGAGGGGCTATATATCTGCATTAGGGAGGGAATATCTACTTGGTTATTAGGCTTGTAAAATTATTTAGCAAGAGGCAGTATGAACAGGATCCAAGTCAGAAGTAAGAAGTGAGAGGGGCAAAGTGATATGCAAAGTACAACTCCACAAAGAGCATGATTAAGGTAAAAAAAAAAAAGGTCAGGTGCAGCAGCTCATGCCTGTAATCCCAGAAATTTGAGAAGCCAAGGCAGGAGGATCCCTTGAGCCCAGGAATGTGAGACCAGCCTGGGCAACATAGTGAGATCTCTGTCTTACAAAATAAAAAAAGAAAAACTAGCCAGGCATGGCGGCACATGTCTGGGGTCCCAGCTACTAGGGAGGCTGAAAAGGGAGGATCACTTGAGCCCAGGGGACGGATACTACAGTGAACTGCGATTGCACCACTGTACTCCAGCCTTAGCAACAGAGTGAGATCTTATCTCAAAAAGAAAAAAATAAAAAGATGCTGAAAAGTTTGTAGGTAAGTTGAGAAACCCAAAACCTATGCCATCTTAGAAGCCCACCTCCATTCCCTAGACCCAGCACAAGGCTAAATACCAAAGAGGCCTTCAATGAATACTTCTAGATTTCCTTTTAGAGAAGGTGGGGAGGACTTTGTGGCATTGAGGCTTTTTGAAAGGAGGGCTTGATAAATTCTTATCAGGGAGCCAGATACAGTAAGAAAACAGAAAAAGCAGTTGTATTTATTTCTTACGATCCCAAAGTAGGTCCTTAGCTGGCAGAAGGCAAAGTCCTTAAACTACCTAGCACTCCTTTCCCCATTGTCTCCAGCCATTCAATACACATGCTTGTAACTAGTGATGAGTAAGTATTTCATAGTCAATAAAGTCTTTTAGAGTGATGGCCTAAGACACAGGTGGATTCAGCATATAATAACAATAATTAATTTATAAATATTATTTTTATAACAGTTATTTTTTGAGGACTATGTGCTATGCATTTTCCTAAGCAAGTTATACACAGTACATCATTTAACCCTTACACAGCCCTACGAGGTAGACACTACTATTACCTTCATTTTGCAATGAAAGAAAATTACACACTAAGAATTGAACTGCCAAGAGTGAAATGGCTAGTAAGTTGGAGAGCTAAGAATAGAATTCAGGTACAACTAACTCCAAAACCCTTCCTCTTGACCACTATGTTCTGTGTTGAGATAGTGTGTATATCAAAAGCCACTTTGCCCTAACATCTTAGATGGTAAAGAATGGATGGCTTAGGAATATGGGATACAGGTATCTTGATATGGATGATAGAAGAAAAAGCTGAAGTATGTTCAAGTTCCAATACCTAACCTCATGGCCTTCCTAGGGCAGCCAAAAGCCAAAAGCCAAAAGGCTTCCCATCACACAGGGATAGAAGTGCAAACACCAAACGAGAAACAAGAATAACAACAACAAAAAGAAAAAAACAATAAGGGAAGGGATATGGACAGGCCTGGTAGAAATGAATCAAAGTCAAATGTTCACCTACACAGTGGTCTCAACTGACTTCCCCAATTGTCAAATTATCTGTATAATCTTTTAGAAACAGCACAGATTTTGAAGAGTTTCAGATCTAAGTTCAAATATGGTTCAGCCAGGATCTTGAGGAAGTCACTATTTGTAAGGCTTAGTAACCTAATCTAATCTGAACATTGGAGACATATGATTTGCAGTATTATTTGGGGTGATTCCACTGAATTATGTAGAGAAATGTGTTTTGTAAGTCGTCTGGCATAGACTATTCGAGCCTCATCTTATTTTCTTGCTCCTTATTTCCCCTTAGGTTTAAGTAGCGTCTAATACACAAATGGTCACTGAAGAGGAAGAGCTCTGAGAATCACCCCTGCAACTGCATTGAGAGTCCAGGACTCAGGTTGTTTGATCAGGTGTTGTTCCTGTAGCATATCTTGCCATGTATAAGCCCTCTATTTCACCCCACACATGCACACAGACACACAATGAGGAAAGTGGGAGTCACACTGTCATTCTGCCACCTTCTCTAGTTCATCCACTCTTTTTGCAAATGAACTTCAGATGTTAAATAGTGTTTTTACTTACATCTTTCAGAATGGGGAAATGCCATTCCTAATACAACTACTGTCTCTTTAAATGTTTTGTGTCATGGTGATTTGTTGCAGATGGGTAACATGTAGCCAGATGGGGGTCTGTTCTTTACCTCAAAACTAGGATTCTTCGGGGACCCAATATGATGGAGTGTGCTTTGCATAATGGGCTTATTTGATGAGCACAGTTGTTTTTTGACTAAAACCAATCTACAAGCTTAGGCCATACATCACGTTGCTAAATAAATAAATACTAAATAAATCAGCCCGTAATTAAATATTTTAGAATCTTAATGAAATGCCTTTTTCCTAACATTATTTTCAAAAACCATTTGGTGATTCCCCAGCTAAACAGTTGCTTAGTAAAGTCAAGAATCCAAAACAGGTTTGGAAACAAAAAGCCGCGGACTCCATCACTACATACCCATAGGTCAGTATTAGAAACACTGAACTATTTGTTAGAAAATATCAGAAATAGGGGATTAGTTAATCATGAGAGAAGCTCATGATGGAACAATATGCAGCCATTAAAAAAGAATGTTTCAGAAGAATCCGTAATGACATTGAAAAATGCTTATTATTACAAATGTTATAAAACAACATATGCGATATGACCCCAATCCTGTAAGTGTGTGTGTGTGTGTGTGAGAGAGAGAGAGAGAGAGAGAGGGAAAGAGAGATGTTTGTTTTATGAACAAACCAAAGAGGGCCTCTGCACACTGGTACTTGGGTTCTGTATTTCTTCGCTATAGGCTGAGACCCATTCGCCCAAAAGCCTGCTGGCACCAATCTCAAATTTTTACAATCTAATTATTTTAAAGATTGCCCAAATAAGCAGATTTTCAGTGAATTAGAGTCTGCTTGCTTTGCACACTTCACAAATCTGTGCCCAACACCTGTAGCCACAGATAACATAAGCTTTGGGTGTAAAGATCTCAAGCTGCTGCTACCCTTCTGAGCACTCAGTCACAGAGATCCCCTGCTGTGCTGCCCAATGACATCACCTAGATACACAATCTCTGATGATCTCTGTCCTTTTTCCTTTCTGAACTGGGACCTCCACGCTTACCTTCAGGACAGACTTCCACAGCAAGGAACATCTCTGCCTGCAAACCTGTCGAAGTGCCTAACACAGCTTGTGTGTGCTACTGCCACCTTGTGGTCATATTTTTTTTCTTTGATTAGCCCCCAAATCCCTTGAACTCCTTAAAATGTCACCTGGCATCTCTTTCCCCATGAGATGCAGAGAAGATTGGCTGCAGCCTTAGGCCACAAACCCACATTTCTCCAGATATTTTCAGTGCCTACTATTTCATCGTTACTTTTGTAGAAAGCTTCTGGCTTCTACTCACGATAATTGCTTCACTTTGATTGATTCCAATATGAAAGCCAGTTTTTTCCCTTAATTTCTGCACGAAAATAGACTCATACATCACACGTGTGACACTGACTTAACAGAAGGTTTGACTCTGAGTTGGGGGATGTTCTACTTGCAACAATGTAAACAATAATGTCAAATGGAACATCCCTCGTTTTCCTTCTTGGAAGTCTTTTTCTGTTACCTACCACCACAGGTTTCTCGGTGGCCCTTGACCCTCCCTATTTCCTTACAGATTCTCTCTCTTCACCATCGCTACTCTGCTCCACCTTCCCTTTTTGCATTGCCCACAATAGTTCACTGATGACATGCATTAGGCGGTTTTAGTTGGAATAGGTGGGACAGGACCAGCACGGCACCTTGAATAGATTTGGAAGGGTGGATGGGAGGAAGGCGAGCTCCCCAGAGGATTTTCTTAGTGGCAGGGCTTTTCAACTTCCAAAGATGGAAATGAAGATACTCTATGTATTTACACTAAGCATGCAGTTTTTGAGAAATATGTGACAGGAGAAACAGAGACAAAATCTTAAACATTAAACAAATAGAAAATAAAAGTGATACAGAGCAGGGGGGTACCCAAGAAGGCCCTTCTCCAAGCTTAAGTGCTACAGAAATCAGGAAGGAGAGTGAGCACCAAGAACCTGGCAAAACTGGAGCAGGGCTTGGAACTTTTGGCAGAGGACATGCTGGGGGTTGGGGAGGGAAAAGAGGAGAAAAGGTAGGTGACATTTTAAAGGAGGAATATGATCTGTGCAAAGTACCAAATATGAGATGTCTTGTGGAATTCTGAGTAGCCCAAATTGGAAAACCGGAGGCGAGAAAAGTAGACTAAGAGGGGCAGATGGAGCTAGATTCGGGAGACATTGAGATATCAGGCTAAGAGTTGACACTATTTTTAAAGCCAGCGTTTCTCTAATTGAGAATTTGTGGAGCTCTCAGTGTCTATCTATAGACTCTAGCTTAAGAAGCATTGCCTGACTCTGAAAAGGGTCAAAATCTGCCAATATGTAAGATCCCTTTGCCAAAGCATTTGGAACATTTTCTCCTCTTAATCTGAGTCTTAGTGCCTCCCTCTCGTTCTCTTCCAACAACTTTGCAGGAGATAAACTTTACTATTTTCATTTGCAAGTTTTCCCCAAATCCGAGAATCCCTCTGGTACATCTGCAGCAGAAATTACATGTGGTACCACCTTTGCCACCAAATGTGCCACCACTTCAGCAACCATTCTCTAACCCCTGCCGATGAGCTCATCTGTTACCAAGTACTACGTAGAAGGCTGAACAGCATTTTAGAAAAGACTCTGTCCTCCTTCAGTCCTCCCTCCCCTCCCCCGCACTAAGTGCAAGCTGGGAACCAGCTCAGATTTATTGGATGTAAGGGCCTGTAATGACTTATCAGTCTGGGTGAGAGCAGTCTATTACCCTCCAACCATACATCAAGTGATTTTCATCTCAGGTCCACACACCACCTCAGGGGGCCCACAGCGGGAGTAGAACAGTAAATTCACTCCAGGGTTAAATACAACTTTGTGGTGGGCAACAATGACAGGCAAGGTCTTGATTGAACATGTGAGATGGCAATTTCTGAATGGGTAACCAAATCTATATTTCAAAGTAAAAACTTAGAGAAGCTTTCAAAGGAAAGCATTCAACAGAGCAGGATGCTACAATTGGACAGCACGGAATGGGGAGGAGGGATATTTCTGCAAAACTTTGTTGCCATCTCTCCTTCCTTTCTTGCTACAATTCTTCCATTTAATGAGTTTGTCCTCTAGTTTTTCGAAACATTTTTTTTCTTTCTATGATATAATAACAACTAGAATACAGCGCCAATGAGGAAAATATTGAAGTGCAATAGAGCAAGGCTCAGGCTTTGGGATGAAATGATGTGAAACTTTTTGTAATAGGCTGAATAATGACCTTCAAATCTATCAGATCTTAATCCCTGGAGCCTGTAAATGTTAACTGATTTTTAAAAAGAGTCTGTGCAGACATGAGTAAGGTAAGGATCTTGAGATAGGGAGATTATTCTGCATTATTTGGTAGGGCCCTAAATATAATCACATATATCTTTATAAGAGGACAGCAGAGAAACAGTTGACACAAACAGACCACAGCGAAGGCAGTGTGACCATGGGCACAGAGACTGGAGTTACTTGGCCAAGGAATATAGGTAGCCACCAGCAGCTGGAAGAAGAAAGGAGATTTTCCCCTAGAGCCTTCAGAGGGAGTATGAGTCTGCTCACACCTTGATTTTGGCCCAGTGGAACTGATTTCAGACTTTTTTTTTTTTTTTTTTTTTTTTTTTGAGACAGGGTCTCACTCTGTTGCTGAGGCTGCAGTGCAGTGGTGAGATCATGGCTCACTGCAGCCTTGACCACCCAGGCTCAAGCGATCCTCCCTCCTGAGCCTCCCAAGTAGTTTGGACTACAAGTACACACCACCACACCCAGCTAATTTTGTTTTTTTTTTTTATTTTTTGTAGAGGTAAGGTCTCACTGTGTTTCTCAGGCTGGTATTAAACTCCTGGGCTCAAGTCATCCTCCTGCCTCAGCTCCCAAAGTACTGGGATTACAGATGTGAGGCCCAATTTGAACTTCTGGAGGCTGAAACTGTGAAAAAATAAATTTCTGTTGCTTTATGCAACCAAGTTTGTGATGATGTGTTATAGCAGCCACAGGAAACTAATACACTTCTTACACACAATCCCCTCATATAGAACATTTTTGGAAACCATCCAGGTAGTATTTCTTCCTGGGCATCATCCTGCTTATTGTAGACTAGACTCAAATGCAAAACTACCTTTTCAGGAAAACTGGAGCGCCCCCCCTCTGCTTTATTGCAAAATTAGTTAGATCAAATTAGAATCATCTCACCCACTACTGTAAAGGGTTAAATGTGCCTATGAGTGAACAGACTGAGAAGGGAGTTACTGTGTTGACTGGGCTGATTGATCCATCCCTTAACTGAGTTAAGGGATGCCTAGGTAGCTGGCAAAATGTTATTCCTGCTTGTCTCTGTGACTGTGTTTCTGGAATAGATAAGCATTTGAATTGGTAGTCTGAGTAAAGAAGAACTACGTTTACCAGTGTGCACAGGCATTAGGGCAACTTCCAATATGCTGAGGGTCCATATGGAACACAAAGGTGGAGAAAAGGTGAACTCTCTCTCTTCTCAAGTTGGGACATCTATCTTCTCTGCCCTTGGACATTGGAGTTCCTGCTTTTCAGTTGCCCCCCGCCTTAGGCTTCCCCTATGTGCCTAGTTCTGAAGCCTATCAGGGGATTTTTTGGCCTCCTATAAAATAGTGAGCCAAGTCCCATAATAAATCTCCTCTCCTATATCTGTTCATATCCTATTGGTTGTTTCTCTGGAGAATCCTGACTAATGCAGTGTGTTAATGTGTTAAGTCTTTGATCATTCCATCAGGAAAATATAACATATCTTTTCATCCATCCATGGACCATGCATCATGGCTCATTCTACCTGCCACTAGTCAGGGGCATAAGAACAGAGTCTCATACAAAAACATGTGAGATGTCTGTGGTGGTGTTTTGGAAATAACTGTCAAGTTGTTGAGTCCAGGAGTGAGTTCCAAACTGGCCAGTCACTGTTTCTGACTTTTTCCTTTTCCCTACCCTCACTCCCCAACTCTCAAGTTATTAAAAGTTAAAAATGAACAGTCAAAAAACTCAGTATCAAGTAAAAATACATTGTAATTTGGCAATGGCCTCCAATCACATACTTGGGCTTTCAGCATCAAAGGGAACTTGGGCTGTTTTAATAAACATTAAGATGAAAAGCAGGGAGCCAACAAAGCGTGACAGGATTAAAAAAAAAAATCATCGCAATGTGCAAGGAGTTGCAATTATATTTCCAGTTAAAGAGAGATGGAGGAAGTTCAACTCCATTTTCAGCAATTTGCATGTTTCCCACAAAGAGCTTCGCTCTAGTTAATGGCCAAGATGATAAATAGGAGAAGCATGACCTCCTTGTTACCTAGTGCCACTCCCTGCAGGCTCTCTAAGTACTTCAAAGCACTTAGTGCACTCCATTCTGCTGGTCCTCTTCCAAAAAAACTGGCCTCCAGTACTGTGCTTATAAACAACAGTGTGAGGTTGTGAGGCTGCTCTTTGGCATCCTCAGCCTCTGCCTGCTGCGTCCTTCTCCTGCCTCTCTCCTTCCATCTGCCAGTGCATCTATGCTTTCTCCTCCTCCCCATATCAAAACAAGCGTATTAGTTATTTATCACTGCATGTCAAATTACACGGCAATTTACAGGCTTGAAGAAACAACAAATGTTTACTATCTCATTGTTTCTGTGGATCAGGAGTCAGGGAGCAGCTGAGTAGTTGTGACCTGGGGTCCCTCATCAGGTTGCGGTCAAGATGTCAGTGACAGCTGAAGTCCCCTCGAGGCTTGACTGGAGCTGTAGCATCCACTTCCAAGATGGCTCACTCACATGGTTGGCTGGTTTGTACTTGCTGTTGACAAGAGGCCTTAGGATCTAGACACATGGAAGTCTGCACAGCTTTGCTTGAGTAGCCTTCAAACATGGCATCTGACTGTCCCCAGAGTTAGGGATCCAGAAGAGTAGGGTGAAAGCCATGATGCCTTTTATGACCTAGCCTCCAAAGTCACACTTCTCTTCTTTTATCCTCCTTTTCTATATATTTTGTGTAAAATTTTGAATATCTTGACATTTATTTGTGTAGATAAAGAGAGCAGTGAGGAAGAAATCCATCAGGAATTGTGTTGGAAATAAGCAAACAAAAATAATTTTCCTTAAACAACATTATGGCAATCCACATTTGAAATTCTACATACGTACTTTAGGAAAGATAAAACAAATCAGACCAGGATAATTTCCAGATATGATTTTTGGTGTTATTATTTTCAGTTGACAAATAAAATTATATATGTTTATGGTGTTCAACATGATGTTTCGAAATATGTATACATTGTGGAATGGTTAAATCAAGCTAATTTACATATGCATTATATACATACTTTTCATTTTATCGTGAATCAAACACTTAAAATCTACTTTCTTAGCAATTTTCAAGAATACATTAACTATAGTCACCATGTTGTACACTAGATCTCTTGAACTTATTCCTCCTATATAACTGAAATTTTGTATCCTTTGACCAACACTTTCCCAATCCCTACGGTAACCATTATTCTATTCTCTGCTTCTATGAGTTCTATTTTTTTAGATTCCACGTATAAGTGAGATCATGCAGTATTTGTCTTTCTATGCCTGGCTTATTTAACTTAACATATTGTCCTCCAGATTCATCCATGTTTTTGCAAATGAAATAATTTCCTTGTTTTTAAAGGCTGAATAGGTTCTATTGTGTATACACCACGTTTTCTTTATCCATCTATTCACTGATGAACACTGAGGTTGATTCCATATTTTGGCTAATGTGAATAAGGCTGCAATGAACATGGAAGTGCAGATATCTTTTCAACATACTGATTTCATTTCCTTTGGATATATAGCTGGTAGTGGCATTGTTGGATCATATGGTAGTTTGATTTTTAATTTTTTGACGTATCTCCATGCTATTTTGCATAATGGCCGCACTAATTTCACTCCCAACAACAGTGTTAAAAGGTTCCCTTTTCTCCACATCCTCATCAACACTTATTTTTCATCTTTTTATTAACAGCCATCCTAACAAGTGTGAGGTGATAGCTCATTGTGATTTTTATTTTCATTTCCCTGATGATTAAAGATGTTGAGCATTTTTTTCATGAACCTGTTGGCTATATGTGTGTTTTCTTTTCAGAAATGTCTACTCAAGTCCTTTGCCCACTTTGTAATTGGGTTATTTGTTTTTTTGCTATTGTTTGCATTTCTTATATATTTTAGGTATTAACCTCTTAACAAATGTAAGACGTTAAGGTGTGAAAATATTTCCTCGCATTTCATAGGTTGTCTCTTCAATCTGTTGCTTGTTTCATCTGCTGTGCCAAAAGTACAGGCAACAATAGCAAAACTAGACAAATGAGGTTACATCACACTAAAATGCTTCTGCACACTTCATTTCTGTAATATCCTTTTGGGTTACACAAGTCAACTCTACTCAGTGTGAGGGTAATTTTAAACGAAAGTCTGGATACCATAAGGCAGGGATCATTGGCGCCTATCCTGAAGACTGCCTACCACTGTAGTTTTCCCTTAAACTGCAGTAGGAGTACTAGTCACCAAGTCCCTGTAGATAATAGGAACAAGTTTGGGTAAAGACATTCTCTCCTATTCTCATGAAAGAAAAAGTGTCAGTCAATCTTTAAGTTATTTCAGGAAATGGAAAGAGGCAAGCAAGAACTTAGTGAGTATGCATTCTTTAAGTAGCTATCCACTCCAAGGTGGGTAAAGAGAGCTATGGTAGGGTAGCAATACTTTTTTCTAGAATGATGATAATGAAGATGATGATAGTTGATGGTTTGTGAGCTTTTACAACGTACATAATTTTATTTAAATCTACAACAACACTGTGAGGTATGGAGAAGTGAGGTAATTTATATAACGAAGGAAAACAAATAGAAAAGTCAGGCTGGGTGCAGTGGCTCATGCCTGTAATCCCAGCACTTTGGGAGGCCGAGGCAGGCAGATCACAAGGTCAGGAGATTGAGACCACCCTGGCCAACACGGTGAAACCCTGTCTCTACTGAAAATACAAAAATTAGCTAGGTGTGGCGGCACGCACCTGTAATCCCAGCTACTCGGGAGGCTGAGGCAGGAGAATGGTTTGAGCCCGGGAGGCGGAGATTGCAGTGAGCTAAGATTATGCCACTGCACTCCAGCCTAGTGACAGAGCAAGATTCTATCTCAAAAAAAAAAAAAAAAAAAAAAAAGAATGGACAAGTCCAAGAATGGAACCTGAACAGGCAGATACGATGGTCTTTACTGCTAGGATATTGGCTTCTGCCAAAAGCAGTGAACCAGAAGATCCTCATCTGTCCCCCTTACTTAATTTCTTCCCAGGTCCCTAGAGCCACAGTACTTAATTTTTTTTTTTTTTTCTGACAAGTAATTCAAGGCAGATGACATTAATAGGGCTATAGTTTTCCCTGGGTCTATTCAAAATTATGCACAATTCCCATCACAGTAGCCATAAGCCCACTGATTTCTTACTCAAAACAAAAATTTTTTAAGTGAAATGTTACAAGTTAGCAAAAGGGTTTTTACTTGGAGGATAAACTTGCATTTACACTAATTTATATATTAAAGTATAAACTCTTCATAAAATCTGATTCTTCAACCATTATCAGACACAATAGTTTACTGATCTAATAGATGTGACAGATTGTTGGCAAAGATGGCCCTGGTAATCCTCCTGTTCCTCTCAATGTGACTTTACCATGCTTCCCATTAAGAGGTAAAGTTCATTTCTCTTCTCCTCAATTCTATACTTAGCCACATGACTTGTTTGGTCAAGTTGACATTAGAAAACATAGTATAAACGGAGGCTTGGAAAGTGCTTGCACATTGGGGCATGCCTTTTCTTCCTGTTGGAAATATTGAGACCATCCCATAAAGAAGTCCAAGCGAGCCTAGTGACCACATGAAGGAGAAATGACGTGCCATTGACCAACAGTCTGGTACCTAACACTCACGAGACTAGGCCAACTTTAACCATCCAGCCCCAGCTGAGCCACCAGCTACTTGGAGCTTCAAGAGCAAGCTCAGGCAACACCAGTGAAAGAACCATTCAGCTGAATGCAGCTCCAATTGCCAACCCACAATAAAACATGAGCTAATATATGCCTGTTGTTTGAGCATAAAGTGCTAATTAATGCAGTCAGGCTAAAAGATGGTCCTGTAGTGTTTCTCAAAGTGTGTGGTTCACTGATCAGACCACCTCTAACAGAATCATCTGGGGCCTTGTCAAAGAGGCAAATTCCCGAGATACTCCTCAGAGAAATAAAGTCAGAAATCAGCATCATGGCCAGGAATCCATCATTTTAAACAAGTTACCAGATGACTACTCTGCACATGAACACTGGATAACCCAGCCCTCACATTCTACTGAAGGCTTCAGTGAGCATGTCAGCTTAGAATGAGGAAGGCTGCATGGAAGACTGGCCAGCAAGGATTTGAGTACTAAAACAACTATAACTTTGTTTTGTTTTCTTCTCTCTCTCCCTCTCCTCTTTTCCCCTCCTCCAGTCCCATATTTTCATTATTGCTTTTTGTTTTCAATAATCTGAACATCTTTCTCTTTATTTTATTTTCAGTTTATATACTGGTGTGACAGCCTACAGCCTTGGTAGTGTAGCCGAGACTACAGAACGATCCCCAGGGAGCCATCAGAAAAGATCCATATCAAATAACTAGGGGTGGGTAGAGTGTGAATTCTTATACTTTGGAAATGATAAAATGCTAAATAGTCTATTATCCTGGGATGGAAACAGCAGGTGTTACAAATATAAATTCAGTGTTGAAGCTCAAGAGAAACAGGAATAAAACAGGCTGGAATGAATGTTCAGGTTTATCAATGCTGTAAGATACACATTGTCATGATACACATCTAATTAATAGTTTGTATGTTTCTCTAAGGAGTATCAGAAAAGTTTCAAGGGTGCAGGTATTCCAGCTTTCTACTCCTCTGATGCCTTCAAGGCAAATACTGTTAATCAGGTATAGTCCTAACTGTAGACACTCACTTGAAGGGTGCCTAAACAGGTACTACAATACAAAAAACAAGTTCTCCTTTGTAGAATTTGTCTGCCAGGGATTTCTAAACATTGTGAGATTTTTCTTCTTTTTTTTTACATTTCATAAATGTTTTTGAGAATCTATTATATTTCAAGACCATTGAACAGTGAAGATAGGGAAACAGTCCTTATGCTCAAAGCATTTACAATCTTATTGGAAAACAATGGGATTGACAGCTACAAGGCAATATGGAAAACGTTGAACTGGTGGCATGTGAAGTTGCCTAGAGAATAAGAGAGAGAGAGAGAGAGAGAGAGAGAGAGAGAAGAAAAGAGGAAGGGAGGAAAGGGCAGGAAGGGAGCAAAAGGGAGAAGAGGAGGTTTCACAGGCATCATAATGCCTGGACTTTGTTTTAAGGAAGGATGTGTAGGCATCTTCCGAAAAAGAAAAAATACAAAGGCAAGAGAGAATGTGGCTTACTTGAAGAAGTTTTTGAGTATACCTTTAAGATCACAGTGCTTTGGCAGGGCGCGGGCGTGGTGGCTCATGCCTGTAATCCCTGCACTTTGGGAGGCCGAGGTGGGTGGATCACGAGGTCAGGAGATCGAGACCATCCTGGCTAACATAGTGAAACCCGTCTCTACTAAAAATACAAAAAAATTAACCAGGTGTGGTGGCCACCGCCTGTAGTCCCAGTTACTCCGGAGGCTGAGGCAGGAGAATGGCATGAATCCAGGAGGCAGAGCTTGCAGTGAACCAAGATTGCCCCACTGTACTCCAGCCTGGGCAACAGAGCAAGACTCCAAGACTTAAAAAAAAAAAAAAAATCACAGTGCTTCAGGGAAAAGGAAATGGTGAAAGCAAGGTCCAGTCTACAAAGATTCTTACGAATATTGCTAAGAATTTTGATCCCATATCCTCTAAATGACAGGGAGAATAAAAGAATTAAGTTAGTCCTTTGAGTTATCAATGCTCTTATTAAAATGTAAATGTATCACCCAGGAGCATTATTGCAATGTCAGCTCAATAGAACCTGTTAATGCCTTTGCAAAGACTGGCTAAATTGTCACTTCAAGAAGCCAAACACAGGGCAAAAAGGCGACACTAAGTTGTACATTTTAAAATGGCTAAAGTGGTGAATTATACCACAAATGAATTTTACCTTAATAAAAGGAAGAGACTACTTATTAGTAATTATAGATGAGGACGGAAAGGGCAGAAAATAAGATTACTTCGAGAAAGTTTCAAATGCAATTTTCCAACATTAAACTTGGAGAAATTTGAAAATATTCCAGAAGAAACACTAGCATTTTTTTTTCTTTTTGAGAATGACAATAGTTAAAAGGACCATTGTGAAGCTGAAGACAATATTCATCACTGTTCATTTCCTCCGAACCCGAGCTGATGCTTATCGCGAAAGCCTCAAAGCTACAGTGGCAATGTCAGCTTTTTCCTGGGTTCCTTTGTAAGCTGCACAGAACTGAAATGCAGGCAGGCTGAAAGTCTCTCATTTACAGCGTTCTATTCTGAAGCAATCAGGAAATGTTCATTGGGATTTCAAGGCTTCTTTCTACATTTTTTTACTTTACTTTGAGTAGTTTGCCCCCATGCCAATCAAATTCTTTATGCTTTTAGCCTCTAAATGTTACTTTATTGATTCATTCATTTATTCATGCATTCCCTCATTCACTCATCCATAAAATACATTAAGTGTTTACAGAGTGGAGGCCACATCCAAGGCATGGAAAACATGATTTTCTATCCTCATAGAACTCTCAGTGTATTGTAAGAGACAAATTTAAATATTCGCAGTACCATTTGGTAAAATGTAATGATAGATGCATATATACATATATATTTGAACAAAAAAGGAAGTATTCAACTTTATGGACTTGGACGGGGCAGATACGAGTGGAACACAGCACAGAGAAAGACCATGGAAGCCGAAGCTTTTCATTTGTCCCCTGATGGTGAGTTAGCTAGACTTTTGTTTATGTATTTTGTGTTTTGGGGGTTTGTTTAGTAATATTATGCCCTTTTACTTTTAAATGACTTAATTAAATCTTATAATGTTACTTGCTCATTGTAGAATGTTTAAAACAAACAGAAAACTGAAACAAAATTCTAGAGAGATGCATAATCTGTGTTCTATTTTAGGAAGAGTTCTTCCTGAAAAGATTATTTTTTTCTTTTTGTCTCATTCTCTTTTGTCATTATATTCTTACATAATCAGGAACATAATGCATGCACAGTTTTGCCTCTTGTTTTTGTATTTACTTCATTAACTTGAACATTTTTCTGTCATTAATATTCTTAAGACATAATTTAAAAATTTTAATGATTTCATATTTTTTCCTACATTTGCCTTGTCTTTAGGTTACCTGGGAAACAAACTCTGAAATGGAGGTTTATATGCTGGGGAGGACGCTTTGATTGCTGCCTGTAAGGAAGCAAGACAGGAAGGGTTGGGGAGAGGGAGAGCTTGGGATGTGGTGCCGTTGCAATGGAGGCTTCAGGCCATTCCAAGGGGTAGTCCTCAGCTAGAGTGGCCCTTTGGAGTTATGCTAGCCTCTGTACCCTTGCATGAACTGGCCACTGGATGGGGGTGCATATAACCTTGGGCAAAGCAGCTTCCTTCAACCCATGGCTATAAGAGCAGAGGGCCTCAGCTGTGAACAGTCAGTGGCCAATACTCCTGACAGCTGGTTGGTGAGTGCCTTGCCCGTAAAAGGGAGAAATGGATGGCAAACCACAGTATATACCACGTAATTCATGTATCCACTGTCTTCTTGTTGGACATTTAGGATGTGTTTGGAAGGATGAAAAGGAAGGAAAGAAGAAAGAGCATTCCAGGTCAATAGAACTGTAAGAACAAGGTCCAGGTACATAAAAAGAAAAAGGAGAGAAAACAATTTACAACTCTTCATAGCAGAGGGAGAAGATGACAATCACACAGTGATATGAGATGCTGGGGAGAGGTAGGCATGCGAGGAGCCAGGTCATGGGGCTTGGGGTTTATATGGTAAGAAATAGGAGATATTGAATGGTTTTTCCTTGTTTGCATCAGAAGGGTAATGAGAGCAGCTGCTTCTCCTCCAAGGCACGCCATTATCTTTCAGTTCTGGGCTGGGAGGCCTAGAGATGGCAAGTTGCTACCAGATCCGCTGCCACCTCAGTCACAATTTGCAAGAGCCTCTCCAGCTGTGTCTGCCTTTAGCCGTCTATGGTGAGAGCCCAGTTCAATATAGAGAGCCTCCAGGCCTTGACTCAGCTCTCATCCAAATGTCTTATAAGGGTGGTTTCTGCAGAGGTATAGTAGTTCAGTTAGCCTATGGGAGGGGGACTATGCAGTGAAGTCAAGGGTGAGGCTACCAGACAGAAGCAAATATACACTGTGCTCTGACTGGGAGCCAAGCATCCTTGGCATGACTCTTCCTTGCTCATTCTTGGACTCTGTGAGATCGAGAAATCCTGGTCTAGAGAGACAAAATAGCAAATTTTATTCAGCACCTAAATAGTCTAATCTTTTCCCCTAATAGGTGAATCGATTGATTGACTGATTGATTTTTGGAAAGGGAAGAGCTGAGCTGATACTAGGTGGTAGGAATCAGTCATGGTGCGAATTTGTTCCTGAATGCCAAGCAAGGCCAGTTTAATGGCGACACATGGTTATGGCTGCTGTGAATTAATAAAGATCTTGGCCTTAAGGCCAGAAATCCCCATTGTTTAAGTTTGTCAGGTTTTATTAATCCAGCAGCTCTGTGGTGATTGAGAGCAGAGTGGGGCGGGCAAGAGAGCAAGTGTGTTACCATGGTTACAAGAAGAGAAGCAAGGTGCGTGGGTGCCGCCACCGTCTTGACTCCAGGAAGTTTATTTAGCGATAGGCTCACACGCTGATGGGAAGGAATGGCTTTGAATCTCTCAGAATCATTATGGAATCAGTGATCTGGACCCACTATCCTAACAGTGTGCTGGTATCCAAGCGACTAAAATATTCCTTGACATGCCTGAAGAATCCGGGAGACTCCAGTGAAGCTGGCAGTTGTGAAGGAAGCAAAATACTGGTGGCTTCGTCAAGGAGGCTAAGATGCTGTTGACTCAAATTCCTTGCAAAGGCAGAGTTTCAATGTGCATTTATTCATTCACAAATGTGTACTCTATTGAGCTACAAGTGCCAGACACTGTTCTAGGCCCAGGGTATTGTAAGCACCTCTTTTCACCTGTCATGCCAGGTAAGACAGGTAAGCTCACTGAGTCTGCCCTGCATAAGTCTTGCTGCAATCTGTGATAGGAGTACCCAGTCAGGGCAACTGAACTACATGCCACCAAATAAGGTGTGGGTCAAAAACCATGAGCCCTGGGGTGTATATGTGCTGGGCTAACAGGAATGTATCCCTAAATCCAAGAGTCTACCTTATAACTGCACAAATGCAGTGTCCTTGTGATTCTCAGCAGATATTTTAAAAATGTCTTATTAACAATAATTTAGACACATTTTAAAGAATTAGAGAAAAATGCATAAGAAAAGAAGGAACATTGGTATTATGTCAATTAGGGAGCTGCTTAGTGGATAACTAAAAATTCTTTGCAGATATCATGTAAATTGGGAAGATCAGAAAACTTGGCTGACACACACTTCCTGGTTGGCACATTTATCAGTGTTTTTTTTTTTTTTTTTTTTTTTTTGTCTTGTTTTGTTTTGTTTTTTTAAATGCAGGAGAAAATGCTTGAGGAAGCATAAGGAGGAATCCCATGAGTGGGCTTTGTGTAGTGCTTAGGAGGGGGTCTGAGGGATTCATTCTACCTCTGTAGTTGTGGTTGCATTTGTGTAATGAAAGAGTTGAGTTAGAAGATCTTCACTTCCAGTTGTAATAGTCTAAGGTTCTGTGGCACTTAAAATAACATCTACCCAAACACCTCCCAAGATCCTACTTCTTTGGCCAAGCACCTGGGTGGTCATTAGCGTGTAGTTAAAAGGTAGGATTGCTTTTACGCCTGTAAGTAACACATTTTGCTGGGTTGGCAGGCCTATGGACTCCGTCAGAACAAAAGTCATTTTAAATGTTTCTCCTTCTCATGTCTCTGTTTGTGGCAAACTCTCAGAAAATAACTGGAAATATCAACATGATATAGCAGAATGTTCATAAAAGGCCCTTGATCAAAAAGGAGGAGTCCTATCCTTATCTACCATGTGACCAGTTGACAAAACTTTCTACCCCTCAGTTTTCTCTTCTGCAAAATGGGATTAGTGAAAACTACATATCGTCTTTAAACTTTGTAAACTAAAAATAAAAAACTATATGGATATTGCAAGACCAGTATTTTATATGGTATTCCCTAAGTATTCTTCCCCCAAAATAACTCATCTTACAGAATGACAAGAAGACCCAGTATTCGATTACAGCTCTCAAGAGAAACTGCAGAGCAGATGTTGAATACAACAAGGTTACACTTGCAGATGCAGGGAAACAGGGAGAAAATTAAACAGCTGCTTCTGGAGGCCACTCACTATACATACTTATTCTTTACTTTTTAAAAAACAAATGTGTGAATAAATGTCTGTCTAGGAGCTACTGTGGAGTTTTAATTTTTTTTTTTTTTTTTTTTTCCTAGCTAGGTTGTTTTTTTGTTCTCATTTTTAGTATGAAAGGTATTGTTTCCTTTTATTTCTTTAAAAGCAAGAGGGGTATCTGCTAGGATAGCAAGAAGATCCTCAGACCATAATGTTTCCATTTTGTGGCTTGTCCCATGAAAGTATCATGGCCCTGTCCAAAACACATAAAAGAAATCCAAATGTTTTTGTTAGAGATGTAGCTTTCTCAGGAGTTCAAGTCCAGTTTGAAGTCTTAGTCCTTTCCTTTGCCTGCTCAGGGGGATATGCCAAAGACTGAAATGATCAAGAGACAAAAGAAAGGCTGGGCTCAGAACGTAGGCTGCCTCCTGTCCCCCTTAAATTCTTGTGTTCCCTAATACAGCATCTGAGGACTGCCGGTGAGTGGAAGCCAGAGAGAAAAGGAGGGATGGAAGTACTGGGCCCGGATGCAAAGGGCGAGTGTCATCATCAGAGCTGGATCCTCTGCAGACCCAAGGCGACCCTCAGGTATCTGCTCTCAAGAAGGTTCGAGACTTTCTCTTTTAATTGATATTTAGGGCCTAAAAATGTTATCTAAATAACCAAAAGCATACATGCTCCATCTGAATGGTGTATTTCAGAAAGTTAGTTCAGAGGCCGGGCGCGGTGGCTCAAGCCTGTAATCCCAGCACTTTGGGAGGCCGAGACGGGCGGATCACGAGGTCAGGAGATCGAGACCATCCTGGTTAACACGGTGAAACCCCGTCTCTACTAAAAAATACAAAAAACTAGCCGGCCGAGGTGGCGGACGCCTGTAGTCCCAGGTACTCGGGAGGCGGAGGCAGGAGAATGGCGTGAACCCGGGAGGCGGAGCTTGCAGTGAGCTGAGATCCGGCCACTGCACTCCAGCCTGGGTGACAGCGCGAGACTCCGTCTCAAAAAAAAAAAAAAAAAAAAAAAGAAAGTTCAGGACAAATTATATGCTATTCTTATTGAACAACAAGTAATTTCATTATCTTGTCCCAATTGAGAAACAATCAGGTATATTCCCAATAGTTTGAATACAGTATCTATTTGGGTGTGGCAGGGGGAGGTCTAATCTTGAATCTACAGAGTAATGTCTCAGTCTTCCTAAAAAAAAAAAAAGAAAGAAAGAAAAAAAACCACTTTGTATACTTCTTATCCCATGGATTTACTTTTTAAAAGCTTTATGTAAACCTTGGTAAAGTGATTAATATTTAAACAGAATGAGGCCTTACACATATTCTTTGACAAAAATATAAAGAATGAATTTTTTAAACGAGTTAACTCCACTTATTCCAAAAGTGAAGATATGTAAATTGAGATTCTCATACAACTAAACACAAGAGGAAACTTTCCTATGCTTATTGGCCAGGAGGAGACCATGTCACTGAGAAGTGTTAGATTGAGAGCACTGATTCCTACTATACCGTGGAGACTGAGTTTATGATGAAGGTTAAGATTGATATTGCCAGAGTTGGTGAAGTTCCAGGATCAATCATGCACATCAGCTTGGGAAACCGCACTTCATTGTGGGTGGGAGTTCTGATGAGACATTTGCCTTTCCATGTGGGAAGGAGCCCCTGCCTCTTGATACTTTCATAGTACCTTGCATGGCATTTAAACACTTGGCTGATTACATATGAAACACTTGCACTGGGCAATAAGGCAAAGCAAAATGTATAGGAATAAGGAATGAAGGATGTATGTAAAGGAATGAGGACAGTATATATGGTTTATGGTATGGCAACCAGGAGTTGAGTGTAAGGATCGCTGACGCTTGATCCCCGTCTTTCCCTTACCCCTGCCATATTTACCTAATGCCCACTATGGGCAACGTCTAGGAAATCTTACAACCACAAGATACAGTCCATGCAAAGACTACCAGTAGCACCCTAATATTCATTGTCTCCTTGCTTATCTTTAGTTGGAAACAAGGTCACCCAGAATAAAGACTCTTTTCTAGCCTTCCTTGCAGCTAAATATTAGGTTGGTGCAAAAGTAATTGTGTAATCACCATGTGACTAAGTTCTGGCCAATGAGATGTAGGCAGAAGGGATGCACGCAATGTCTACAGGGTTTCCTTAGAAGGAGAAGGCATGCCTTTCTCATGCTTTTTCTCTTTCCTGCCAGCAAGAGAAGGCTAGAGACAAAGAAGTCATCTCAACTCATAGAGGAGAAGCCCCATCTTGAAGATGTACGATCCTCATCAGAAATGTGGATTTCTGATGGTTGTGGACTCATAGCAGCTGTGACCCATGCATCCAGACTTCTATGACAATTGAACATGCATTGCCCAGTTGTTTAAATGACTATTATTTTAGATTTTCCGCCATCCACAGCTAAACACAATCTCTGTACTAAATCCTTCCAGATAACTTAAATCTGCACCTGTATTCTCTGGCTTAGATGGTTGAAGTCAGAAGTCAGAAACATGGTTTTGCATGTATACTGGGTTTGGCCAGTTTGGGATGCACTTAGCTCTCTTGAGCTTGGTCAGCTGCACTGACGGCATGCCAGAACACTCACATGGTCTCAAACTTTTGCAAAGGCTATTCTGCATCAGGGGTCACAAACTCAAATGCAGGTGAGAGCAGAGGACCAAGCTTAACCAAGTGGTTAAGACTGGTAAACTGGAGAGCGTACTCTCAGCCTAAACAGCGGTGCAGCTCTGCAGTCCCAGACATGGGCAGCTACACAGCAAGGCAGGTCCTAGAAAGACGAGTCTCCCAGTTTTTAAGAGTCATTGGAAATCTGAATTTTTATATGAAAGTGCTCAATTTTTAAATTTTAGCAACTAAAATAATAATAATAATCAACTTTGTGGGTCCAATAAAATGTGGTTTCAGTCAAGATTTGGCCCACTGGCTACCTATTCTCAACTTCTAGTCATGATTACTGGGGAGGGGAAAGGATTACAAACTGAAGAGTTGAAATGTACATGCTCCCAACACAAGCAAAGTCATTACCATGTAGACAGAATGTAAGCTGTTAGAAATGGAAGAGACATGTCAAAAGTGCCTGTAATCCCAGCACTTAGGGAGGCAAAGTTGGGATGATCCTTTGGGGCTAGGAGATCGAGGCCAGCCTGGACAACATAGTGAGACCCCATCTCTTAAAAAAATGAAAAGAAGTAAGCTGAGCATGGTGGTGTGCACCTGTAGTCGCAGCTATTTGAGAGGTGGGACAGAAGGATTCCTTGAGTCCAGGAGTTCAAGGTTGCAGTTCGAACTGGGATCCCACCACTGCACTCCAGCCTGGACCACAGAGTGAGACCTTGTCTCCTTGTCTCAAAAAACAACAATGAAAGAAATGTCAAAAGTACCTAAAATCAGGGTCATAAATTATAAAATATAAGTACAGTTTAATTTAACTTTAGATATTATAAAAATAGCATTCTTCCCACTCACCCCCTCCACTATACTCACCCTATTAAGATGGGAAACTAAAAACTAAGATATTTCAGATGCACCATGTTGAGGAGAGATTTACAGTACCCCACCTACCTCACCTCAGGTGCTTCAGTAAAAAGCCACTACTTCCAGATAACAGGTAATCTCTTCTGCTACCAGTACACTTCATCCCTGGCAACAGAAGACTAGGGGTCAGAGCCTCAGTTCCTCCACTTTTGCAAAGTCCTTTTTCTCCCTTCCTAGAACAGCAAGTTCTCTGGTTCCCTCAGCTCCTTGTAATATTAATTACACCTGCTCACTAGTCCTTATGCCTAAGGAATGGAGAGGTGGGACTGTAGACTTGGCTGTCCTCCAGAAACCACATATTCATCCTACCCCTGCCTGGCACCCAACACTCCACCTTTGCAATTAGCCTTGCCATCCTGTTCCTCGAGGCCAAGAAATAATGCCAAAGGCATTAGTGTACAACAGGCAAATTGCGGCATGGTTGCAGGGTTAAGGAATCACAGTGAGGAATTTTCACTCTATGTACAATTCACTCTGTAACAACCTGGAGCTCCTTGAACTTAAGCTGCTCTCAGAATCACTCCTACATAGTTTTGACCTCCTGGTTTAGGGTCTCTCAGAATTGTGACCAAAGCAAATGCTAACACAAACCCGCTGGAGTTGTTTTTATTTCAATTAAGTGAATGGCTCCCTAGAGGCTTAAAGCTTAATGACCAAACACTTAGGACACAGCCAGCAAGGTCGGGCCCTCAGAATCAATCAAACCCCCATCTGATTGCATAAACTGAGCAGTGGCATACAATGTAAAGAGTGAATAGGCATTTTTTATTTTCTTTATGCCTCCGGTTTGCAGCCACAAGGGGGGCAAAACTTTTCAGAGCACTGTTTGCCCACTGTATGGTCCACTTAACTAAACTTATCCCTGTTGTCTTACTTTGTAAAAGGAATACTTGTAAACAAAATGATTTTTGTTTATTGATACCGATTATAATTCAAAATATTTCTTAAGACTTAAGGCATATGTATGAAGATATATGCTTTCATATCTACATACAAATTTGTTAAGAAAAGACAGTTAACCACATTGAAAAAATAAAGATTGGAAAATGTAATGAAATTCGGGAGAATGTGCTGTGCTACCTCACTGTGTGAACAGAAGACTGTTAAAAGCTTTATTATTCAATGTGTGTTTAGTGGACCAGCATTCAGGGAGCTTGTAAGTGTGGAATTTCAGGCATCAAGGGCTAGGAGTTTGCTTAGAAGGGCAAAATCCCAGACCTGAGACAGAATCAGAAACTGCATTTTAACAAGATTTGCAGGTGACAGACACCTTTGCACTGATTACAGTTTGAAAGAGGCAGAACAATGATAATCAAAGGTGTCATTAGTCCATAGTCCATGTCACTTAGTTTGGAGAAAGGACAAATGGCCTTAAGGCCTAATTACACCATGTAACAAAATTACTTGACTTCTCAGTTTTCCTCATTCGTAAAACGGGAATAACAATTTCATATGGTAGAGATATTTAGTAAACTATTGAGGATTGCTCAACCATAAAGTTGTGTTGACATTATTTACCTGCATTTTCATGCGTACACAACCACCTTGGGGCCACTTTCTGAACATATCTAACTGGAGGAAGTCACCTTGAAAAATCCCCCAGAAATGTTGACTGGAACTAAGGACAAATGGACACTCACCTAAACAGGAAAAGCTAGAATAAGTGTAAGTGATGTATAATTTGCTTCCGAGTATAAAGACAGGCCATAAAGACAAGTCCTAACTTCTGCTGAAGTCTATGGTAACAACGTGAATGTATGTCAAAGTAAGGAAAATACTGAAAATAAAACATTAAAAAATCTTTGATAGGCATAATCCTAAAATACTAGTCACATATCACCAAAGACATAAGGAACAAATGAAGCAGGAAAAAATGGAAATGATGACAGAAAAGAAAAAAATATAAAGTCAAAATCTACCCAACATTATTCAGTTCAGCTCTATTAGGTGTGCGCACCCAAAAGCTATGTAGATCCTCTCTCCCATCTGTACTTATGAGGACACCTCTGAAGCTGCCTCCTTGAGTGTGGATTCTTATGAATGGAAGCTTGTCTCAAATGGTCAGAGCAAACTGTTCATTTCTTTTGCGCATACAGCTTCTATCTATTTCAAATCCTCTCTACCTGATAAGTCAGGTCAACAAAGACTTCTATGGATGATAATTCATCGTTACACTACTTCAGTTCTTAAATGTACCTGGTTTTAAAGAAATTGTTTAAAAATATACACTTAAGTTTTACTCTATTTGAAGTAAGAACAACTTCACCAGCACGCTCTTTATACCAATTTCATTTTATAGAAAGTTTTCAAATGCATGCGTTGCAATCTGCAATTTCAACTGGCAAATGAACTCATATCTACTAAATTGATAAATCAGCAGCAACAAATCACAGAGTGAAAGGCGGGTTGCCTTATTTGACATAGGAACGCCATATGGCTTGAATTAATAGCTACATGACATCTAAGATATACCTGTTTGACATCTAAGATAATACCTATATCATACACACTTTTGTATATGCGCATGTGGCTGGGCAAGTTACGTGTTCTAATGAAGAAAGCTATCATCATCATTAATTAATTGAGATATACAGAAGGACACATGGCTAAATGTATGTCGCTGTATCTATTATCTAGTTTATTACTGTTGTTTCATAGACAAGGTAATAAGTTTGGGATAAATGTCCACAACTCTCTCAACGTGGTTTCTTTTTTGGAAAATGTTAGTATTTCAGATAATATTTAAAGTCCTAAACAAGTCAAACACTTTGTGAGCCTATGCTGTTAAAGGTCACATTCTAATTGAATACCTTTCTCTACCCTGAATGTATCCGCGTTGTCCTTAAAATCAAGAAGCTACATCAACTACTTAAAACACCCACTTCTCTTAGAAATAGAATTAGTTGAATACAGCTTTGTTTAGGGGAAACGTGCACTGCAACAAAATGAATTTTCAATAAACCAAGAAGAAAATGACAAGAGTGCTTTTCTACCTTTGTGCTGGGGGAAATCGGAGACATGGCAATGCTCCCAGGGAAAGGGCACTTTTCTGTACATCCTATTCATGAGGAGCAGCACACCCAGGCCTGGGCTTCAGGTGAAATGCAGCCATTGTCTTTCCATTTTCCTCAGAAATTCTTCAGGGAGAGACAATGGCATGAGCAATGGTCTCTGTGGGGGAAGAAGAGTTCCTTTTCTTCCTATCAACTCCCTTCACTGCTTCATGATCTAAACTAGCCCTTACTTTTCATTATTGCTATTTTTCAAATTGATTTTGGGATCTATCCTGTTATTCCCTTGCAATTTTGCTAATATCCAAAAATGTAAATTTATAGACAAATGTGCTGGTATAGCATTTTGGAGCAAAAACTATTATTCACTTTTGTAAAGGATAAACAATAAGCTTCCACACTTAAAGTATGATCTATCTGACAGAATAAGATTTACCTAAGTCCCCATTGCTATTATTTGCTTGAATCTACATGTGTTTAGAAACCACAGGAAACATGTTCCAACCATTATTTTTCCTTTGAAATGATACACAATACAACAGAATTCAGAAAAAAAGAATTAGATGCACCATTATGTGAATGACGTAAGAGTTCCATCCAACAACTGTGAAATAACACATTTAACCTCAAAATAGAGATGTTCTCATGACTAGAGGAATAATTATCAGTGACAATCCTATGAGATCCTAAATATTCTCATAAGATTCCCAAACATTGCTAGTTGGCACTCTTTACAAAATCCTTTTGTTACTAGAACAATTGTGAATAGTATTGCATGGTAACATTATATATCGCCTCCATGAAAAACTACTAATGGGTCACATTCTCTACTAATGGGTCACATTGGCTACGTGTCATTGCTCACGCCTCTAATCCTAGCACTTGGGGAAGCTGAGGAGGCAGAAGAATCTCTTGAGCCCAGGAGTTCTAGACCAGCCTGGGCAACATAATGAGACTCCATCTCTACGAAAAATAAAAAATAAAAAAATTAGCTGGGTGTGGTGGTGCACGCCTGTAATCCCAGTTAAAGGCCTGAGGTGAGAGGATGAACCTAAGGCAGGAGGATTGCTTGATTCCTCAACTGTAGTTGAGGCTACAGTGAACCATGATTGTACCACTCCACTGAAGCCTGGGTGACAGGGTGAGACAGCCTCATAAATAAATTAATTAAATAAATAAACAAATAAATAAATAAATAAATAATAAATGTTCTCTTCAGTCAGGGTTTGGGCCTATGGCTTGTACTCATCAGGGTCACTATGATTTGGAAACCTGTTGGCCTCTCCCTGCAGGGATCTGTTTACTCTTGCTCAGGTTGCTGGCCAATCTGTACTGACTTCTCATACACCCAGCACTGTGAAGCAAGGGCCTGCTATCTCAACAGATGGCACAGATAGGCCTAGTAGCTGGGAGCACAATGCAAGGGACATGTGGCACGCTGACTTTGTAAATACACTGCAAGGGGAAAATGATTAGCTGCATATGTCTGTGATTTACCGGTCAGCTGGAAGCCACAGACCCTGAGTCTGTAGAGTCTGTAAGAAAAAGGAGGGAACACATTGACTGGATAAGTGAAACACAGGGCAGCCCTGCTCATACTTGGACTTAGTGCAGCCTCACCCTGTAATGAATACTTTGTGGCTTCATGGTTTAGGAGGGTGGTGGAGAGGTGTGTACTAGGTTTTAAATATATGACTAGGACTCTCCATGTCACCATACACCCTGTGTGGTAATACTCTGATGCAGCTATTTAGGGACAAATGGCTTGTCAATAGGTAACTCGAATGGGCAGCATCAGCCCATAAAGGGAAGTCTTACTGGATCCATGATCCCTACGCTATCTTAATGTGTTGGGGTAGTGGGAAGAGGGAGGAGAGGGCATGTCAGGGGAGACATTGCTCCTGGTAGCAGGTGACTGAGAATCCTATAGGCCACAAGTCAAAATCCCTCAGCAGTTTGTCTTTAGAGGGGAGGGGCAATTCTGGAGACAGCTTGGTTCTTTTTCTGCCAAGCTCCTAACAGACACATGTCTGGGTTATACAAAGAGCAGAATCGGGAAAAAAATTCATAAAGAGCAATTTCATTAAACTCTGGAACACACTAAAGACAAAACTACTGGCAAAGACAATAGTACAGCTTCAGGAGCTCTGGGGACCATGAATACAGAAGTGCCCTCAGCGGAAGCCAGGGAGCCTCCCATGCCCAGTGGAGCAGCAGACATTCTGATGCCAGAAGAAATGGTGCCACAAAACCTGGTGCCTGGCAAAGGCAGCACCAGCCACAAGTGAACTGGATGCGAACATGTGTGAAGAGGTCCCTGGGCTCCTAGGAGCAGCTGAGTTTACAACGTTCAAGGGGGTTGGAGGTCCTAAATTAGCTAGCTAGGTGCATGAGCTCAGGTAAAAATGTGAAATAAATGAATTCATTATTTCTATCAAAATGTATGATAATTTTTACTTGTTGAGCACTGTGTCAGGCATTTTATGTGTCTATTATTTAAAACTCACACATCCCTATGGGGTATGGGGATTGTTGTTCTGCCATCTTTCAGATGATGGTTGATATCAAATGTTAACTGGTGACTTCAGGGTCGCAAAGCCAAGATTCAATTCCAGCATCATTTGACCCAATGCCCATGGTCGTAACTGTTTTTCTCTATTGCTTCCCTCATGAATGACACATAAACTGGCCAAAAATGAGATGATTTTAAAGAGATATTAAGAAGATATTTAACTACAAAGTTTCATCCTATAATTTCAAAACATTTAAAATATACTGCCATTTAATGTTCTATTGTTACCACTTTAAATTACAGATTAGATCTTGCTACTTCCCTGCTCAAATGCTTCCTCTTTGCCCCTAGACTGTAGCCCCTAATGACTTGGTTCCAGTCTCAGCCCATCTTTTAACCACATTTCAATCTTCCTACCCACCTGTACGCACCCCAGATTCCTACCATCGCTGACTAGTGGCCAAGTTCCTGATCACACCTGTTCCTTCACAAGTCTTGCTGTGCACTCTTGCCTGCATTCCTGAAAGTCTAGCTTAAGCATCACTTCATTACACAGTCTTCCCTGACCGCCAGTAGAACTAATGGCTCCCTCCTGCATACTTAGTGTGCATAGCTTTAGATTCACTTATATGCCAGTTCATCCCAAATGTCAATTTGCTTGTGTGATTCCTTCACAAGATATCAAGTTACTCTGGGGCAGTGATTTTGCCTTCTTAATTTCAGTTCTCCAGTGTACGGCATCATATATTTGCTATACAAGGGTCACTCAATACATTCATTGAACTGAAATTCCTGGCTTTGGTTATAACCAAGTGTACCTGAGAATTATGATGACTCTCATTTTCTCAGCTCTGTTAGGAAATAAGCAAAAATCAAGTTTCTCTTGTGTCTTTAGACTTCCCTTATAAAATATAAAAATATAAAGACTTTTTGTATTCATTAAATTAAACACACTTTCTTTTCTATCATCACTGCCCCTCCCTTCTCACTGCCTGAAGATGTACATTTCCTCTGCAAGTCTTCCACTTTCTCCTAAGGCTGCCAAATAAAATACATGTCTCTCAATTACATTTAATTTTCAGAAAAACAGCAAATATTTTAGTATAAGTAGATTCCATACAATGTTTGCAATTTGTTGTTTATATGACATTCAAAATTTAAATCATTTATTATAAAATAAAAATATTATAAATATTATAAATATTATAATTTTTAATAATTTTTATAATTATAAATATAAAATAATTTATAAATTTATAAATTATAAAAATAAAGTATAAATTTCATAATTATAAAAATTTTAAAAATTACAAAAAATTATAAAATAAAAATCATTATAAAATAAAAATAAAAATCATTTATTGTTTACATGATATTCAAAATTTAACTGGATGCTCTGTTGTTGTTTAATTTGTTAAATCTGCTGATCCTATTTTCTTTACAACTGTCTTTAAACCATTATTTGCCTCAAGTGACCTACGGCAGCCTCCTCTTTGGTTATAACATAGGGCCTTACTATTAATGAAATGTCTTTGTGCCATAGGGGCAATAAAACACACAAACATGAATCTTCAGTGACCCCCTATTATTGGTAATAGGCACATATCTGTAACAAATTGTTAGGACTACAGGGTTGCTCACACTCCTGCATCTGGTTGTCCCTCACCTTTCAAATCTGACCTGGGAGATTGTCTTCTATGTGTGTTCTTATATTCTTTTCAACTACTTTTCAAGCTCTCTCCCTTGCTAATTTTCCCCAAGTCTAGGTAGAAACAGGATTCCGTACCCGAATCCTTCCCCTGTGGGTAGCAAATCTGCTTATCTTTGACCTTTATGAAGAAATGAACAGGTCTGTAGTTTCCCTTCAGGAGGATCTCATCTGGAGTTTTTCTGCATTCACGAAGGTCATGGGCAGACACTGGGCCCATGTAGGCTGCTCTTTTCCTGCATACACTGGAGAATATCCAAGGAGGGGAGGCTTGCTGATTGTCAGCAGACTCGGCAGAGCAAGTTCTTCAGGTACTGTCTTCTTCCCTAAGCCCCTAAGGAATCATAAGGGATGAATCTCCCATTTCCAAATACCAGATATTCACTTGTCTGTTAGTAGGGTTTTGTCTACAGCAGTGCTCTCCTATAGTACTTACTGTCATAATGGAAATATTCTATTCTACTCTGTCCCATTTGGTAGCCTCTGGATACATGTGGCTATGGACAACAGATTGATATGTGGTAAGTGTGACTGAGGGACTCATATTTTAATTTTGTGTAGTTTTAATTGATTTAAATTTAAATAATTACATGTGGCTAGAGGCTACTGGATTGGACAGTGTAAGCCTACAGAATTAAATTGCCTAAAGGAACTGAAGTTACTTTATTTAGGAGAGGTAATGAATCCCTACAGCTGTGGACAAGGTCTAGGCCAGAGATTTTCAACCAGGGCTGATTTTACCCCAGGGGACATCTGGCAATGTCTGCAGACATTTTCAGGCATCACAACTAGGGGTGGTGGTGCCACTGGCATCAAGAGGGTAGAGGTCAGGGAAGCTGCTAAATATCCTACATGCATAGGATAACATTCCACAAAAATAACTAACCAGCTGATCTAGATTTGAATCCATGCTATACCTCTCAACCCGGGCAAATTATTAATTTTTCTTGAGCTACCGCTTCCTTATAAAATGGTGTTAATAATATCTAGAGTACATGTTGGTTATGAGAACTAAAAATTAGGCAAGTGTCTGGCAGAAAATGTACACCCTGTAAAGCACAGCTATTACTGAATTGCTCAACTGACAAAACAATGAGAGCGTCTTCTTCAAGTCCTTTGGCGGACAAATCCTAGTCCTTGGTTGCTGAGGCACTCTCGATTGCCTGGAGGTGAGTGGGTCTGAATGGTTCTTCCATCTTCTGCTAGAACAAGTAGCTGCTTTTTATAATGGGTTTCCAATTAAGATATTGTTCAAACATAGAGTTCTGTAAAAAAGTTTGAACACCACAGCTCTGAGCCATCAGTAATTCTAATGTGAAAAATTGGATCCAAGCAGGAGGAAGAGAGCTATCTCGGGGGACACTTACCTTCGTCCTCTTTTCAGTTCTGCTAGGTACTATGTCTCATCTACTGAGAGCTTATAAATAGAGTCTTCGTCACTTATTTTTTCCTGTGGATGGAGACATGTATACCTCCAGAGTCTGAGTGACTTAATAAAGGCATTTTTGGGTATTTAACCTCTCTTGGACTGGTGACCAGAGAATTTCCAGAAACAATTGATGGCATTGAGGCCAACCCAGTTTAGGAGAGGCATGGCATACTTCTCAGCAACTTCCTCAATTGCTCTCAAATCTTCCTTGTGTTATCACCGTCTTTACATTTGTGGATCAGGGACTGATGGAACTTGTTTTATTCCGCAAAAGTCTTGGAAATAAGGATGCAGAGGAAAGGGCAGGTTCTACCTGCTGCCTTGGGGAAGCAGTGGGGCACTGGCCCTTGTGGAACTGGTTTAATCTCTCTTTAAAGCAAGCATCATCTGTCTGATGCTCTGCTGAGTGATCTACTCTCACTTTTCGGGATGTAGGCTCATTTAACAACTGGCAATCAAACCCACTTCAGCAGCCACAATAGGGACTGTCGAGGTTCATTAAACTGAAAAAAATCTGCCATCTTTATTTCTATTCTATTGTTTCCCAAAGATTAACAATGCACATTTTTTTTCAATGGCCTGTTTTCACGAAATTTCACTAGAATATATTTCTAAGCCCTCAATCCAGATGGTATAACTCAGAGTCAAATATGAATGGCGCTTCTTGTGCTGCTATTATAAAGCATGACCAGATAGATTTTCTGGACAAATTCAGAAAAAAATAGCATCAGGAATTCAACAGAAAAAAATAATATGAGACTCAAGAGTTTATGATGTGGGAGTAGGGAAATGTACTCGATTTAGATAGCAATTACTGATAATGATTTGATGATAACTTGTGGTTCACTACAATTATTTATTTAGTGTGACAAAATTCTTGCAAAATCCTGGTGATATGTAGTGGACACTTAACACGCATCTGTTGCAGAAAGTATTAAAAGAGTTACCCCTTGTGGTACTTTGGGGAAGCTTAAAACCAACAAAATAGTGAAAAGCTATTGCAACTACAATTTAAAAAGAAAGTAGAAATAACTGATTTTGAGAAGATGAGACACTGGTAGTTTTAGAACATGGCTCACTTTTTAAAAAGAGTCCTCCTACTAATAGGTGAAGTGTCTGTCTCCTCCCTTTGGGTACAATTATGACTGCTTTAATGGATAGATCACAGATAGATACAGAAGGGACATGGCGTGACTTCCAAGGTTAAGTCATAAAAGGCCACAAGACTTTGTCTGGCCCCCTTGGGACGTTCTGGGGAAAGCCATCCACTGTTTCTGAAGTCCAGCTGCCCTGAGACCATTATTTTGGAGAGGCCACGAGGCCCATTGGTCAACATCCCGGTTGAGTGCTCAGCCGCCAAGTAAACCCTCATGCATCCGAGTGAGCCATCTTGGGTGCCCAGCTCAACCTTTCCAATAGCTTGAGTACACTGTAGTTAGCATTCATACCCCGTATCTCCTAGTCAGAAATCCTCCATTGGAGGTTAGATCAGTTTATGACCATAGCCTTCTGGGGCCCTGAAATAGAATAAAGATCATTGATCTCATTCATACATGTGACAAATACTGATGACATATGTAGAATAAATGTTTTATATGTTTGTTTTTCTGAAGTCAAAGAAAAAAAAATATGACCAAGGCATAGTGTATGCAAAGAGCTGAGTCTTGTGGGGCAGTCAGGGAATGTTCTTCTCCAGTGCTGTAAGTTCCAAAACGAAGGATGTGCCAAGCTGAAGGAGAGTCCAGAGTGGGGATACGTCAATCTGTAGGGAAGTTGGGGAATGCACCCCAGGAGAGGGAGAGAAAGACCCGGGATTACTAATTGTGGTTCTCAAGTCCATACCAGATGCATTTGGTACTCAAGAGACAATATAGAGGTTTTTAACATCTGTATTTTTTTCATAATGGCATGTATTTTAGATGACTATTTGCTTTATAAAACCACGGTAATAAATTAACTAATCAGTATCCTGGATGCATTTAGCATTTGAATTTTTTACAAATGTGGCATTTGCATCCTCATATGCAAATATTTTTGTAAAGTGATACCCTGTGCATCATACAGTAAAAGCCTATAGTTAAATAACAAAAACAGAACACTTTTTTGAGGACCTAGTGTTTGAAAGGTGTTTGGTTATGTTATCTTTCTATCATATAGAAAATACCATCGTTTTCCCTAAAATATTGTAAATTATATACTAATATATCAGCCTGTCTTCTACTATCTATTTTATGAATTACCAATAATAAATATCCTCTGGACAGATTTTAAATTGAGTGAGAAATCCTGTTACTTTGTGAAAAAGTCTATGAGGATATATCGAATGCATGAACATTTGAAGTATTTTTACCACCAAGGCAATAGCTCTACCTATTTGCTACATTTTTCCTCTCACCTGTTTTCATTCAAACATGGGTGTGTACACATGCACCCACATGAGCATGCATGCACGCACGTACACACACACACACACACACCATTCTAATTAGTATATAAAATTCTTCCCAGCACTTAATAAAAGTGCTTTGACTTTGACAGCCATATAATAAAGTCAAGTTTCACCTCTCTGGATACATTGGGAAGACTTGTTTGACCTTCTCTTCCACCAGTGTTAGCATATGAGGTGGGAAAAAGTCATGGGCTTATATCTGAGTTGTATGATTGACAGACTGTGTGACATCATATTCAATTCTCTAGGCTTCTATTTCTCTATCAATAAGATGGGGAGTCCATTTGAACCTTCTAAGGGTATTGTGAAGAAATATGAGAAATCAACTCCATTGCCTGTGAGAGCTCTGCATTCAACCCACAAGGACTCGAGGTTTGATCTATATTCAGAGCCCATGTGAGGGATACCTTATAGAAACATGAATGCAGGCAGGGTGCGGTGGCTCACACCTGTAATCCCAGCACTTTGGGAGGTTGAGGCAGGTGGATAACTTGAGGTTAGGAGTTCGAGACAAGCCTGGCCAACATAGTGAATCTCTGTCTCTACTAAAAATACAAAAATCAGCTTGGCATGGTGGCATGTGCCTGTAGTCCCAGCTACTCAGGAGGCTGAGGCATGAGAATCGCTTGAACCCAGGAGGTGGAGGTTGCAGTGAGCCAAGATCGTGCCACTGCACTCCAGCCTAGGTGACAGAGCAAGACTCTGAAAAAAGAAAGAGAGAAAGAGAGAAAGAGAGAGAGAGAAAGGGAGGGAGGGAGGGACGGAGGGAGGGAGGGAGGGAGAAGGAAGGGAAAACAAACATGCATGCAGAGTGAGTCTCTTGGGCTTCCACAGAAGAAACTACAGGCTCCAAAGTCTGAACCCCAGTCTCAAACTGACCCTGATTTACTCAAGGCTGTAAGGCATTTCACATTCCCTATGATTTTATAAACAAGGCTTTTAGTCAGAGAAATTAGGTCAACAAAGCCAACAGCTTAAGTCTGTAACAATCAAAAAGTCATGACATATCACAAATCTCTCTAACCCCTCCAAATGGATTTCCTTTGCTCTGAGTTGGTGAATGTACCGCATGGGCATTGTTGCTCTTCTCACACCTAACTATGACAGGTATCATGAATCAGCCATGGTCCATTTTCCCACAGATACGGGACAGTGCCTCAAGATCCTTCTTGACACATTGTTTGATTGATTAGAGTTAACCCTTTAGATGAAGATTTGCCATCCACGCTCTAGGTAAAAGAGGTGCCAGATAAAAGATGCTAGGAAGGCTAGGCTCAGTGCAATTCTCTCTCACCTTAGATGTTTCTTTAGGATAAGTTAATTCCCTTTGTCAATAAAAACAAGTGTAGAAATATTATTAAACCCGATTCTCAACAGCATTCATTTAACTCTAGTTTAAGCCTTGACGCCATTCTCCATTCCGCCACCAGATCATTAAGAATGGCTACAAACCAAAAACAAAACAAAACAAACAAACAAAAAAGAACAGAACAAAACAAAAACAAACAAACAAACAAAACAACTAGGTCAAATGCAGTGGTTCATGCCTGTAATCCCAGCACTTTGGGAGGCCAATGCAGGTGGATCCCTTGAGGTCAGGAGTTCAAGACCAGCCTGGCCAACATGGTGAAATCCTGTCTCCACCAAAAATACAAAAACTAGCCAGGCATGGTGGTGCAAGCCTATAATCCTAGCTACTTGGGAGGCTGAGGCAGGAAAACTGCTTGAACCTGGGAGGTGGAAGTTGCAGTGAGCTGAGATCATGTCATTTCACTCCAGCCTGGGCAACAGAGCAAGGCTCTGTCTCAAAAAAACAAAACAGAACAAACAAACAAAAAACACACTAGATTATCAACTGCTGTTATTTTGAACCCATGAGAGAACCTGTAAATGACTTTCTCCAAGTCCATGTGCTACTTGTGATCTGTCCCAGGGACCACCATGATGCTAATCTCTTAAATCTACATGTCTAGAAGCAATGCTTCAGTTATAAATATCTTCTAGGGGGTTGAAACTGTCTTATTACAGATGAAAATAGTGCTTTGTGTATAGTGTTTTACCCTCTAATTTGTTTTATGTACTATCCATTCTATAAATACATACTATTACTATGGGAACTCATTCCTCTTCAAAGACAGGAATGTACTGAAAAATATTTCACAATTATTCTATTCCTCCAAACAAGTCACTTAATTAACAGCAAGAGCATTAGTCATGTCAGGGGAAAAGTCATTTCAAAATTTTGCTAGGTAATGTCTTTATATACAAGCAGCTGCATTATCATAATGCAGCAGTTATATTGAGTGTTTTCTATTCAACCTCTGTATCCCCCACCCCAGTCTAATGAACAGCACAAAGCAAATAGATTCTTGTCTATACAGCATCCATTAAATAGCCTATTTCTTAAACACTTTAAGAATAGCAAATATTCTTTGTCATATCACTTCCATTATAAAAACTTTCAACTTGGAAATATTCCATGTAGCTGGTAAGTTAAAAAAAAGTAATAAAAATTACTCTGCTTCCTTTCCTACCTTCCTCTATGATTATAAGAAAAATGAAAGTACATTACAAAAATAAAACGTTCAAAACTTTATTTGGAAGAAAATTTAAATCACTCATGATTTTCTCAACCAGAGTACCTATCATAAATATATAGGTACACCATAAATATATTATATTGTTAACGACAAATATATTTATTCATTTTATAAAATAGTTTGGAGATCTTTACCTGTGGATAAACCAAAATCTACATTACAATTTCAAAGAACTATACCATATTCCATTGTGTGAACTGACTGTAATTCGCTCAACCAATTCCGTGTGACATTAGTAATTTCTAATTATTATCATCAACATACTTGTTAACGTATTTTTTGATGCATATATCTTTTACTCATTATTTATATTATTTCCTTAAGGTAAATTCCTAAACATCAAATTGTTAGGTCAAAGGTATACGTGTTAAATTTTAAGATCTTTAATGGAATCGTCCAACACAAAATAATTGAGACAGTAAAATCTTCGTAGCATAGGGAAAAGCACAGAGTCATTCACAGGGGCCTGGGAGTGAATTATTCTTGACACTCTGCTGACCTGTGGGGAATGGTATTGCTGGCTTCGGGAGGCAGTACTATGCCATCAGTTTATATTTTTTTTTATTTTTTTATTTTTTTTATTTTAACAGATGAACCCAGGCCCAGCAATGTAAATAACTGAGTTGATGTGAATAATGGTGAATGAAAACGTGGTGTACGGGAACAGCTCCTTTAAAAATCGCATCGCCAAATGACAGCATGACCAAGAAAAACCAATCAGATCTGAGAGCTCTGTCTCTGCCATAAACATGCTGTGTGGCCCACAGAACCTCTCTGTGCCTTATTTAACTCATTTGTCAAATATCAATCAAGTCTGCCCACAGTATTTTTCAGAGGGAGATTAAAAAAAAAGAAAAAAAAAACAGAAAAAATGCTTTGGAAAATACAAACCTTCTTTGAATAATATTTAAGAGTCATTATTCTAGAGAGGTATTATTGCTTGTAAATAATACAAAATTAAACTTAGCAGATAAATAAAGTATAAAATGATACAATGTGTGACAGTCTGGAATCTACTGATGTGTTAGAAGCCTAGAATTTGGTAAAAAGATCCAACAAAATGGTCCAAACTACCAGAGTTTGGTCAAATTTTCAAATAAATTGAAAAGCTTTGACATGCAGAAAGACCAACGAGCACTCCATATCTAATTTTTATGTTTTATTGTTTCTTTAATTTTATTGTTCATACCTAGTTTTCAACATACAGTACTTTAAGATTCAGCATTTAACCTGAAGTTAAGATAATGTCACTTTTTATGTTAAGTTTGCAATAAATCCCATGAAATTACCAAACAGTAATTCTCCTTGTTTTCTGAACACATCTAGCTAAGACCAAGCCAACATGTTTTTCTGAATTCAGATAAAAAGAAAACTTCTGTCTTTCTGATAGCCTTCTGTTTTTTGGGTTCAAATCATAATGCATAGGAAACTGTATCTTCCCGGCAGAGAAGCAACAGAAGCCAACGAACCCAGAAATAAATATCAAAGGGAAGATTAAGTGATAGGTTGGGAGACTCCACTAAATGTCAAAGCAGTAGTCTCAGCGTTTAGGACCAATATCTTAGAACCATCCCCACTGGAGTCAGATGGAAGATGGGTGGTAGGTCAGCCATCCTTCCTGGGTCCCTGCTCTTTTAGGCAAAGCCTTTGCCCCCATGTGTTGCTCAGTGTAGAAGTCAGAAGAGGGTATTACTGGGATTTCACTTTTCTTCTGAGTGAGAACATCTTCCTCTCCAAGAAACCACATGAGAAGATGGATTGATAAAAAGAAATTGGTAGTAACTGCCCGTGGGCTCCACAATCCCCCGGACATTCTGGTTTTAGCCAAGGTAAAATCATTGTAGCCTAGCCTGTGTCCAGCCTTGTGGCTGCTCCAGTCACCCAGGGCTCTGGGTATCTGTTATGCTTCCAGAAAAACAGTGGCACAGTGGTGGGCACAGGGGCATTCTACCTATCTCACTTACTGAGCAGTGGATTACCTTCCATGCTCCCTACCCCCCATCTACCCTCCATCTACCCTGGGCTTCCTGGCTGGTAATTTGCATTAAGAATTTAAACACACGTACAAAACATACCCTTGAATTCTATCCTCAAAAACTGCTCAAGAAAGCATCTTTTATTTCTTTGGCCACCTCTTCTCCCTGCATTATCCATTATCGCTGATCCTTCTCCAGCCCTAGAACCTGATTCCCTTCCTATCTCAGCTACCTGAGTCTTTCCTCCCAGCCCTGTGGCCATCTCTTTACAGTACAGAAACTTTGGAGCCCACATGTTGATAAAGTGACACAGAATTCACATTTTATTTTATTTTAATTTAATTTTATTTTTTTGAGACACAGTCTCACTATGTCACCCAGGCTGGAGTGCAGTGGCACAATCTCAGCTAACTGCAACCTCCACCTCCTGGGTTCAAGCGATTCTTGTGCCTCAACCTCCCCAATAGCTGGGATTAAAGGTACCCTCCACCAAGCCTGGCTAACTTTTGTATTTTTAGTAGAGACGGGGTTTCACCATGTTGGTCAGGCTGGTCTCGAACTCCTAACCTCAAGTGATCCCCTTCCCAAAGTGCTGTGATTACAGGTGTCTGCCATCATGCCTGGCTAATTTTTCTATTTTCAGTAGAGACAGGGTTTCACCATGTTGCCCAGGCTGGTCTCAAACGCCTGACCTCAGGTCAACTCTGCCTCCCAAAGTGCTGGGATTACAGGCATAAGCCATCGCGCCCGGCCTCACATTTAATTTTACTTTTGATCAGCTAGAGAGAGTTGTGATTCTCCAGATACTCCAATAATACTGGAATCCTCAGAGCTCCAGGAAGCCTCAGGCTAAGAATGAAACAAATTTGTTTTTGTTTTTTTAATTTAATTATAGAAAATTCTCCCCATCTTCCATTTCTATCTTCCTTCTGACAAGAAGACTGCAATGAAGGCCAAGTGTTTGCTTCCAAAGGACAAATATTACATGTTGTGCTCATCTTAGCAGGATCCCGACCTTCTCCAAAGGCTGCCCACAGTATTAGGCATAGTCCATTTCCTCCTCACCAGATCTTACTGGGGTGCAAAATTAAATGTTTAAGTCCATGAGAGAATCAGGAGTCAGCTCATTTTTCAATTTTCAAAACCAACTTGTATAAATTAAAAGTCAGTGTCATAGGACAAGTTTATTCATGTCATCGCCCCCAGTTAGGTCTCCCCACCCTTTCTAATAATAATGGCAACATATATTTAATGAAAATTAAATATATGGTGAAAACACCGTTCTAAGTCTATTTTATGTCATCAGATATAATGAATGATTTTCATTGGTATCTGAATTCTGACTTCATGGGTATCAAGAATGAAGTGGTCAAGTTCATCCTTCATGCCCCCTGTTTGGTAAGAAAAAAAATTTCTTTAGTTACAGAATGAATGACAATAAAGAAGAGAATAAGCCAATGTTTAACTTGGATTTTCATAAAAAGCTAACATTTATTGAACCATTGCTATTGCCTACTTTTGTATATACACTATCTCATTGAACCGTCATAGCAACCTTGGAGGTGGGCATCAAGTCATCCCGTAAGGTCAGGATGCTCTTGTTTCTTCCCAGCAATCTTACTCAATTCTTCAGACAAACCACACAGTCACAGACTAGGCATTACCCAGAGTTCTGTGTCACATTATCAAGCTATTAATGTCATTAACAATTTCCTCCTCAGTAGTCAACAAAAGAAGGATCACTTGCCTTCGAGTAGTAATAAAATTATCAAACTATTATGATGATGCAGTAACTGAGACCGAGTGGAGAACGGAGGATCATTTTTTTTTTTTTTTTTTTTTGCAGTAGTGAACTGACAGCACCACAATTAGAAGGACATGATTACTGACATGACAAATGCAGAACTTTCTAATGAGAAAATTTACCTTATTGTGTTAAAAAATAAGGCCATGATTTCCCTGGGATGGGAAAATACCATGTCTTCTTTACATTAGAGGGCTCTTTGGACTGAAGTCAAAGCTATTTGTGACCCATATTCCTCCACCCCTTCATCTTCTTATAACAAGTCCAGAATCTGAGCTAGGACAGCTAGCAAAAGAGAAACCTGTCCATCCAGCTTTGGTCCTCATATTCGTATCTTTATCTTTGACTCAACATTCATTCCTCCTCTTCCAGTTTTACAGAGATTCAATGGACAAGTTTCACCAATATCTACAACGAAACTTTCCAATACCTATATTATCCTGAAGCAGAGTTCCCAGTGTGAGCTCTGCCCTTCCCACCTTCCTAACCCAATAGTTTCTCACAAAACTCCTGAGTGACATTTCACCTCCTTCCTCTTCTCTCTCTCTCTCTCTCTCACACACACACACACACACACACAATGAAGGAGTGACTGTGAATGGTATTCTCTTTTGTCCAGTTTTCTTTACATCCTCAGTGACATGGAGGTGCTTTGCTTCCCTGCCCATTATGATCTTCCCCTCCCATGAGAAGCTCCTTGTTGTCAACATAGTCTCCCAGCTCATGTTTATCTCCTTGAGTGTTTCTGTTTTTATTTACTTTGGTTCTTATTTTTTTCATTTGGACAAGGTCTCACTCTGTTGCCCAGGCAAGAGTGCAGTGGTGTTATCATAGCTCACTGCAACCTAGAATTCCTGGGCTCAAGCGATATTCCCACCTCAGCTTCCCAAGTAGCTGGGACTACAGGCACATGCCACCACACCAGGCTAATTTTTATTTACTTATTTATTTATTTTGTAGAGATGGGGTATTGCTATGTTGCAGGGATGGTCTGGAACTCCTGGTCTTAAGCAATCTTCCCACCTTGGCCTCCCAAATTGCTGGGATAACAGGTGTGAGCAACTGCACCTGTCTGAGTGTTTTAACCTATACTTACAGTCTCCAAATCCTAGAAACTTTCCACACATTCTCTCTGTCTCTGACTCTCTCTTTCTCACTTGGTCTCTGGGTCTGCATTAATTTCACCTCCCTCTATCCCTTCTATCTTCTCTGTCATCCCTGACATGCTCCAGTCTCTAGTAGATTACTGCACTGCTTCTATCCAGCACTCTGCTAGGGTTAGGTGACACTGGTGGGGGTAGGAGGGGCCCCCAGTTCCTCAAACCCTGATTTAGACCCAATCTTCAGAAAGCCCTGATGAGACTGTCATGTGGGACAGAATCAAAAGACTTGCTGTGGCTCATGTAGATTACATCTATTGCTTTTCTCCTATCTCTGTGACCTGTCATTCTGTCATAGGAGGAAATTGAATTGGCCCACACAGTTTTCTCTTTACAATACCATGCTGGTTACTACCCAGTTCCTCAGGCTGCACTGAAAGATGGAAAATTGATTGCCAGATGTTGTTTTGGTGCCTTCCTAGGTACTGAAGGTGACTGATGATTCGATACAGGTGAAATTCACTTTATCCAGTGCCGGTTTCTCTGAGAACTTGTGCAAATCAAATTTCACACAAATTGAATTTTACTTCCTTCTTTTTTTTTAGAGAGATACTTGATTTCAGATGGAGCCTTAATGGTCTGTATCTATTAGCATTAGAGTTGTGATGTTGTCCCCTTTCAATCCTCAGGCACTCTGGGACTTAATGAGATATATATTTTTAAATGTACAAATACACTGGGTGAACTATAGCAAATAAATATTAGTAGGTGCTAGGCTGTCAGATTAGTTCCTAAAGTGTATAAGTTTATATAGAGAAGACAGAGCCCCTTAGAGTAGTAACTGCCCTTTTTACAACAATTATGAACCAAATATCTTGCTAAGTTCTTTGTAAATATTTTTTCTCATTTAATCTTCTCAATTTTTTTTTAGGTGGTAGTGATTATCTTCATTTCTAGGTGATAGCACTGAAGCCCAGACACAATACATAACTTGCCCAAATTTACCCAGATGTAAGTGGTGGAGACAGGATTAGAAACCTGCAAGTATGAACAAATGTTACTATTTTCCTTTGTAACACAAAAGGCAACCTGCTATACACACTCCTCTTTATGTTGACTTGTTTCTGAACAGTATCCCTGGGAGATTTACCCAAAATAACACGTAGGGAGGGGCCACATTCTTCTTCTCAATTACATAATGTTCATTTGTATGGATGGACCATACTTCATTTAACTAGTACCCTAATGATGGACATTGGATTTTTCCCCAAACTTTTGCTATTTTTAAAAGGATGCCATAATGAACTTTTACATATTATTTCACAAATATGAAGGATAAATTCCAAGGATGGCATTTCTCTATATTCTCAGAGCAGTATATTAATTTGAAATTTTGTAATTTTTGTAGTTCTTTCTAAATAGACTTCTTCTACAGGAGTTGTGCAAATTCATGCTCCCTTCCTCCCCCACTACATTCTATGAGAATGTCCATTTCCTCACGCTCTCACCAACAGAATGTTTTATCAAATTGTAGATTGCAGCCAATTTGATAAGTGAAAAAGAAAAACCAAACAGTATCTCAATGTATTTTAAATTTGCATTTATTTTATTGAGAATGAAGTTGAGGCTGGTGGTGGTGGCTCACACCTGTAATCCTAGCACTGTGAGAGGCAGAAGCAGATGGATCGTCTGAGGTCAGGAGTTTGAGACCAGCCTGGCCAAAATGGTGAAACGCTAACTCTACTAAAAATACAAAAATTAGCCAGGAGTGGTGGTGGGCGCCTGTAGTCCAAGCTACTTGCGAGGCTGAGGCAGGAGAATTGCTTGAACCCGGGAGGCGGAAGTTGCAGTGAGTCAAGATCATGCCACTGCAGTCCAGCTTGGGTGACAGAGAGAGACTCCGTCTCAAAGGAAAAAAAAATGAAGGTGAGCATTTTTCATATGGTTAAGAACTGTTTGTACTTCCCTGTCAGTGATTATTTGTTTACATTCTTTTTCAGTTCTATTGAGTAGAAAATATTTTTTCTTCATGATTTCCAAAATCTGTTTTTATAGGAATTTTTCAAGGAAAATTAGGCCTGTTATATGAATTGCAGAAGCTTCTCCCTGTTAATCAGTGGTCTTTTGACGTGTTTCCCCCACACAGAAGGTTTTTATTTTCATATGGTGGATTTATCTTTTTCTTTAATGATTAACGGATTTTCTGTCATATTTAAAAGCCGCTTCTCTACTTCAAGTTCATAAAGGAATTTGTCCATGTTTTCTTTCAGTACTTTGTTTTATTTTTTACATTATAAGCTTTGATTTGTTTGTAATCTATGCTGGTGCTGGTGTGTGGCTCAAGATAACAATCCAACTGTAATTTTATGTTTTTGTTGTAGACTGCTACAATTTTTACTGAATGATGTATATTTTCCTCACTGCTTTGAGATGGTACATTTTCATACACTGAATTTCCATATGCATTTAGATCAACTGCCCAGAATGTCCATTATTTTCCAGAGATCTCTTCATGTATTCATAGAAGCTTGCAGTGTATTCTCAATTTCTAACCATAGATACTTCATTAATCTTCTCATATGGTATTTGTTCATTCATTGTCTAATTTGCTCATTTTTGCATATAAACTTTAGAACTAATGTGTCTGATTCTACAAATTTGGTGAGTGTTTTTTGTTTTTGTTTTTGTTTTTCAGAGTCTCACTCTGTCATCCAGGCTGGTGTGCAGTGGCCTGATCACAGGTCACTCACTGAAGCCTCAACCTCCTGGGCTTAAGTGATCCTCCCACCTCACAGCCTTCTGAGTAGCTGGGCCTACAGGTGCATGACACCAAGCCTGGCTAATTTCTAAATATTTTGTGGAGACAGAGTCAACCATGTTGCACAAGCTGATCTTGAATACCTAGGCTCAAGCGACACCTCCCTCAAACCCCATCATGGGCTCCCAAAGTGCTGTGATTACAGGTATGAACGACCATGCCCAGCATGGTGGTATTTTTATTGACAACATTTTACTTACAGAAATTGACTTATGAATCTGTCATGTTTTTGCTAATGTGTTTTTGTGTTTTTTTTTTTTTTTTTTTTTTTTTTTTTTTTTTTTGAGGTGGAGTCTCGCTCTGTTGCCAGGCTGGAGTACAGTGGTGCGATCTCAGGTCACTGTAACCTCTGCCTCCCAGGTTCAAGCAATTCTCCTGCCGCAGCCTCCTGAGTAGCTGGGACTACAGGCGCTCACCACCATGCCCAGTTAATTTTTGTAGTTTTGGTAGAGACGGGGTTTCACCATGTTGGCCAAGATGGTCTCGATCTCTTGACCTTGTGATCTGCCTGCCTCAACCTCCCAAAGTGATGGGATTACAGGTGTGAGCCACTGTGCCTGGTTATGATCTTGTCCAAGCACATGGTGGCATGTCTTTTCATTAACTAGACTTCCTTTTTGGTTTTCAGGAACGGTGGAATGCTTCTTCATAGGGGTCATACATAAAACAAAATATTAAGTTTTAAGTATTTCAATTTCTGTGGACTGCTATTTTAAGCTGATGTTTTTCTATCATTAAATCTTCTAACCAGCTATTTTATAAAAGCAATTGATTTTTGCATAGTAATCATATACTGCTACTTCACTCAATGTTCTTTGCACTAATGGTTCAAGTATTAACTTTGGGGACAAGCTTGAAATATTTTATCATATTAGAAATGTATCCATGCATACTTATTTTGAGTGTGTGTGTTTAATCAAGAATAATTGTTTAATTTTGCCAAATTTTCACTTCAGTATCTGTGGTGATGATTGATCATAGAATTATTTTACCTTTGTACATTATTAGTATGATGAATTTTATCAGCAATTCCTTTGTATTGTTCCAATAAATCCCACCTCATCAACAGTATTATTCCTTTAACTGCCAGCTGCTTTCTGCTTAGTTATATTTCCTGCAGGATATTGTCAGTATTATCCATAAGTAAAATTATGGCCAATAGGTTGGCACATCAGGGAAAGACCTCCCTGCAGAACGTGTATTTTTGCTGGTGCTCTCTGACACCTGCTCTCACTGGATCCTTTCAAAACACTCCTCATGTCCTCCTGCTCTTCCTCCCAGGCAGCTCCAGCTCCATCTTAGCCTTGGCCTCCTTATACATTCTTATGAAAGCTATAAACTTCATGGAGTGTCAAGGAAAAGTGTTTAACATTAATTTCTTTCCCCTTCTTGTGTTTGTATAATTTCTAAGAGGAGAAGAAGAAAAATGCTGTTGTACACAGTCACCTTCATAATAGATTTCTCAAGAATTATTTTCTACATTTAAAATAAATTTGGTCTATTTTTACATTCCATTATCACAATTACATGTGGAATCATTGTTGTTTGCATATTTATCTAATCCCTTCTATTCTAGAATGTCCTCAGTTACTATCTGTAGATAGACGTAACCATAATCAATTAGAATTACTTAAACAATTTTCCTAAACAGATTTTAAAATGTATGTCCATGGCTATGCATGTTGAATTATATTGTAATTCATGTATATGTTTTCACTGTAAAATAGTTAAACAATATAGAAATTTATAAAACAAAAGGTGAAAATCTCCCTTCTTTCCTTATCTGTCATATTGACTCTGATATAGTTTGGCTGTGTCCCCAACCAAATCTCATCTTAAATTTCCACATGTTGTGAGAGGGAGCCAGTGGGAGGTAACTGAATCATGGGGGCAGATTTTTTCCTGTGCTGTTCTCATGATAGTGAATAAGTCTCACAAGACTTGATTTTCTACAAGGGGGAGTTTCCCTGCACAAGCTCTCTCTTTTTGCCTGCTGCCATCAATGTTAAGACGTGACTTGCTCCTCCCTGCCTTCCACCATGTTTGTGAGGCCTCCCCAGCCACGTGGAACTGTAAGTCCATTAAACCTTTTTTCCTGTATAAATGACCAAGTTTCAGGTATGTCTTTATCAGCAGCATGAAAACGGCCTAATACATGCTCTCCTTTCCAGGGTCAACAATGTTAACATGTTATATATTTTTTGAGGTTCTACTCTTCTACACTGATACATACACATGTATATCATATATACTTTTTTGGCAGAAATGAGATCCAATAAATATAGTTATATAGTTATATATACATCACTGTGTACCTATGTATATCTCTGGGATTTATGCCTAGAAATGGTATTATTGGGTCAAAAGATATGCACATTAAAAAATATCTATGCATATTATCTATTGCCTTCCAGGAAAGCTATTTTTCTACATCATTTCCATCACTGGATAGAATAAATTTGTTTAATTTTTTGTTATTTTCATTTTTAGCTTGTATTTCCTCCATTATTATTGAAGTTGACCACTTTTGTATGTCTACTGACCATTTATATTTCTTCTCTGGATTTCCTTTTACATTCGTGTGTCCATTTTTCAAATTTTTATTGATTTAGAGAAGCTCTTTATGTGCACTGGAGATTAATCATTTGTCTGTTACATATCCTATAAATCATTATTTCCAGTCCATTACTCAGTTTTCCACCTTAAATTTATGATACTGGAAGTTATTTTTTATAAAATCAAAGATTGCCATCTTTATCTTTTTTGATTTCTTTGTTGATTTTGTTCATTGTTTAATTATGGGGACCAAATATAACTATACTTGGTAAAAAGTCTCTACATCCCCGCTTTGCCTTTTTAGCTTTGAAGACTGAGGACAATGAAGCAAAACCCTAATACCCTGCGTTTCCAAGGAGAGAAAGCACTGGTTACCTGGAAGCCCTTGTTGTTACTGAAAATCTTGTCGAGGTGCTTGACACTGCTACTCATGTACACTTTCTCCTTCAGGATAATCAAGAAATCTGAGTTCTCCTTTGCTGATGAAAGACTGCATAGAGACATTATGCTAACCACAAACTTTCAGTTTCATCATTAACAATTGGAGGAAGAGGAGCTAGTGCTGGGACAGTCTATGAGACACTTGGCAGTTTTTATTTTATTTTATTTTATTTTTAACATCTTTTTTTTTTTTACAATAATTCTCATCTCAAAAAATGTGTCTGTGTTCGGATGAAAAACAGCATGCAGATTATTCACTGAAGATGTCACACAAATTACATTTAAATTAATTCTAATTTTCCTTGAGTCTCTGTTTTCCACTTAGATGCCTTCCTCTATTGTTTGCATGAGCTTGCTCTTTTCAGCGTGTTTTCCAACTTTGTTTCCGCCAAACTGTGTGATTTCTCCAAGCATCCCTTGGGGTCTTGGCTGAATTGCTTCCTTTTTTATGCCCCTCCCACTGGCCAAGGCCCACACTACTAAGGGTGCTTGCATCATGGAAGCATTACCCAGCTTGATGCCTGCTCAACTTTGTGTCTGGATATTTTTGCTAAGTGGACAATACTCTGTATTTAAACACTCGTTGTGTGCTTTAGTGTGTTTTTATGTTTGGTACATGTGTTACTATTCTACAAACACAGCAGAGATAGATGACGATGCACTTATAAACTTGGCATCTCACCTCCTCTACCACATAATGCAGATGTAGCCAAAGTAAGATTCTTAGAATCTTAACAAATCTTAGTTTGTTAATTGTAAAAAAAAAAAAAAAAAAAAAAAAAAAAAAAAGGTCAGGCCGTCCTAGGTTCTCTCTTCCTATCTTTCTACCTCCCATTAACTTTTGCAACTCAGTAAGCCCTTCATCAAGAAATGTGCACCTAAACTAGACCCTTGGTCCTGAATGTTAATTAACTTTTCTTAACTCTCAGGAAATGCCCTAAGGTTCTCTTTCTGTCATGGAGCTAGGAGACCTCTGAGATGGGAGTCAGTGTGAGGTCTCCAGAGATGTAAATTTATAATTGAGGTGAGGGAACTCTTGCTAACATACAGTTCAAGTTTTCCTTTCCATCCTCCCTTTCACCTGCAAGGTGCTAGCAAGTGACACTCTCATAGAGGAAGAAGTAAGCTCTTCATTGAAAAGTTGGTGTCACACTCCTTGGGCCAGAGTCCTAGTTTCTTATTTTGTAAAATATGGATGACAAGGGCAGTTAAGTGTTTAAAACAATGCAAACACATAGTAAATGCTCAAATGCAGTAGTGGTAATCGTAGCAGTAGTAGTCATGGTATCCATTATAACAGACCTCAAAAAAGATAAATTGGGAAGGCTAGATAAGCCCTTTCCATTAACAATATTTGTTTGGTTCTTTCTCAGAAAGGTTTCTTCAAAGGTTTCTTCAGAAAGGTTTCTTCAAAGGTTCTTTCTCAGAAAATAATGGCAGAATGCAAATGTATTCATCTCCTATTGAGGCTATGAAAAATTACCTAAAATTTGGTAGCTTACAACAAAACAAATTTATTATTTTATAGTTCCAGAGGTCAGAATTCCAAAACAGGTCTAGGTAAGCTAAAATCCAGCTATTGATAGAGCTATTTCCCTTTTGGAAACTTTAGAAAGAAATCTGTTTCCTTATCTTTTGCACTTCTATAAGTCACCTGCATTCCCTGGCCCTTGGCCCCCTTCCTCTATCTTCAAAGCCAGCTCTTCACACCTCTCTCTAACTCTGTTTTTCTGCTTCCCTCTTCCACATTTAAAGAACAATTGTGATTACATTGTGCACACACCAACAATGCAGCATAGTCTTCTTATTTTAAGGTTAGCTGATTAGTGACCATAATTCCATTTGCAACTTTAACTCACCCTTGCCATTTAATATATTACAGGTGTCACCTGTTAAGATGTGGGCATATTTGAGGGGCCATTATTCGGCCTCTCCTAGCCAGAACTGCATCTGACAATGAATCCAAAGAAATTAACATATACTCATAAATAATCCGGAGTATGAAAACTTAGAAAAAATGCAGTGCTCTAAAAGCTCCCCATGTTTGAAGTTTGTGCTGTGATTTTCCCAACGATGATCTCCAAAATAAAAGTCCTCATGGTTTATATTTGAGGGCCACAAGGAATCAGGGAGCTGGGGGAGACTGTGTTCCACCTGGCATCTAGTTTTGCTGGGAAAGCAACCCATGGAGATAATCAAACAACTTGGCAACAAGTCATATGGAGGAGGGAGGAAAAAAAGACTAACTTCCTAGAGCTGGAGAGGAAGCAGAAAGCGATGCCTAAGTTCTCATCAGTGGGAGCCATTCCATCCCGGGGCTCCTTTCAGTAACCAATTTGGAAGTCTAGGCCTTTTCAGTAAAGAGTTTTATCATGTGTTTGCAAAAAGTCACACTTCATCTTCTGAGCTGAGCCTCATATTCTCTCACGTGAAGTTACTAAATAATTCTGTATTTCTTTTATTTCTTTTACTTTTTCTTTTCTTTTTCTTTTTCTTTTCTTTTTTTTTTTTTTTTTTTTTTTTTGAGACAGTGCCTCACTATGTCACACAGGTTGGAATGCCATGGTGAGATCATGGCTCAGTGCAGCTTCAAAATCCTGGGCTCAAAAGATCCTCCAGCCTTAGCCTTCCCAGTAGCTGGGACTACTGATGCATGTTACTACGCCTACCTAATTTTTAATTTTATTGTTTTTCTGTAGAAACAGGGTCTTGTTGTGTTGCTCAGGCTAGTCTTGAACTCCTGGTCTCATGCAGTGCTCCCAACCTTGGCCTCCCAAAGTGCTGGGATTACAGGCAGGAGCCATGGCACCAGGCATTCCCCACCCCACATTGATTTATATGGCTAATGGGACTCCACAGAATCCAGTCTGCTCCCACTTTTTCACTTCCAGTACTAACCAAGCATAAGCCTCAACCTCTCTTGCTGGAGCTGGTAAAATAGTCATCTATCTAATTTCCTCACTTCGTCTTTTGTCCCAACAGAGTACATTCTCCACAGAGAAGCCAGATCTTCTGAAAAATGAAGCCTGATGTATTTCCCTGCTGAAAGCTTTCTGACATTTTCGTAGACCTGTCTAACCACAGTCTTTAAGAGATCCCATGTGGGCTGGACACCTTGCACCTCTCCACATCCATCTTACATATCACACCTCCATTACATTTCAACCACGTGGTTTTTTTGTCTGTTCTTTGAACACACCAAGCTCAGGCCTTTGTGCCGGCTGTACCCTCTGACTGGAAAACCTGGTCCCCTCCCCATGCCATTCCCATACCACTATCTCCTGAAGGTGGATCTGTTCTCTGCTCCAAGTTCACCTTCTCAGAGAGGCACTGCCTGGCCACAGCTCTGGTACTTTCTAATTCTTCTAATTCATCACTGTGCATTGATTCATTTATCTTTCTCCGAAAAATGATTTTGTCCATATATTAACATACTGGTTTGTCATCTATACATACTACTCCCAGCTCTCCCTAGCCCTATCCCCACTCCACAGCACAATGTAAATGCTGATTGAGTAGGGATGAAATCTACCTTATTAATTGTGACAATTCCCAGAAGCCAAAATAGTGTCAAATACATAGTAGGGACTTCATAAATATTTTAAAACATTTTTGAAACTATAAATTTAAGGGATTATTATATATATTTTTTCAAAAGATTCATTACCAGAATACTGTTTTAAATAGTGAATAGATTTATTTGTAATAGTATTTCACCTACACTTCATACCTTAGCTTCTTCATCTATAAAATGAGAACTGGGTTAGATGACAAACAAGGTCCTTTCCAGTAATTATAGTTCTGTGATTATGACTGAAATCAAAAAAATGAAAGTTAATTTTCAAAAGGGCAGTTGCTAAGTAAAGTGGTGTCCACCTCTGTAATTTAAAAAATGACTCATTTCTGTCTGATTCATCTAGAGTAGAAAGTATCTCTTAACTCTTTTGCTGCAGGCCTCTCTGTTCACCAAAACTCTCTCCACAGCCAGCAGCAGTAGACCATGGTAAGGCAAAACTGTCTAGCAGGACAAATACATACATATTTTCACAAGACTGAAAGGTTAAGTCACAGCTTTACAAAGCAGAGGAAGATTTTATTTCACCCTGCCTGTCACCCTTCTTTCTACCTAAGACTACTTAGGGTCATTGAATGCTTGGATTGATGAATGTTTGTTATTCATTTCAATCACTTGCAACTGAATCCATCCCATCTCATTCTTCTGTTTACTCAGACTGTCCAGTCATACTAGCCTCCCTGATTTTCTGCAAAATCATCCAAACGTTCCTCACTCAAGGTAAGGTTTTTGCGCTTGCTTTCTTCCTTCTGCCTAGAATGTTCTTCCTCATGGCTTGCTGCCTCACCTCCTTTGGGTCTTTCCTTAACGTCATCTCCTCGGTGAGATCTTCCCCAGGAACTTCATCTGAATTACAAACATGTCCCAGCTCACCCTCTTCCCCCTTCCCTGCTGTGACACACATCCCTGTTATGTGATACTTATCATAGAACACACTGCACACAGGCTTACTTACATTGCCTGTGTCTTTTTGCCCCTACTTGCATGTAAGCTCCAGGAAAGCTAGGTTTTTGTTTCCCTTGTTGCTGTTTCTCCAGCACTTTGAGCAGAAACTCACAGCTCATAGCACAGCATATAGGAGGAGATGGTGCAATAGCCACTGAATGGAGGACAAGTACGTGCTGCTTTGTGATTCCTGGTATCTATACCTCTCCATACATGTTACAACAACTGAGTGCGCAAGCTGTCACTACTTCCTTACATTCCATTACATTAACCCCATATTGAAATCTTTGCCAACAGATTTAATTTTAAGTGTTTGAGAATGGTCGTTTTGGACTCAGGCCCTCCTGACCCATCTCCATAGACTCCCAACAGTTCCTGTCATGCTCCCTGAGCACACACCATACAGTAGGAAACAACTTACTTCCCTAAACATACATTGTTTTCCTCTAGTTCATGACTTTGCATGAGCTGCTCCCTTTTCCTGAAATGTCTTCTCACATCTCATTAATGATGACAGCTCTAAAAGCCACCTTTATTAAACTTGCTTTAGTGGAAGAGGAGGTAGCTGTTCCTTCCTCTATGTTCCTACCTATACTTCCTTATATCTAGAATGTCCTCTCATCCCTCTGATATGGACAGGAGGCAGGGGAATACTGGGTAGAAGAGGATGGGTCCCTGGTGAGGGTTCCACCCTCAAGCCTGATCCCATGGCCCTAAATGAGAACTTCATATTTCTGTTTTCCCACCCAAATGTTGCCATTTCCAAAACCACCCTGGCCCATCCTGCCACCCACCCTGTACCCATAAAAAACCCAAGCTCCACTAGCAGAAGGGCAGAGTGGAGTGGCAGAGGAGGAGACAAGAAAATAACCAGTTGGATGTTGGAAAGAAGCAGCTTGACTTCAGAGGAGTGGCTTGATGGCAGGACTTCAGAGAAGAGTTTGGCTGGGGATGGATGAACTCCAGGGGAAGATTATCTTCCCACTGCCTTCCCCCTTCCAGCTCCCCTTCTCACTGAGAGTCATTTCCATTGCTCAATAAAATCCTCCTCATACACTATCCTTCAATTTGTTTGCATGACCTAATTCTTCCTGGAAGCCCGACAAGAACTCAGGTACCCTGCCTGCTCCCACCAGAGAGGAGTGACTGTCCAGTTCCAGTGTTCGTTTGCCCCGGCACCTGCACCCACTCACCTGTGTGCTTCCCCTCCCATGAGGGGCTCAGAGCTGCAGGCTGAGCAAATGAGCCACCCCTTGACGAATCCCGCAAATGGTTCAAGGGAATTATCCTGTCTCACCTCCATGACTTTGCTCATGCTGTGCCCTCTGTCTGACACCCCCTTACTCCTTATCTATCTAGCTAGCTTGTCCTTCTCAAGACTCAATGCAGTGTAATCTTTCCCAATAAGCCCGTTCTAATCCTCTACTCTCAGTGAGGCTGCCTTCTACATGCAGTCCTGTATCCAAGCACTTATCACATTTTATTGAAAAGGCCTATTTATGTGTGTAAAACTCATAAGAGGCAGCATTCCCTCTTACATATTGTTCTATTCTCTATCACAATCACTATATATTAAATGAACTAAATTATAGATGTCTATGAAAGCAATCAACACATTTGATTTTCATTATTTGTAAAGTATATTTCATCAAACCTTAATAGACTTTAAAACCTCTGGGGGCAGCAACTATAATTTATAATTTTGTATCCCCAATGTAGCACAAATAGTAGGAGATCAATACACATTTCTAAGGAAGTGGATTGTGGGCCCTGGATTTTCTAGTATAGTAGTTTGCACAAAAATATCATAAGGAGTTACTGGGTAGCTGATTATATGTTATGAGGAAGTATTTCACATGCAAAAACAAATTCCCCACAAAGTCCGGTGTACTTTGGAAATAGAACCACTTTAATCATTCTGTCTTTCGTAGCTCACAGGACGGAAAGGGATTGCCTGCTGTAGGAAGCCCTGAAAAAAAACAGAGCCTGAATCCATGGTCCAAGGAAATAATCACTGGCCCCTTGGTCAGTAGAAACGTCAATCAGGAAGCAATTACAGAAATAATAGTCACATATACACACACTTTGTAGAACAGAAAAAGAACATTTTAGGTGCTCAATAAATCCATCAACTTTAGTAACAACCACCAACAATTTTCTTTAAAAAGCTATTAGCTTGCACTAATGCTCACTCAGAATATTAGAAACAGTGACTTTTTAACATAAAAACAAGAAGAAAAACAAGTTAGGAGATGCAAAATGCTAAACTAGATTACATTTGGGAAACAGTACCAGTTCAGGGTAATTTTTTCTGAGTCATGGACCACTTTTGAGAATCCAGTGAAAGTTTTGGATGACATCTGCCCAAAGATGCCCACGCTTACCATATTTTATATAATATAGTTATCTGGAGCATGGATAAGCTGTCATTGCCTTTGACAGCTACCAGCAGATGGAATCTAATGGTTGCTGGGTCATTAGCAAGACAACATAGTTGTCTTTCCATTGGAGGGGGTTCTTAGGCTTGGTAAAGCTCCCAATGGACCCCAGATCTGAATGATGGCCCTCTAAATCCTTCAAGGCTTTGTCATTAGGAAACAGCAAAATCTTTCAAAAGGCCTGCCATACGAGTGATCTCTGGACCTTGACTAATCTCTCTTGCCTCCACACGAAAGGCCTTCCTCCTCACAGACCATAGTCCAGTTGCACTGTTCTTTTGTTTCTGAGAAAGCCTGTTCAGAGAAAGCAACAACATGACAATGTTGTTGCCTCACCTAGGATTTTTTCCTTCCACTCCTTCCCCCATGTCTCTTCCGTTAGTTCATCCTTCTTATTTTTTAACTTTTATTTTTGTAAAGATAAGTTCTCACTATGTTGCCCAAGCTGGTCTAAACTCCTGCCCCCAGCAATCCTCCTGCCTCAGCCTCCCAAAGTACTAGGATTATAAGCGTGAACCACCACACCTGGCCCCTGAATAGTTAATTCTCATTTGTGCCCTTCAGCTGTTAGATCAAACACTTTCCCACCCTTGTTTGTGTTTAAATAATCACCGTTTAATTTCCTTCACAATACTTGCTAGAATTAGAAATGTGTACGTGGGGTTATTTGAACAATGGCTACTTCCCTCACTTGACAATAAAATCCATGAGGAAAGAAGTGTATCTGTTTTACCCAGCCTTTTACCTCCAGGGCCCACCTCCATGTCAGCCATTAGTAGGTGCTCAATAAATAAACGATAACTAAGCAAAAGAATAGATACCTATGCAGTATCAGTGCTGTCATATAAACCCACAAGATTAATTTTCAATGACCAGTGCTATCAGCACTATAGCTACAGGTTTCTTTACGCTCATGCTCTGAAAATTCCCATTTTATCAAGCCATTTGATTAGCTTTAATGTCACAAGATCTAGGATATTGGAGGCAGATCTAAAGGAAAGATTTGCAGACTGTCTTCTACTGGGAATAAAGGTGGGGAATATTTTGTTCACTATTGTAAACTGTAGTATAATGGCCTCAAATTTTAATAAGTAATTCATTACTTTAATGTAAAGTAAATAATTTTTGTGGATGTATGGCACATATCCTATAATTCAGTTATTTGGCCATGTGACCATTCAAAGAACACAAAATTTTCATTAGGAGGAGTAAGTTCAGGAGATGTATTATATGACATCGTGGCCCATGTATTGTATGCTTGAAAATTGCTGAGAGTAGATTTTAAACGTTCTCACTACAAAAAAAAAAAAAAAAAAAATTGGTAAGCGTGTGAGGCAATGCATATCTTCATTAGCTTTAGTCATTCCATAATGTATACATCTATCAAAACATCATAATGTATATCATAAATATATACAACTTTTGTCAGTTAAAAAAATAAAATAATACTATTAGGCCATATAACTATAAACTGTCATTTCCATTTGCAGCTCCTAGAGTGTGGAATGTGGTGGTCTTTGAGGAGGGTCTTTGAGGTGGTCTTTGATGAGCTCCAGGACTGCATCCTTCTGCACTCCACTTACAGTGGTACCAATCCTCAGCAGGTATTGCAGTCAGGGATAACTGAACAAATGATTCCAGTCCCACCAGATAAGCTCCTGTATCATGAATATACATTCACAGATAAAAATAAAGGATTGGTCCAGGCTCAATCCTTTATTTTTGTGGTGGCTCATGCCTGTAATCCCAGCCTTTTGGGAGGTTGAGGTGGGAGGATTGCTTGAGCTCAAGAGTTTAAGACCATCCTGGGCAACATGATGAAACCTTGTCTCTATAAAAAAATACAAAAATTAGCCAGGCATGGTGGCATGTGCCTGTAGTCCCAGCTGCTCAGGAGGCTGAGGTGGAGGATCATTTGAGCCCTGGAGGTGGAGGTTGCAGAGCCAAGATCATGCCACCACACTCCAGCCTGGGCAGCCTGGGTGACAGAGCCAGAACTTGTCTCAAAAAAAAAAAAAAAAAAAAAGATGATTGGCCATTCCAAAAATTTCAACCAAAGAGAAGAGGATTTTAGTGAGACTTGCTTGGGCGGCATTGAGGAGGTCATCTCACCTTGGCTGGTCCACAGCATAACAGGTCAAATAGCAAGTCAAAACAAAATTCATAGACTAATGCAAACTTTGTGTTCATGCTTTCCAAATTCTTCTCCTACAATTTTTTTGCCAGTAGATTAATTGTACATGCAGTAATTGGTGGGACATGCCAAATTCAGAGTAGAAATGAGCAAGTTGATACAAAGAAATCAAAAGATGAAAACACAAGAAACCTTTTATTTAGAAATTGATTATTTTTATCTTAATATCTGAAAATGGGTTCTCTGCATAGAAGAATAGTCTAATAACTACAATGGTGCACATGACTTTATTGTCAAGTACTTAAATATTATATTGTCAGTCATTTAAAAATAAATCTCCTATGAGCTTGATAATCATGATCTGGTCCTTCACATCTGATCATTTCTGGGTGCATTGAAAAAAAAGCATCATTTTGGGACTGCAAAATGAGAACTTCATATTCAACACTCCATGCCAATGGGCAGATTTTTCTACCTCTCCTTTCCCTTTCTAGATCATACACTGTTTATGTTGCTAACCTATAACATCCTGAGAGATATAAGTCATCCAGATACCTCCATAGACAGCAACACCCCCTTGTATACAATAGGCCTTTGATTGGCATAGCATGAAACAGACTCCATTCCAGTGTCCTCATTCTCTTCCCCTTGGCCTTTTGCAAATTACTTAACATTGCTGCTTGATGTGCTTGGTTTGTACAATACCACAAATGAAAATATCATATTTGCAAAGTGTTGCATAAGCTATTGTTTCATTGTTATTTTAATTACTGTGCTCTCTAGTTGAAGCTCTTTACATAATGGTGCACCTGGCTAATTTCTAGCATAGAGAGCAATGCCTCTATCTTTTTTTAACTTCCTTTTGTAACAGTGCGTGACCCATGACCTAATGATCTACTTGCAACAACTAAATTTACAGGAAATAAGGAGTGCCTTAGAAGATAAAAATGTAGGGAACTACAGGGGGCTAAATGTCTGCTCTCACAGAGACTATAGGTACTCCGTAAAATTCCTGTGTTTAAATCCAGTTAGATATATCACTTAGTTAGATCAGAACAAGAGAGAGAGAACAGAAGTATGAAACAGTCTTTGATTCAGTGGGGCTTCATCAGGATATGCCATTCCCATTGTGTTGATGGCAAGGATGCTACTTTAGGAATTTGGGAGCTGGTTCCTCAGATGTCCAACTGTCATCAGGGTGATGGTTGACAAAGATGGCAACCAGTCAGTCACAAACAAAAATAAATGGCCTGACAAGAAAATAAAAGCTTCCTTAGGGCAGAAGAGATTTTCTTTAAAAAGAAAATAAATCACATTTTGGCTTGAAAAATTCAAATTGACTGGTTAGCTTCCGTAAACTGACTAGTCAGGTGTTCCTCTATTTTAGGGCTAGCAAATGGTACATGCTTTCCTAGTTTCTTGAGTAGGTAGGAGATAAAGATGAAGGTTTTGGTCCATTGTTTGCTTTTGTCTAGGTGAAGTAGATATAATTTCTCCTTAATAAACTAATACTTGGAATTGCAAACTATATTTCAACCATTGCAAGCTAAATCTCAACCACTGCTGCATTATTGGTTTCAACCATGCCTCAATTTAAATTATTCAAATCACCCAGTATTACTGAGTACAGTCAGTCCCTCAGTATCCATGGGGGATTGGTTCTAGGACCCGCCCCTCAGATACCAAAATCCACAGATGCTCAGGTCCCTTATGTAAAATAGCATAGCATTTTCATATAACCTACATATATCCTCCCATATACTTTAAATCATTTCTAGGTCACTTATAATACCTAATACAAAGTAAATGTTATGCAAATAGTGGTTATACTGTATTGTTTAGGAAATAATGACAAGATAATAAGTCTGTCCATGTTCAGTACAGATACAACCATCCTTATTTTTTCATTTGAACATTTTCAATCTCTGGTTGATTGAATCCATGATGTGAAACCCACAGATACCGAGGGACAATTGTACCTACTCTCTCACTTTTAGAATGACAGATATCTTTAGATATTGGCTGTGGTATGTTGGTAAACTGGATCTCCAAAAACCAAAAGGTTCCGATTTTTTTTTTTTTTTTTTTTTTTAGACAGTCTCGCTCTGTTGCCCAGGCTGGAGTGCAGTGGCACGATCTCAGCTCACTGCAACCTCTGCCTCCCAGGTTCAAATGATTCTCCTGCCTCAGCCTCCCGAGTAGCTGGGACTACACGAGTGTGCCACCACTCCCAGCTAATTTTTTGTATTTTCTTTTTAGTAGAGACAGGGTTTCACTGTGTTAGCCAGGATGGTCTTGATCTCCTGACCTCATGATCTGCCCGCCTTGGCCTCCCAAAGTGCTGAGATTACAGGTGTGAGCTACGGTGCCTAGTGAAGCTCCTGATTTATAATATTTGCTGACTTCCTTTGTGTAAATATTCCAGCCATGGCCAGTTTCAAGTTACTGAATTAGGAGTGGTGAAAGGCACAAAATTAACCTTCCTGATCTAAAGGGAGCCATCTCCAGCAAACGATGAGCAGGAAAAGATATTACAGCAATGACAAAAACAAAGTAACAGGTTTTTTAAAATATAATGCTTCAGAGCTCACATAGCACTCTTCTGAAATGTGTCCATCCAATTCTCACAGCTTTTTGAGGCAGGAAGTATCCTTGAAACTGAAGTTTAAAGAGTTTAAGTAGTTATATCCATTATGAATAGCAGCTAACAGAGCTGGGACCTCTTTCTTAATTTATGAAGCTGAATTCCATAACATTCCATAACATTCCACAACATTCTCAGGTATTTTCAAATTCCATCTCCTTAAAATTACAAATTAATCATTAATATATTTATGCTTTCCCAAACAATAATAATTGCTTACATTTTATAATATTATACTTTATAATGTTTTGAAACATTTTTGAATCTATTATCTTAATGGAACTTTCCAAAAACATAATAATGTAGGCAAGGAAGAGATCATTATATCCATTTTTCAGATTTATATTCTGAGGTTCAAGTAAGTTAAGTGACTTATGGAAGATCTCCTAGTAGGTAGCACTGTTTTACAATGTAGGTGAAATGACTTCGTGGCCTACTGTGACAGGGAGGAATAAAAAGTTAGACCAGAAGTGATATTTCTTATCAAGATCGCCAGTATTGGTAGGGCAGTGTCTATGAATGAAATTGAACAGAGCTAGAGGCCTCAGGCCTTCCAAGACAAGGATACCACACTGACTCCACCTAGACCTGCACAGTAGAACCCTGGGAAGACTTATAAATCCCAACCCTTGGGCCAAATCCAAGATCAATTAAATAAGACTATCTGGGGGCAGGACCCAGGCATCAGTATTTTTTAAAGCTATCCTTGTTGATTTACATTGGTAAATTTATATATATATATATATATATATATGTGTGTGTGTGTGTGTGTGTGTGTGTGTGTGTATACAGACATAAACACATATATATATACACACACACATATATCTCAATGTAAATCCGTATATATGTCTGTATATACATATCAATGTAAATCAACAAGGATATACACACACACACACACACACACACACACACACACACGGTGAACTTCCATTTGTTCTTTTACTTTTTCATTATATTCACATACTCATCTATCCTTCCATTTATACAACTAATATTAGTTGCACACCTACTAGTGCCTAATAGAGCCAGGTATTATTTTAGATGCTGAGGCTGCAGTACGGTCAGAGGCAGGATCCCACCCCACTCCCAGTTAAGTTTACACTCTAGAAGGGGGCTTACCCACTAGGCAAAGGAATTGTACATTTTGGGGGCTGGAAGAAGAGCACAGCAAAATATGCACAGCAAAATACAGAAACTCCATCATAAGCCCTGGACTCCCTCCCAGTTGGCCCAATGTTTTTGCCTTGTAGGCTTTTAGAAAAAGTTACTTTTGAATAGAATCAGGATCCTATTCCTTGGAATATAATCATATTTCACCTTGCATATCAAATTAAATGAGAGGCTTTGATAGTTTGAGGTTTAATCATAGATTCACCTTAATTTATGCACTAGAAAGGCTCCTAAATTGTTCTGTGTAAATCATTTTTAAGGTAATGTTGAATACTGCCTTCCTATTAACTCAGATTATCATTTATCTTCATTACAAATGAACTTTAATTAGAAGTGGCTCCTAACAAATTTAGCTACAAATGTCTCACTGGGCCTTCCATTAAGCACCAATCAATAAAAACAAACCAACTAAAAGACAAAAAGTTCCTGGTAAATACATAAAAGGAGTTAGTTATTATTTCAAGTTAATTTCTACCAAGAGACAGAGATTCCCTGATCCTCTAAGTCAACCACTTGAAAAGATAGCTTTGTAAATATAATATATCTGTATTTATTCCTCATGGTCAGGAAGCAAACTCTCTTTTCAGGACTGATTTCCTGAAATAGTTAATACTTATTAAAGTGTCATTAATTAAAGAGGCCTCACTCTCTGACACTTTGCCCTGGTTCCACTTTCTCACTGGCTCACTTGGCTTGCTTAGAAAGTTCCTATTCTCCTCATCTCCACAACTCACCCCTTCTTCCTTCTGAGCAGCCTGGCATTCGATATTGACCAGCGCTTAACACTCTCACCCTGCCTTCCAAAGCTGACTCTCTAACTAGACTCCATAGTTTCACAAAAGAGCTCTATTATCTCAGGGCCATGCCCAGCATGTAGCACTTACTTGTTGCCCTCAAAAGGTAATAATGGATAAATGAATGCTTTATTTAAAATTTAATGCAAAATAATATTTCTTCTACACTGCATAATATTTTCTCGGTCACTAAATGTTCAGATGTTCTTGTTTAACCAATAAAGCCTCTCTCTCTCTCTCTCTAAATATATATATATATATATATATATATATAAGGGTAGAGGAAATTACCAGTTTGGTTGCAATTCTAGAGACTTCCAAGTGCTGAAATGACTCTAAATTACTGTGGGAGGCCATCTTGGATTTTCTTAAAGTCACGGCTGTCCTTTGAAGCAAATACAAATTCTGTAAACACTGATCATCAAGTCTGCAGATTAGCCTTTCCCTTTGCATCTCTCTTTCCTCCTTACATTTCCTTTTGACCACTCAATGCTATCAGGAAATGGTATGAAAATTAGATGGAACCCAAATTGAATACATATTTCCACTCAGCAAAGGAAGCAATTTGAATGGCAAAGTAGAGAAGCCTAACAATCTTCAAACCTGCAGTACTTGAGTGTTTACAAAAACTGCTCATTTAGGCAGGACGTGGATTATCATATCTGATTTATAGATAAGAATATTGAGAAAGACATCCAAAATCATCTAGCCAGTGGAGAGGAGAGCTAGTAAGCAAATCCCACCTCCCCATTTCACATCCTGTATCCTTTGGCCCACACCAAAATCTATGGATTCACTTAGGCACCATCTCCTCCTCTACTTCACCCCTTCAACTATGGATAATGGAGAAACAACTGTAATTGGAGATAGTAAGTACCCCATCAGAGAGCGCTTCAGGGTGACAGCTTTCATGGTGTTAGGATCAGTGATCTGATGGTTCCATTGCTTGATGTAATGACTGTGAACGAGCCCTGCTTATTGTCATATCTATTACTGAGAGTAATTAAAACAGAAGCTCTTTCTCTTTCAATTATAGCATTGGGCTGGTTTAATTTCAAATACAGAGAGACCAGGTACACAAGCAGGCCAAAAGAAGCAGGGAAAGGGATATTACGTGATTATCAGAGCAGCACCAAATAAAGTTTCATCCAGAACACATATGGAAGGAAATTCAGGCAGTAAAAAGATGTGAGGATGAGAAAACAAATGCATTCTTTGTTATAAACCAACCAGAAAGCACGTCATTAATGTCCATCCATTACACTACTGCTTCTGAAAATTAAATAGACTCCCCCATATAAGGGAATCGTTGATTGAAATAACTTTTGGCCCAGTTTGGCTGAGGATGGTGGAATATTCTAAGAAAACATAGAGATACTTTTGACCACCCCACATCATGGCATCTCCAGATTCCTCTTCTAAGTATTGCACTCCTTTCCCATCTTAAGGTGATTAAAGGAAAGAGATTCTTAGCCTAAAAATAATGTACACATTGGCTGAATAACTTAATGATTCATATAGGGTAATTCCGTAGTCATTATCTCATTCAGTGCATCCGTTTTCAGAAAAGCACACTCTGATGTCAGATAAAGTCTGCAAATTCCTCTTTTTCATGACTGTTGACAAATATTTATGAAAGAAGAAAAGGTTGAGAGAGGGAGAGAGAAAAAGAGCACCAGCTTGTGTCTTTGTGTCTGTGTATTGCTGAAGTTTGAAAGAATGAGCAGGGCATAGTCTGGGTGGCAGTGAAGAAAGCAGGTTGCTTGTTGGCATGGAGTCTTTTAAGATGACTTACAGCTTGGTGTATTCACTATAGTTCAAAAACTTTGGTGAGGATCAAATGATATATCATGATATATGGTAGCACTTTGAAAAACATCAAGAGTTACATAAGCATAAGACTTTATTATAGAAAATATATGTCTCAAGAGATTAGGAAACCTTAAAAAAAAAAAAAAACAGAAGAGATCACAGAATAAAATACTTTTTCATGAAACTTCTTGTCTTTGTTCATTGTCCTCGCCCCTCCGGAACCATGCCCTTTACTACACCAGGAAGAAAGGCATCTTTCCAGCTCCCTTCCTCCTGTAGCTTCTGCTCATACTACGTTTAATATCCCATTTTAGCAACTGTTATAAAAATGATTATTAAAAGAATTACATCTTGATAAAAATAATGAGTACAGTGATACAATGAAAGCACCAATCAATGAGCAGTAAACTATATGTACAAATAATAACAATGGTACCTAGCAATTTTGTAGATATATAACTTGATAAATATTGCTGTCTTCTGTGGTAGAAATTTTTAGACTTGGGTCTTAGTCCTACATTGTAAATCCTAACTGAGTTTTAAGCAATCTAATTCTCCTTACTGAACTTTAGATTTTTTCTTCTGCAAATAAAGAGATTGCACTCAACAAGTGCCTAGAAGCCCTCCTGGACCTGGTAGGCTGTGAGCCATGAATTACATGCTACTTGAGGAGGAGCCAGCAGAGAGAATTCATTTCTAGAGGCAATCCTTAGGAGTAAAATACCTGTTCACTTTAGACTTTGACTTTCATAAGTAAATAGGATGCTGGAAGGCAGTGTCTGGCCAATAGCATGTACATGTAATGTGAGAGAGCATGCTTGACCCATCATCCCCCAGATTCTACTGCGGGAGAGACTGATTTTTCCTGGTGAAATGACTGGGTAAATTACATGGGTAGAAGAGGACAACAGAGTTGGATGGATGTGCTAAGAGCCAAGTCAACAAAAACTGCTCTGCAGAAGGCACAGAAAAGGTTTTGGTTTTACATTTGGATAGCTGAGGAAAAAGTATGGATAAAGCAGGTTAGTGTAAGTGTAGTGTGATGTAGGGTAAATAATAAATGCCTGCTAGTTTTGAGGTAGCTGAAGAACAATTTAAAAAGTGGAATGCTTAACGTTCACTTAAAAGATAGGTGCAGTTTTGCAGTGTAACTCCTCTTTTCCCCTCCCCTAAAAAACTCAGGAAAGAGTGTTATATTTATGTTTTGAATAAATCTAATGGTTAGTTCTTTTGATTGTCCCTTTACGGAAATAATAAAAGGGTGAAAACTCAAATCTGGATTTTAATGTGTAGGACAGAGATAACCTTGAAAATGTAAACTACCAGGGGTCTGCAGGCCTCTTTGAGACTGTTTTAGACTTTTTTTTTTTTCTTTTTTAGGCAAGATCTTGCTCTGTCACCCAGGCTAGAGTACAGTAGCATGATCATAGCTCACTGTAGCCTCACTCTCCTGGACTTAAGTGATCCTCTCGCATCAGTCTCCTAAGTAGCTAGGAGTACGGATGTGCATCACCATTCCTGGCTAAGTTTTAAAAACTTTTTGTAGAGACAGAGTCTCATTACGTTGCTCAGAATGGTCTCAAATTCCAGAGCCCAAGCAATCCTCCCATCCTCTCCCACAAAGTGTGCTGGGATTACAGGCATGAGCCACTGTGCCTCGTCGAGAATATTTTGAATTTTAGAAGAACATGGAATATCTGATCTTACAAGGCCAAGAAATATCGTGTGATCATTTATTTTATCTATTCTCATGAGTGGCAGACAAGGAAAGACTAAGTTGGAGTTTAAGAGAACTTTGTGAAACTTCTAGACTAAAAGCTAGAAGAGGAATCAATAAACTAAAACCCACGGGCCAAATCCAGCCTGTCATTTGACTTCGAAAATAACGTTTTATTTAAACATAGCTATGCTCATTCATTTGCATATTATCTATGGTTGCATTCATGCCATGACAGGAGAGTTGAGTAGTTGTGACAGAGACCATATGGCTTAGAAAGTCTAAAATGTTTGTATCTAGTCCTTTGCGGAAAATGTTTGCTGACCCTGGGATAGGAAGGTACTTTGGTGGGAAGATAGCTTTGGACAGCCTGACTCAGAATCTTAGGCAAGGTAGCCCCCTTTTTCTCAAGAGGCAACAAGACACAGCTTTATAAGATTTGCCTCAAGAATTGTTATGCTCTTTCTTCATCAGCCCCTCATGGAGCATTATCTTGACAGAATGCACTTCCAATAAGACAACACATATGGCAATTGGAAGAAACTTTTGAATAGGAAACTCTAACTGCTGGGTTTCCTTTCATTACAACCATCAAACCCTCACGTGTTTATCAAACATGGACAAAGTATCTTCTCTCTGCTTGGCACCATCATAGGCAATGAGAGCCCAGGGACCAATGAGACACTGCCTGCCTTTAGAGAGGTTATAAAGGGAGGGAGACTGATCTCAAATCATTGGAATGCAGAGCAGTGGTTACAACAGCAGAGGCCCATAAATGTACATCTGCTGTAGCGATTGCTTAAGTGTTCAAGGTATTGCCCCCGTAATGAGAAGTGGTATACGACTGCTTCAGTTGTACTGAAGTGCCCCCATCCTCTGCTGCCAACATCATGGTTAATCTTATTCGAACATGGCACACCTGCACAAAACAGGCAAAGATAATGCTGACCACATTTTCAGTACTTTAAAATGAAAGCAATGAGTGTTTCTTAAAAAACATGTTATCACATAACATAGAGACTGGAACATCATAACACCTAAATCCATATTTGCTGAAAGCATACATGGGAAAAATAGAGAAAGAACTCTTAGCAACTTTATTGCTTACATGTGGGTAACAAAGATGATGACTTGATGAAAACCAATAGTTTAAAACAAAACAAACAACAACAAGATAAAACCAGAACATCAGAACAGAGGACCATGGAAATCATTCGTTTAACTCCCTCATTGGACATCATCTCCCTAGTTCCTGGCAGAACTACCACTAGAATGCTGATGTTCTTTTTTTGAAGTTAGATCTCTTTCTACTCCACTGGTAGGTTCGCTACTATGTACCGTGTGGCTCTCACTTTTTGAGGTGGTGACTCGGGTGTGGATAAAGGCAGGATGTGCCAAGGCAGCAAGAAAAAGGCCAAACAGTTATGGACCCAGCCTCCAACTGCAACAAGAGCAACTCTTTCTTTTCTGTCATATTTCTATATATGAAGATTCCACCTGAGATTTGGCTTGAAAAAGAATAACACAGTCAAAAGATTTTAAAACCGTAGCATTTTACAAAGCTCTGCTTTTGAGTTGAAAATATAAATCATCTTTTCTCAATATTAGCCAGGATGTGAAGGCTTTTATAATGCATTACATTTTGGAAGGACTCTAGGATTTTTAAATAATAATCAGCATGGATTCTTTGCTCTTGAGGGGTGTAAAAATCAGTCTGTAAGAGGTGTGCTTCTTCTGTTTGGAGTGGGGAGGTGTCCCTTGTGACAGGTAGTAAATTCCATGTTTTTGATCTGGCAATTTGATTTATAGCAAGGATGACAGTGTTGATATTCCACTTAAGCCTTTACTTCAATGATGCCATTGATTCTACACTTGAAAATCTCTATATGGACACCCTCAATTTTACAGAGATTTTGATGATCTTTAATTTTTGTTTGAATTTGGGACAAGAGCAAAGATTCTGGAAAAAGTTGCAAAAATGTATTCCTTGAAAAATGTATTCCCATTATTTTTTCCAAAAGACAATGCTGAAAATGAAATGTGGAGAATTTTCATTGTAAGGCTTCTTTATTGGTGCAAAAGTGATTGTGGGGAAATAAAAGTGAACGGCAAAAACCGCAATTACTTTTGCACCAACCTAACAAGACCATCCAGAGCAACTATGACAATTTACAAATCTTTAGGAATTATTACATTTGTTAAAATTACTTAATGTTCCTGGGCACATGGCTCACACCTATAATCCCAGAATTTTGGAAGGCCAAGACACAAGGATCATTTTAGCCTAGGAGTTCAAGATCAGCCCTGGCAACACAGGAAGACCCCTTCTCTACAAATAATAAAAAAAAATCCAGGCGTGGTGGCACATGCCTGTAGTCCCAGCTACTGAGGAGGCTGAAATGCGTGGATTATTTGCGGCTGTAGCAAATCGTGATCACACCACTGTACTCCAGCCTGGGCAACAGAGCGAGATCCTGTCTCGAAATAATAATAATAATAATAATCACTTAACACAATTGGCCTATAAAATAGTTAATGAGGACTTCTGAGAGGTAACCTTGAGTTCTGTCTGAGTCTTCTAACCCGTGTCCTGGGAGGTGCAAGTCACACTCAAATTAGGGAACTCCATGACTGTGTAAGAGGGAATATGTGAGAAGGGTGAGAAATATTTCATTACTCTGCTCATGGATAAAAGACGAGAAGGGGTAGAGAGCTATTATTTCTCAATGTTTGTCAAACATTGTGCAAAGAACATTTGTTTATATAATCACATTTAATTCTAAGAAAGGTTATTGGGGGTAGGTGGCAATTTTATCAGTGAAGGAGTATACCATGATGAGTCTAATCAACTTGCCCAGGTTCATGAAACTTTTAAAGTAACAAAGCCAACATCTGAACCTAGTCTGTTCCCCAAGTCTGTCCTCTATAAATAATCTCTTTTATAAAATGTTTCCAACTACCCAGTGTAGAGATCACGGCTTAAGAAGTTAGACTGGCCAGGCGCGGTGGCTCAAGCCTGTAATCCCAGCACTTTGGGAGGCCGAGACGGGCGGATCACGAGGTCAGGAGATCGAGACCATCCTGGCTGACACGGTGAAACCCCGTCTCTATTAAGAAATACAAAAAAGTAGCCGGGCGAGGTGGCGGGCGCCTGTAGTCCCAGCTACTCGGGAGGCTGAGGCCAGAGAATGGCGGGAACCCGGGAGGCGGAGCTTGCAGTGAGCTGAGATCCGGCCACTGCACTCCAGCCCAGGCGACAGAGCGAGACTCCGTCTCAAAAAAAAAAAAAAAAAAAAGAAGTTAGACTGCAAATAGTCTTAGATGAGGGTGTATTCTGTCTTAATCTCTGTCTCTCTCTGTCTCTGTCTCTGTCTCTCTCTCTCTCTCTCTCTCTCTCTCTCTCTCTCACACACATACATACACGCACACCAGCTTTGTATAGTCTATATCCTTTGTGTTTATAGTATCCTCAAAATTGCTCAGGATAAATGATACCTTTAATTGTGCAGAATCTCCTTCCATAATAAACATGCTTTCATTTAAAAACTTTTACATTTATATTTTAAAAGTGTATATGTGTGAGTGTGCATATATTTGCATGTATGTGTGCACATGTGCATGCCTGTGTGTTGGGAATATTGTGAAGTACAAACACACAAGACAGCTGCATTTCACAGTTGAGTCTTCAGGCAGCAATATTTTAGCAGAATGGACATCAAATCTTCCCAATGACTTGCGAGCTGTGAAAGACATTGCAGCTAACTCCAACTGTAAAAAATATATTGGCTTCAGAAGAGAAATGGCATTTGGAAAGCTATGCTTTAAAATGATGTTGGGGGAGAGAAAAACAGAAGGCTGGAGTTCTCAGAGTGAAATAATCACATTGAAGGCCCAGATGCAGAGCTGGAGGTGTGGGGAGAAGCTCAAGATCTCCTTTTCTGTTTATCAGATTTACTGCAGATCCTGCAAGGATCTGCAGTTATAAAAGTACCATATACTCAGATAAACTTTGGATCATGGGAAGTTCCCTGCCTTTCATTCTGTCCTCTGAATTCTACTGCTATGTCAGATAGTAAAAGACAACTTCCATTCCACCCAAGATGCCTTCTCCAATGCCATAGTTTGTATGTATGTCTTTCACTTTGTTTTGTTTTAAACAGAACCAGCTTCCTCTGGCATTTCAGTGTCTCGGGAAGTCTAAAATATTTTCTGTAAGCTAGCTCCTCCATGCTAACACCTTGTTCTGCACAAAAGTTGATAGCCAGTATCATGTGCTAAATAAGGGACTGATTAAAATACTCACAGAGGCCAGTTACTGAGAGGTGATTTTACATAAGTTATCTCATGTGGTACCCAAAACAGCCCCACTGAGGGTGGTACTGCCATTTCCATTCTACAGGTGGCAAAGCTGAGTATTAAAGAACATAAGTGACGTGCCTCGAAACACACAGACAGTGGCAGGGCTGGGATTCAAACCCAGGCAGTCTGACTGTAGACCTAACCATGGAGGGAAACTGAGTCCTATAGCTATAGTGTCCTCTCCTTGAATCTGGGCCCACTGTTTCTTCGGTTCCTCCCATGCATGAATATTCACAGAGAGTTAAGAAGAAAAAGAGAAATTGACGTGCAAGTGATGAAAAGAATCGGAGAACTGCTTCAGTAGATATCTACCAATGCAGCCACCCCTCCTCTTAATTAGCAGTGAGTGCCTGGGGAGAAGGTTAGCTTTCCAAAGAGCTGGTTCACTCAAAAGCTAGGGAAACTCATTACTCCTCACCACAGGGGTTCAGTTCTCCCTCCCCAATCCTCCTTAAGAGCACAGTGGGGTGACTGCGGGAGCGATAAGGAAACATAAATAACAACTGTGCTTTCTAAACTGCCTAGTCTGCTTCACACTTCTTCCAAAGAGGTAACTGCAAAAGTACATAAGCTTCGTTTCCAGACCACACAGTTATGTCAAAATGAGAAGTCAGAAGGACTCAGACTTTCCAGCTGTTCCTGGGACAGCAAGAAGAGGAGCAGGGACTTTACATAAAGCTGTAGATCTGGGTCATAGAGCCCCATGATCGTAACCATTCCTTAGAGTTCTAGAGAATTTTACAGTTCATAAAGCATTTTCAAGTGGCTGCCCTCAGTCCTCTTTTGAACACTACAAGTTAATGAAGTGGGTCTGAGGCTCTCATAGAGTATGAAACTGAGGAGAGGTTGAGGAATTATGCAAGAATCTCCCAGCACATGTGTGACTTGAACCCATGGCCTGACCTGAAGAGTGGTGGTCCTCCCACTGTCCTCACCTCCTCCAATGTTGGGGGAAAGGGTTGGTGCACTGGACCTTCTAGACTCTACTAGTGAATATACCTCCCCTTACCCCTTCTCTCACTTCTGGCTATAGAATAAAAAGATTCTCCATGCCCCCTAAATCTGATCTCTAATGAGAACTGTTTAAAAAAAGCTGATACAGATGCAAGGACTTTAATAGAAAGAGAAGGTTGCTCTAGCTCAGAAAATTTTCAAAGGCCTCTTCCTAATGGCTTGGGCAGGGAAACGGGTCTTGTTTCCTCTCCCTCAGCCCCATCCCACCAAACAGGCAGAGGAGGCAAGACTGAACACATATCTACATAGCATGTTTTTGAGAGTACAGGAAAGTCAATCTCTCCAAAAATACCAAACTGAGCAAACCTGGTTTGCTTCTATTGCTACTAATCAGATTTAAACCAAAGCATGTAAACTCATATCCTGGTTCTTCTCACTGATAAATATGTGAATATTTATAATATCTTCAAGTTAGAGTAGTAATAAAGTTTTGATGGAATTGGAAAAGGAAAAACTTGGATATACTTGTGTTCATTTACAATTAACACAGTGTCTTGGTTTAGAAAATTGATTATGTTAGCCTATATGTATATCCTATCCTTTAATCTTCTTGGTAATCCTGTGAGCTAGATGTAACCACCCCCATTGCACAGAGAAGCAAACTGAGACTTAGAGAGCTAAATAACAAGTTCAAATGAGATGTGGAACTGACATATGAATTCAGGATTCCAAATAGCTCTGGTTCCACTATTTCAAATGGGAATAGATGTGAAAATCCCCATTTAGAGAATTAAAAAGTACCACACTTATAAAGGATAATATTGAAATATTACTAGCCACAAATGCATTACCAAAGATTTAGTATGATGCTGAAGAGACAGGACTCAAGAAAAGTAAGATTCCATAGGCTAGTGAAGGGGAGGGTAACTTCTCAACTCTTGGGTGATGCTAAAAGATGCAGGTTTGCATGAGGATTCCGATCAGAATAGAGTGAAAATATAAGGAAGGCAAGGAGGTAGGGCGATTAATGGGAAACAGACATTTCAGAGCAACTTATCAAGGTGCCCTGGACTTTCAGTCATTCTACTAAATAGTGTAGTGCCCACAAGAAGAACACTAACCCAGACTCAGCATCCACACCCATCTTGGAAACTCTCCTGTTAGATGTTTCATTTCTGGGATCAGATACCTAGCGCAGTGGAAATCTGTACGGGCTTCAGCAGATGGAGTTGAATCCAACAGTCCCATGGTTTTGTATGAGTGTGGTCTCCCCTGAGGTCAGGAGTTTGAAACCAGCCCGACCAACATGGAGAAACCTCGTCTCCATAAGTGTCATGGTTTTATATGAGTGTGGTCTCCAAGGTTGTGACTTGAAGCATGGTTCTCTTACAAATTAGCTGTGGGGTTCTAGACAAGTTATCTGACCTCTCTTGCTTCTCTGTGCTTCAGTTTTTTGTTTTTTGTTGTTGTTGTTGTTGTTTGTTTGTTTTACTGCACTTCCCATAGGGATGTTACAATGATTGTGAAATGACATATGCAAAATGTAGCACATCTTAAGCACTTTAAATATTAATATGACTGATAGATTTAATACACTTTCTGCAAATATGCATATCTAGAATCATGATTCTAAAAGTGTGTACAGGTGAAACACCCAAGTTCCATTGCTAAAACATATTTGTCTCTTCAAAATCAAACACATACTGTTAAAGTGATAATTTAGTCCATAAGTTTTCCTTAAATATTCAAAATCTACTATATCAAATCTAAACCTACTTTATTCACAAAGTGTTAAGTCACAGAAACACAACAGAGCAACTTCTAATAGCAATGGATTATGGAAACTTGTTCTTTAGTGGATATAAATGTTCAGGAGTATAATTTTATATTGCTCCATACAAAGCAAACATAGCTTTGCTATTATGTGTAGCTCTAGTTTATGGAGTTAAATATAAAAAATAATTAAATATCTCAATATTATATTACACTCCAGATGTTCAACCACCTGAATTATTTTGAAAACCACTGATAAGAAAATTTCCTCATTCTTTAGCTGTGCTTGGTAAAAAAAAAAATAAATAAATAAAAAATAAACATATCAATAAACTTGAGTTGAGTTATTTCTCAATGCGTAATATGATCAAATAAATTGAGCATGCAGCTGACCTATTAATATAATTAAAAAATCCATAAGTAGAACAACTCTGCCCTTCCCCATAGCTGATCTATGGTAATAGGCTTTCTAGGATTTTCTTTTCAAACGCCACCCCTTGGCAGACCCAGGTTGGTGGTTAATATACCATTAAGTGCCAAAACAAAGATTTCTTCCATAGCAGGTGAGTGAAACAAACAAAGCACAGTGAACGTTAGTTGCCAGTAAGTGCTCTAAAGTTTTTTTCCCTGAATTGTCTCTGTTAAGCTCACCATAATAAACATCTGTGATAGGAACTCACGGTAGGAGATGGTGAAGAAGAGATTTAAAAGCTTCATTCTTGCTCAACATGAGCAGGGCCACCCCTAAACCTTAGGACATTTTTATGTGAATTTTTAAAATGTGAATCTCCTTCTAGATTGATGTAGCTCCTATCTGCCCCTCCACAGAATGTCTTGTACATTGTAAAAGTACACAGCTACATGCACACAACTGTATGCAGGGCCCTAAACATGATGCAGGGCCCTAAACATGATGAGTTTAAACTTTATGCCAGATTTTCAAAATTTCCTATTCTCCAACACTTCTCAGTCTTTCCCATGTTACTTCCAACCAGTTGCACTCCCGCCTCCCAATTAGGGTCCCTGACTATCTCCCTGGGCAAGACCTTTTAATAAAGAGCAGAGTTTCCTGTGTTAGAAAATCAGAGTGGTCAAAAGGAAATGTAAGGAGGAAAGAGAGATGCAAAGGGAAAGGCTAATCTGCAGATTTGATGATCAGTGTTGCCTCTGGCCAGGTGCAGTGGCTCCCGCCTATAATCCCAGCACTTTCGGAGGCCAGGGCCAGCAGATCACAAGGAGCTCGAGACCAGCCTGGCCAACGTGGTGAAACCCCATCTCTACTAAAAATTCAAAAGTTAGCCAGATATGGTGGTGTGCACCTGTAGTCCCAGCTACTCGGGAGGCTGAGGCAGGAGAATTGCTTGAACCTGGGAGGCAGAGGTTGCAGTGAGCCAAGATCATGCCACTGCACTGTAGCCTGGGCAACACAGCAAGACTCCATCTTGGATGGATGGATGGATGGATAGATAGATAGATAGATAGATAGATAGATAGATAGATAGATACATAGATTAATTAATTAAAGTAAAATAAAATAAATGCTGCCTCTGCTTCTTAGTAGCTGTGTGATTCCAAACAGATTATCCAGCCTCTTTTTTCTTCCTCTCTAACATAAAGATGGTGATAGCCCCTTGGTCAAGAAAATAAAATTAGAAAATGCAGGTAAAGCATTAACCCATCTACCTGGCCCATAGTAAGCACTCAGTAGGTATCTGCTGCTCCTGACATTATTATTCACTTATTTATATTTGTAACCACTATCTCTGACTGGTTCATGGCCCCTCTTCTGTTCTCCACCTCTCTAAATCCCCTGGGTCCTTAGAGGACTAGTCCCTTTCTCCACTAACTTTACTCTAGGCCATATTCTTATCACTTACAGCACGCATACCACACATTAAGCACTGAATTATGCTCTTTTATTTCCTAGCAACAAAGTCTGCAAGGAATATTACTCCTGTGAAATGCTCCTCAGAAACAGTTATTACACCCAGATAAATGTAAAAGGAGACTGTACATTGTTTCTCTTGGAAATCTACAAGTATTCCAGGATAGCAAAGGTTCTGAAAAGTCTTGCAGCAAAGATATTTTTAAAAAAAACAATTTTTTTTTAAAAAAAAAAAAAAACAAATTTTTTAAAGCCTCTATTTTCTCACCAGTTTTAGTAAAGAAGCCTGGCTTACCTATGAAGAGTCCGCAGACCTAACATGTCTCAGGTCACACTATGGAAATGTCTACCCTATTGCTGAATGCAATGGAGCTGTTGGATTCTGGGAGATGAGAGGGTGATGATGCCCAAGCCTCAAATCCTCATCCTTCTCTTGTTCTCCTAAAGCTTCCCTCCAGGGACTTTCCAGGCATCCTAGGGATCTATTGAATGTAGTTAAAAAAATAATCAATATAGATTCCCTCATGTGATCCCCAGAAGTCAGGATCAATACTATTATCATCTCCATTTTACTGATAAGAAATCTGTGATTTAGAGTGACCAGGATTTGATGACCACATCTTGACCAACCAGCGTGGGCAGAGCTGCGAATCTTCCCATTCCAAATTCAGTGCTCCTTTTACTGGGCCTTGCAGAGTTCATTAAATGTGCAATTAACATATGGAATTCTACCCACTTCCATGTACTTGCAGACAATTAACAGGTGAGGATAGATGGAAAAAAAAAATCATGGCTTCATTTTTCCCTCTGCTAGTAAAAGTGGTGTCCCAAATATGGTCCTGGATTTCTGAAGCACAGTGCCCATTGTGTAGGCCCAATGGTACCTATGGGCCAGGGGAAGCTGCATTATTGCTATGGCTTTGCATTGGAGTATGCACGAGTGGCATCAGTTCTACCTTCCAGGGGTACTGTTGGCAGTTAAGTCTATTTGGCCTTGACACTAACAGAGTTTTGTCTCAGCATTAATATAAAAAACGGAATCAATGAAAGGTAGAAGTAATAACTCAATTAAGAGAAGGTGGGGCAAAATGAAATGCATACAATGGTAAAGATGAATCCTCCTAAAAACCCAATCAGTGAGAGGTTAGAGGAAACCTCAGTCACAGAATTTTCAATATAAACCTGTCCTGGTGGCACAGTGTCTGACAGCGATGGTGATGATGGTTCTCCCATCTCACAGGCTGCTGCAGCTGCTAGTAGCACCACCACTCCAATCATCACTAATCACCAGGTGAGGCTTTTAAAAAACTTTTTACCACTTAGCCTAAGAGGGTAGGGAATGTCTTACAGGTGTGAAAATATCTGAGCTCAGAGAAATCATGTCACATGGGGATAAGCATCCCAGCGTGTATAAAAGGACATAGACAGGAGCATTTAGCTCATGTGTGGCTGGAAATAAAGGAAGGGAGGGAAAGGAGGCTAAACAGGTGGTTTAGATCTTGGTTTGACAGGGCCTGATGTTATCCTGTAGGCAGAAGCATGTCAGTGATGAGGGTGCAAGGCACAGTTCTGCAGAGTCTGACGGTCAGGAATATATACTTGATTGATCGGGGGTGGGGGAGCAGAGCTGCTATTAAGTGAATTTAGTAGAGCTTGTTGGTCTCAGCACTGAGGAAGAACTTAGGTTTCCCTGTTCCTACTGTAGGATTCTCTCCACTACAGCCCACTGAGTTTACAGAATTCTTTCATCCTTCCTTTCCTTGCCCCCTCCTTCTCCTTTTTATTGCACAGCCTCAGGTTCAGAATTAAGTACCTCTGTTAAATTACCTCCCAGGATTTCACAAAGAGTAATAATGTACATATTTGATCTAGAGGTCAGGGAAATACTGTAGACAATGATTTAAAGCATCCATTTTCCACTTGGTCAAACTCATTTTAATTGTACTTCTCTCAGACCTGACTGAGCCAAGTCCCTCTTGACTGAGGCCATGGCTTTAGTAAAATGAAAACACTTCCATGGTGGTCTCAATTTTCCTCTTAGACTAAGAGCAGGTCCATGTGGCACCAGCCCAGCTCCATCTCTAAATCAATGCTTAGGGATTAAACAGTTGCTCTAAAGAGCACTCTAGTGAGACAGTGTGTCCTTAACTAAGAAAGTGAACTTATGTGGAAATATCATAAATGCAAATTATCAACCATTGCATTTCTTAAATAATAACATTACAAAGTCTGTCTGAACCGTAGAACCATTTGGAAACATTTTAGGGTTGTCACTAAGCACTTAAAAAAACATTGTTTAAAGCTTTTACATTTCTGTGTGTGGTAAAAAGATAATCTGGAAGTAAAGAGAGGTATGTTCACAAATGAGTAAATTCTGAGTTATTTAATATAGCAGAATCTGATACTCAGAGCTCTGGAACGTAAAAAAATAAGCAGTATTCTAAAATGTAGTGCTATGGTTTTTAAACTTTTCAAAAAGCTAGAATAGCACATTTTGTGTTTTCCAATGAAATCATACAGGGAGTCACCTTATGTAGGACAGATGACAACAGCACTGTCCTGGTGGCGGTGGAGGTGAGGCACAGGAGCCTGTGTCCCGTGGCCTCCTCTTTCTCCAAGGCATCCTTCCTCAACATCAGGATCCCAAAGAATTCAGTCTGCAAATTGCTCAGCTAGTTCATCTCTCTCCTCTTACAATAGATTGCAAGTACTCCTCGGTTTAACATACATATTCCTGGCCATTTTTCTTATCTCTGCCAATTATTAGACTAATCCCCAGGAGAAAAATTTCTTAAATGTTCAGCCTCCATTTCTCCTATAAATTGTGAAGATACATATATGCACACACATTATACTTCAAAGGTTTGTTTTGAGATCAAGTTAGATTTTAAAATGCTTTTCAAAACTCTAACACTTAGATAAATATACAAAATCATTGGCCACACAGTTAATTCACAACTAACTTCAAAAGAAAATAATAGAATGATAAGCCTAGATATCATGATATAAGGGGAAGAGAAGAGAGAAAAACAATTCTGAGTTTGGCCATAACCCTAGAGAAATATTTTACTTTGGACATCTTCACTGAACATTTAACTGATTGTATGGGCAATAGCAACTAATGCAGAGTCCCACTGGTGACACAGACTCCAGGGGAGAAAGAACCGCCAATTAATTACTGATAGTTGAAACCTTTTACAAACATAAACAAATATACAAAAAAAAAAAAAAAGTTGTTGTGTAAATGGAAATCAAGCAGTCAAACCAAAACAAGGAACAAGCCACATGTAAAGGCAGTGGCTTGCTTACAGTCTTCTAGAGCATCCTCATTTAGGTCTCTTCCAAAAAGGGTTGTACCCACACTGGCTGGAAGCATCTACTTGAGCCTAGGAGGTCCATCTGGGGCAAATACTGAAATCCCAATGTGCAGATATCCAAATCAGTTGCTCACTCACCCTTTCCCCCTTGTTGGCCTTTTCACTTCAACCTCAGCCTAAGCTCTCTTTCAACAATTTGCCATAAATCCCTAGGCAGGAATGCAGCACAGCACAGCCAAAGCCCTCTTGACTCAGGACATGCACAGAGAGAGAGAACTTCTTCCTTGCTTGGAGAATTCAGGATCACCAGTGTACACTACTTCTCCATGGACATGTGACCTCAGGCGTTTCGGAAAAAATGCAATGTTGCATCTCTTTACCCCCTTTCAGGTAGTATAATATCAATTATTGATTTGGAGAGGATGTTAATTGGGGGAAGTGGCTAGCAGTGAAGGCCAATATGAAAACAAGGCAAAAGCTATCAGAAATTGCAAAGGGAAAGAGTTTTTTTAAAATGCTGCTCCTAAATATTAAAAGGGTGAGCTCTATTAATTATAGATTTCTGCAGCGATGGCTGTTTTGTTTGCTTATTTGTTTTTCATCATCTCCCACTCCCCCAGCAGAAATTAATTCACCTTGGCATCAAAGGTTCTCTCTGTATTGTCAGAAACTGCAAATAGTCATTTAATGCCTCAAACAATGCTATAGACCAGTGTGCGATGTTATAGCCGTGTCTCTCTAATTATGTGATGTTTGTAAGTCAATATGATAGCACGGAAATAATCTTTTTCCATTTCTACCACTCGGCAAAACGTGCTCTTAAAGGGAACTCCAGACACCCAGTTCTTTCAACTTAAAACCACAGAGTTGTTTTTGAGTTTCTTTTCACTTTGCTCTCCACATCCCATCAGTGGCCAAAAGGCAAGGATTCTTCATCTATAAACAACTAATATTCACCCTTTCTCATAATTCCCACTGCCCTAGCCTTCTCCAGACCCACACTAGTTCTTGTCTGAATTACTGCAGCCCCTCCCCACAGGTCTTCTTTCCTTAACTCTTCCCATCTCATTCTCGTCTATACATTCTGCTGGGTTAAAATTTCCTGAAAAAACCATGAACATGTCAAGAAGTGACTTCGAGTGTCCTGTGGCTCTTCTCTGCTTATAGAAGACTTAAATGAGAAACTGCAGATGCTAATACTGCTTAATGCCCATCTCTCTTACTAGAACATAAACCATAACAGAGCACGGGCTTTGATTTTGAACTGTAGTGGGCTCATAGGAGATGCAATAAATATTTGTTGAATAAATAAATGAGTAAAAATCAATGAATGGTTGGATGGATGAATGGACAGAGGAAGGCTGAGTAGATGAACAATGCCCCCTTCACAGGTTTGTGTACAGAATTAAATAAATAAAATCATGTACAGAAGAGTGCCAAGCACAGAATCTAGGCTTGTAAAATGTGGGTCTCTTCCTTTATTTTCTCTGTTATACTCCTGGTACCATTCCATGCCTATCTCTCAGCCACAGAAGGTCAGGGCCCAACTGTGGAAGGAGCATGTTTCCAAGATGTTGAATTTGCACCTGACACGGTAGGCAGTGGGGGATACTCAACTTTGAGGCTTTAGTTTAGGAGAGATAACCAGTTGCTTTGTTAGGAAACAACTATGGTGACAAGATGGAATGAAGGAGGCGGCTTGCAGATGTCAGATGGGCAGTGAGAAGGCTTGCAGCAGGACAATGGTAAAGACATCTTGGGCCTGCATCAGGATAGCATGGAGAAGAAAAAAGGTTGAAAGGGACTTCCAAGGGAGATTTATGGGGGAGCTGGTGAGCTAGGATAAAGACAGCCTCTACTACCAGATCTCAATCTCTAAAACTAGGCCTAAGACCAAGGCTCAGATGTCCTTCATGTTTTTGTCTTTTTTTTTTTTTTTTTTTTTTTTAATATGGAGTTAGAAATAATTTGGCTTTTTAGAGCTGAAAGCTAAAAACAACACATCCGGAAACAGTAGGCTTCTATTGTCTTCGATCACTAACGTCCTGGTGAGTATGTACGCTATGGAGAAGGCAGAAATGACATGGACCAGGGCTTCTTACATGGAGAGTGTTTTAAAAGGCAGTTTTTAAAAAGCCCATTTTGTGGAAGAAACCAGAAGGCTCATAATTGCTATCTGCGCTGTGGTTTCTCCTGGGGGCTGGGGAGGGAAGTGGATTAAAGAAAAAGTTTAGAAGGCCATAGGCATAAATATCGAAATAGCATGAATTTTAATATATACTTTTAAAGGGGTTAGGCAATGATGAAAAGATATGACTGCTTTCCTTTTATTTCTCTATTAAATTAAAATTCCTACACAAGTGCAATGGCTATCTTTTTGAAAACACTGCATAATTTTAAACTTTGGGAAGGTTTATCTTTCATAGCCACAAATCTTTGCAAAAGCCTTTGGCTACAGGAAACACAGGCTCCAAGTCTGCCATATGATGAAGGCTTTATGTGTGTTTCTAAAAGGTAAGTAGCTTGAAATCAGTACTCTTCCATTTGTGAGTAAAACCACCTGATTATTTAAATGAAACAGAAAGATGCATGAAACATTCTTCTCATCCCAACTAGATAAGAAGGCTGAGCTCTCAAAACATTCTTCATTGTCTATCATTTAAGAATTATCTGATTATCAACCACAGTATTCCAAAAAAAAAAAAAAAGTAGTCCCAAATAACATTGTAAATCTCATTCCCTACTATCCATGCTTCTGAATAGAACAGGCAACAGACATGTATTTAAATAGACTGTCAACGAAATTAATCCACAGTTTATTGCTACTATTCATCTTGGCTGGTAAATGGCCTCCATACTATTCTTCATTCATTAAAAAATGGTTCATTTCCTTTGGCCTTTATTCATTGCCTAATATTCCTAATGAACTTAATGTAGCAAGTGATGTAATCAGACAAAAGACCTGTAAGAACCCCTTTTCTGCCACAATAAGCAGAATTAAATCATATTTAATTAGGATTTTAGTGTTCACCAAAATCTCGGTTAACTATTTATCACCCACACTGCTGTCTATTCTAAGCAGCCTTCTCTTTCTAAGTAGGAAAGCACCATCTCTTTGGCTCAGTTCTCTGTGTTGGACACCATAATCTACCAGGCAGGTGGCTAACTTAGTTCTAGCCATGAATTAGTCACTGGATTAAGGTTCGCCTTAATTCTCCATGGCCAAGGAGGCCCAACGTGGTTTAGGAGACAGAATGAAGTCACACTAATAGCCACTGATTTATAATCACAGAAGAGGAGAGTCCAGCAAACCTGAGAAGAGTTCTGAGAAGGAGTGGCTTCTGTGTAGATTTTGCTGGAAGTCTTTGCTGTGTTTTAGTGAGGATGAAAGAGTTGTATATGCAGAGAGGGAAACTGAGAACACACAAAGGTGGGGGAAAAGAAATGTGTGACAAGAAAGCATCAAGAAAGTAAAGAGGAGTGAATCACTGTTGGGGCACTGGAGGGCATGTCAGCTTCAGGAGTTTGTGCCAGATCTTACAGGAACAGGAAAATCCTGCAGGGTTTGTTTGGTTTGGTCTGGCTTCACTTTTCTGTCTCTTTTCCCCTTTCCCCTTTCCCCTTTCCCCTTTCCCCTTTCCCCTTTCCCCTTTCCCCTTTCCCTTTCCCCTTTCCCCTTTCTCCTTTTTCCTTTCCTTTCCTTTCCTTTCCTTTCCCCTTTCTCCTTTCCTTTCCTTTCCTTTTTTTCCTTTCCTTTCTCTTCTTTTTTCTTTTCCTTTCTTCCTTCCCTCCCTCCCTCTCTCCCTCTCTCTCTCTCTTTCTTTCTCTCTCTCTCTTTCTTCCTTCCTTCCTTCCTTCCTTCCTTCCTTCCTTCCTTCCTTCCTTCCTTCCTTCCTTCCTTCCTTCCTTCCCTCCTTCCTTCCTTGCAGAAATAAACATAGTAGAAAAGGTGTCTTGAGGAAGATGATTAGGCACCTTACTAAATAGTGCAGCTAGAAAAACAACTAGGATTGATTTTGCAGCTTTCTGGTTAGTCTAAGACCAGGGTGTTAGCAGAGATGCACCCAAAAGGGGGTTTTGGTGCCTTTCAAGAGGCTTATAAAGGAAGAGTTGTTGACAAATTGGACAGGCTTATAAAGGAGAGGTGAAGGTAAAATTTGCTGGGTGGATTTTGACCTGGTTCTTACTCTGGCCCCTACCATGTCTGCCATTCTTTCCCATCTGCTAGGACAAAGCTCCACACCACCTTTTCTGCTTAGTCATCTCAGAGCAAGCCAGCTGACCATGACTCTCCCCCAACTGAGCTCATGCAGCCTATATGGCCAGTGCCTTCCACATGGTAGCCATCCTAGCCTGCCTCGGATACTTCTAGCAGATTTCCTATAGCTCTCCTGTGTGACAAGTTCTCTGCAGCATGTCTGTAATCACCACGTTCCAGGGCCTGATCCACACTGCACTGTAGTGCTACACAGGTATTTGTAAAAAGAATAGTGAAAGTTGATCACAATAGTTTTCCTCAAGGCTTTTCAAAAGGGGCTCAATTCTGGCTAAGTGAATAAAATCTCTCCTTTGTATAAGGGCTCAAGTGCTCTATAGTAACTCAAAAAGGATCATTTTCTGTCCAGAGCTGCTTTCTGATAAAGGTCAAGCAATTTTAAAACAAAAAATAAATGTCCGTTTGATTTGACATTTCAAAAGAGAGCTGAGAATCTGTCAATGATAACCTATATCTTCTTTTTTCTGCTCCATCATCAGAACACCAGGCAGGTATAACAAAACTTCTCACGGATCTCAAATCAGAATTATGTTGAATTTTCTCACTTAGTCAATGGGGAAGGCAATTCTTTATAGGGAAGAGGACAAATATCAAGCGTCAATTTGCATACAGGACAAACTCACTAGGATGTGGTTTATGCTGTGTGTCTAATAACATGTTCTGTCTTATGTTTAAAATACACATTTGCAAAAATGATTTTACGTGCTACTCACACGTCAATAAGCTAGCAATATAGCATATGCTTCTGACTTAGTCAAATAACATTTTAAGGCTTATTAAGAGATAACAGTAATTCACAGTTCCATCACCCACCATCTTAGGTGTTTCACTGACATCTCAACACCTCCTACTTAACTTCGAGGCCAAGAGTCCTTTGGACTTCCAAAATTACTGCTCATGTACAATCCAGAATAAGCCTGTAAAAAAGAAATCTTGAATTGTTTCCAAGAGGGTTGGACATGGGAAGTGTAAACCAAAAATAGGCAGCTTCTTGAAAAAATTGAGTCTCTAACCAGTAGTTTTATCACTTTTTTTGAAGTAAAATCAAATCAAACATTAGCTACATCCATGTTTGAATACAGAACGTATTCCAAAGGAAAAATGAACATTTTTGAGAAAGGGTTTCACTCGGTTGCCCAGGCTGGAGTGCAGTGGTGTGATCCATCATAGCTCACTCCAACCTCAACCTCCTGGGTTGAAAAGATCCTCCCACCTCAGCCTCCAACTGGCTGGGACCACAGGCATGCACCACCATGTCTGGCTATCTTTAAAATTATTCTTGGTAGAAATGGGGTCTCACTCTGTTGCTCAGGCTGGTCTTGAACTCCTATGCTCAAGTGATCCTCCCTCCTGGGCCTCCCAAAGTGCTGGGATTACAGGCATGAGACATTGTGCCTGCCCCAGACTTTTAAAAAATTATGAATCACTTTGGATTACTCATGTGATTTTATTCTTCTGTGTAGATAATCTGGATTTAACCATCAAAGGGGAAAATGATTCTAGAATATAGATGCTAGATGGCTGCAAAGAAGGTAGGTTGCTTCCTCACAGATACAAACCCTAGGAGGGAATGAATAAAGAAAAAAGCCCTAAGTAACTGATTAATGGACATCCTTTCCAGGGTGATTCACACACCACCCCTGCCTGTGTGACCATTATGGATTTATTAACATTAAGGCAATGTTATTCAAACAGGTATCAAAACATTTTAATGCAATGGAACACTGAGTGAAATATTATTCCTACCTCTCAGCAGACTGAAACAAGCTGAGCTAATTGCATTGCCAAGGAGAACTGACTCAGCCTCCAGATGCCATTTAAGGCTCTGAAGTTTATCTTCTAAAACTGCCGTATTTAGTGTAATAATGAGCTAATAGCATGCACAGAATCAGTTGTCCCCATACTGTGTTGCCCAATGGATACCACTGATTATATCCCTCTGCTCCAATTATGTTTTTGGAGGCTTAATACCAGAATCAATGAGGAGGCTCCTGTTAGTCAATAGCCTGAATTTACTGGGCACCTCCTGGTACAGCCTCGGTTCTCTGAGGCCATGGTGGGGGTAGGAACATGAGAGTGGAGGTCAGGGTGCTATCTCCTGAAAGCATCAAGAGGTATTGCATGAAATTATTAAAGAGCAGATGTTAAGCGCAAGAGAAAATGCAGAGTGCCAAATAAAAATAAAGACATATTTAGAAAATGTACCAAAAACTTTTTTTTTCCATTTTTCATTAAAGCTATTTTCATTTCTGAAAATAAAAATTAATTTCCTATTCCCTGATTTTAGCAATATCCTTATTCTTTTCCCCATTTCCCCTAGACTTCAATTTTTTTTTTTTCCTATGGAACAGAAGAAAACCTAGCAGTGCCCGCCTTAAGTAATCTTGCCAGTATGTTGGGGATCCAATGACTGTCTGGAAGGTGAGCTAGCCATCCATAGCAGCCAGCAGTCACCACAAGGTCGCTTTCAAAAAGCCACTCTGAAGGTGATACTGTGTGCATGAATGTCTATAAGCTGGGGGATAAGAGGAAACAAGTGACAGCAGGTAAATTCAGGAAGTTTTATTTGAATATGTCGCAACTCATGTTTTACCACATTTAGTACTAAGGCCATTTACTGAATGTTCCCAGGACAGGTCTGTGGCTCAAGGAGGCAAAGTTTTAAGGAACATGAAGTGCTTTTAAAACCTAATAAACTCTTTTGGCTGGATGGAATGGCTCATTCCTATAATCCCAGCATTTGAAGGCCGAGGTGAGAGGATCAGTTGAGCCCAGCAGTTCAAGACCAGCCTGAGCAATATAATGAGACCCCTGTCTCTAAAAAGCAAGTAAAAAACCCCCAAAATAGCTGGGTGTGGTGGTGCACACCTGTGGTCTCAGCTACTCCAGAGATAGGATAAGGTGGGAGGATCATTTCAGCCTAGGAGGTTGAGGCTGCAGTGAGCCGTGACAGTACCACTGCATTCCAGCCTGGGTGACAGACAGAGATGCTGTCTCCAAAAAAAAACCAAAAAAACAAATCTCTTTTGCTTTCTTAGTCCTGCATGTTGTAAAAGCTTGGCACTAGCAGAGTCATCACACCAGGCCTACCTGGCTCCCCACAGCCACTTCTTTTTATTCTACCCATGCCCATCTGTCTCCCCAATTCCTGAGCATTTCCACCCTCAGACCCTTCTTTGCTCTGTCTGCCCCAGTAATTGGAATGCCCCTCTCATCTCTTCTCCCTCTTTACTCCACAGTACCTGATCTGTAGACTCTCGTTCAAGCATCCCTCCCCCAACAGGGCCACTGCCTTCCTACTCTGGTTTCCTGAAACATTTGTCATTTTGTCACTTAATCATTTACTACCTTTGTTGTTATTCCACTTCTTCATGCAACTGTATACTGCATCTTTGATGAGATCTTAAGATGCTCAAGCGCAACAAGTTGGAAACTCCTGGCAAGGTTTCCATTCTTGGTTTTAGAGCAAGCAAAGTCTGAAGATGTGCCAAGAGCTGCGGCTCACTTTGAAGCCCACGTGGGAGCCCAAAAAATGGAGAGGGAAAGAGAACAAGCCAATTAGCAGTGAAGTGACTTCAGTGCATACCATGCTGCAGGAAGTTGCTGGAGTTCCAGGGCAGGTTTAAAGACAGTTTAACCATAATGTTCATGTACGCTTCTTGTCAGCAGGGGATTAATTTAAAAGCAGATTTCTTAGATAAAATGAATAAACCTCTGTGAGTCTAAAGCTGCAGAAGTAGAAGTTAGGAAGTAGCCACTCTGTGACATTATGCAAGAGTTTAAATAGTTTTTTCCTGCTCTTCCCCTCAAATCAATTGCAAGAAAGTCACCTTTTGTTGGTTCTTGGGAGATGGGGAGAACCAAAGAACCCCAATGGTTCTTGGGAGATGGGGAGAATCAAAGAACCCAGAAAGAGGAGTTTGAAGGGGAGAAGTAACGAAAGCAAAATTTTGTCAATTTTACAATTTAGCCAGGATACCTCTACATGTTACCAGATCCTCACAGAGTGAAGAGACAGAAGATAGTGTTCGGTTGTAGTCCTACTTTCCCTTTTCAATGTATCTGAATATAAAGGACATCTTCAAGAATTCAATCTAGTTGGAAATTTCCATTAGTTCAGTTTTATACATGCCTACTATACTCACAAGTTTAAGAAAAAAGCAAATAATAATCTTAGAAGCTACAAGTACAACAATACTCATAACATTTATAAAAATAAAGCAAAATATTACATTTATACAAATAAAGCAAAATTTCAACAACTACTACCACCTTCACAAGGAAAATACAACTCCCATATAAACACTCTTAGCATAGCAGCCCCAATCCTTCCCCAGATCTTACATTAGGTCTGAGCTACTACTCACACACTGACCCTTGAAGATTTTATTAAACTAAGACAAGGAAGTTATATGCAAGTAATTAAAAAGGTTTTTACCTACAATTGTAAAAACTACTTGCTTAAATACAACAAATGGAAAGCTCTATTAACCAAAATATATCATTCCTCACACATTTTGGTTCCTTGGGGTTTTACTGCCTCCATTTCACCATATGCAACATTAAGTATGTCTAATTTTCAAAGCAGAAAATATAATTATTTCTTTTGTCAGTGAAAATCTTAGGTAGAAATAATCACTAATGTGAACGTTGCCATTCCAGGTTGTTAAATTCAAATGAATATAAATGCTGTTCTTTCTAAATTATCCTTCTAATTTGAGGCACAAAATGGCTTTTTGCCCTCACCTACAAGGCTTGCCTTTAATATTCTGTGAAAGATAAATTACATTATTATCTTAGGAAAGTCTGCTGAAAATCATTGAATTTTTAGTTCTAGGAGCTGCAGATATTTCTTGTTTGACAAAGTATATCAATATCTGTCACTGACACCAAGATTGGATTTTTAAGGCATTTGTGGTGCAAAAGAAACAAAACAAATTTTACCTCTGCATTCATCTTAAAGCAAAACCTCTAAATAAATCAGACCTGGCTAAGAACATACCTGAGGTCTTGGCTGGATTTAATTACACAAAGAATTGGCAAATACACAGTCATAATCCACAAGCAGACTGTGGCACTCCTCAAATCATCTCGACACTGACATGTCACACGCTGTTGATTTTCCAACACACTGGAGGCTGGAGCCATTTTGGAGCCAAAGTGGATGAACAAGTATGCAGGCCACCAGTGCCTCTCACTGATCATGGGCAACTGTATTCTAGATTTAGTCTTTTTATCATGGTTATGTAAAAATGGTTGAATAGAAATTAAGATGAGTACAAACAATAATAACATAAACACATTTATAGTTTGTTGAATGCTGATTGCATGCTGAGCACTACATTTGCTGTGCGTCTCATATTCAATTGATTCATTTGTTTGGAACTCACAACAACTCTGCGAGCTAGGTATGTTGCTCATTTCACAGATGAGGAATTTTATTCTCTATGGGAGACCTAGAGAAATTAAGTCACCTGCGCAAGGTTATAAGGATAGTTCATGTATCAGAAAATTATGTGAAGTAGTAAATGAAAATCTCATGGAAAAAAAGGGGGAGGTGGTATTGAAATCTAAAGAAATTTATCTGAATACTTCAATTCCATTCACTATAGTTTCGTATTTCCTTCAAATTTGGGAACGAGGAGACTCTAAGTACTAGTCTCCATCTTCAAATGCAGGTGCATGAGAAATGTACTTTTTCTTCTTTTCATAAAATTTAATAGTAACAATAATAGCAAATGCTTGTAAAGCTCTTATTTTGTGGCAGGCTCTATTCTAAACACTTTACTACTACTTACACCTATTTTACAAAGAAGAAACCGAGGCATAGACAGGTTTATTTGTCCCACGTCACACAGCTAGTAAGTGGAGGAGTGGGATAAAAAACTGGTGAGGCTATCTAGGACCTTTCTTCCCCTCTATCCTACTGTCCGGTGCACGAAAATCATTCTATTCTGCTGCAATTTATGGACACATGGAGTCCTGAGGGGCTGCCTCAGCTCACCGTCAGGACAGATTCTGCAGTCATTGTTCCCTGGGGTGGTGCTGCTTCCTAAGTTCCCCCTAGAGCAAGGCACACATCTTTCTAAATCTACCTGCCATCCCCTTGTTGTCCTATCCCTAATACTCAGCCCGTGTGCAAGAAGGGCATGGAGCCTCTCTCAGGGACACATCAGCCTCCAATCACTCTTTGCTTCTTCTCACAGTTAGAAGAATCTTATTTTTAGGGTCTATCCTCATGAATTTGAGATCCAAGTCCAAATATTACATCAGCTGCTAGGGGTACAAACAGGACGACCAAACTCCGAATTTCCCTGCCTTCATTTATATTTCAGCAAAGGCAGATAGATCTCTACTTCCAACTTATTCAGCTACTGGATTACCAAGAAGTCTGGTGAAATGTCACCCTGTCACTGACACACGCTGTAGACCCCTTTGGATCCCAGGAGAGAGGTTTGATCTGATCCAGTTTCCATAGAAAACTAAAAGAAACAAAGAAATTTATAAAAAGCCAGGCCTAGAGCGTTAATCAAAGATCGTCAGATGCATGCATATCTTAGTCACTGATACTCCAATTTTGTTGTTGCTGTTGTTGTTGTTGTTGTTGTTGTTGATTTGAGGCAGGGTCTCACTCTGTTGCCCGGCCCAGGCTGGAGTGCAGTGGTGTGATCATGGTTCACCGCAGCCTTGACCTCCTGGGCTCAATGATCTTCCTGCCTCAGCCTCCCAAGTAACTGGGACTACACAGATGCATGCCACCATATCCAGATAATTTTTGTAATTTTTTTTTTTTTTTGTATAGACAGGGTTTTCACCATGTTGCTCAGGCTGGTTTTGAACTTCTAAGCTCAAGTGATCCACCCACTACAGCCTCCCAAAGTGCTGGGATTACAGGTGTGAGCCATTGCACCCAGCCTAACACTCCAATTTATAGTGGTTTCCATGGAAGAGGGAGCATGCTTCTATCTCAAAGCCAAGAGCAGGTTAAAGAGACTTAGAAACATGCATTGGGAATAGACGCAACATTATTGTTTCCTTTGAAATGTTTGTATTTTGGGTTATATTTGAATTATAAAACCGTTACTTGTTAAGGGTTTCTTTGAGGAAAACTCCACCATCAGTGCATATTTTAATTCATAAGTATCACAAAAACTTCTAGCATCCTGTCTTACTTTGCCTAAAGGACTATGCAATTCTTGAGGTTTCTGTTTTATCCAACATACTGGAAAAATGTCAATCCATTAGACATTAACCAAACAATGATCTACAGTTAGAGGCTAAAGTATTCCTGTAATTAAATCCTGAACAAACGCTATACAGTAAAAGAACTTTTATCATTCAACACAATACAAATTACAGTAGACTTTTTCTAAAATGTATACTTAGGGTTTTATTTTCTCATCTTCATTCATGAGCCTCAGATATGCAACATTTGATAGAAAGAAACCTTCTTGTATGTATCAATTTATCCTGGGCTCATGAACTGATTTTTCATTCCTTAGAGTTGCAGAGATAAGCAGGCTAATTACATATAGCTTCTAACAAGTCCACTAAATGCATGAACCTTAGAATCCCAACTCTGGCAACTGTGGGAAGTTACTTTCTTCAATGAGCCTTAGTTTCTTTGGTTGTAAAATAAGCTCTTGTAAGTATGCAGAATTCTCACAGAATTACTTGAGGTTAAATAAGAATATAGATGTGGAGTTTTTAGCACAGTGCCTGGCATATAGCGTGGCTCCTCACATAGAAGCTAATACACACACACACACACGCACATACACACGCGCGCGCGCACACACACACACAATTCATGTAGAATAGCAACACAGAGAACACTAACTTCACCATTTCTTTTTTCTGATGTAGCCGTTTTAACAATCTGCCCTCTTGGTCAGTGGGTTTGAGGACAAGTGCTATATATTCAAATAAACACATCATAGAGGCATCTGGGCTCCATGATGATAGTGCCGATGGTAGCAACAGTCTAAGCTCTTACCTGTGCCCTATGATAGAAGTACCAAGAGTAATCCTATCTTACAAATGAGGAGACTGCATAGCTGGTATATGGAGCAGCCAGGATTGCAACCCACACGATTTTGATGCCATATTATCCACACTTAATATCCACAAAATGAAATTTCCATTGTATCCTGTCCATAACCCAATTCTTGGGGTAATACAGGTACAAGCTACTAAAACAAAAACCAGGGAAGTCTGCCATTCAGTCAACTCTCAAGAATCATGAAGTGATGGACTCCATTTAGACAGTCTGCCTCAACTTCCCTCAAACCACACAGATTTATTGAGACCTGAACAGGTTAATTGTGGGCTCTATCTACCAGACCATGATGTATTTTAGACACACAGAAATTATTTATTTAATCTGAATATGAAATAACATTGAAGACAACTTAAGAATTACTGTTGTCACTGTATTCTGGGCATTTTCCACTTAACACTACTTATCTCAAAGTGCTTTTACTTATCTCAAAGTGCTTTTAAGTGGGTGCATACAGTTTTTAGCCATTTTGACATGGTTGTGGTAGCAGTATTATTTTTTACAATGTCAGAAAGAATGCTTAATAAAACAAGTACCACATAACAACTCTACAGTCATGAATAGGGAGAAGGACATATAAAGTTTATTCATTTCTATCATTAATTGTCTTAAATTGAGCAAATTAGTGAGATTCTATATACCTGCGACTTATAGCTTCCATTTACTAAAGTCCTAGTATGTGTCAAAGCAGTTTTCATTCCTCACAGATATGTTATGAGCTAAATATCATTAACTTTCCCTTTCAAAGATGAAATAAGCTGAGGTTCTCGAAGATTAACTTGCCTTAGGTCACCTAGCTCATTAGGAGGCACAGGTGGGACTTGAACCCAGTTCTGTCTGAATTCAAAACCTACAAAATGTCTTTCTGTCACATCAAGCTGCTTCAATGAGATGCTAGAAAATCAGGACAGTGAGCAAGCTGGAGATAAAGGAAGATTTGGAGGAAAACGGGAAGTGTGATCCTCACACACAGACCCTGCAGATTTCAGAGCATTTTACTCCATGATAAAGGCTTATCCTGACAAAAAAGATGGAGGACACAGGCTGATGCCCTGGCTGGAGTGAGGGCCCAGTCTGGGCTTGACCTTCCTGGAGAATTGTGGACTTGAATTTTCGAAGAGAGACAGTTTCCAGTGGAAAAAAATGGTGGTTCCACAAGACACCGAACACCACGCAGCACTCTGGGCCTGGGGCTGCCAGTCAAGAAAAGCATCCACAGGCTCAGTCAACCCCGAGACACCTCCACCTTGAGGCAGCAAGATCCAATTTTGTGTTTCCTTTTTATGTTCACTGATCTTTGTAAACTCAGGGCAGATCAAGGTGTCTGTTACATTCTGGATTAAATTACTTCTTAAAGACAACATGTAAACAGATGCCCTGGAAGTAGCTTCTTTGAGGAGAAGCTTGGGTTACTCCTCACATTGGAGCTCTGGAACTCCTACCCCATCTCATCCATCTAACCTCATCTTCCTTTAATCTCCATCTTCTTTATCCTCACTCAACCTTTCCCAACAATGTCATGAGAGAAAAGGTGAATGGAACAGTAGTGTATGCTTTTGGTGAGCAGAAATGTCATGAGGCCTGGGCAGAGAGGAGATGACAGCAGTGATTTTGAAAGTGTGTAAGTGGTAAGTTAGCCCCTCCACCTGCATAAAACTTCCTGGAGAAGCAACATTTGGGGTCACACGAGGGCAGAACAACGAAACGCGCAGCATTATATAATGCTGCAGAATGGATCCTTTGTTGAGACTATTACAGCTTTGGGAATTCACCGGTAAGACTATCAGTGGTCCCACCCACTGTTCTCCAAAGGACCAAAGAAAAAGCAATTGCTATGTCACACAGGGTGCCATAGGTAGGGCCAAGGGTTTGCAGTAGAGATGGGCAAGTGGTGGTTACAAAGTAAAGAGGAATATCCTCAAGGAACATCCCTGGGGATGTTCAGCAGCAACCGGGGAATGTCTGTTTTCAAAGGAAGAAGCAAAGGCAATCGTCCCACCATTCAGCTCATTAAAGGCATCTTAGCAGCAATTATGTCCAACCTGGATATTGGCATTTGCTGGAAACTTAGAGTCTTGACAATTTTTACCAACATTCCCCATGGTAAATTAAAATTAGTTGTTAATATTTTGGCAAAAAGATTTGTCCCTCATAGTGTCAAAATATGCCCTTTAAAGAAAACTCATCCATCCCATGTACTTCCACGAATACACACTAAAACAGAGGTTGGTCTTTGGGGCAGGCACATTTAGAAAGCAAATGTCTATTCCTATTGTCTCCTGGGGTGTGGGCAGGTGGTCCCCAAGAGAGAATAAGGGCAGATATTTGCTTTATGATGGAGACCTGGGACTCAGGCATCTATCTGCACTTGCCCTGGTATGATATCTGGCAGGTGTTCCCAGTTGCCTGGCTCCAGGTCTGCTAGAAGACACCCAGGAGGTTGGATGCTGGCTGCTGGCACACTCTAGGTAGGCAAGGCCATGCTCAGACTTCCCTGCTGCTGGGCCTGCTGCTTGCAGCTTCTGTTTCTGGTGCTGTCTGTTTCCATTGAAGTTAACATATACAGTAAATTAGTTTGCTTAATGAGCAACATTAATGCATTGATTTATGTGAAAATGTGACAGCATTTGCTTTACCCCATCATGTCCTTTACCCCATCATGCCTAGTTTATAGGCAGGATGGCCACCTTACTCATTCTCTGTCCATTGTACATCTATTTATTGAGTACCTACTGTGTGTTTAGGTCTAGACTGGACTCTGAGGAAGGCATGCAAAACACTCAGAGGCTTCCACTCTCACTGAAGAGGCAGGGTTTGCACACATAAGGAAAAGGCAACTAATGACTGCAGGGATGTGCCCTGAGCAATGCTGAAAGGCTGTGACAGAATTCACCTACAGGGGAAGATGGTGAGGCATCAGTGTGAAGGAGGGTGGTTCAGAGTCACTGGGGTTGAGGCAATGCCATCAAAAGAATTCTGAACAGTGAGTGTAAAGGCATGGAGTCTGCAGCACTGTATAGGAATAATGAGTTATCTACAGGGGCTCAGAGTGGAGGATGCATTGGAGGAGTTGGCTACAGATCAGCCTGCAACGCAGGCCGGAAGCATCTTGGGAAGTGCTGTGCTTCAGGTTTGAACTCAATCATGCAGGCTGGGGGTCAGTTAACATTTTCTGTTAAGAGCCAGATAGTAAATACTTTTGGGCAGTCTCTGCTTCTCAACCTCTCAACTCTGCCTTTGTAGGGCAAGAGCAGCCATAGACAATACGTAAACAAATGGGCATGGCTGTGTTCTAATAAAACTTTATTGAGAAAAACAGGCAATTTGACCTGGGGCTACAGTTTGCCAATCCTTATTATAGGTGATGGGAAACCTCCTAGGACTTTCAAGCAGGGGATTCTGACCTGACACAGTGAGTATATTACATGTCACAGTGCTGCTAATCAGAGGATATAGTGAAGGGAAAGGAGGTGGGAGGCAGAAGGACGGGTCAGGGAGCAATAACGGCAGGGGTGTGCATTTCTGATGCCTCTGTGAGTCTCACTCTCTGGTACACTCCTCTGTACACTCCTCTGTACACTCCTCTGTACACTCCTCTGTCCCTCTGCCCTCAGCACATTGACTCATAGCCACACTTCACTTGGAAGTTCTACAAACTAAGGCATCATTCTCAACCCAGTTGCATTTTCTAAAGTGCATTTTGGCAAAGATGTCTCTTAAATTAATTAAGTATAGATCAGCACAAAGGTAACTTGTAAATTTGACAGGATGTAGGAGATGAAAAGGATGGCTTGTAAAGAAAAATGTGGAAAATCAGGGTTTGATTAAGGTAAAACAGAGACCAGCATGATAAATGAGCACAATCAGCCCTTTTATCTTTTAATATTGAAGTGAGAAGAAGGACTTGGATCAATGCCCCCATCAATGACTAACTCTTCCCTCTCTTCTCAGAACAACACTCACTTGCTAAATGTGGAGACAGGGGGGAAAAAAATCCTTTCTTAGGCATTTTTCTGAAGAGGGTTTCCAAACAGAGGCCCTGGCTGCCAGTCCTACTTTTATGAACACATGAAAATTCCGTGGCAATTAACAAAATCCATCTGCGTTAATGTGTTGAAGTTTCTGCAAACCCAGAATTAAACTGAACATGCCAATTCTAAATCAATGATTATGGGGAATTGTGCAGCAAGTCTTCGTAACAGGACAAAGGTCATCTTCGGCACAGCTTGAGTAGAAACCAAGGTTTTGGAGTAATGAGGCTTTATAATAAATGAGGACCTGCTTTTAATTTTTTAATCGCTCCAGTATAGGTTGCCCCTATCTGAAAACGAACTATGTTCCAAAGTTTTCAGTGCAATTTGGATGATATTTTCTCTCGGGAGCACGGTATAGATGTGGGTCAGTTCCCAGGCTAGCCCTTCAGTGTTCATTTGAACCCAAAGAGAAATGACAAAAAAACAGTAAGAAGCAATGGCTTTGCAGTACTAGTAATTAAGCAAATCAAATACAGTTTTAAGGTTAGAAAATCTTTTATTTTCAAGTTTTCTTAAAAATAGAGAATTTAAGGAAATACAAGAGATACAGAGATTCATTCTGAGGTTCTTATCAGTTGCAGCGCTGTCCTCCTACCTGCTCATTTGACACAAGACACACTGGCTTTCTTGAAAACTTCTATTCTTTGAAGACTCCAAGCTTGTTCTTAACTGGGCCTTAATGGTTGCTGTTGCATCAGTCAAGAACACATTTCCAAGTGAGTTTTAAATGCCTACATCCTTCTAATGATCAAGGTTTCTTAGAGAAGCACCCACCATGAGTATCTAAAAGAGACCCTCCCTATCCTAGTCAGCATCTGTACTGTTACACTGGGTCAGTTTCTTCACAGTTTTTATAAAAATTTTATTATTTATTTTTCTTTTGATTTATGTGTTTACTGTATGTCTCCTCCATTTGGATATAGGTTTCATGCAAGCAGGGACTTTGTCTTCTTCATGCCACAAGCGTTGAATTTTATATGTATAAAAATGGGTATAATTTTAAACTATAAACATTATTATATTAATATGGATATGTTATATATTAATATAGGTATATGAATACATAAAACATACATATTAATATAGATGTGATATATATATATATATAGACTCTTGCCTGGACCTTGAGGGGTTATATAGTTGCTTTCCAGGGTTGTGCAATTTGGGGGCAGGATTTCTCTATTTTCTCCAATTTAATTCCAAAACCAGTGGTGGTCAATTATTTGATAGAGAGACTCATGCTGAGAATCATTATTTTAATGTTCATTGACAGACACCAAAATAGCTTGGTTCCTCATAAATGAAATAATCTGCGGTCGAGAGAGAGAGAGTTCTTCCTTTAGTCCATGAGTCAAATTTGAAAGAGAGATAGAGGAAAGTGAGTTTTTTAAAAGTTTATATATGTATCAATAAGGAAAAAGAGTATAATATTGATTCAACTAACTGTATGTCTGTAAAAGCACAAAAATGGAGATCAATAGGTGAAAGCAAAATTTCCCAGAGAAAAAAATGCAAGCACTGATGACAGACCAAAATACTGTCACAGGCCTCCAGGGGGTGCCACCAGCACAGCACATAGTTGTCATTTTACATGGAGTAGGAAAGGATATGCTAATAGGAAGCAAAGAGCAATTAACAAAAACATTTATCAGAAACCTACCATGAAGATTGGGCAACATGGGGAGACCCCATTTCTTAAAAAAATATATATATATACATGTATGTGTGTGTGTGTGTGTGTGTGTGTGTGTGTGTGTGTAGTTAGGAGTCTATAATAAGCAGATTCTGTGTGTGTGTGTGTATATATATATATATATATATATATATATATATATATATATATATACTGGCACATGCCTGTGGTCTCAGCTACTCTGGAGGCTGAGGTGGGAGAGTCTCTTGAGCCAGTGAGTTTGAGGCTGCAGTGAACTGTGATCATGCCACTGCACTCCAGCCTGGATAACAGAGCAAGACCCTGTCTCAAAACAAAAACAAAAACAAAAACAAAAACAAAACACTACCATGAACCAAGAACTTGGCTAAGGGTTTTTATATATAATCCTTACAACAAATCTTTTGAAGTTCATATTCTATTATCTTTATTTATCTTAATGAGGAAACTGAAACTCAAAGTAGTTTAATCAAGAAAGGATAATTCTGGGTTATGGATCCAGCTTTAAATCAAAGTTTGCCAGGATTTGTATTTTTTTCCTGTTTCATTGCTCCAGAAATGACATACATTAGTTAGGTATTTACACTTAAAAATCTGAACATAAAAAATTTACAAAATAAATAATGGGCAAGTTTGACTGGACATTTTCTTTTCGGAAAAAGCAAGCTTTTGCTTGGTAAAATTGTTTTCATTATAATAGTGACTGATTTTCTTCGGGTCCATAAGAATGACTTTAATTACAAAGCAAGTGTACTGCGTACTGTGGCTGTGTTTCTCAACTGTCTTCTGGAATAAATGTTAGAGTGAGGAGTCTGTAATAAGCAGACTCTGTTAGCAAGTTACAGTGTCAGTGTCACATCATAGTTCTTTCCTATTTTCATGGTAAGTGAACAAATAAAATAGCTGAAAAATTATACCCAGAAAACACAAAGCAGGAAAAACGAAAACATCAAACAGACCATTCTCCCACCATAACTTGGGAAAGTTACTTCTCTTTTCATATCTGTATCCACAAGGATTGAACACTCATTGTAACAGGCAAGATGGAAGCAAGTAACTGGATCAATCCTAAAACAAGGTACCTATGGACATTTTATTTTATCTACTCTTAGTCTAAAAATGCGTGCTTAAAAATGAAGCCACCTATTTTTTGGTTTTCTAAGTCCCGTTTCTTCCCCTCTGTTTATTCAGTTTTGTATCATTTATTCCCATGCTTTACTGCAAAATGCAACTCAAGCTCTTTCAAAGAAACTAGGACAGAAGCGAATGCATCATTTTGACAGTGGAAAATGACAAAACATCTTTCAGAATCTCTCCATACATGGCTGAAAAATGAGCCGCATCAACCACAAAGTCTAATACCAAGCAAAGCCTAGTGAAAACAAGTGAGCCCATTCAGAATATATCGAGGAAGACAGCACAGAATGTTTGACTGCTAAAAAAAAGAAAGAAAGAATTGTTTCTTTGTTGATTTGTAAACAACGAGCAAAATGAATAAGTAATACTGCAACTTAAAGATTTCAGTTAATTACTTATTTACCAAAGTGTGACTACAAAATGATGATCTTGCAGCTTTTATTTCTAAATTAATTTCTGATTGCTTATTTTTCTAAAACAAGCAGTGTGAAAAACTTAAAATCTATCTAAACTAGCGAAACATGCATATGATGCATGTAAGACAAATTCACACTATAGCCCTTTGCTCTTAACATTATATTTTACTTTAAAGAATCTTAAAAATGATTTTAAATGTTTACATAATTATGAGGTTTATAAATATCAATATAAACATTACAAATAAGGTTTTAAATTTAATTGTAGAATCAATAAAAACAATTAGAAATTTCAGTAATAACTGCTATAATTTCAGAGGAAATTCATCACTAAGAGCCTAATTTGTGCAATTAGAGGACTCTGGAGATAAAAATATTAGGAGCAATGAGGTTGATATTACCAGTACTAATCAATGTCATAGCCCTCTTTCTCTGCTGGGCCTTCAGAGAAATTAGATGATGTCATGTGACAAATCATCACCTATGAAATATGAGTAAAAATGACAATGTCATTTCAGGACCAATGTAGTGCAAATCCTCCTTGTGATTCTCCAGGATGCTTTTCTCCTGCATGGTTTACTTAATCATAGAACAACAAGAGTTACTGGGTCTAAAAGAAAAATAAATTAGGATGAAAAAAGGAAACGCAAATCTAAGAAAACACAGATAATTTTCCCTTTAAAAACTGGAAGGTGTTCATTAAGTTTGAATAAGGCATGAGTCTTAGATACTTAGAGATGGAGAAGCACTTAGAGGTCATGAAATGCAACATCTCCAGTTACAGACGAGAACACAAAGGCTCAGGTTATATTTCATGTCTGCTTCAATGTCTCAGTACCATGAACAATTAAGTTCCTATGCATAAAAGGTAAAAGGTTTTGCTTTATATAAGTCAACATCTAGCCAAGTTCCTTTCTCTGCATTAGTTGCTAGGAATTGGTATTTAAATATGTGATCAGATACTTGTAAGTGTGCAGGGCCTTAAAGCATGATATCTCTGGCTTTATCTTAGTATTTTTTTGGAAATACTTATTTTCCCATTCCTAGATTTTCTCACTTTCTGTCTTGTCATACTGTACTTTTATTATAAACCACTTCAAATCCTTTGTGCAATTAGCGAGGTATAAATAAATTAATAAACAAAATTAAGTAATTTCAAAGCCCCTTCCAATTCTGATATTTTATTTTCTAGGGACTAGGGGAGCTAAACATTTTAGGTTTGAAATTTGCAGCTAATTTCCCCCCAATATGTAAAGCAACCAACCAATCAAGAGTGTTGGGTTCTGTGCTGGGGCACCAAAATGATGTTCTAAATCTTATACCCCACAGGCCCACACTCATGTTATCAGGGTTTTCCTTTTTTAGAGACAGGGTCCTGTTTTGTTACCCAGGCTGGAGTACAGTGTCATGATCATAGTTCACTCTAACCTTGAACTCCTGGGCTCCAGCAATCCTCTCACCTCAGCCGCCTGAGTAGCTGGGACTAAAGGCAGGCACCACCGCAGCTGGACAGATTTTTTAATTTTTTTGGAAATGAAGTCTCACTATGTTGCCCAGGCTGGTCAAAATCCTGGACTGATGTGATCCTCCTGCTTTAGCCTCTGGAGTCTCTGGGGTTACGGGCTTGAGCCACTGTGCCCTGCCTATCAGGAAATCACACTGCCTTCATCCAAGAGTGTGATTCCCTCAGGGATGTATCATTGAATAATCAACAGGTAAGCAGCTTCTAGAGCCAGACTCCTTGAATTAAAATCTGATGAACTCGGCCATTTACAAAAGTCTTGACATTGAGCAAATGACTTAACCCCTTTGAGCCTCAGTTTTCCTTATGTCAAGAGGGCATGAAAAAAAAAAAACAGCATTGCTATCAGGGTATAAATGAGATCATACAGAAACTATTTAAAAGTAGCTCTTATTGTTAATGGAAGAGTATGAAGCACCATGAAAAGATGAAGACTGAGTGACCACAGAATTAATAGTATTTTGCTCTTGGAAAAGCCTAGAGGCTTGTTTCCGACTGCTCCTCATCAGTAGTTGGTGGCTCTTACAGCACTTATGATCAACTGTGTAGAGTGGGAAGCAAATGGACAGATATGAATCAAACTCTTTTCTCCCCTAACATCCTACTTACGCCTTCTAGACTGGTATCAATGGATTGCCTATTGATTTTGGACTAAAAGATGAAGGCATCTAGTGACTAACGCTTCACATGACTTGATCTTCAGAACTATTGGTGGGGAAGGGGGAGTAGTGTTCTTTGATGATAGTCATCATTGTATGGTACCTGTGGCCAGAGAACAATTTAGTCCTCATGGCACAGGTTTGATGCAAACTTCTAACTGTCAGAGATGACAGATGAACAAGGCTTAAATTGCTGATAGAACACAAATCCCAAACAAAGGAAATGGGAAGGTTGCCGATGTCGAAAGCCAGGGCTCTCCTGATGAATAACTGTGGCAGAGCTCTTTCTCCCTAACTTTGACCCAAGTAATCTATGCAAGACAAATATATGGTCACAATGTATGGCCTGAAAGCCTTAGTATCATCATTATGAAATGAATACAACTGAATTCCCTAAGATAAAACTATCCTTCTCTTCCATTAGGAAAAAAATATATGAGTCTCAATGGTAAAACCTTACCCTATGTGAACTTCAGTGAAGGCCTGTTCATATGGAAGTGGGAATCAAAGTAGATTTTGCATTTGGCAGTTCGAGGCCTGAGTCACCCGGTGCTGCTCTGTACTAGTATTTCAGCTGGAGAGTCCCTGCATTACTCCCTTCTTTCCACTGTACTCACCATCCAAGCTTGAGCACCCAACAGGTACTCAGGAAAGGCTGATAGATGAGCTGAAGTGAGGCTGAAAAAGATATAATTCCCTCTGGCCAGAGAAAGATAATTTTACACATCACAGACTGGCAAGGCTTATTGAGTCTGAAAGCTCACAAAATAAAAGAAAAAAGAAAGAAAAAGAGGGGGAGGGAGGAGAAATCTAGGAAAACAAGTAATTTTAAGATTTTTTTTAAAAGAGTTATATTTTAGGTTTCCAACAGAGAAAAATCTACATTTTTCCCCAATTGGTGTTAGTATGTTTGTATCATAATGCACTATTTAAATCTATGTGTGTAATACCTGTGTTTTTAAAATCATTTTTGATATTAGAACAGAAATATTTTCTAGGATAGAATGATTCCAAATTCAAGCTTCCAGTAAAGGCAGTAATATTAAAAACAAGCAAGTCTAAATAGGTGCTGTTGACCTTCTGGACTGGATCATTCTTATGGTGGAGGCTGTCCTGTACACTGCAGGGTATGTACCAACATCCTTGGCCTCTACACACTACATGCCAGTAGCACCATTGCCCCAGTTTTGGGAACCAAAAATGCTTGACATTTACCACATGTCCCTTGGACAGCAAAACTGTCCCTGGATCTAGATGATAATTACATCTCTCATATCAAAGAAGAGTGAGAACCAGTGTGTGTGTGTGTGTGTGTGTGTGTGTGTGTGTATACGCATGTGCATGTGCGTGTGTATGTCTGCAATCACATCACTCATGCATTTATAGATTCACATAAATCAGGGCTAAATTATCCCCAATTATTTACTAGACTATCCTATTAATACATTTCTGTGAAACACTGTTTTAAATATATGTAGAACATTTAAGTGCCAAGCTCTGTGTGAATCAGAGTCTAAACCACAGGTCAAAAAGAACAAAATGGCAGTTCTACAGTGGATTAGCATAGGATTCATTGTATAACCCTGAGAACAAGTCTCATATTTAAGAAACAGTTTGATCACTGAAAGGCAGGAAGCCATGGTGTGCCTAAATGTACTGCAGAAATAAACGGCTTTCCCTTTTTCTTTAAGAGGGCAAGTATGATTGCTGTTCTCTGCATAATCCTGGCTGTGCCCCAAGAGGGGAAGGAATTGGCCAAATGCTCTACACCTACAAGCAAACACCTTCACCAAGGAAACAGTGGCTCTTCTGTACTATATACTTTTTGGAATAACGTATTAAATTTCTCCAAGCTTTATTGTCTGCGCAATGGGACAATATAACTTTCAGGGTCATTGTGAGGTTCAAATGTAATTGTAGTGACTGTGCCTGATACAAAAGCACTTAATAAAATTCTTTCAAAATCTTAAATGTGTGGAACAAATAAATCAACAAATAGAACTTTTAATCCGCTGGGACAGCAATATTTGAACTTGCACTGATGGAAAGGCCGGAATAAGACACTTTTGAAGCCATCTAGAGAAAGCAAAAGTGCTCTTGAATGGACACATAATCTACGTACAAAAGGACATATCTCAACAAAAAGGAAGGAGCATTCTGCAGAAGAAAGTTGTGTGAATCACATTCCACTGTAATTCAACTCCTGGGTATGGTGCCTTATTCAGTCACAATCCATCTCCTGTTCAGTTGGCCTGAATTTCTCTCCACAGCTTAGTGAAGAATGGCAAGCAAAAATCCTCCTTATACCAGAGATAGGCATTAATTATATTTAAATGGAATTATTACAGACACATGCCCACAGATTAGAAAGGCTTATAAAATTTTCCTCTTGTGAGAATGTGAAATATATATTTGATCTTCTTCTCTATTTCCTAACATATAGCTTCTAAAACCCTTATAATTTCCAGAGTGATGAGTATCTTTTGTATGTGAATGAGGTGGCTGGGGATCCCTAGATAAATTCAGGTTGGGGGCTGGTCACCAGAAGACCAAAGCATGATTAGAGGATTGGAAGTTTCAGCCCCAAGCCCCAACTTCCTGGTAGGGGATAGGAGCTGAAGGTTGGGTGCCTCACTAATGGCCAATGGTTTAATCAATCATGTCTACATAATGAAGTCTCCATTAAAATCTAACAGGACTGAATTTGAAAGAGCTTCCAGATAACTTGAACATGTGTAGGTACCTGGAGGGTGGTGCGCCCACAGAGGGCATGTAAGCTCCACTCCCCTTTCCCATACCTTGCCCTAACACATCTCTTCCACCTGGTTATTCATCTGTATCCTTTGTAACATCCTTCATAATAAACTGTAAATGTAAGTAAGGTGTGTCTCCAAGCTCAGTGAGCCACTTCAGCAAATTAATAGAACCTGAGGAAAGGGTCGTGGGAACCCTGATTTATAGCTGGTTGGTCAGAAGCACAGGCCACAACCTGAGCTTGCTATGGCATCTGAAGTGCAGGGCAGTCTCGTGGGACTGAGCCCTCAACCTGTAAGATCTGACACTATCTCTAGGTCAGAACTGAATTGACGTAGAGGACACCTAGCTGGTGTCTGCTGAAGAATCTGCTGCAAAACTGATCTCTTAGTGTGTGGGGGGAAACTCCCACACATCTGGGGTCTCAGAAGTGTTTTGTGTTGACGGTGTTGTGACAGTATAGTAGGAAAAACTGAGTTTATTTTTCCAAATCCTTACATCTCTCATATATTTGAAGAGCGAACAATGATTTGATGACTCTGAATGAAACCAATTGTGAGGAACAGCTGAAGACCAAGTTCCACTGGAATGATACTAGGGAGAGAACCCAGAGTCTGCCTCTAACTCAAAATCATTTTGTTTCATGAATAAGGCAAGTCACTCCTTATCCATTTATTTCACATTGTTGGTCCAAGTGCTCTGTACCTCATGAAGGGTGTTGTTAGGGCAGAAAATGAGGAAACAAGCCTCCTCCTCATTCACTGCATTCCAAGTTCACCAGCCTCTTGCTGTTCCTGAAAACTCTGGGCCTCGGGGACTTTGCACCTGCTATCCCCTCTATTTGGCATGATGCTCTGTTCTCCAGGTATCTGCATGGAAAGTCACCACAGTGACACCTTTCAGAGCTACCTAATCTAAGACCTTAAGCTCAGTCTTTACCCCTCCTATGCTTCCTCTGAGTCCTCCCCAACTTAATTTCTTCTCATTGATTAATGTCTTAGCATTTTCACTTTATAACATTGTATGTTTTATTTGTTTATAATTTGTATTATCTGTCTCCCGCACTAAAATTTAAGCTCCCCAATAATGGGGATTTTGTCTATTTCATTCAGCTTTTGCCTAGAAGAGTGCCTGACCCTTCAACCTATATCTGCTCTAAAAATATAGATGAATGTGAATCAAATAATATTAGAAAAAACATCATAACTTCCTCCAACTTTAAATCCTTCTTTGACTAGGAATGCTGCTAAGGGATGATATTGAAGACTGAAGATGAAGAACTTAAATGTGGTCAGTTTGAGACTTAGTTAGAGACAGGAAACTATTTTCATAGCACAAGTAAAAACACCAATGTCCAGCCTTATGTTCAAGTCCAATGTCTTAAGTAACACAGAAAATGGTGCCTGAAATAAGAAACGTGTTGATCCTTCTCACGAACCTTTTAGGATTCCACATAAACCCATTTGCTTCTACAGGGCAATTAGCATTTATTTGTCTTCGTCATGATGGGCATTGGGCTTTATCTTTAGCTCCACTTCTCATATATTTATCTTTAGCTCCACTTCTCATATATTCTCAGTAGATTTATATTATTATCCCCATTTTACAGATTGGTAAACTGAGACTAACAGAAATCATGCTCAGTAAGTTTCCTAAGTTTCCCAAGGTGATGCACCTGTGAAAGTTTTCAGATTCAAAATGTAGTTATCTGTGTTAAAAAAAAAAATGACAAAAAGAGCTGAGGAAGGTGATAAAGGGAAGGTTCTCATACATAAATGCCTGATAACAAAAAGTATCACACAAAAAACTGTGAAAACCTCAACCTTGGACAAAGGCCACTGCAACATTACTTAAAAAAAAAAAGAAACCCCAATCTTGCTTGTCACTTCGATGGATAAATACTTTGTTTTGGTTTCTGTTTGAACTTCTGGACTATAAGGTACTTCTGTGAAGACACATGCCCAGCAATTGCCTGTTCAAACTTACACTGGAGTCGCCCTTGGTACTGATCCTTGTAGCTAAGGATAATTACCTCAAAACAATTATGTAACCTTCTTCATTTTTTCCTTAAAATCCTTTGTCTTCCCTTACCTCCGTGAATACATACATAGTTTACTATGCCACAGGTTGTCCATTGCAATGCCGTTTCCTGAATAAATATCAGATTTTGGTGAGGCTTTGTTTGTTATTTAAGTTGACACATCTTAGGAGTATGTTTTCCACTTATTTTTACCAGGACAAACCCTATTCCTCCTGTTAACAAGCTTCAATATTTTTTCCAATAAATCTCTGTTCTGCCATTTTCTGGCTTCAAGCAACTTACCTCATGTGTGTGACCCTTTGTTTTCCTCTCCTCTATGTGGAAGCGATAATAATATCTATGGCTTGCGAATACCCAACAGATAGTAACTCATAATATCTCTCAGCCTCTCTGCCAACCCTCAACATTTCCTCAGGCCCAACTTCACTTCAGGAAAGACCTGAGACTCCCAGAGGCCATCCATCAGCCTGCATGCCTACCCTGCTTTGTATTTGCAGCATGAAAAACGTGCTAACATCAGCTATTGATTTTGATTAAATAGGAAGAAAAATAACCAAGAGAAAGGGAAATTAAAATATCTGAGTTTGAAAGAAAATGCCAAAGACATCAGAAGGACAGTAGTCTTTGTAGCATTACATAGAAAGGAAAATAGATAATTTATTTCAGGGCAATTTAAAAAAAAAGATTTTTTTTTCTCTTTTGAATGAAGCTGCCGCATGGCCTCTTTCTCTCTCTCAATGGAAATTTGAAATGGGAAAGTTTCCCAAATAATTTTAGATCAATCATGAGTTCATACGGTTTTGACATCATAACTCTTGTCATGTTACCATGCCAACAGGCAGAGAGGAGCTAAAAGCTTTCCAAAGATATGAAAATTACGAGCCTAGATGGGATTCAGTTCTCCACCGGGTGAACACTAACAATATTGCCAAACTATAAATAACGAGGGCTGCCATAGCACCCTCTCACCCACTCTCCCTTGTTTCTTTCATTGAGCACTGAAAATATGTGATCTATTTTGGAAACAAAACCTGAAGATCCACTTCCCTAAATGGATGCCCTGTTGCAATAGAAAGTGATGTGACTCTTTATTACTGCTCTTGGAATAAACCACCACATTAATCCAGACACCCGCAGCTCTTACTCCACTTGTAACCTAACTCCAGCATATCTAGTTTTTACTCCATTTGCACCTAGAGGTAAAGATGCGCACGTGTTTGAGTGTCTTTTCCCTGTCTTGTGAAGATCATGCCAAAGTGCCTAAAATAAAGGAGCACACATACCACAAATTAGAAGGAAATATACTTTGGCTGTTGTTGCTCTTTAAAATATCTCCAGAATGAAAATGCCAAATTTTCCAATGTGCAGTATGTTTATACTCACCACTCTTGCTTGTCATTTTGATTGGCTTTGTTTTGGTTTCTGTTTGAATTTATGGAGTATCAGGTACTATTACAGAGCACAGGCAGAAGCTGTATCTTCTTCTCTTTCCTTATTACAGTGCTGCACAGATGGTAATAAAATGTGTACTTCCTAGACTCTTTGCTGATAATGAAACGACGAACAAAGGTTCTGCTCCTTTGGTGTGGTAGACTGTTAACTTTGAACCATGACAATGAACTGTGCCTGCCAGTATTCATGTTCTTGTACGGTCCCCTCTCTGAGTCTGGTTGACCCCATGACCCGCTGTAACCAAAGAATGCTTTGGAAGTGATGCTGTGCCACTTTGGGGCCCAAGCTGTAAGAAGCTTTGGCATTTCCTGACTTTGTGTTGCAAGAATCCCAACTCACTATGTCATGGAGCAATGAGGTTTTCAACTTACAGCTCCAGCTGAGAACTGAGCCAGCAACTAGAACCAACTTGTAAGGCCCCCTTAGATGGGACCTCCAGCCCCAGTAGAGTTGTCCCAGCTGACACACAGCTGAGCTATCCTTGCTTAGCCTTGTTCTAACTACTAATTCAGGAGCAGACTTAGGAGCAAAAAAAGAAAATGGTGCTATTATAAGCCACAGCGTTTCAAGAAAGTTTGTTCCATAGCACTAAGGCATCATTAAGTATCGCATGTTTACTAAGAGGACAACACAGCTCTTCAGGCAAACAAATCTGAGTTCAAATCCTTCTGCTCTCACATTTTCGTGATGTAAGACAATATGTTAAAGCCATATTTCCCACTTCTGAAAAGGGGGATAATTATGAATACCAAATGTATCAGGGTTCGAAAGGCGAAAACGAGGTCATCCATGCAAAGTGCCTAACATAGTGCCTGCCTTAGGATGAGCAGGTGCCACGTAAGAGCTAGTGTTCATATTCTTTATTGAGGCACTGCAGAGATAAAGACCAACCTCAGAGAAAAACACCATTAATCCAGGAAATGAGATGTATATCTGAAACTATTAATAAACCATATAAGGGAATATGATGATAATAGTGATAATATTTTATATGTGTGTCTTGAGGAAGGGAAAATAAATTAGTTCAAAGAAAGTATATTTTTGCATGGAAGGTGAGGGGAGGAAATAGCTGACTATGTCTGTACATTTGCTTTTGAGTTTACAAAAAACACTGAACAAAGACATAGTGAGGTAAAATTCACGGTCAGACAGCCTTAGGTAGAAGGACAGAAACAGGTTAAGGATGCCAAAATGGGGCTGTCTCGCCTCCCCAGCATTATACATCTTTCAAAAGAGAAGAACCTGAATTCTTGGGCCAGTGTTTCTGCCCCAATATCTGCTAGACTACAGAAGCCATTTGTGTAAATGTCCTTGCTAAATTGATAGGACCCAGGAATAAGGCCAAGTAGTCCCACAGATGCATTAATCTTGGAAAGAAATAATGTTGTCAAATCACAGTTCAACCTCAAGTCTTTTCCCTCCCTGAGTAGTGATTTCACCACACTCCTAGGTCTCCCCCTCTGAGTGTGACTTTCAATTTTTTTTAGACGTTTACACCTAGATTTCACATTTAGCTTTCATCAAAGGATGAAAGGATGTCAAATTGCTTTCCTCACAGTAATTTACTGGCGCCCTCAATTCTCTGGTATGGCCTGCCACCTATTATTATTGTATCTAATACCTGACAGAATAAAATTCCTGGGGAAACCCTCCCAGTTGCAAATGGAAGGTGCTAATATACTTAACATAGATGCTGTGAACCCAGGAATCAGCTTGGAAACGGTTTTCCTCTTCTCCATATGAAGCAAAACATGCAGCCCCGTAGGTGGTAGCAATGGCCACCCTGGTCTATTCAGGGTATAGCAGAGGAGAATAACAGGCTGAGACTGAAATGACTAAGTTAGAATAGGTACAGTATTCTAGAAGGCCAGAAATATTTGGAATTATGTTTCAGAATTAAGACAGGCTCTTGAACACAATTAGCATAGATATAATTTCTTCCCCAAGGCATTTTTGAAAAGAGGTTTCAAGCAGCCTCATATCCGTGGCGTAGAAATAAGCCCCTGATCTAGTAAGATGTTGGCCTGGTGGTGAAGCAGGTTGACTTTGGAGGAGCCTTTCCTCTTGCTCTCCATTACTGCCCTCCTGCCATTGCTTGCTCCTCCCATTCCCATCTGAATTCCCTTTCTCTATGATGTTGTTCTCAAAAGCTGTTCATTCACCATGCCCCAAGAAAGGCATTAGTTCATGAGGGCATAAATGTTACTCCCCCTAGGAGTATGCACCTATTTACTGTAAGAATTTAAATCTTTCACATGTAGTAACAGTAGAATATCAGTCGCTTTCACGGGTGGTGGGAGTGCTTTGGTCACTTTCAAATCGTGCCATCTAGTAAGTTGTTTCTACCTCCTCCACCTCCTCCAAAGCTGTCTTGCTCTTCCAGATAAATGTATTCACTGGTCAATAAAACCACACTTCTGGCATGGAATATATCTTAGAAACCACGAAGCCAAACAATACCTTGAACAGAATTTTAAAACCCAAAAAGTGTTTCCAATTTAATTGATCACACACAGAGATAAATGCTTTATTTCAACAATCCCTTGCCAAGAGTGAAAGGAAAAGCAACCAAAGGAAGACAGAGAAGGCAGGAGAAAGCATGGTGAGTTCCTTACCACCACTGTTTAAGTTATAAGCTAAAGATTCAACCAAAGTATCTTTATCTGTCTCTTTGTGGTCTCCTTAAGTTCTCATCTACAGGTAGTTTACTTCTGTTCTTCTCTCAATTTATTTGGAAACATTGCTATGTCTGTAACAAGGATTTTAAAAGGAGGGTGAAACAAACCTGTAATTTCTTTATTTCTGACCTCTTTCTTTTGACAGCTTTATTGAAATCCAGTGGATGGAAGGACAGTCCTCTCTTTAGCCATGTTCTTATGCAAAGTGCTTAGCGAATTGGCTTAATCAGGAACAAATGCATGTAATTTGCTGTCCTGGAATTTCAAAAGAGCCATCTTTAGAGCATGGGGCTCCAAAACAGGCACAAGAAATAGTTGGCTTAGTTTGTTGTTCCCCCCAAATATTGAGTTCCAATCCCTGGCCAGCTACCTAATAAATATGTGCTCTTCTTGTTCACATTAAGATTTTTGTTGTTGTTGTTGTTCTTGTTAATTTAGTCACTTAAACTGGATTTAATATTTGTTGGTGGTGCACAAGGAAAGCCAGCATAATGTAGTCATTAGGTTTGGTCCCTGAAGTCAACAGTCTGCACTCCAAGTAATGATGTCTCTTAATAGACGGTGTGACCACAGACAAACTGCTTACCCTGAGCCTATTTCACCATCAATTAAATAAGGGTAATCATAGTATCTGTCTCGTAGGGCTATTAAGAGTAAAAATGTGATGATTTTGAACCCTTTCTTTCACACAAATGGTCTCAATAATAGAAGGGGTAGGTGGAAGATCAGTAATGAACTCTGGAATAGCACTGGAACAACGAGGGGATTCAAAATTAAAAAAAGAAGAGTCATGCCATGTAAACACTTGAACTTCAACTCTCTAAATAAGGCAAAGACAAATAACTAATATACAGATATCGAGGGACCATATGAAATGGAATTTTTTACCAAACAGGTATTTTTTCCTTGTATATCTTTATTTTGCATGGGGAGATTGTTTATGTTTTGCTTTTTGTGTTGTTTGGTTTTGTAGAGTTGAGGGTCTTACGATATTGCCCACGCTGGTCTTGAACTCCTGGCCTCAAGTGATCCTCCTGACTTGGCCTTCCAAAATGCTGGAATAACTCTCAGTCTCTTAAACACATCTGCCATTTCCTGAATGGACCACGGAGACCATTGCTACCAGCTACTGGGTTGCATGTTTTGCTCCATATGGAGAAAAGTAAAACTGTTCCCAAGCTGATTTCCTGGGTTGATAGCCACCACTGCACTCAGTCTATTTTAAAACTATTTAATGAAACAATTTTCTGTTCTCATGAATTTTGTGTTTTACGAAGAATGCCCTAAACAGTGGCCACTCTGTCAGCCTGGGTTCTGAGACCGAAAATGACCAACACATAGAGCAGGAATTTCAGCTACTCTAGATGAGCATGTGATATAAATAAGCTCTGTTTCTTTTTAATCGAAGTAAAATTAATATAAAATTCATCTTTTAAAGTAAACAATTCAGTGGCATTTAGTGCACTCACAGTTTTGTGCAACCACCACCACTTCTATCTAGTGTGAAAACATTGCCATCACTCCAAAAGGAAACTCCAGGCCTGTTGAAAGCATGTTTCCCGTTTCTTCCTTTCCTCAGCCCCTGATAACCACCAACCTATGTTATTTCTCTGTAGATTTGTCAATTCTGGATAATGCAATAAGGAATCATGCAATACAATAACCATTTGCTTTGGCTTCTTTTATATAGCATAATGTTCTTGAGTTCGTCCACATTGAAGTATATATTGGTTATTCATTCCTTTTTAATGGCTAGAGAATGTTACCACAATTTTTTATCCACTCATCTGTTGATGGCCATTTGGGTTATTCCACCATTTGGCTATTGTGAATAACACTGTGATGAATGTGTGTACCCGTATTTGTTTAAGTGACTATGTTCAATTCTCTGGAGTATATACTTAGGAGTGGAATTGCTGGGCTATACAGTAATTCTATGTATAACTTTAAAGGTAAATCTGTTTAAATCACTGAGTTTCATGGATTGTTTGTTGGAGAGATTAGCTCATCCTGTTGACCCATCATGGTAAGGCATTGGAATTTTATTCTGGAAGGCTCAAACAGAAAAATAGCATGCTTTCATATGCATTTATAAAAGATCACCCTAGCTACTATTTGGAGAATTGGTCATCATGAGGCAAGAGAGGAAACAAAGAGACACATTAGAATGCCTTGCAATAGTTGAGGATGTGATGTTTGTGGGGCTAGTGAGCCTGTGCAGATTGAGACGTTTTGAAGGAGAAGTCTAGAGGACCTGTAGATGCACCGGGTGTGAGGTGGGAGCCTAGCACATCTCATACATTTGGGACCTAGGTGCCTGGACAATCAGTGGTGCACACACCGAGAGGAGGATGGTTGGGGTAGGAACATTTGGAGAGGAAGTAGTATTGATTCAAAAAACAATGATTCTATTTTACACATACAAAGTTTGAGCTTCCTGTTTGACAGTGCACTAGAAAGCTCAACTATGCAGTAACACACACACACACACATGCGTGCGCATGTGCACGCACAGGCTTGAGCACAGAGAAGTCAGGGCTGGAGTTATAAACTTGGGAGTCATGAATGGACAGGAGGAATTTACAGCCTTGGAAACAAATAGACAGGACCTGTTAAGAGTGTGTTTAGAAGGGGAAGAGCCAGGGCACTGCAAATTTTAGAATCAGGAGCAGAAGAACCTCCAGGAAAGTGGTTCTGGAAAAAATACCTGGTATGGTTAGGGGAAAAAACAAGAAGGTGTGTGCCTCAGGAGGAAGAGAAGGAAGGTAGGAAGGAAGGAAATAATGAAATAAAAAAAGTTTCAAGAAAGGCACAGTAATCACCTGGTTTGAATGTTGCTAAAAGTCATAAAAGATATGACATTTGGATTTGGCAAGATAGAAGTCACAAATGCTTTGAAAAGAGCAATTTCCATGGAGTAGCAAGGACAACAATCATTTAGAATTATCTCTTCCTCGGCTGCCTTCTTTCTTTTCTTCCCACCTTTTTTCCTTCCTTTCATGATCACAGGTATGCTCCTCCCCCAGAGGGCTGTTAAGGTTAATGATGTAGGTGTAAGGGTCCCAGTTACAGGCCAGGCACAGAGGCTAACGCCTGCAATCCTAGCACTTTGAGAAGCCAAGGCAGGAGGATCACTGGAGCCCAAGTATTCGAGATCAGACTAAACAACATAGAAAGACTTTATCTCTACAAAAAATAAAAATAATAGCTTGGTGTGGTGAAGGGGGACCTGTGGTCCCAGGTACTTGAAAGGCTGAGGTGGGAGGATTGCTTGAGCCCCACAGTTCAAGGCTGCAGTGAGTCATGCCTGTGCCACTGCACTCCTGCCTGCCTTGTCCCCCCTAAAAAGATCTAGTCACACATGTATATAAGATGGAAGCAAGGAGAACAGAACCATCAAGTGCTGGCAACAGAAATAAGTACCTTATCTAAAAGAGGAAATAAAATACATGCCTGTTTGAACATGGCCATAAACATCAATAAATGATATAAAAATAACTCATGATAGAAAAATGAATGGGTTATGAACACCTCTTTTGGATATGAAAGACAGCAGGTAGTAATGTGCCCAGAATTTTGTGGGCAAAAAAAAAATATATACGTATATATTCCCCTCACCTATCACCAGTAATTATTTTTGGATGTTTCAAGATACCAATATCTCAATTATTAAAACTTGTCAGTTTCTCCCCTCCCTTCTCTTCCCTTCCCTTCCTTTCCCTTCCCCTTCCCTCCCCTCCCCTCCCCTCCCCTCCCTCCCTCCTTCCCTCCTTCCCTCCTTCCCTCCTTCCCTCCTTCCCTCCTTCCCTCCTTCCTTCCTTCCTTCCTTCCTTCCTTCCTTCCTTCCTTCCTTCCTTCCTTCCTTCCTTCCTTCCTTCCTTCGTGGCAGTGGTGTGATCTCGGCTCACTGCAACCTCCGCCTCCTAGATTCAAGTGATTCTCATGCCTCAGCCTCCCAAGCATCTGGGATTAGAGCCATGCGACACCACACTAGCTAATTTTTGTATTTTTAGTAGAGACAGTGTTTCTCTATGTTGACCAGGCTGGTCTTGAACTCCTGACCTCAAGTGATCCGCCCCTTGGCCCCCCAAAGTGCGGGGATTACAGGAGTGAGCCACCACGCCTGACTTGTTTTTATAGACAGTATGCATTAGAAAGATCTACCATAATTGATTTTTCCAATAGTGTGAAGCCATTACTTAAGTCTCTAAAGTCATGTTCAATATGTCAAATTTTTATGGTAGAGCTCAAGAAAAATATTCATTTGAAATTGTGAAAAATGTTTTAGACATTTTAACTAATCACGAGAGAATTCTGACCCACATATTCCATGTAACATTCCCAAGGGAATCTCTGCTTTAAAATTTTGTAGCTTAGCATATGTCAAGGCATACTAAATATCACACAGCCTGGCAGAAAAAGGTTGCATTTCACATCCAATGTCATTCAGTTTGAGCTCTCTTTTAGCGGGTGCCCTCCCACGATGTGTTACAGAGAGTACTTGTCACTTACATGCCATAAAATCCTGAACAGACAGGCAAATGAAAATGACTCCTCAAAGACTGACTTGAACAGAGAGAAAAATTCTTGGAATTAACCGTGCTTCGAAATGCCATTCAAGCATCGGGATTTGATTCTGCCAATTTCTTAAAAGTCATACTTTAATGGAGTGTTATTCACAGTTCAGGTATCCCCTGCCATTTAGTGTGGTTTGCAGAGGTGAAATATTGGCATCCCACCTACACATAGGATGAGTAGGCCATGTCACTTATTTTAGCTTAGAGAAACTGGAAGATCTTTGGGTTATCATGTAAGTTTCATACATCTAATTCCCACATTTTCTGAAAAGAATCAGGTGAAATGAAGAGGAGCAATGAGGCTAGAGGGGTGGGGAAGAACGAGGGTTGGCACCATATGAACTGGACAATATTGCACCAAATCATGTTGCATAGAAATTCTATTCATTATTGTCAGCACATTTACCCAGGAACTTGTGTAATTCGTCTATCTGCATCCTTCAGAGAATTACCTTAACTCTCTCATTCATTCTTTAGAAGGAAATCACAGAATAAGGCACATCTTTTTTTCGTAAACTAGAACCCACAAAGGTTTGGATTATTGAAACAAAAACAAACTTTTAATGACATTTTTCAAAGAAAAATTTCATACGGACTTCTTTTTCTCATGAGTTGCTAAAAGGGGAAAAGTAATAACCTTCATTAGATAAACAGCTTGGGTTTCTCTTTTAATCCATATTTGAATGTTGGCTCTCCCATTTATAAATTTAGGCAATATTGTGAAGATCATCAGTAAGTGCCTTCAACTCTATTAGCCGTAGTTGTCTCATGTGAAAAATGAAACAATAATGCCCATGTCTCAGTGGCATTATATGGATTACATGAAATAACAGTGAAGATTCTGACACCGGTCAGGACATGTGAATTTCCTCTCCCCCTTCAATAAGATCCACCTAGTTTAAGTGAGAAAATAACAGAAGACAGAGGAAAATCAAGATGTGGGATTTCTGAGATGAATCAACTGACCATGAAGGTATTCTAGGACATGCTCTGTCTGCAGAATGTGTGGTCTTAGAGGTGATAGCCTCTGGAACACCCAAGGTATGTTTCACAGGTTTGATGTTAAATTTTACTCCATTCAAAGGCAATTTCCACCCCCCACCCCTTCCTGGAATTACCAGCAATAGCAAAGGATTAGACAGGCAGAGCTCCAGATAGATACAGAAATAGAAACATGGCTAGACATCAGTCAGGAAGATAAATGCTACTTGCTTGAGAATCAAATTTCCAAAGGTCTACCTGGCAGGGGTTTGGCTGTGCTTTGTTATATCATTTAGGTCATTTCTACCAGCTAGGGTAAGATGCATTTAGCACTGACTCAATCACAAGGGAAACGGACATTTTGTGGCAAAGTAATTACTTAGCCCATTGTTTTGCTGGGATAATGTGGGTGGGCTGGCAGGTGTGACGTGTACCCTGTGGCCCACATTAAACTCATGGCTATTTTTTGCTGGCAGCAAAGCAGCTCCGCCCGGTGGCCATTAGAGTGATCTTCTAGGGCAAGGGTGGCAAAAGGCAATTGGATTCCTACTGGTATGACAGCAGTGAGTAACTGACATGGGCTATCTGGAATGCAGTGTTCAGATTCATTTTGTGGTTTCAGAAAGAAAGCTCTCATCAAGCAGTGACGGCTGGCATGAGATGCTACTGGATGTATGCATCATATTTGTCTACCCTGGTTTAGGTACTCTTGCTGCAAGAACTCACCTAGACTGTGGCCCTTGACTTAGCCTTTCATCAGCACCATCCTGGCATAACATGAGAATGTGTAACACTCATCTGCTCTATATGAACATGTTCCCACTCCACTTACACAAGACTGGCAGTCATACAATGTAAATGAACTCACATATGCATAGGAGTAATGTGAGACTTCAGGGCATTTTATTTGCAAAAGTAAATTGGACCCTATCAGATATTCACTTAGAACACAATCTTTAGGCAATATGTGAGACATAGTTTTGTGTAACATTAATTCATTGCAAGAGCAGTCAAATTTCAGAAACTGGCTCCAACGTGCACTAACAAGTGCTCCAACCACATCTATCAAACTAAAAGAGGGACCCACCAATTGGAATTTAGCACCTTTTTGACCCCCACCCTCACCTCTCCAGCACAGTTGGTTCTCCACTGTGTTGGGGATTAATATGGCATATTATATGCAACACATAATACCTAAAGAAAAATGAAAAACAAATAAATCTGTGGTTATGGTAAAAGAGACAAGAAAGATAATTTGAATTTAGGCTCCAAAAAATAAAAGATGAAAAATGCACCTGCTATGGTCTCAATGTTTGTGTCCCTACAAAATTCATATGTTAAAACCTCATTCCCAGTGTGACGGTATCAAGAGGTATGCCTTTGGGAGGTGAATAGGCCATGAATAATACTATTAGGTGCCCTCCTAAAAGAGGCTCCAGAAAGCTGTCTTGCCCTTCCATTGTGTGAGCACACAGCTAGAAGGCACTATCTATGAGGAACAGGCTATTGCCAGACTCCAAATCTGCCAGTGTCTTGATCTTGGACTTCCCAGCCTCCAGATCTGTGAGAAATAAAAGGCAGTTGCCAGCCGATTACGGTATTTTGTTATAACAGTCTGAACAAAGACAGTACCTTTGAAAGACAGGCTACTTGTCTAGCATATGGCTTTGATTTAAGGCCTCAGTGGCTTCAGGTTGCCTCGTAATGGCAGTAACCGGCCAAGAGCTAGTTATTGTGAATTTACTCCCCACACTAGCCACCCCCAGGTATGTGACAGCCTTTAAATTATACCTTTGGAGACACCAGGTCACTCATCTGGATGAATTAAAAATTTTGCTAGGTGGCCAGGGAACCGTCCATTTGAATCACTTCTATATCAATCCACAAGAAAGGCAATAGGGCCAGCTTTAAGGTAGACCTTGTCTACCTTTTCCCTGATTTGCATACTGCTCTCAAGCCCTCACCATTGAAATCAGAATTTCACTTTGCTGGGTAGGTTTCAGAGCTCTTTCCCACTGGCCCTCTATTGTACTTGACTGATTAGGCTGGTAATAAGGGAATCATTGGGCGATAGAGTGCTGGGAGCTGCAAGGGACAGGACTGAGGCTACAGGGAGACAAAGGTAACATGAGCTAATGGTTCACATGCCAAGAGTTTACTTAAGTCTGTGCCCAGCACAAAGTAGAGGCCCAAAAATTCTAGTCTGTCACAGAATAGCACATTATACTATGGGGAGCCTGCAGCTCACACAAAGAAAGAAATGCTCACTATCTTAAATATAATACATCCTGAGATTTGCAAACTAAACTTCCAAGTTTCCTATTCCACTCTTTATTTCAGAAATCAAAGATCTGATATCCATCCACAATTTTAATTCATATAATGAAATATGTAAGTTCTATAAAAAAGGCACTGTGTTGATTTTCCACGTCTAAACAGCCTCTTTTCGAAACAACAGTGGCCATGCAAAGGTCACTGTATCACCCAGTGATTACTGAATTGGGAGCTCCTACAAATACATGCTTGTCCTTTAATGCACAGCAGGCTGTAATTCACCCTCACGGGCCGGAGAAACGACTTATACTGCTCAGAGTTCAAAGCCAAGTCCTTGCTTATCGCTCCAGTCAAACAATTTCATTTCTATCTGTTTGTGGCTGTACTTCAGATTTTATAGATCCAATGGGCCTAGTGAAATTTTATTACCCTGCAATACAACAAGAAGAGAAAAAGCTCTGGGAAAAAAAAAATCAATATAATGTTTAAGGTCTTTGTTACCTTTATAACCTCCAGTGTTCTTTTACATATAAACTAATAAATCAACCTTTTAACGGAAGATGCATTCTTCAGTGGTTGCTCAATACCAGGTGCTAAGTCTGATCATAAAAACTATCAAGAAGTAGCTAATGGCTTTGCTACCTGAACAAGCACAGTTAAAGCAGAATCAATCGTAGGACTAGAATATTGTTTGCCTGTAGGTGTTTTCTCCCAGTTAGCACATGATAATCAGAAGGTACCAAATGAAGGTAGCAACTTAGGAAAATTAGACGGCTTTTATAAACAACACTGTGTTTCCTTAAAGTTGTAAATGTATGTAAGTTATATTAAACATGCCAAACACCAAATTCCTTACTACTGGCCACTTCTCAATTGTATGAGATGTGCTCATTGGAACTTTACAGTTGAGTCAGCAGAACTGCAAGACAATCTTTCCCCAACCTTCAAGAAAATGGCTTTTTCTTATGTCAGGGTCTTAGAAATACGACCTGAGCAGATTTTCTCTAGTGAATTTTAAAAGTAGCTATGAAGATGCTAAATATTAAAATAAAACTAAAATTAAGTTCTTCTACTCATCTCAACAATAAATATACCTTTTCTCATAAACCTCTTTGGCCTGGCATACTCTAAGGACTTGAATTCCAAACTCAGACACTTTTAAACATGAATTAGCGTCATGTAGCCAATTTGAATATTCTGCATTAAATTAAATTAAATGAGAAACAGGTTTGGAAAAGCAATTCACCTATTTATTAAGAACAGAGCTTTATAGCTCACCATATAACACAGTAAGTACCATTCAACAGCTGAGACAAATTGATATGGATCCCATTCCAACCAAGTGCCTAGCAGAAAATACAAGGCTTTCTGTGCAAGGAGAAAATATGATCCAATGAAAAGAGCAAATCTCACTGCTCCTATGTGTGTGAATGGCTTAGAAGGGGCCACAAGACCTCTAATGTCCAAAGAAAAGTAGCACAGCAGTTCAGGAGTTACCCTCATTACACTATTAACAAGGTAGCTAATTGTTTACTTGATGACTACTAATATATGAAGTTACTTCTGCAAGTTCCCAAAGGATTGTGCCTTCCAGGAATCCTGCATTTTCACATAGAGGCAAGGCATTAAGAGTGGCATAAGACAAATCCATTCTAGCTGTTGAAAAAGGAGATGTACAAGTACGATTAATTCTGGCAATGTTTCTTGTTCTTCTTTGTGTGGATTTTCAGGCTATGGAACGGTCATAAGTAATGAAACTGGGATTTTAATTTAAAAGTGTTTTTCAACTGTGCTCTAAATTTCTCACTAGACTATTCTGATATTAATTTTTGACAGAATTACTAGAGTAGTAGATAGAGGAGATGGCAAATTTCTCTAAATATGCTTCTCATAAAAAAATAACAAATCTGTCCTGATGGTCTGGTGGATAATATAAACAAATAGTAGCTACAAGTCCCAGTTACTCAGGAGGCTGAAGTGGGAGGATCCCTTGAGCCCAGGAGGTTAAGGCTGCAGGGATCCAGTGAGCTATGGTCACAATACAGCCTGAGTACAGACTGAGACCCTGCCTCAAGGAAAGGAAAAAAAAAAAAAAAAAAAAAAAAGGAGCTACAGTAGAGTAGGATATGGTCCCAAATGGTGTTGATTAACATATCTACCATATATCAAACCTTTGGACTTCTATCAGGATCCAGCCGTGGCCAAGACCTACAGAAGTAACATGGTAAGCATGCTAAGCATTTCCCATGACAGTGCACTGCCTATCTCTCAGGAGCTTCTCGATCACTGAAGTTACAGAGGAGGAGCTGGGGATGTTGAAAGGGAATTCACATTAGTATACACTCGCCATGCAGAACAAATTAAGGAAGGAATGAATCTTCTACAGAAACTTAATCCAATAAATAATAGAAATATGACTAAAGATATTCTCAACAACCTGGAATGATAGGGCCAATCTTACGAAAAGAAAAAAAAAGTGAGATCAATGTTTCATACAAAGTGTTACCTGTTTTTTCTTGTGCTAACAAAAAACTACCACAAGGTTAGTCGCTTAATACAACTCAAATGTATTACCTTATAGACTTATTTTCATAGGTCTGTAAGACATGGGTCTCACTGGACTAAAAGCAAGGTGTTAGAGGCCGGCATTCCTTTCTGTGTGCTTTAGGGAACAATCTAATTCCTTGCCTTTTCCCGCTTTTAGAGGCCTCCCACATTTCTTGGCTCATGGCCCCTTCCTCCATCTTCAAGCCCAGCAACAGCAAGTTGAGCTCTCACATGGCATCACTCTGACCTCCTTTTCTGCCTCCCTCCTCCTTTAAGGACCTTTGTGATTACATAGGGGCCACTCGAATAATCGAGGACAATCTCCCCATCTCCAGATCCTTAACTAAATCACATCTGCAAAGTCCCTTTAACCATAGGTTTCTGTAACATGCTCATGCATTCATAAATTCTGTAACTAATCCATAGTTATTAGGGCATGAACGTCTTCGGGGGGTCTATTCTGCCTAATGTACAAGGTTGAAAAAGAAAAAGAAAAAAAGTGCTGCAGAGAAGAGGCTGATAGACAAAAGGAAAAAAGAGTTAACTCTTGTCTGGTAAGATGATATCTGGGATATTGAGTCAAGCTCTGAACATTACAGAGGAAATGATCTGGAACTGGGATGCACTCAAAAGAGTGACTAGAATGGAGGAGAAACTTAAAACCAAGTCATGTGAAAAATGTTTGCAGTAATTTTGACTGATTAACTCAAAGAACAGAAGGCCTGGGTGCAAATGCCACTGTCTTTAAGAGCCTGAAGAGCTGTCAACGATTATATTTAATCCCTAATATGAAAGGAGACATCATATTAATGTACAAGCAAGCTCAAGCTAAAGATAATAACTATGAGAGCTGAATGAAAAAGAAATAGCTAGTTTGGTACAATAAGGTTGAAAACTAATATTTGTAAAACTCTTAAAAAGCCTTCATGTAGTATTGCATTTGAACTTCTCAACAAATCTGAGAAAGACTAGGTACTGGGATGAGACAGGGTCCTGGCAGGAATGAGAATTCAGTGCAGGTGGTTCAAGACACTTTGGATGGCTGACACAGAGGTAAGAGCAAAGACAAGGCACATAGAGATTCTCAGAGATTGCAACAGCAGGAAGCGGAAGACTTTATTACTCCTGGCCCTGAAAACGTATGGGAAAGAACTAACTTTACAGGATCCAGGAAAGACCCTGTTGACATAAAACTAAAGCAGCTGTAGACAGGGAAGGATACAGTCAGAATACACAGGCCAGAGCAATCAGAGACCAGTAAAGAAGTACTGTGTCCTCTCTCCTTGTGCCCTCCTCTTATCTCCTGCTGGTGCCTTCCATGGACAGAACCCAACAAGATGCTGGTAAGCAAAGGGACATGGAAGATGCTTTCTGTAGAGGTCAAGCCTCCTCGGGCAAAGAGAAGGACAGAGGTAAGGGTAAAGAATGAGGGACAAGATGCATAATGACCAACATAGCACTACTACATTTATTTTACAAATGAAGACATTGGGATTCGGAGAGGCTAAAAATTTTCTCAGGATCTCACTCTAGAAGGAGTCTTATAGGGCCAGAACTCAAATCTGAGCCTTTAAAGCATCAGATGCTAAGCATTTCCCATGACAGTGCACTGCCTGTCTCTCAGGGGCTTCTCGATCACTGAAGTTACAGAAGAGGAGCTGGGGATGTTGAAAGGGAATTCACATTAGTAATCAGGGTTTGGATGGGATTTTGTTATTTTTCTCCATGGAATTCTCTGATTCTCCATTTCCTCATTCATCATCCTGCACTAGATCCACTTTATTTTTCTGTTTCCTTTCAAACCTAACTGCCTGAAATAGCTTCATACACTGCAAACAAACAAACAAACATACAAACAAAAACATGTATTCATAGTAAATGAAAACTACTCAAGCTTCTGTAGACTCTCTGGGTAAGACATTGTGTTACTCTTTCTGTCTTTGGACTAGCTATCTTTATCTGCCTGTCCTTCCACATTAAGGTGGCCAGGGAAATATTCTAAGGTATGCATTGAAACTGGATGACTTGAGACTTTCAAGATACCTTTGAGAGTTCAGAAAATGGGTTTGATAAATGCTCTCTCATCGCTAAAGCTTAATGCTAATGAATTTTGTGTTCATTATTCAAGCCCTGGAAGTGGACAATAATTATGAAATAAAACTCTCCTGCCTTTTTTTGCCCAAACCTTCAAATAAAGGAGTACTTTATATTAATAAAGGAATGGCTCTTACAAGTTGTATGAAAGCACTTTTCCTTCTCAGAGTTTATTTTCCCATCAGCTTTCAATATACTGTTGGTGTGTTTTCTTTAAACATAAATATTGTCCTAAGGTATTACAAGATCATGCTTATAATCACGAAATCCGTAAGTGTTCTGTTAAAAGGAAAGTATTTTGTATAAGACTAAAATGCAAATCATAAAACATAAGCACAAATTGATTACGGCAGAGTAAAATTTTAAGCAAAATTTTCTTCAGTCTGGGTGTGTAAAACACATAAAAGTTGAGTTGTTCTGGGTGAGTCAGGAGTGGAGGCAATAGAGAGGTTCCCATTCAACCTCTCTCTGGCTACTTATTATAGCCTGAGGCTCCACAGCTTCTTGGGTTGAAACTATTATGCCTGGTTTTTATATTCAGTAATTAGCCAAAATCTATGTAGCAGTTTAAGCATAAACAGGAATTGCACATATCCTGTTATTCGGGTGAATTGAGGAGGACAGAGGTGGCCTCTTTTACTTCTTAACAGAAACCTAGTATGTAAGCATGGTCCTCAGACCTCCACTTTCACCAGTGACTGGCAGGTGTGTACTCACTGGCCCCTAGCAGAGGCCAGGTGATGTCCATGGGAGCAGCCTTGTGGGTGAACCCATATGATGTCCCCTGGGGGCCGAGTGTGGTGGCTCACACCTGTAATCCCAGTACTTTGGGAGGCCAAGGCAGAGGATCGCTTGAGCCCAGGAGTTCCAAACAAGCCTGGGAAATATAAGCAGACTCCTGTCTCTACTAAAAATTTTAAAATTAGCTGGGCGCAGTGGCATGTGCCTGTGGTTTACTTAAGCCTGGGAGGTCAAGGCTGTGGTTGCAGCATTGCATTCCAGCCTGAGTGACAGAGCGAGACCCTGTGACGTCACCTGGGGAACTCCAGAACTGTGTGTAGGCATATTGCAAAGAACTGAAATCCTGACCAAGTAGGTGAGGGTCAGATAGCTGTATTTCAACTGTCCCTGTTACTGTGGTCTTCTCTACGCTCTGACCTGTGGAATGAGGACACGGGGATCATGAAGCACATTAGACTTAAAGAAATAAAGTCATCTTCCCCCTTTCTTTTTAGATCCCTCTGAGAGCACTACAAAAGCACAACATGAAACTCCCTTTCATTGTTTTAATTTTTTTCTGGCTTCTAAAATTTAATCTATTAAATGGCATGAAGGAAAGACAGATCTTGAATCACAAAGGAAGGTAGCAGAATTGGGGAGTGGGGCATTTATCAGGATGAAGAGATCTAAACATACGGTGCTACAGATATTTAATAAGTCATACTTTCAAATTCTGCCTTAATGAAACCTGTCGAATATCAAAATATGTGCTTTAAACTGATGCAGTAAGACTGAGGGCAACTTCTGGTTTGGTTTGAAATGATGTCCAAGAAATTACAACTAATAGAAGTTTGAGGCAGCATTCCTAGGAACAACAGGGCATCGTTTTAATTTTCATTTTGTTCAAAGAGAAGGGTATTTCTTCTGAAGTTGGTATGTACTGTTCCCAACCAACTCTGAAACAGCAGATTTTAGGTAAAATATATCAAAAGTGTTCATGCCCTTGTCTACCTTATAACTCAGGTTCTCTGAATAACTATGATAGTGAAAAGAAAAAAACCCACGGGTCTAATCAAAATAAGGTCCTTGAAAACCTAGCATATACTTTGCATCTCTGCATGATCACCACAGATTTTAGTCTTAGTCACTCATATGACTTAAAATTCATGAGACCAGTGTGCACAGTGTAGTTGACTCACAGATTCTTTTTCTTCCATCTGTATTGCCGCTTGAACCTTACAGTGAAAAAACACACAAAGATAAACAGTTTGTTGAGTCTAATTATGCTCTTGGAAGGGTTTAGGTAATCTGTGCAGCCAAAAATTCTGCATAACAATCAGGTGAGGTCAATGGCTTTACAAGTAGTAAGACATTTATATGACGGCAACATCTGTGACATAGAGAAATGAAAGAGAAGGAGACAAGGAGTGAAACAAGAGAAGACTGGATTTGGGATCTGCAGTCCAGAGTAGAAGAGCTGAATTTATTTTTTAATCATGACAATGAAGTAAGTCATACCCCTTTTATAGACCAATTATAAATTGCTACATATTTGATATGGTTTGTCTCTGTGTCACCACCCAACTCTCATCTTGAATTGTAATCCCCACTTGTTGAGGGAGAAAAAATCACTGGATTTTTGGGGTGGTTTCCCCCATGCTGTTCTCATGATAGTGAGTGAATTCTCACGTGATCTGATGGTTTTATAAATGGTAGTTTTTCCTGTGTCCTCACTCACTTGTCTTCTGCTGCCTGTGAGGAAGGTACCTTGCTTCCCCTTGGCCTTCCGCCATGATTGTAAGTTTCCTGACACCTCCCCAGCCACGCAGAACTGTGAGTCAATTAAACTTCTTTCCTTTATAAATTACCCTTTTTCAGGTAGTATCTTGATAGCAGTGTGAAAATGAACTAACACAATATTCTACTACTTCATAATATTCTGGAAGTATAAACTAAGTGGAAAACCATAACCTATGATACTGGCCCTCATTCTAACTAGCTGAACTAAAAAGTAGTGAATAAGCACTGAGCTAGTAATGAAAGATGAAATAATAATGGGTAACATGTTCTGACAGTTTCATACATATCCAGCAATGTTACCAAATATCATTCCCTTCAATCCACATCATGACCCAAAGAACTGGGTTTCCATTTTACATATAAAGAACCTCAGGTTAAGTTCACACAAAAGTTGTTAGAGAACCCATGATCCAGAAGCAGGCACAAGATGGCAGGGCCCACACTCCTACCCAATAATCGCCTCTGTCTGTATGTCGGTTGCACTTCACCAGTGGACTTAGAAAAGCGCTGGAGCAAGGCTGAAATTTTGACAGTCTACCTGTGTGGTTCTTCCTTGTTGATGCAGAAAAAAGCCAACAGTCATACAAATTGGCTACAGGTAATACAGAGAGGAGAGGGAAAGTGGAGGAGCCAAAGAAAGCTGGCTACCTTCATGAGGATAGGAGTGTGAACTCAAGGGTACACACCATATCACATTCATCTCTGTGCCTCCCTCTTCTGGAACTGTGCAAAGACTGGTATTTATTTCAGGTTTTTGGAGTGAAAATTATGCAAATAATTTCCAACCAAGGTACAGTGAAAGAAATGGTTCAGGGAGAGGTGCCAAATGTGAGAAGGGTTAAAAAGTGGGAACCTACCTTCCAGGAGAGAGTAAGGATAAACTCACTAGGAGGAGTGGTGTTGGAGAAGGGCTCTGAAGGACAGAGGGGATGGAAGGGAGAACTGAACGTCAGCAGAAGGACCCACAGGCCTCGATGTCAATCACTGTGCTTGAATTAACAAAAACTCTGAAGAAAGGAATTATCTTCATTCACAGGACGTCAGTTTCACAGGGCTACATCCTGAGACATCACAAAAACCTTGTCAGCATCAGAAATACTTTGTTAAGAATTTTAGCTTCTCATGGGTATGCTATATAAATAATACAATTTAACATAGCTTCATGCATACATTCTAAAGTAGGGATAGGCAGACTGTTTCTCTATAGAACCAGACAGTAAATACTTCAGTCTTTTCGGGGCAGATGGTCTCCATCATCACTACTCAATTCTGCCCTTATAGTGTGAAAGCAGCCACAGACAACATAATGAAACTTTATTTACAAAAACATGGACCAGGCCATAGTTTGCCAGCCCTGTTCTCAAGTTTCATATAACAAGAAACACCACAAAAACTGCCAGTCCTCAGCATATTCCCAGACTAGGATTCAATTTTGTTCTTGTATTATTGTTTTATGTCTTATTTTTTTGCTACAAAAGTAAAATTCACATTTTCAAAATGTTTTTCATAAATTTTTTTTACCTCATTTTTAATAACAACTCTATTGAGATGTAATTTATATGACATAAAATTCACCCCTTGAAAGTGTTCAATTCAGTGGTTTTTAAATAGTCACAGACTTGTATAAGCATCACCATTAATTTTTACCTCCCTTTTTGAGCACAATTATTTCAGCAGATACTAATTGAGCATCTAGTGTCTGTCCATTCCTGTGCAAAGTTTCGGTTGTTGTTGCTTGGCTTTGCCTGTTTAGTTGGGTTTGGACTGGCATGGTGTGGTGTGGCTTGGTAGAAGGTGAGCCTAGTGGGTAGAAGGTAACAGGACAAATATAAGACATGACATGCCTGAAGCAATCAGGAAAGACTATAAAAAATAAGCAGTGGGAGGTACTAAGTTAGGTGGTCTGCAGAACACACATGCAATACAAATCTACTTTTACTAGGGTGGGGTGGGGATCCTAAGGATGTGATTTACAGACCTCAGGAGATAACTTGGATTTGGATGGAGGTGGCAGGAAGCAAGAGCAAAGAATGCATTCCAGGGAGAAGGCACAGCTGTGAGCAAAGACCTAGAGACTACAACAGCATGGCCTATGAAATGAGCAGCCATGGTACAGACCTAACTGGGGAAGTGCCCAGAAATGCAAATGCAATTGTCAAAAGAAAATGATCCAGAAGCTGTAGGACTGTAGGAGGCTGAGTTTAGTGTTGACAGCATTGGCATCAGGATTATCAGAGGTTCCTGGGGAAAAGAAAGACGATTCCAGGAGTGCTTTTGGAAGGTTGATAGTTGTGGGTTGGAGAAATCTAGAAACAGAGATGCTTTAATGGGTACTTATTTTATTTTATTTTATCTTTTGCTTTTTGAGACAGGGTCTCACTCTGTCATCCAGGCTGGAGTACTGTGGCACAATCTCAGCTCATTGCAGCCTCCGCCTCCCAGGTTCAAGTGATTCTCCTGCCTCAGTTTCCCATGTAGCTGGGATTACAGGTGCACACCACCATGCCCAGCTATTTTTGTATTTTTAGTAGAGATGGGGTTTCACCATGTTGGCTAGGCTGGTCTCGAACCCCTAACCTCAAGTGATCCGCCTGCCTCAGCCTCTAAAAGTGCTGGCATTACAGCCATGAGGCACCACTCCTGGTAATGTGTACATATTTTAAATGCAGGAGTAAATTTAATTATTGGGAAAAGATTATTAACCCTGACTGTACATTAGAATCACCTGAAGCAGTTTATCTGGGTGGGGGAGGGGGTGCTGTGTATATGTTTCGATATCTGTACTTTTTTAGTAAGTCCCACAGATTATTCTAATATGTGGCTAAGTTAAGACCTATTATTTCAGGAGAATGGATAATATACTTTACATTGTTTGGGAAATTATAGTTAGATCTGAAGTTTTCTGGTCTTTTTCTAGAATATTTCCATTAATTAAATCAGAATCCTTTAAAAATTCTCTGATGATTTGGATTTTATGAAGTAGCCAACAAAGGATAATGATTTTAAAGACAGAGGGGCTGAATAAATTATATAGTATATTTTGGCAAACTCTTAGAATATCTCCCTAAAATAAGTCCTTAAACCCAAGCACGTTTTAGAGATTTCAAACTTTAGACTTACTCTACAAATGATGCTGCTTGTTCTGAGTCACAAGCGCATTGCAACCCAAACACCTGTATATGGCGGGTAAATGTTAATGTATTCTGTCAACAACAGATTACCTTACATGGCTAAATTACTCAATGCCATTATCTGTGCCAGCCATCTGTAAAGCTAATCCCCTCTGTGTTCAAAAATCCCGAGCGCCTGCTACACTATTTTTATTTTACATTCCTGCATAAATCTGGTAAGCTCAATATGTTACCACAAATTCTCAAAAATCAAAGACAATCTGCTGGCCTATAAAACACCGGTTACTGAAAATCGAAAGGTATAATATGTTAGCAATTCAAGCAGTCAGTAAACAATCTTTACAGGAATGGGGCTGAATCACAAGCTAACTGAATCCCGTAGTTAAGGCCTGCCGTAAAGTCAGATATGTTCTTTCAATACATAGCAAAGACTTTGAACCCATTCATGTATTTCATATCTAATAAAAATCTGAACAGTTGGCCTGATTGGATTTTAAGTGATGCAAATTTGAAAATCAAATAGGCAAACTCCCTTTAGACTTCATCTATTTAGACCATAATTGTAAAGAACTACAAATTACATTTACCACACTATTGAATTCTCCAGAGATTCAATATGAAATTTACAGACAGGGACAAATATTTGCAGGTGTGGCTTTTTGCTTGTAATGAATACACTTTTTCTCTCACATAGGATGCCTTCTCCTAATGTCACTACATTTTCCTTAATACAAGGATTAGTTTAGTTTTTTTCACAAAATCTATATTGACCTTAAGTAATAATGCTAATGCTTACATGTAATGCCAACTTATATGTTGGCTGAGACTAAATTTTTCTTTACTCCAGTAATTGTGCAGCATACATTTTCTTTTCCATGTATATTTTCAGTCATATAACTATATTGCTTAAAGAGGAATCTATTCTCTGGAAAGATTTGTATAAACCTTTAGGAAAAAAAAAATCAATCCTCCAACAATTACAGTTAATATATTAAAGATATCTGGCTGATGATATTCAAATAACTAAAATGTGGAAAAGAATGGAAAAGTTAGCATTTTGAAGTCCCACTTTTTTAGCATTATCAGATATTTTAGAAGCTAGTTTCCTCATTTTTTTTCTTAAGACAGGGCTTCACTCTTTCACGCAGGCTGGAGGGCAGTGGTGGGATCACAGGTCCCTGCAGCCTTGAACTACTGGCCCCAATTGATCCCTCTATTTCAGCTTCCCAAATAGCTGGGACCTCAGGCAGGTACCACCATGTCGGCCTAATTTATGTATTTATTTACTTACTTATTTTGCAGAGGCAAGGTCTAGCTATGTTGCCCAGGCTGATGTCAAACCCCTGGGCTCAAGTGATCCTCCTGCCTTGGCCTCCTAAAGTACTGGGATTATAGGGATGAGCCACTTTGCCAGGCGTCTCCTCATTTTTAAAATGAACCCCATTTTCTTGAAATCTGAACAAATTTAAATACCAGTTCTGAAAGTTAAAATGGTCTTCCACATATGTACAAAGTTAACATTTTCTGCATAAAACAATCAGTCTGGAACTTTCCTGTTTCATTTGAAGTATTTTCAAATATGAAAGACATTTACTCAATTATAGAGGCAGTAATCCCACCCATGTTATTGCCTCATCAAATCTAAACAAGGCCTTGGGGGTCATAACATACTCGCTGCTTCCAATACGAAATATAAATGATTATCCTATTGAGACTTGAAATGCTAAGTAAAGATTCTTAAACTGTGTATACTGTTTCTTTCAAATGCATTAGCATTTGAAAGTTTATGTAACATCTTTCTTGTTCAGATAAACATCTCCAACTTCTATGGCTCATATTTATAAACAATATGATAGGGATTATCAGGCTGACAGGTTAAATTTAATAGGTTGAACAGTCATTCATATTTTCCTGGAACAGACATAGACTGTGCTCATGGATAAATTGTCTCCTTTTTCTTCTAACTAATTGTCAGAGTTTAGTTCTCTCACATCAATACCTTCTGTCTTAACAAAACAAAAATCATAATAATGCTATGCGCCATGCACTGTTTGCAGCACTTCACTGTCATTAATCCATTTAATTCTCACAACTACGAGGTAGGTACTATCATTATTCCCATTTTATAGATGAGGAATCTAAGTCATGAAGCCTATTGTTAGCAATTAGGATATACTGCCATCATAATGACATCGTTTTCCTCTCAGTCACACTTCAATGCAAGAAATACCAACATTTTAATTTCATGATTTAGGAGAATTTGATGTGACACACCGAGATATACCAACCGGCATCCATGGATGTACTGTGAGCATCCATCCTTTGTACACAGCTCTGTGCTAGGGAAGATGAATGCAATACAGGGCAGGACTGGTTTCCATAGGGATCTCACTCGTTGTTGAAGGAACAACTCCTTAATGGCTATGGAAATAACCATAACTCCTCTTCCTTTTATTCACCTAGCAAACATGCGTTGAGCTGCTAGTGTGCATAAGGCATTCTGCTGTGTGAGGAGGGAACTGCTGTGTGAGGAGGGAACTATACCACAGGACTTAGCCAGACCTCTCCTGCAGGGCAGGGACAGGAACACTGGGCACCTCAGTCATCTGGGTGATCTGTGGTCACTGTTGCCACACAGTCCCCTGGGTTGCTGCCTTCTTTTCAAATGCCCTCCCATGTGCTGTCTTCATTTATTATCACCTTATCAAACCTGCCTCTTTATGTCCATAGCAAACCCCACCTCTTTCATAACCCTCTTTTAGTCCTCTTTACCTCTCCTTTCCCCGTTCTTTGGGGGCACTTATACCACTTCATGATACGGCCTATGTGCACTCATCTTCTAAGTGCTGAATTACTACAGACTCAGGGAACAGAGCGTGTATCCTATAAAACCTTAATACATCCTCATCTCCCTGTACCCAGTACATGGAAAATACTTATTTTAATAACAATAGCATGACAAATAGCAAACATCTGACAAATGCTTACTGTAGTAACTTATTTGACTAAAAGGAACTCACACCTGAAACCAATCTAATGGTTTATCTGTTCAATGGCAATGCAAATCCTAGGTATTTTTTAGTTTTGTTTCTGTGTCTACTACTTTATAAGAAAGGCTATTACCTTATAATACTGTCTGTTACATCAGTGCTACTTTGCATCATTACAATGTAATGTATTTTTTAAAAAAATTAGAAAACAAATAAGCATTCCAACCCTTAATTTCAGGAAAATAAATCTTCTAGACCCAACTGGACACACAATCTATGAAGACTTAGCTAGGATATGTGACCCATCTATGTGTTATATATCCTAATAGAACAGAAACCTCTCTAATAAACATGAATAAAGGTCTTTAGTGAAAAAAATAAGCTCGTTGAGTCAGATTTTCCACTGGAATTGATAGTAAATGTTTTCCTGAATTATTGCAATTTATTTTAACATACTAAATATTATCCCAGAAGTTTGAAAGTTACCTCTGCTTATGTAGGATTTAAAGTGTAACAAGGCAGTACTTTTAGACCTGAGATAATATAACCACTGTGAAAATATAATTTATATATGCCAGAGACTTAATACAACAGAATTTTTAGTGTATGTAATTCTGGATAGTTGATTATTTTCATCTAAATTAGTCCCTTTCTCTTTGGATCAGCAGAACATAACGATGTCTGTCTCCTTCTTGGAGGCTGGTCTCTTCCACACCTGAGGGCTATTGCTGTAAATAGTTTTTGATGCTTTTGTAGAACAACAGAAGCTTTGGCTCATTGTGCTGACTCTGAAAGTGACTTTCTGAAATAAATCTCTGTCAATTCACTTCAACTATACGCTCCCAGTGGGCAACCCTCTTACTGAAAGTAAGAAAGAGTGGGCTAACATATCAGGGAGCCCACTGTGGGGGCTCAGAACACAGTGTCTGGCATGTACTTCAGCTTGTTATCTGATAACATGCCTCTTTCATATGATCTGCTCTCTGAAAGGAAAAGCAAGATTAAATGATAATGCAGGGCTGTGAAATTTTTATTTGGCTAATTGAAATTTTGTTGTGTTTAATATTGGACTATACCAGGCATTTCTATCATTTAGATATATACTTTGATATTCAACTTTAAGAAAAATACCACTTGAAAAATCGCCTTCATGGGGCAAAGTAATGACTCAGTGTTCAGTTCAAAGTAATAGACTCTCAGTTCAGTTCTCAGTGTAATTAACACAGTGAGCCAAAGGGTCTCCAAATATTTCTATCATTGTGAGGTGTAGATCATTATTCTCGCTTGGTGTTAAATATGAAATGGAATAAGGAGGCTTAATTTAGCTTTTGTTCCTGGCAACAGCTCCCAGTCTGATAAGATAGAGTCAAGAGACATGGCTTTAGTTCCCATTTTTGGCTTTCATTAGTTATTTGATGTTGAGCACATTAACCTCTCTGGGCCTCAGTTCTCTCCCCTGGGAGGGGAGGGCATTAGACTTGATGGATGCAGAGGGCTCTGACCCTTCTATTGAGGTATTATCTTTTTAATTTCCTTCTTTTGCCATGTACTTCCTTCTGCCTAGAATACTCTTTCTTACCTTTTCATGTAACTCCTTCAAAAATTAGCCTAACCATTACCTTCTCCTTGAATTATTTCACCCCTAATTCATTAGCTCTAATTTAGTAACCCCATGTTTTCTGCTCCCATAGCACTGTGTGTGCAGCTCTGTCTTAGCAAGCATGACACAATAAAATGAAACACTGAAGCACTTGGGAGCCTCCCCTAATAGACTGTCTTGACCATTGGATTCTTGTGCCCCGTACTTTATGAGGACATAATAGATACTGAACTAAATATCTGCTGAATAAATTAATTTCTCTAGAATCTCAGAGGGTATGGCTTGTTTTAGTTATGACTTATTTTATAATTCATCTCCAGGATCTAGCATGATATTTGACATATGGCAGTTACTGAAGTAAATGGATATAATTTAACAAATAAGTCAAAAACCTAGTGCTTTGCTGAATTCAAATAGACAGTTAAATGGTCATGTCTATTAAAAAGGAGAGAATTAAACACATTGGTCAATGAACACACAGGATGCTAACTAGGCAGGAAAAGAACATTAAAACCTTTGCACAGAAAAATAATGGAAATATTTATATCAAGTGTTAAAAGCAGTTGTGTTTGAGTGATGAGATATAGTATTCTTTTTCTGCTCTGATGAATTTTATATATGCCAATGCAGGCAGTATTATTACCTTTAAGATTCAAATGATTTAAAAAACAAACAACAGCAAAGCGCAATGGCTCACTCCTGTTATCTCAGCACTTTGGGAGGCCAAGGCGGAAGGATTGCTTGAGCCCAGGAATTTAAGACTAGCCTGGGCAACATAGCAAGACCCTGTCTCTACAAAAATAAAAAACTATCCAGGTGTGGTGGTGCATGCCTGTACTCCCAGCTACTTGGGAGACTGAAGTGGGAGGACTGCTTGAACCCAGGAGGTCAAAGCTGCAGTGAACTGTGGTGGTGCCACTGCACTCCAGCCTGGGTGACAGAGTGAGACCCTGTCTTAAAAGACAAAACAAAACAAAAAAACAACAACCAAACAATAAACTTATTTATGAGAAAAGGTAAATAAAAATATTAAGTACTCTCATTTTTGCCCTTCTGAGAATGGCAATGTATATTCCTGCAAACAAATGTTGATACTTGAAACACAAGGAACCTGTATAAAACATGTGTTCATAAACTGCCTTTAATGAATCTTAACAGGCTTAATGAAATGTTTAAAACAATGCTGTCATTGTGTATGGAGGACACTGTGTGAGCCCTTTTTCTCCTTCTCTACTTATTGAATATGACAGTTTCTTATGATTAATGCATACAATTTGAAGTGTTTTACTCTCCTACTTTAGGATTCTCCTCGTGTGCTCAGATGTTGGTATATTTCAAATATGCACTCATGGATTTCCTTATGCTAAAACTTTTGTTGCAATCACTTTCAAGCTTAGATTTCCAGGTTCCCACCCCCACCCCACCCCACCCCACCCCACCCCACACTGCATTGTACTTTGTGGTCACTGATTTCTGTACCGTGACCTAGTATTTGCAGTCCCCATTATACTGGAGTGACGTAGTGGCCTATCTGACCATTTGACAGCTCACTGAGGTATAAGTGAAAGGACAAACATTGTGTTTGAGTAAACTCCTAGAAGTCCAAACTTTTTTTTTTCTGAATATCCAAGTCATCACTTTAAAGTTGGGTACATATATATGACTTGTTTACTGAATGAATAAAGTATATGGTTCCTTGTTTTTACAACTTAAAGGAAACAAAACATTTTCATCCAAAAACATCGGCTAGATCTAGTGGGTTGTTTCAAGACGTTAGGGTAAGGTTTTTTAATTAAATGATTAGACTGTGAAGGTTTTAAGGTCTGTGCTTGTCTAGTTTCCACCCTTCCATCCCCCAATACCTAGCCCAATGCCTGGCACCTAAGAGGCTTTCAATAAATAACGACTGTGCGATTATTTCAAAATCCTCCTTTGTTCATTTCCCTGTAAGTTTTTTGTTTCTTTTATTTTAGGCAATTTCAGGCTGCAGCATTCTTATTTAGAAACAGACACAAGGAAAGAAAAATTGGCATATTAATTAATGGGTGAACTCATTCTCAAGAATCTCCAGTCCTTAAGTATATTATATCTACATGGATTATACCAGAACTAATACATTATGATTATATATTTTATTGCATATCTTTAAGCATGTTACAGATCAATTACAGCAGAATTATCAATTTTGGTTACTGTTAATTTTTGGACACTTTTTAGGATCTTCCCATGCCTTGTGGCAAAGGCTATCATTTGCTTAAACAGTGTTCATTTTCAGGCACTCTTTTATCTATAAAGCCTTTATATTTTTGGAGGTATCAATGTGCCCAGGTAGAAATACTACTACGCCTCTCTATATGTCCAGCTTTCTTGATGGAAAAGAACTGGCAATGAGCTGGGAGGGAATTACACAGTGCTTTGGGAAAACTTTAAAGGGCAAGTGCTGAGCTGGCGAGTGCTCTCTTGCTTTTCCTGTCTGGAATGGGGATAAGAAGGCTGAACCTAGGTCTATGAGACAACCTTGAGAATGGAGTCAGCACTATGGATGTCAGTGCTGAAATATGGAAGGAACCTAGGATACTGATGAAATCTCAGAGTCACCAGGACCATGTTTGCCTGTGGACTTCTTTTTTTTTCAACATGATATACAAACACTTATCTTTTTGAAGCCATTGGTACTCGGGTCTCCGTTAGTAACTTTATCCAATTCTTAACTGATTCCTCTCTTGTGGGGTGACTTTGCTAGAAAATCCATGCTCTTTCTTTTTAACTTTCTCTTCTGCATTCTGCAAAGTTGTTTTATGAACTACGTGTTCTGAATAACTTCTTTTTTTTTTTTTTTTTTTTTTTTTTTTTTTTTTTTTTGAGACGGAGTTTCACTCTTGTTGCCCATGCTAAAGTACAATGGCATGATCTCGGCTCACTACAACCTCCACCTCCCAGGTTCAAGTGATTCTCCTGCCTCAGCCTACCGAGTAGCTGGGATTACAGGCATGTGCCACCACGCCCGGCTATTTTTTGTATTTTTAGTAGAGATGGAGTTTCACCACGTTGGCCAGGCTGGTCTCGAACTCCTGACCTCAAGTGATATCCACCCGCCTTGGCCTCCCAAAGTGCTGGGATTACAGGCATGAGCCACCACACCCTGCTGACTTAAGTTAGGATTCAATGAAGATTAACATTCATAAATGAAACTTCTTATTCTCAATGTGTCAAACGTACCAGTCCATGTAGGGTTTTTCATTTCTACATTGCATCTCATATAATTTTCCTGCATTCAAGAATAGGATGCACGAAAATTTTTGTGGAACACAAAAGAGACTTGTTGCCAGAAAGATAGGGGTCCTAATTAATTCCGACACCACCACTTACTGGGGATACAGCAACTGTGCCTCTTGGGTAAGTTGTCCCTTAGCATATAAGTACAATAAATGGTAGATATTACCAGAATATTATTGGCAAGACCCCCTCATCTGGTATACTGTTCCTACCATCAGAGTACCTAGCCTGGTAGAATCAAACTTTTAGGATTCAGTGTTCACTATATTTTATTTCTGCTGCTTTCAGTACTACCTATTACAATAATGTTTTCCCTTTTGTTTTCTGTGTGTCTCCTATAAATGAGAACAATCTCTTATCAAAATAGAATCTAAAATATCACTAAGAGAGGCATGATGGGCAGCCATATACTGGTCTGGGAGCCATGGACCTGGCAACTTGATCATCTCTGCCATCTACAATATGTGCCAGATGTGTGGCTTTGAGCAAACCACTGCCTTCCTGGCTCTCAGCTTCCTGGTTTGTCCAGTCATCTAGAGTCAGTCTGCATGGACCTGATTCCTGGGATAGGCACCTGCTGGCTGCAACCTCCCAGGCAAGATAGTGACCCTCTCTAATGCTCAATGCCCTCAAGTACAAGATTTGATTAATAATGGTCCCTCCCCATCCTGTTGGGGTGATGATTAAATAAGCTGGTTGATATAAAGCACTTATGCATGGAGCTTATGCCATAAACGACTTATGCTTGGACCTTATGCCAACATGATGTTATGGTTGTTGTTGTTATTATTATTATTATATTTAATTGCAATATGAGAAGTTGGATTGTAGTATCTCTAAGAATTTCTACAGATCTTTTAAAAAATAGTTTTCTGAGCTGGGTGCAGTGGCTCACGCCTGTAATCCCAGCATTTTGGGAGTTTGAGGTGAGGAGGTCACTTGAGGTCAGGAGTTTGAGACCAGCCTGCCCAACATGGTGACACCCCATCTCTACTGCAAATGCAAAAATGAGCCAGGCATGGTAGTGGATGCTTGTAATCCCAGCTACTTGGGAGGCTGATGCAGGAGAATCGCTTGAACCTGGGAGGTGGGGATTGCAGTGAGCTGAGATGTTGTCACTGCACTCCAGGCTGGGTGACAGAGTGAGACTCTATTTCAGAAAAAAAAAAAGAAAAGTAGTTTTCTGTCTTTGTTCTACACTAGTGTGGTTTAGAGATAGATATCATCCAGCACTCACTGCTAGCCGACCTATAGAAATCTAACTCAGTGGGGATTCCTGCTACTTGTGGGGCAATACCATTAATGAGATTAAGGCATCATGTTTATCATGAAGTATCTGTCTAGGTGTACCATTACAAGCTCTCAGAATGCAATCGACTGCCCGGAACACCAGAAAGGTTGCTGCTGGAGTACTCCGCCTAACTGGAGCAGTACAGGAATAAGAGAGGGAGTGGCCAGATTCCAGATTGATGCAACCTGTTCTGAAATAGTAGAGTTAAGAACAGGCCAGTCAAAATAAATCAGTAGAAGACCACATTGAAAGGTTAACATTCAAATATAGGCTATGGGGAAATAAAAGCTATTTCTGAGAAACAGGCTAGCAAAGTTGAGGATGTTAAGTTTTCAGTAATGGTGCAAAGGAACGTGGGAATAAAAGTCAAACATGAGAGCAATGCTGGGATCTGCAGAATCCACATAAAGTGGACCTGGCAGCCACAGAGCTGATTAAAAATGCAGAAGCTCCAGACTACCAGTTCCTCAGGAGGCTTCCTGTGGCTTCTGAAATTCATGCTATAAAGATCACTCCTTTGAGATAAAGCACCATGCATGGTCCTCGACTTACAATGGTTCCACTTAGAATTTTTCAACATTTTGATGGTGAGAAAGCAATATGCATTCAGTAGAAATCCATTGTTGAGTAGCCATACAACCATTCTGTTTCTTTTTTCATGCAATATTCCATAAGTTACATGAGATAGTTAACCTTTTAGTATAAAATAGGCTCTGTATTAGATGATTTTGCCCAACTATAGGCTAATGGAAGTGCGCCGAACACATTTGAGGTAGGCTAGGCTAAGCTATGATGGTCCGTAGGTTGCATCTGCACTATAGACCCCTTGAGCACACGAACAGAAATGTGCCAGAGGAAAAAGGAACAACAGCAGAGACAGAGGTTGCTGACAGCGCCCCCTACACGTGGATGCCTGGGTCCTGACTGATTCACAGTTTTCATGGCAACCTTCATCTGCTGCCTGCTAGAAGGCTTGCTTTTTTCAGGTTGCTAGGCAGAGGAAGAACAGGGATAGAAGAAGTGAGGATGGGGTGAAAGATTTATAATAGCAGCAATGGGTACTCCCAAGCAAAAATTAATGCCAAAGATCAAATGGGTATTTATCTGCAAATTCACATGTATAATAAACATTTTGCAATTATCTTTAAAAACACAACAAAACAAAATCTTCCCATCAGAAAGTTTGTAGAAAATTTCTTTAAAAGGTTGTCTTTTCATTTTCTTATTTTCTTTGTATATAAATTTGTTCTTGGATTTTATAAGCTCCTGCTCCTAAATACTAAAACAATACAAAGTATATTCCAACACTAATTTATTAAAAGAAAACAAAAGATTCAATATTAACTTTCCTTAAAAATATTTTAGACTAATTAGTAGGGTCCATATGAGTTTTTTGTTGGTTTTTGTTTTGTTTTGAGACAGAAAGGCGCAATCTCGGCTCACTGCAACCTCTGCCTCCCAGGTTCAAGCAATTCTCCTGCCTCAGCCTCCCAAGTAGCTGAGATTACAGGCATGTGCCACCACGCCCAGCTAATTTTGTATTTTTAGTAGAGATGAGCTTTCTCCATGGTGGTCAAGCTGGTCTCGAACTCCTGATGTCAGGTGATCTGCCTGCCTCAGCTTCCCAAAGTGCTGGGATTACAGACGTGAGTCACGGCACCCGGCCAGGTCCATGTGTTTTTAAGAAAATCATGGCTTTGCAATTCTGTGAGCAGGAATTTTATTTCTTTATATTTTATAATTGATTATTGCTGACATATAAGATCATTCGTTGATGTTTACCTATATCTAGACTTATTGCTAAACTTGTAGTTCTAAGAGTTTTCTAATTGAGTTTATAGACAAATGGCTAATTGTAGAATTTTAAAAATTAGGATATTACAAAAAGGGAAAACAACCAACCAAAATAAAAATAAAATTCCCAAAGGAAACAGCATTTTGGGAGAGAAAGTAACAAAAGATTTCTACAGCCTTTAAAAAAAAAGATCTATAAATATTAAGGAAAAAACTCATTTTAAGACTACAGAAAACAAAATGAGTTCAGTGTATTTTATAAACATTTTAAAATAACAGTCATTTGAATATATTTATTCCAATGTAAAAAGGTAAATACTGTAGTAATGGACAGAGGGATGGAAAATAACAGACTTATACAGAAAGTTAAGTCTAAAAAGTCACAAGTCTCAATTTGGAGTCAGATGCTACAAGCTACTTCAGCTACCCATGTCTACACAATCAGGCACTCAACACACTCAGACATAAACAACTTGGTGCTGTGCCTTGAATATTTCTTTAAAAACTGCTAACAAAACAATAATAAACTCTGTGTTTGAGAGTCTTACTAGGCTGGTAAAACTCCATTTCATTTTGTGTTCAAAATTCTATAATACAAGTGAGAGTTCAGGTCAGGTCTCTCTTTTTCCATGGCTCCAGGTAACATGATTATGTTGGAACCCAGTGCACACTCCACCTGTTAATATTGATCTTTCAGGACCACTCCATGGCATCGTCTGTCAGTGATAGCTGCCTGGTCTTTCATGTAAGAGCCTTAGAGAACCAAAGGTTTTATTACATTAGTATGTTTCTGACCAATTCTACCTTATCTACCTATTCAGCTTAGCTTTAAAACCCAATTAAAATCTAATTTATCTGATCTCTGAATTCTGAGCACTATTTGGCAATGAATCAAACAACCTTGTAGTAACTACATTACTACACATTGTGCCCTAAGGTATTCTAGATAATACTTTTAAAAAATGGCAAGTGCCATTTAAAGCTATGGCAATCTCTTTGGAGCCACCTCCATCTCATTTGAAGAACAAATGCTTTGTCTTTTTGCAAAAAGTGCATACTCTGATTTTATGTCTGTGATTTTAGTCATAATTTAAGTGCATAATACGAACAGATCACTCGCTATTCTTACAATTCGGTTCAGTCTCTAAAAATGTTGGATAATAATATTTTCTGACAGCTACAAATCCCTCCAACACACACAGGCACACACACACATACAAGAAAGTATCTTAAAATTTTCCAAATTGTGAATCTACTCATATGTATAAATGTTATACTGAGAAATATCTTTAATTAGAATGTCAATCCAAATACATCTTCACCACTGTTTGTGATATTCCATTTTCTGAAACTGTGAAAAAAATCATACAATGATGATCCTAATTCTGTTCTACAAATCAAGCTCTACAGTGTATATGTTTATTCATACTATTATATATCTATAAAAACAAAGGGCTCATTTGCTTTACACAATGAAATAGATGACAGTGAGCTGGTTCTCCCCTCCTCCCTTCCTTCTCAGCTCCTCCTTGGTTGGGAGACAAGAGCAGATTTGAGGGCACTGCCATTTTTGAGGGAAAACCACTGTTCTAGACTTTTTACATGTGTTTTCTAATTTAACACTTAAAATAGCCATGGGAAGTTAGTGTCACACCAATCAAATCTGAGTAACATAGAGTTTAAAAAATATGTCTGCCTCAACACATCATGATTAATCCCATCCTATAAAAGGTTAATAGAATGAATCTCAAAAGGCATGTGGAATGTCTACAAGAATAAAAACAAAAACTTTCTTCACCAGTGTTTCTCAAAGACTATTTTAGATAGAACCAGGATGGGACATTAAGTACCACAGAATTACTTAGAAAGAAATGTAGGCTTCTTTTAATTATCTTTTCAGTCTTCTGATTAGCTTTAGAATACAGTCTTCATTTCTTTTACTTTAAGCCTCTCCAGCCTGTTCTAATCTTCCTTTTTAATAGAGGGAACAGGGCCCTCGGCAGGCTTCAGTATCTTCTCAGTATTTAATTTCATTTTCATGTCATTGTATTTTTTTCTGTGGTTATCTTCTAATTATGACAAATGATACTAATGTTCCTTTGAAGGCATAGTAATATACCATTAACCTTGTAAATACAGATGATTTTAAAAGTGAGAAAATTTAGAGAAATATGAAATAATGAGGGGTATGTGCAGATATGTCAAGAAATCATGAGCGAAGACATAAGCCTGAAGTTTGCAGATGCTACATGCAGAATGTTAAGTGAAACGACGGATTGTCTTCCAGGTCGTGCAGACTGGCCCCATCTTATGAGCAGGTTGTTTTCTCAAATTTCATTTCTGAACTTGTTATTTGGAACACTGATAGTAGTTTCCTTTATAAAAGTGCTATACGTGGCCGTTAGTTTTTCTAGCCAGGCCAGAATACTCTAACTTAGAATATAAGTGAACTGACTTACATTTGAAACAAAAATTGTTGTTTAAAACAAAGTACTACCAAATACTATTATGATGTTGATAATTAAGTAGAAATGACAACAAATTGAATAAGAAATCTCTATATACTTTTTATGAACGTTTGTTTTCCATTGGGAACAAGATTTCATAAGGAGAAGGGAGGAAGAGGTCATGAAAAGACATCTAGAGGTCAATGGCATTATTTTCTAGGTCTAATTTCATCACAAACTAATGGAAACTACCTTCACGTCAATACTTAGCAAACAGGATAAGACAAGTGGCTCTTTCATGGCTTACTTAGGTCACGTAACATGACAGAAATGAAAGAAAGGTGAGTGTGGGGAGGAGATAAGAGAAAAAGCTAAGAGACTTTAAGTTTCAAGACTCTTCATCTGCCCAGCCCTCTTCTAAATCCTGGTATCTGTTGTTTATTCATGATTTCGGATTTTTTTTTTTTTTTTTTTTAACTAGAGACCCCCAATTGTATAAATTTTAGACTTCTACCCCTGGAAAGACTGAAACTTATCTAATATAATGAGGCAAGATGGGTTAAGGTGAGAAATGAGGGATTAAGGTAAAGCAAATGGTTATGCCAGTAACCAAAAGAAAGAAGCTTCCTTAGGTAACTTTAATTAAGCCTGTCTACAACTGAGGTGAGTTGAAAGATGCTAGGGAAAAAAAAAAAAAGGGGGGGGGGACTCTTGGAGTTTCCAGAAACAGCCACTAGATGGTGCCACTCGAAGGGCCAGAGGATGCCGGTTGCAGGCAAGAGGCAAGAGGAGGTAAAGGGGGTCGGTTGTACGTAACTCCGTTCCCATAGGGCACATTCAGGAAGTAGGGGCATAAATAAGGGATTTTCACCACTCCTCCTTTCACAGGTGTAAAAATTAAATAATACTGTAAACTGTAGATAAACTTTGTACCTTTATAAGGCATTCAAAAGCATTCACCACTGAAAGTTCACTGGGTGACTATTTAACAGACGAAAAAAAATCCCAGCATGGGAAAAAATAAAAAAATAAAAATTTAAAAAAACCTCAAATACTGAGAAAACGAGTACTGCCTCAGAAGAAAAAAAATAGAATCAAACGAATATGTTTTTCTTTGCATTTAGAATACACTAAATAGAGTACATTGTTCTTTTAAGCCTCTTTGACTCTGATGTCTTATTAGAAATCCTGTACCAAATAAGCATAAGCCTTTCATTTTATTTATTATTAAATCTCTCTTCATTGCCATTCTATAACATCAGCACGCAGATCGCTCAATTACGCAGAAAACGGTTGCAGCATGCAAGTCTGCCCTCTTCTGGGCATATCCTTTGATAGTCCAAAGAACTGTGACTTGCATTTAATTTTGATTTCAACAATTGGGTAAATAAACCGTAAACGGAAAAAAAAAAAAAGCCACTCAAAAAGGAAATATCTGCAAGGAAAAATAACACAAGATGTATTATTTATTACTGCCAGGCCTCTGTCAACATTCTTTCGAAAATAATCAGCAAACCCCAAAACATTTTAGAGGGACAATTTGTAAAAGGTAGTCATTTCTCCACCCAATGTAATCATTAGATTTATGCATTCATCTCACGTATAGTCTTCATATAACTACAATGTGACACCAATTCTTTTATTTCAAACATATTTGAAGTATAGAATTTCACTAGGGCATTGAACAAGGTGAGCCAGACTGGGCTGATCATGAGATCAGCTAAATCCAGGACACTAAAAACAAATGATGGCCTCTCTTTGTAAGGCTGCAGTGTAACAGGAGGGTGTGGGGTCAGAAATAGGGCAAAATGTTAACAGGCAAATCTGAGTAAAGCATATATCATTCTTTGTACTTTTTTTGCAACTTTTTTGTAAATTTAAAATTATTTCCAAATAAAAAGTTAAAGAGAGAGAGAGGAGAAATATTGGCTCTGGGCAGACCAGCCTAAATTGTGGTTTTGCCTCCATGTGACTTTGGACAAGGCATTTAATTTTTTGGAGCCTCTGCCTCCTCATCTGTAAAACAAAGATAATAGTGTTCTTCCCTAGTATGGCTGTCAGGAGAATCAAAAGAAGTAATAAGTGCAAAGCACCTTACATCATGGCTGGCAGAGAATAGCCTGTCAGTAATGTAGTCATTATTTTCATTGTCGTTATTATCCACTGGGGAGGAAGATTGGTGTCCATCAAGGAGATAATGCTAACTCTGCTCCCCCTCTCTGGCAAACATCAAACAAATACACCAAGTGTAAATGTATAACTTGTTAAGGATCCATGCAATCCGCAATCTCATCCAAATAACTATTAGGCCCTATTTATATGTCCATCCTAAAATTCCTCTTAGCAAACTCATTCAAATTCTACTTATCTTTGAAAGTAAAACCTTGGTGCATTTATTCTAAATCTATCTCTTTTCAGTAATGCTACCTACATTTGTAACATAAAATAGGATTTAAGCCATTGGGCTGGGTTCTTTCATTCCACCAATGGGTCCCATGTCTTTTCCCATGGGGGAAATGAGGAAGAGCTCACCTTGTTCCCCTCTGTATATCGCATCTGGTAGTGTCTAATCCTGAGCTGCAGAGCAAGGACACAACTTTCATCAGGGAAGTGGCAACCAGTCCCTTAAGCCACATACCCTCCCTACTTGGGATGTTCAAAGACTGCTGGGCTGGAACTTGCCTTTGGAATGATGTAAGGACAACGGGCTTGGAATGCAAGGAAAACTGAGTATAAAAACCCAAGTCCCACCTGTAGTAGCTCTTCTGACACCAATCATATTAACTTATTTGAGCCTTAATTTATTTATCTGTGAAATGGGAACAACCACTCAACAATTTAGTAGAGTTGCACAGTTAAAGATAACACACGATTTTAAAAGTAGGCAAATTGTTATTGCTAATAGTGTTTGGCTGTTGCTGATATCATTAGGTTGATGCAAAAGTAATTGCTGTTTTCACAGTTATGTTTGCACCAACCTAATATAATTAAGTTCTGTAATCTGGCCAAATTGATTTTCTTCTTAATTCAAACATAAAATCAGAGAAAACAGAATTTCTTTTAAAAAGAAATTTTTGGATAACAGGCAAAATTAAAATAGTTCAAGAACATTTTTCAGACCATAAAGACATATAATTTTAAAGCTCAACCTTAGAAATTATGTATCTCTGCTTTCTCATTTTATACATAAATAAAATATTCAAAGTTTGTATTTATAGCTTGGTGCTGACCTGAACCTAAAACATAGACCTCTCCTGTTTTCATTTTGGAACGGTTTCTATTGCCTCATGGAGCTTCCTTAACTTTTATATTTATTACTGATCTTTAAATGCTTCATATGCAATGTTATCTGGATATGTGATCAAGCTGTCATAATTATTCAAAAAATGTTAAAGAACTAAAACCACACAAAGAATTAATACAGGTAAATGAAGCACAGAAACATTTTAAGTATGCTTAAAAGCATACAGGTGGTGAGACCACATAAAGAATAGTAATTCCAGAAGCCCAAAGATCTAGATTTGAATTTCAGCCTCACTGTTTGTCTGGGGCTAGTAGCTTAAACTCTGTGAGATCCAATTTTCTCATTTGAAAAATTAAGATACAAATCCCAGCCTAACAGTGTTGTTAGAAAGGTTCAATACCATAGCCCGTAACATGGTGGGTACACAATAAATATACAATAAATATTAGCTCCCTCTGCCTTCCCCTTTTTTGTATCAAACCCATGGATCTACGACATACGAGAAAATGTCTACCCAATTTACAGAGGTTGCTCAATAAATACCATTGTAATTATGGTGGTAGTGGGTGATGTTCACACAGAAAACAAAAACCCTATAAAGCATGAAATGATAACTATAATTGTCCAAGATATCCACAGACAAAAATCTCCAGTTAGAGCGAATCAAATATATATGCCAGAAATATTAACAGAGAGCTAACCTAAAATGACATATGTACAGACAAAATAAATTAATGACTGGTGAAACACACACTTCACCTCAAAGATCACAGGGATCAACAGGATCAGTGCACACTATTACAGTGGACACATTCAAAGTTCTCTTGTCTGGGTATCAACAGGTGCCTCTCATGCCCATGGCATGAAATACGAAGTGTGATGGTAAAAATGCAAGGAAGAAGATGGGGTGGTTTGTTAAGTTTGTAACTCAATGTATGTAATGAAAAGTTTGAGGATCTAGTTTTTCAATATTCAATTAAAAATAGGTCTGGTTCAGTGAAACCCCATCTCTACTAAAAACACAAAAAATTAGTCGGGTGTGGTGGCACATGCCTGTAGTCCCAGCTACTCAAGAGGCTGAGGCAGGAGAATGGCATGAACCCGGGAGGCAGAGGTTGCAGTGAGCTGAGACCATGCCACTGCACTCCAGCCTCAGCAACAGAGTGAGACTCCATCTCCAAAAAAAAAAAAAATAGGCCTGGTTAAAATGTACGAAGTCTTGAGTGCTCATAAACTAGCAGTTACATAAAATGTAAACAATACTTTATTTACACTTAATATTGGGGATTATTTTAATATTGTAAATTGAGTAGTTCATAGTGTACACACATCAGGCTTACTTCAATAACTGGCTCACACCAGAAATTCAAGCTAAAACAGTATTTTCGTTGATTTAGCATTAAGAAAACACAAAAAAAGGAAAAAAAAGAATCTCACACACAAGTATCTCAGCATAGGTGGCTGAGAGGTGGCCAGAGTTAAAAGACAAAACCTTAAAGGTTTTAAACTATGATTTCACATACTCTCAGTTCCCAAGTTCACTGGTTCCCTCCTCTCCATCATACAGTTAGCTTTCTCCCCTGCTCCTCTTTCCCTTTTATCTGTTTCTTCTCTTTCCTCTCATCATTTTCCTTTTCCATCCTGTATGACTATAATACAGCATTGTTTTTAACAGAGAAAGGGAGGACCCTGGAGGTAGAGTGTGGGGAGGAAGGGCAGGTCCCCATAGCCTTTAGGGCTCAGGTTCTGCAGTCTGGGTGTGCAGCAGTGAGACTTACTCCACTCAGTCCCAGGTGGGTGAGGCTAGTCCCCACAGGAATCCATTGGATCGGAATCCATTGGATCGGTCCTGAGCTTTGTAAGCCAACCTCATCAAAGAATCTGAAGGTGAGAGAGAGGCTCAATAGGCAATTGCAGACCACATGCATTTTAAACAGTACCTTTCATACACAACTGTTTTTGTCTAAAAAATTAGTGCTGGGGATTTGGGGCAGTAAGACTGGGTAAGGAGAGAGGGATTCTGAGAGTAGGTGACCTATCCAAGATCCACAAATCCCTGGGTTCCCATGTTTGGATCAGGACCCTTGTATAGCATTAAGCTGAACTTGCTTGCCTGTATTGCCTTTGCAAACATCTGCTTGTATTTTTGTGGTTGTCTGCCTCTTTCCCCTTTTTGGGTACTACCATCTGAAAGGTAAAACAAGGCTTCCCAGACTATTGGGGATGAAAAGTAGTTAAAAAAACAAACTTCCAGTCCATTGTGAACTGACTAACCTTTGTAAAATTCTGTGCCATTGTTGTGGAAATGTAAAATTACTACAAAAGTTTCTACATGCTGACAATTATTGTACATACCTCGTTGAAGACTAGTAACAAATAGCTTACAGACTAGTGCTAGTCCTCACATCACACTTTGAGGACCAAATCAATTAAGAAATGCATTCTCCTCCACGATCTCATTTATATATGGAATCTAAAAAAGTCATAGAAGCGTAGAATAGAATGGTGGTTCCCAAAGGCTGGGATAATGGGGTAAAGGAGAGTGGGTATAGGGGAGAAAAAGAAAAACAAAAGAAATCCATTCTTCATAATTAAATTTTGCATTTTAAAACATATCCAATATTCATAAATATAACTAAGAAGACAAGATGAATTTAAATGATATAAAACTACAACTTACTGGTGAGTCAATTACAGACAAGCTCTTTTAAACACTAGTTAACACATACACTGTGAACAGTTGCATTGTGCAGGATATTAATGCATATTGCAGAGTTTAATGGATTGAAATTCTGCATATTGAAGAGATTAATGGATTAAAATTATCCCATGAAATTTCATAATTTAAAAATTGTCTAATCAAAATCACCAGATATAAAAAAAAATCACATATTATTTTTGCAGTTAACAAGTCAAGTCACAAACAGGTTGAATAAAGAGGCAAATTCCAAGTCCAATTGCTCTGCCAGAAAGCAAGGGTTAAAATCTGCTTTATACTGTTGAGTAATATTTGCTGCAGAGAAATTCTTAACAAGCCATGGATATTTCAAATACCTGCCTAACTCTACCTTCAGTAGAACCATACTTTGCATTTTAAGAAGTAAAATATTAATTTGATGCTTAAAGAAATCATACTAGAGTTGACCTCCCTAGAGGAATGGACTCACATGAGGAATGACTTTATAGAATAGAATTGATTTTCTGGAAGCAACCTCAGAAAATATAACTTCCCGTTTAGCCTTTGGAGAAATCTTGCCCAGAATCATTATCACTAATTGACAGTCAGAAGATCTGGGCCTCCAGGAAGTCTATAGTGGGTAGCCAGACTCAAAGTACATAGCAGAAATCCAAAATGAATGTCCAGGCACCATAATGCAATCCCTATTTCACAAAAGTTTCATTATCCATCAGTTGCACCAAGGCCTGGTTGTCTTTACTGTCTCCAGGAACAAAGGCAAATATAAGAGAACCTAAGGTTGCTCTGCAAAGGTTATATCAAAGAGTCCTCTGAAGTGAGGGAGGAAGTGGCTAGAACCCATGTTATTTCTTTCTTTCTTTTTTTTTTTAGACAGAGTCTTGCTCTGTCACCCAGGCTAGAGTGCAATGGTGTGATCTTGGCTCACTGCAACCTCTGCCTCTGCCTCTGCCTCCCAGGTTCAAGTGATTCTCATGCCTCAGCCTCCCACATAGCTGGAACTACAGGTGCTCACCACCACACCCAGCTAATTTTTGTATTTTTAGTAGAGATGGGGTTTTGCCACATTGGCCAGGCTAGTCTCAAGCTTCCAATCTCAGGTAATCTATCCACCTTAGCCTCCCAAAATGCTGGGATTACAGGCATTTTCCACCACAGCTAGCCAGGAACCCAGATTACTTTTTATGATATGGAAGAACTAGCCTCATCTTTGCTAAATCATAGCCAGGTTCTTTCTACCTAAATGCCCTACTCAGCCAGACACTAGGTAAACTGCAAAATTGTTCCATCAAGAACTGACAAATAAGGAATATGGAACTGATTATCATTTCCATCCTGATCATCTAAAAGCCCAAACTTACCTCTCTTTTTTTCAAACCAGCTTCTTGTATAAAATGGACCAAAGAAAAACTAGACAGGTAGAATACAAGGAATGAGGAATTTCCTTGATGATGGGGCCAACCTATATTCAACAGATGCATGTCTAGAAAATTATGAAAGTGATGATGTCAGGGAAAGGAGAAACCTTAAAGTTCAGCCTCATTATGTTTTAATTTCTAGTTAGAGCATTCCTGCTAAATGCTCACAACACACAAGCTAGTGAGAGAGAACTCACTAGCCTTTGAGGCAGCTCAGAGTGCTTCAGATGATAGAATTTGTTGGAGAGTTCTGGCTATTCTAAAGTTTTTGCCTTCTGTTGAGCCTAAATATTTCCTTGTGGTTATACATACACTTTTGGAATATGTCCCTTTTTTTTCTTTTACAAAAGAGTTCTTCAAATATTTGAAGGCAGTTATTCTCCTCTCACTATCTTTTTCTAATCAAAACATCTCTGATTCCTTGAATCTCACTATTTTGAGTACCTACCAGTCACTCACTGAAAATTACTACTCTAAATTTTCCTCTGGAATTAATTTACTACCTACTTTTGGATGAAATGATATATTCAGTTGCTAATCCACCAAAATGCCCCTAGAGCTACCCAGAAAGACATTAAAAATGTGGGAAGTCTTCGCTGGACCTCCAATCCCTATCGCATCTCCCTGTCAAAGGAAGGTTATCCTTACATGGCTTGTATTTAGTAAAAACATGTAGGGCTGTGGTATTTATAGATACTTCATCTATGAACCCACAAATCATCCCTTTAATAATGGGTTTTGCAATTTTGCCTGTTGTTATTATGAAACAGACAATATATACGTCAAGGTCAGGGATATGGTAAATATTAACATTTTTTTCATGTATTGTTTCAGGAATGGTTGGACCATATCACCTGATAAATCTATCAAAGGAAGAAGTACATTTCCCAGTGAGATTTCAAACCAAACTAAGAGGGGTTGACCCTATCAGGTAAGTATGAATATACATGAAGCTGCCGGATGATCCACCTCTGTCACCTGTATCACCCATGCAAAATGAAACTGGCTTCAGGCTGATTGGAAATTGGGCAGACACATTGGTTTTTCAGTGGTAGATAACAGTTTCTTTCTTGGATAATAATGTATCAAATTTCATCTGACTCAGATTCATCTTAATCAACAAAATACTCTATTCTCTATCATGTCATGAACAACCTGAATAACCACAGTGTTCAAAATGTAGTTATTTCAGAAATAATGAATAGAATAGTATATTTCTGGACACTACAAGGTATAATTTCCTTGAAGGTATAGTCAGTGGCTCATTTATTCAATTTTTTCCTGGTCCAAAAGTGTCTACAATAGTGTTTTGTATAAAATGGATACCAAATAAATATTTGAACACAGTTGAATACTAGAAATATTACCTTATGTAAGTCAACAAAGTGCATGGCAATTAAAACCACAGCTGCCACAGGGCAGAAAACTACCTAAAGGAAGGCTCCAGGTAACAGAACACACTTAGACAAGATCCTTGAGCTTCTTAAGGGGTGTATACTGAAGTATTAATGAAACGTAATGCTCACAATTCTTCTCTAATACACAATTTAAGAGGTACAATTAAAGAATAGCTGTGAAAGCTAAATGACCCCTTAAGATTCAACAAACTCAAGGTAAACATCTTTTATAAGGCCAGTTTTATCCCACAAAGAAATATTTTTTTTCAATTTTTAAAATAACAACTTGGAAATTATTAAGTCCCATATATTGAGCCAAAAATGACCACCAAAGAGACAGATACTGGCCTGTCCACTAGGCCAATCATAGCCTTCAAAGTGACCCTGGAATGTGAGACCCAAACCCAGGCCTCAGCAGAACTGCAACATGCTTTATACCATGAGTTTTGATAGTGTAACGATTAAATCAAAAGCACTAATATTCTATTGTGTGAATACAATAAGCAACAAGTGAAGACAAATATTTACAGAGTAACATTATATGATAAAAACCTAATATATGACAGATTTTAAACACTGTTAAATGCTTTTCTTCAAAAAATACTGTCAATGAATTTGATCAGCCCTAACTTAATGACATATTAGTTCAATGAATAATTGATAAATACATCTCATGAAAAGAGAAAGGCAATATTTTTGGTTCCTTCCCCCGTCTATACTCTTCTTGAAAAAAATCCGTCCTCAGGTTATTTTATTTACTCTCCTTGAATCTGCTTTTTCTCCTTTTCATTCCCACTGTCTTCTCTGTAGTTCAGACTATATTGTCTTCTGTCTGTACTTTCCTAAAAGTCCACTAACAGGTCTCTATGGCCGCTTATCTCCGTGGACACTCTCAAGAGCCACTCTCTACCTCTGCAGGCAAGATGGCAGTTCCCAAACACTGCACATATTACCGAATATCATGATCATGATAACACCAAGCCCAACCAAAACAAATCAAACCAAAACAAATAAAAATTTAATAACTACCTACCATAATAAAGCATGCATTTCTTAACTTGGAATCCTATCCCTCTGTAATTGAATCTCAACATTCCTTTGCAAACATAATTTTTCTCTATTTGATGTCCTTTTATCTAATCAAGCAGGCTTCACTGTGCTCAGAATGTACCATACACATTCCCATAACAAATTTTGCTTTGTGTCATTCCTACCCCCGAAGTATACTCTCCATCTTTGATTTCTCTTATTCCTGTACACCTTTCAAATATTTCAAGCGCTACTTCTGCCGTGAATAATTCAGCATCTTGACCCAGCTCTCTCTCTGAAAACTTAACTCATATCTACCTATTTCTATATTGATATGCATTTGCCTTTATTATTTGGAAGGGACTTTATCGGCTTACAACATTTAAAACCTGCACAATAAGTCTCTCATTCTATTGCATATTATTTAATACTGTTGTATCTAGTATAACTCCCAAAACATAACACTCAATAAACTCTTAATATTTTTTCCAGTTTTAGACGTTCAATTCTAAATTTTATTTGTAAAGAGATAAAATTGCCCTTACCGTTGTCAGCAAGTAGCCTCGCAGCACTGTTATACTATAATAACTATATACATTTAAAACCTTATCCTCAAGTTCATTAATTATAATTTCCTTTTTGTATTAAAGAAAATATAAACAGCCTGATTTATTCAGCCAGTGGGTAAGCATTAGTTCTGCTAAACTGTATGGGTGTAATTCAACGTTTCATTACAGGATAAGAAAAGGCCTCCAGTTCATCTGTAGCTATCAGGAAAGAAAATGCTTCACAATAAAAGAAATAAAATGTCGGCCGGGCGCGGTGGCTCAAGCCTGTAATCCCAGCACTTTGGGAGGCCGAGATGGGCGGATCACGAGGTCAGGAGATCGAGACCATCCTGGCTAACACGGTGAAACCCCGTCTCTATTAAGAAATACAAAAAAAAAAAAAACTAGCCGGGCGAGGTGGCGGGCGCCTGTAGTCCCAGCTACTCGGGAGGCTGAGGCCGGAGAATGGCGTGAACCCGGGAGGCGGAGCTTGCAGTGAGCTGAGATCCGGCCACTGCACTCCAGCCTGGGTGACAGAGCGAGACTCCGTCTCAAAAAAAATAAAATAAAATAAAAATAAAAATAAATAAATAAAATAAAATAAAATGTCTTATGGGATGTTTTGGAATATTACAACTTATGTATGCTGTAAAATATTACATCTATATTCTTCTAAAAACTAAAATCCTGACACTTTCTAAAGAACATGGTGAAAATGATGCATGTCAACAGTTCTAGTATCGTACTCCATAATCAGTATGCTATTCTTCACCTAAAAGGTATGGCACAGAGTCACTGGGTAATAATGAAGGAAACCCCGTAGAGTAGAATATTTAACCAGGAACTGCTGATAAACTTGGACTGGGGGTGAAGAGATGGCCAGAACCATTCCCACTAATTTGAAGAGATTTTATACAGCCAGTATAACTTGATAGCCAAATAGTGATAAGAAGCTCAGAATTTGTGAATTCATTTGGATATTTCAGGACAGGTTTGCTATCTGCAAAGAGCTGGGCTTCTCTATTCTATCATAATCTTCAGATCCATGAGTATTATCACAGATTGGCTGAAAACCTAAGTAATTCATATCTCCCAATTAACTTCCCTGTCAATTATCTGGCTATTTCAGAAAAAATGTCTTAAATGCATAAATAAAGTTTGTCATTATTTTAAAAATCTGTCTTACAAACAGGATCTGGTTTTTTCCAAATACAATTTTACATAAAAACCAAATATTGAATTCAATTAGTGTCAGGGATACTCAGGGAAAAACAGATCTGGGGGACAGAGGGAACTAAGAGTCACACTCACTCCTCTCTCCTGGTCTCCTACTAATAGGGACCTGGAAGCACGCAAGGCTCCATGAAATGCAGCATTGAAACTAATAAATTAACTAAATTAAAAGCAAAAGAAATTTTGCTTTTTCTTATCCTTTAAACATACAGATGCGTCAAACTATGTATGATTTGCTAGTAAATAATCCTTTCCTTAGTGACAATTATTTGGTGGATGGGTGTTAAATTTTTAGGGAAAATTTAATGAATGCTAATAATCACAATACATTAGGAATATATCACAAGAACTTCCCTAATGGTTGTCCTGAATTTAAATATTTCATGTATCTGTCTCTTGTCACTGTTTCTGGCAGGTGAGTATAAATTTTATATAAAAATATGAATTGTTAGATATATCAATGTGCATGTTTATAAATCAAATCATTGGGTCACACACCTAATGAAAGTTCTAAGGATTAAAAGATGTAAGTTCAAGAGTAATATGTAAAATAATATTACAGGGGAAAAATACAGTAATAGCACAAAAGATAAATGTAACCTTTAGTAAACAAATAAATGTATGGGAATAATCCATTTACAAGGATCATGTGGTTCTAAATATACTGAGAGAGATACTTAAAATTATAAAATGGTTGAGGTAATAACATTGGACTCGATTATCCTTTAACACTGCTATGGATCATATTGTCATATCATTTGTGCAACTGTTATCAGCAACTAAGTGGGATGTAGCATTCAATAGACTCTGAAACAATTAAAGTTTCTAAAGAATTATTTATCATCATGTGATAAATGCCCAATTTCTATAGTTACCTTACATGAACAACAAAGACAAGGTATTCACAAGCATACTTTCTTCAGCCTCTAAATAGGAACAAATGTCTATAATGCTTTCATTAGGAATGAGATAAACCATCAAATACAATAGAGTGCCTACATCAAATAGATCCTCCAACTAAGCTTTATTCCAACACATTTGATCTCACCTCTACTTTTATCCAAAAATCTCAACTCACTTTGAAAATGTGCTTTGATCAACTTATCTTGATTCAAACCCTTGGTCAAGTTAGGTACAAAACAACCATCCCTATGTCTGGTTATAGCCCCTAAACATAGAGATGGAAGAAACCTAACACCTTTCTTAAAAACAAAAGCAAGGTGTGACTGAAGATGGCTGATTGATTTAACACACATATTTATCACTGCTCTTTTCTGAAATTCCATTAAAATTATCATAAAGCCATTTCCTTTTAAAGGCATTAATTCTTCGGACAAAGACAACAGAAGGAAACAGCAGTAGTATTCTGAAAGCTGGATTTCAGAAAGAGGTATGCTAGCCCATTTAGCAGGCCAGAGAAAGCCAAATTCTAAGCCAGCAACAGGGAAGCTCAGAACAACCCAATTTATACTGCAAAATCCCAAAGATGTAGAAATCTGAGACATCAGCTTCTTCTTGAGTAAAGAAAGGAGAAAGGTGAGATTTTTAAAAAGATGATTTCTTGAAACTCTATTTAAAAAGCAGTTACACCTCCAGGTTCATCCCCATTGCCAAAAAATGACAGAATTTCCTTTTCTTAAAAAAGACTGAATAGTATTCCATTCTATGTATTCACCACATTCTCTTTATCCATTCATCCACTGATGAACCCTTGGGTTGCTTTCATGTCTTGACTGTTGTGAGTAATGCTGCAATAAACATGGCAGTGCAGAGATCCCTTCAACATACTGATTTCAATTACTTTGAATATATACCCACAAGTGGGATTGCTGGATCATACGGTAATTCTTTTTTTAGTTTTTTGAAGAACTTTCATTCTGTTTTCCAAAATAGCTGCACTAATTTACTTTCCTGCCAACACAAAAAGACAAATACTATACAATCTCACTTCTATGCAGAATCTACAAAAGTGGATCCCATAGAAACAGAGAGCAGAGAAACAGTTCCAAAGGCTAAGCAGCGAGGCGGATGAAACACAGGGAGATGATGGCGAAAGGGTACCTTTCAGTTAAACAGAAGGAATTCATTTTAGTGATCTTGTTTCACAGCATGAAATAGTTACACAGTACAGTAGTTAATAATAATGTATTTTATATTTCAAAGTTGCCAAGAGAGATTTTACACCTGCTCACCACACAAACAAATGGTAAGTTGGTGGGGTGATGGATATGTTAATTAGCTTGATTTAGTCTTTCTAGAATGTATACACATATCCAAACATCACATAGTACCCCACAAATATATAGGGTTATTACTTGTCAATGTAATTAATTAATTATTAAAAGCAGACCACCAGATCGTCTCTCCTATTCAAAATTGCAGGCAATTAGGTGATTATTTTCAGAAAAAAACAGAAGTCAGATCTCTGGACAGATATGGCTAGCTTAGGGCAGAGCCACTGCACTGAGCCCCTAGGGAATTATGAAAAAGTAGATATACTAGTGCTGGCTGCTATGGTTATTGCCGCTACCATTGTCTCTTACAAGATCGACAGTCTCCACCTAGATACTGAAGCCAAGAGATTCTGCATTCTTGAAAAATATACAATTCAATGATCTGCTGCATTAGCACCTACTCCTGCCAAAACAGGCTCTTCTTTGCCCCTCTGTAAGGAATTCTGATGGCTATCCCACAGGGTCGCTGCTGTCTGCCTTCTATTTGGAGTACTAGTAGGGTTCTGCTAGGATCTGTAGATTCTTACAGATTGGATATTTGTCCAGAGTCTGCCATCTAACTAACTCTGAGGGATTCAAATATATACATTAGGGAAAAGATGGGCACTACACAATGTAGGGTTTTAAATGGAGAGAACAGAATATCAAAAAATCCAATGTTGTGTCTAGGTTCATTAATATATAACACAAAGTAATGAAAAGAATCACAGAGCGGCAATAAAGAGACCAGAAGACCTGTGTTCCAATTTTAGTTGTATCTAAACATGTGACCTTGGGCAGGTCCTTAACCATTTGTTTGGTTGAAGATAGCATGCTACTCATTTTCATCTAAATAATCTGAAATCACAAAACAGAGGTTTTAGGAAAATGGGTGGTGATCCTTTGAGAATCTTGAAAGGACTAAAAAAAAAAAAAAAAAAAAGTAAAGAATATGGTTTTAAAGGTTTTACAAATGGTTGAAAACAAACTAATAGATGAGGAAAAGGGGCAACAGAAAAGATAAGAAGCCTACAATTAGGCCAACGGTGGGGGGGAAAAAAAAGGCAATGTCTGGAATAGGAAGAGCAGGTCAGAGAATCAGCATCTCTTTAAATTTCTCATGGATGCAGCATTTACTACATCCATAAGATACATAGAAAAAGATGTATCTGTCTATTTTGCAAGAATAATAGTGTGAAATTAATCAGCAGATCACAGGACCGATCCCTCCTAACACCCAAGTGTGCAGACAAAATAATAAAAAAGGCCAATGTCTTTTTTCAAAATTATTGAGGTGAAACTTACATAATATGCAAATACTGTCTTCTCGAGTCACTTTAGGGGGAAAAAGAAGAAAATTGGCCTCCAAAGATCTTCACTAGTTCCATGGCAAGGAGTAGTGGAAGATAATTTACAGAGTGAAGAGAAATAACAATAAATCACACTGTGAAAATGTGATTAAGAAAATGGAAAAAGGAAATGTATGATACCTGTCTCTGAATTCAGTGTTGATTACGTCAGATGATTCCCAATGCTGGCATAGTCCAAGGCTGGTGCAGAACTGGAGGCAGGACAATCCCCTGGGATTTTTGCTAAAATAAAGCTTCCCAGCTCTTTCCCTGGAGATTTTATCATTTTAGGACCAAGGCAGGAACCTGGAATATGTGTTTTTAAAAATCTCCTTATGCTGTCCTGATACATAGATATAAAAATTTCAGGAGCAGTCAGGCAAAATGTTCCTTCCTCTTAGAAGCTGTGCCCTAGAATAGTCACCAAAAGAACCTAGAATGAAAGCTCAATTCAAGGGGTAAACGGCATAGCTCTGGGTTGATGCTATAAATCTCTCAGCTGCATTCAAACCAGCAGAGTTAATAGATAACTGAAGTCAGCAATTAAGCTGTTAAGAAAAAGAATTTCTGAATAATCTGTGAGACTTGATATTCTTTCTGGCATTTGAGAATACAGTCCTTCCAAGTTTAAAAAAAAAAAAAAAAAAAAGGTCTTTTATAAATGGAAAAGTAGATGAGTAGGATGAGGTGTGTTTGAGAGTGGTGAGGTGAAAGTTAGACGTTCTGAAAAACAACCACCCTTTAATTAGTATCTCGCAGGGCAAGGTGCTGGTGAAGATTTGCTCATCTATTTCTAAGGAATTCAAAGACGAGATTAGCTACCCAGCTTCATGAGTCTCCTCTCATACTATGAATGTCTAGGATGAATAATATATAGCTCAAGAAATCTTCCCAAAAGATATTTCACTTGATTTCTTACAAAAGTATTTATCCCACTCATAAAAAGAAAACCCGTTTTTAACCTGTGCTATATTAAATCAACTCTTGATTTGATACACTTACTTATTACATCAGGTGTTCCCTAACTTGCCTGCTCATAAGAATCAGCTGGGGTACTTGCTCAATTTAGAGATCAAAACCCCCTCAGCAGGAGACTGTGATTCTGTAGTTGGGGCTGTGACTCTGCAAACAGAGTGCCTAATTTTAAAGAGCTTAACTGTGACTGACCCTTGTCTTCTGTTGATTTATCTCTTCAGGTACACATGCAAATTATTTTGTGTCTTTTAGGAAGGGATGAGTTAAGAAATTTCCAAAGTCCCGGGTCCAGCCTACAGAATGCCGTGAAATAAAACTGGTCCAGCTCCTCCAAGCCCTCAGACACATCCTTAAGAGCTCATGCCCAAACAGGCCACTCTGTAGCGACAAAAATAAGAGTGAGCAGCTTGGTGGAGCTCTTTGAACTGAAAAGCAAGCAAGTGACGTGCTTTCCATCACTTTTATCTCTACTAATAGTTACTGGGATCATTTCATCCATTTCTTGAAAGAATTGATGTGGCCTCTGCCAGGGCCTTAAATAAAGCTTTAACTATAGTGAAAAGCCTGGGCACTGCATAGCGAGGCATGAAGAAGCCAAGCGTAGTTAACCTTAGCTAATGCACTGAGTGTTTTATCAGGTAGTAGAGCAGAGAAAGAAGATCAAACATTGGGTTCCAAGCTATGTGACTCAAAGTTCTCAAAACATATGGGTTATGTTGTTTCTTTATTATTAGGGGAGAAGAAGGGGATGAAAGGAAATTCATTTATTTGTTCAAAACATATTTATCTGCAGCCTCCTATGTGCCAGGCTATATACACCAGATACTGGGGATTGTAAACAATACAACAGCCCTCTTCATGGAAAGTAAATTCCAAAAGAGGAGCAGATGATAACACAAAAAATAAGACAATGTGATTTTGGAGTGTGGCAAGTGTTATAATAGAAATAAATGCACTAATGTAGTCAAGAGCAACAGATTTGAGCTGAAACTTGGTGGGAGGAGAAGGAGCCATCCATGCAAAGTTCATGCAAAGTTTATGAAAGAACATTTGTTTTTGTTTTTGTTTTTTTGAGATGGAGCTTCACTCTCATTGCCTATGTTGGAGTGCAGTGACGCGATCTCAGCTCACTGCAACCTCTGCCTCCCAGGTTCAAGCGATTCTCCTGCCTCAGTCTCCCAAGTAGCTGTGATTACCCACATGCACCACCACACTCAGCTAATTTTTGTATTTTTTGTAGAGAAGGGGTTTCACCATGTTTGTCAGGCTGGTCTCGAACTCCAGACCTCAGGTAATCCGCCCGCCTCAGCCTCTCAAAGGAAAGAACATTTTAATCAGATAGATGGTAAGTGCCAAGTACTTGGTGTGACTGAAGCACGGAGAGTCGTCAGAGACGTCACCAACCAGTGAAACACTCAGTTCTTAGAGTGTAACAATTTTCAAACTGAATCAAGAAAAATAGCTCTCAGAGCTCAAGGCCACATCGAACCTGAGCAAGGAGGGGCCCCAGCAAGAGAGCTTATCTTTGGAACAAGCCATTCGGGAACAAGAAATCCAGAGTTCAGATCTTCTTACATACTTTGTTAATTCAAAGGGAAGGTTTTCCCAGGTTCATCAGTTTGATGGTGGAGTGCAGCCTGCTGCTCTCCCTGACAGTTCTGTGAGGTCTTCATTGAAATACCAGAAGGCCCTTCTGAGAAGATCAATTGTGCTGTCCAAGCGTGTGCTGTCCAGACTGGCCAAATCTGATGACTTGGCTGTCAGCTCTGTCAACAATCTCAGCTACTAAGTCAGAGAAAGATCTTTCCTCTCTCATAGTATTACTTGCTCTTCCTCATCCTATTGACTGTACCAACTTTCAACGGCTCAGTGAGGAGTTTGTTTGATAAGGAGAGAAACTAGCTAGAGTTCTAAGTGTGGAACTTAATTTTGGGGTTGAGGCAGATTTTTATTTCCATCTCCTCTTTCATTTGGCAGATTTTCTTTTTCCATTCTGTCACCAGGAAGAGTTCATTTAGAGAAGTCTGCTGTGGATAAGCTGAATGATATCCAACCACAGGGCTGCTAAGAGATTACCAGCTCCCAGTCAAGAATTTACCAACAGCACCGCTCTGAACAGCAAAAGCCAGACACTCTCAGCTACCATGTTTCCTTCTTCCTTATTTGTCCAGGCTTGTGGCATTGAAGGCTACCAAGAGGAGGCTTGGCCAAGAACCGTCCGCCCCACCCATTCAAGTAAGCTTATATCCCTCTACCACCACAACTCCCAGCCCTGCTTTCCAAGTCTGCCCAGTCAGGCTGACAGCCTCCTGCTCCTTCATCACATGTCCAATACTCTCTTCAATTTCTTTGAAATATTTTATAATCCGTACCTAATAATTGTAAACTGGAAACCCTGTAGGGCTAATCCATAACCGGTTGTTTTTGCCAACTCTCATTCACAGTGGCTTGTTTGGTTACATTTTAGGGATTCTGGAAGGTCAACTTATGATCTTTGTAACTTTATCTTTGGAAATTTTTTGAGCCCCAGGTTTAAAGTATATTCCTCTGGAAGGCATCGGTATTTGCTTCTACCAAGTACCTGGCAACCCACCACCCCAAATGCCCTTAAAGTAAATTCTGGATCAACTTTAGGTCATGCTGGAATCTAGTTTCTGGCCCTGATACTAAGTGATTATGGGCTTGTGGTTAGAAATTTTTAGAGGAGAAGGTGTTCTTGTCTTACAGCTCCTTAAAGGCCAAGACAGCGTATAGTCCCGTTTTTACTCCCTGTATGGAAGTTTTACTTTCTTAGATCAAACCCCAATGGTTTCATTAACTGGGAATCCAGACTTTCTACTGAGACCCCTAATCTAGCTGGCCATCTAGCTGGGTCATCAGGCTTTGTTCTTTGAATCAATGTTCTTTGTCCTGTTCCTTGCGCCTAATGCCTCATGTAAAACCCAAGTCTAGGCCATGAAAAATCTGTAGGCCCATCTCCAGTTAATTACTTTCTTGTCGTTTCTTTTCTTCTAGTAATTCCCTTACATTTCTATGAGTTCATTCATGAATTTAAAAGAGGTTTTAAGGATTTCACCACGTATATAGTTGGAAGGAAGGAAAAGAGGGAGGGAAGGAAGGAGAGAAAATGTTGGGTTAGAGGGCAGTGAGTGGGGGAAAGAGACAGAAGTATTAATTGTTCAATACTGGTTTTTTGTGTTTTTTTTTTTTGTTTTGTCTTGTTTTTTGTTTTTTTGTTTTTTGTTTTTTTTTTCACCACAATGAAGCCAACAGTGAGCTCCTGGAGTTGTGATACTTTTCAGAGGACCCAAGTCCCCCACTTGAATAATCATCCTATACCTTGTGCACTTTAAGACCCAAGAAGGGCCAGGCATGGTGGCTCATGCCTGTAATCCCAGCACTTTGGGAGGCCAAGGTGGGCGGATCATGAGGTCAGGAGATCGAGACTATCCTGGCGAACACGGTGAAACCCCGTCTCTACTAAAAATACAAAAAAATTAGCCGGGCGTGGTGGAGGGCGCCTGTAGTCCCAGCTTCTTGGGGGGACTGAGGCAGGAGAATGACATGAACCCAGGAGGCCGCGGAGCTTGCAGTGAGCCAAGATCGCGCCACTGCACTCCAGCCTGGGAGACAGAGCGAGACTCCGTCTCAAAAACAAAACAAAACAAAAGACCCAAGAAGACCTGCCATGTTCCCACAGGGCCTGGATGGTACCTACATCTGTGTTCCATAGCTATAATGGGTACTGTATCCAGAACACCCTAATGCCAACCAGCCATGCCAGTCTAGATCTCCTCCTGGAGCTTTTCACAGCCAGTGCACACATGCTCTGGGTGACACCTGAACCTGACACCAGCTCTCACACTCTCCCTGTCATGATTCTACCAGAGAAGACGTCCTGCCAGCATGACTGGAAATTCTCCCACCACCTGTGCCTGTGTCAGTGCCAGCCAACATATCCCTGCACAACATCCTTTGGCTCTCTAAGATCGCATTAGAGTAAACAGAGTTGAGCACCATTAGAAAGGGAGTATGATCATAATAATGTAAGAAAAAGGAGGTAAGAAAAAAAAAGCCTCTACCAGTTTCCGGGTACCTCTGTGAGTTAGAGTAAATCTACCTAGAAATGCAGCCAAACAGAACTGTAAGTGCCATGTTGCAAGGGCAGAAGCCAAAGCACTGTTGGAAAGACTTCCACGCCAACTATGTATAATTCTTTTGAAGAGTAGATTCAAAGGAGAGTTTTTCACCTCAGAGAAAGGATTGGTAACATAACTATACTCTGGCAATATCTGAGCAAGAAATACCAATTAAAAACAAATTTAAGGGCCAGGTGCGGTGGCTCATGCCTATAATCCCAGCACTTTGGGAGGCCGAGGCAGGCGGTTCACGAGATCAAGAGATGGAGACCATCCTGGCCAACATGGTGAAACCTTGTCTCTACTAAAAATACAAAAATTAGCTGGACATGGTGGAACGCGCCTGTAGTCCCAGCTACTCAGGAGGTTGAGGCAGGAGAATCGCTTGAACCAGAGAGGCGGAGGTTGCAGCGAGCCGAGATTGCACCACCGCACTCCAGACTAGTGACAGAGCAAGACTCCGTCTCAAAAAAAAAAAGAAAGAAAGAAAGAAAGAAATTTAAGACCAAGAATTGCTTGAACCTGGGAGGCAGAGGTTTCAGTGAGCTGAGATCGCGCCATTGCCCTCCAGCCTGGGCAACAGAGCCAGACTCAAAAAAAACCAAAAAGGCCGGGTGCGGTGGCTCACGCCTGTAATCCCAGCACTTTGGGAGGCCGAGTCGGGTGGATCACGAGGTCAGGAGATCCAGACCATACTGGCTAATACAGTGAAACCCCATCTCTACTAAAAATACAAAAAATTAGCTGGGCATGGTGGCAGGTGCCTGTAATCCCAGCTACTCGGGAGGCTGAGGCAGGGGAATCGCTTGAACCCAGGTGGCAGAGGTTGCAGTTAGCTGAGATCGCGCCACTGTACCACCGTACTCCAGCCTAGGTGATAGAATGAGACTCTTGTCAAGAAAAAAGAAAAAGAACAAAACAGAAAAGGAAAGAAAAGAGGAAAGAAAAGGGGAAAGGGAAGGGAAAGGAAGGGAAGGGGAGGGGAGGGGAGGGGAGGGGAGGGGAGGGGAGGGGAGGAGAGGGGAGGGGAGGAAAGGAAGAATTAAAAAACTCTCTGTTCAAGGAAGCAAAAGTTTTGCATGGGAAGTGTAAATGCACAGGGGAATTTGAAGCTCAAAATTAATAAAGATGAGGGCGTGGAACATATGTGAAGACAGAGAACAGGAAAGAGGAGAAGAAAATATACAAGTAAGAAAAACACAAGGAAAAGCTCCTCACTACAGGCACCAGTATGGAATATTAGGACTCTTTCCCTTGAATGAAGCTACCAATCTCATTAGGCAGCTCTTAATTTTGCATTAGAATGCAGGGCCATTAGGAGAAGGTATGGACAACATTAGATCTTGTATTGCCCACAAATATTTTCAAACGTTACTTTCTATATTGTGTTGTCATAACGTTTAATAGAGAAAGTTATAATTAGCCAAGCTGACTTCAGGGAGTTGCATTCCCTTATCTACATAATAATAGGAAGGAGAGAAAAGAGAAGATCCAGATAATACTCAAAACAAATTTCATGTTTAATCAACAATGAGACTTCTTCTTAAGTAGTAAGAGCTACTCAGTCTTTTTCATGCCTTCCCTTATGGGAGACATGTGGCAGTATAGCAATTCCTATGGCAAAGTTATCTTTCTGATGACAGTCCCTTCAGAAGGGTGCGATCTTTCTCTGGGATTTTAGATCAAACCCACATACTGAACTTGCCAACTAGTTGTTCTGGGCCTCTCTCGGCAGTAATATGCAGCCAAATTAAATAAATTCTGATAGATAAAAATCAGATATATACAGAAAATCAATATAAATAAACATAAGATTATTTCAAATAGAATCCCAGAAGCATTCGAAGTTTGTTTATATGCAAAAATCTGATTGCACAAGACTTGTCAGGGATCCCCTGAAACACAGAAACTGTGAAGCTGTGTCCTCACTTTGTTCTCATTTTGTTCCTCAGTCACGCTTTGGGTCTAAATCAGAACTCTATACTGCCAGCAGGAAAAGTTTTCCCTACTTATCTTTTCCAAGGCTCTTCCCTAAAAATAGACTCAAAATGAATTGCTTCTAAAGGGATTATTACATATTCATATAATAAAATGCTATGCAGCCAGTAAACATAAGGTTAGACAATGTTTATTGATATGGTAACATATTCACAATATATTGAGTAAAGAGAATAGATTGCAAAACAGCATTTACAATATGAGTCCATTTTATAAAAAATAACCAAGGTGTAACGTGTGTGTGTGTGTGTGTCTGTGTAAATATGCCACTCCTATATGCTCAGAAATATTAGAAAGACATATACCAAATTATTAGCAGTGATTATTTTGGGGGATGAAATAATTTATTTTCTTCTTTCTGTGTTTTTTTGTTCTTTATAGTGAACACATATTTCTTTTCCACTATACAAAAATGTAAAAGTTACTATTCTCAGAGATCCCGTGGCCCTGGATATCATCTCATGTATTATTCGTCTAGTGTTGTGGAACAGCGTGCTGGAGGCTTGCTGTGTATAGGCCACAGAATCGGGCTGGAAATAACCTTTTTAGACCGTATTTTAGTCCTCAAATCCTCACAAGTGGGCTCCTTCAGGAACCCACTTTATGTTAAATTCTACTAACAAAGGCTATGACAATGCTTCAAACACTTGTAGTATGTATATATGTTCCCATATCAATATGTCTTCATGTGCTTTTAATACCTTCTATATATTAATGGTTTATAAATTGTTAACCCTAGGGATCCACTTAGATGCTTCAAGAGGCTTGAAAAAAAGTTGGATACAAAATTTTTTAAAAATATACAATTGTAATTATTTTTAAAAATGCAATTAAAAAAATCTCACCACGTTTTACAACAGAGAACAGCAGTATTACTTTATGCTGCCAGGATCTCTGCCATCATTTGAAAATAGTTTAACTGCATGATTGTTTAAGAAAACTGTAGCTCTAAATTAGTCTTAAAAAAATTTGAGCTACCCAGAGAGTTTATGCACATAAAATTGAAACAGGTTGTACAGCAGCACAAGACACAACAAGGACCAGGCACATCTGCTCATTGCATATTCTCATCAAGGCCTAACCATGAATTGTGCATAAAGAAATAACAGTTTAATGCATCTCCTTATTGTTCTGCATTTACAGTTTTAGTACCTAGAATAAGTAGTAATTTTTCTCCTTATAGCTCTGTATTACAGTTTAATACTTAGAATAAGTATTAAATTTTTCTAGCCTTTTATATTTATAAGAATGTGAACCATACTTAGACATTTTTGGTGATACAATGTTGAAACAAAATTTTTCTACTTAACTCCCCTTTCAAATGCAATCTATCTAGCAGAGTATCCAGGCATTGCCAAGTAAGCTATTTACGAATTGTTTCAACATCCCAGTAAATCAGAATTTCCTGTGCAACCAAAACCAAATGAAGATATCATATTAGTTGCAACTGATACAATTGTAACTGTCATTCAAAATGCAAATCATTAAAAACGCAAATGTCCATTTTATGTTCATAAAACAGACACCTTCTTCTTACTAGTTACTTTATAAGCAAATTTTATGTATAGTCAGTATTTGAATACTCTATTCCACTTCTACTGCTATCCCTTGGTCCAAGAGACCATCCTCTCATGAATATTCTGGGACTCAGGGCCTCCTCACCTGTTTTCACCCCTTTTGTTTTTGTGGCCTGTTCTCAGCACCTGAATCATGGCATTTTTCTCTCACTACTCTGCAATGGCCTTTCATTCCATTAGAATGAAAGTCAAATTCTGTATAATGGTTCACCAGACCCTGCACAGACTGATGCCTTGGCACCATACAGATGCCATCTCCTGCTATCCTTCTACTCACAATAGCCACTATGACTCCCATGGTGCTTCAAACGGGTGCACCAGGCACCCGTTCACAGCAAGGCACTTGACCTTGTCATCCTTTCTCCTCAAGGCCTCTTTGCTTCTTCACCTCTGAAAAGTCTTTGATCTAATGTCAACTTTGCAACACACCTTCTTAGGCCATTCTTAATTTCAGTAGTACCCAGTGACCTCTACCTCCCATGTTTTAGACTTCCTCTTTGCATTTATCACCATATGAAGTAATCCTTGCTTATATCACTTAGCATTTATTCTCTGTCTCTTCCCACAACAGTGCAAGCTGCATGAGAGCAAGCAGAGACTTTTACCTGTTTTGCTACTTTCTGTATCCCCAGAGGCCTAGAGCAATGCCTGGCACAAATGGCCAGCACACAATACAAATTTGTTGAATGAATAAAATATTCTAAATCTGCATTCCTCACAATATTCTTATTAATAAAACCCATTAAATGTTATGTTTATACTGCCGCCAAAGAAAGCTGCCTAAAATTATAAGTTCCCAAGGAAGGTTTATGTGTTCATTATAATTTGGAACTATTTATAGTACTCAGCATAATACTTCAACCACCACACTGATAGCACTCATCCCAATCAGCATCTATAGGCCGCACATCCTTTTAAGTTTCTCTCTACCCATTAGTCTTCACATATGTACAATAATAATAGTCTACTTAAAGGGGAATTATTTTTAAGAATCTTTTCACTTTGAATTATATCTTCAACTTGATAAAGCAACTTAAGGCTAGCCAAGGCTTTCCTAAAAGAATTCCAACCATCCTCTCTACCACCGCCATGATCTGTGATAATTTTCACCACATGCCTCTATTCACCCAGCCGTTTTTCTCATACCACAGTTTCTTTTAACTGCACAATGTTTGTTGACATCTTCAAGTTGCACACCCACGTTCATTAAGTAGAATACACATTTGTGGAAATATCTAACACATGACTGCTACCCTTTTGAGTTCAATGGGAGCTATGTGGCTACGTCATAGCTCATGCTCCATGAAGACCCTTTTTATATCAGGTATGGCACACAGCTTCTCTCCACAACCTCTGCCTCCCTCTGTGTCATACAATTTGGCATGTAGACAATTTTAGAACAGCTTTAGCCACAAGCAACCATTGTAAGTGGAATGTTCATCTGGGACTGATCAGGAGATTCTCAGAAAACAGAAATGTCAGTTATGCTGATTTTTAAATATTTTCAGTTTAACAACTTGTTTATCCTAATGGTATTGCCTAGCACATTAGGATGCCAACTTGCAAGGTGATAATTTGATACCACCTTTATTCTCAGAGCTTACAAAATTTAAAGAGAAATATAACAGCCCAGGCATGATAGACTGATTTACTGGTTGCTGTTAACTACAATAGACTTTTCAGTCAAGGCATGGGTGTGTATTTTTTTTTTATATTCATATATGCTATATCAAAATAAATACGAATTGACTGTGCAGCAGGATAAATGAGTACACTGGACAGGAATTATTAAGGTGATCTGGCTGCATTCAGTTCTACCTTGAAATCACCAAACAAGTGTGAAGTCCAACTAAATGTTACACAGTTTACATAAATGTCAAGTAGGAGGTGTTTTATTTCAGGCTTTGATCGTGATGGTTCAATGTGAATAGAATGTGTGCATTTTGACATTTAAGCACTATACCCATTGATGTATTGTCTGTAACCATGTCAAAATAGAAACTAAGATTTCAATAAAGCACAAAACATTCCTGCATCACAAGGCTGCGGACACAAAACAAAAAGTGCCTGGAGTCAGTAAAATACAAAAATCCATCAGCTCTGCAGATCTGCATGAGCTTACACTGAAAGAAAAACTTCTAGTTGGCAGGATTCTAGACACCAAACTGAAAATTACATGTCACGTCTCGATCGACTCTTATTTAATCATGTTCTGTGATTTCTATTTAGAGAAACATACTTTTTTGTCTGATTTATTTATACTGAGATCTTAACCATCACTGTTATCTCTGTAGTTTCTACTTCCTTCTTTGTCAGTAACTATTCATTAATAGAACCACTAGCATGCCTTAATGTAAAACCAAATTCCACGTCCAGGTAATTAGCCCTTTGCTATTTTGTTAACAACAACAACAACAAACCAACAAACAGGGTCTCAGATTTCATAAGCATTCTTTGTTGACACATCTGCTATTCAAAAGATTCACTCAGTTGGGAGACCATGGAATCAACATTTTTAGCTGTACCCTACATAATACCATAGATCAAAATTACAGAAAGTGTTGGTCATCCAGGGTCCTATAGAGACGTCCTCATAAGCAGCTGGGTGCCACATGATGCATTCACATTTTATTCTTTGCGTGCTGAAAATGGCCAAGTCTTCCAAAATCAAAGAATCTGAAGGTTCATGGAAAGGAAACAAATTTTGGTTTTTTTTAGTTTGTCAGGTTTTCTCATTGACATCTTTTTGCTTTCTGAATAAGTTCTCTGGAGGGTCTGCAGGAGGAGCACTGCTACTGTCAACACTCATTCCTTGTTTGCATGTCTGTTAGCTGCATATTGTTACTCATGATGGGAGCGGTAAGATGCTGGAGGGAGGGACACTGAGCGGCTGCTTTGTTTCAGCATTGCCTCGGGGTGTTCTAATAATACCCAACATGGACTTCAATAGCTGTGAGCAGATTTTCAGTGTCTCTGTTACCCACCTGGTCACTATACAGGGCATTCCTTCAAAACGTAATATCAAGACCTCACTTTATCTACATTTTTTCCCCAATTTGTGCTAAATTCTCTCAAACCCTAAAGTCCAGGAAAGGGGGAAGCACAGATCATCCACTGCTGCAAGCACTGGCCATCGCCTCAGCTGAATGAATGTAGCAAATCAATACAGCCATAATTTAATGCCTTTCAAAGCAAAGAATGTGAGTTTCATCACCTTCTTGCAGGTTACAGGTATACAGGAACTGTCACATTTTATAACTATAGGAGAGGATGGCTATTATGTGCCAAAATACAATTAGATACCACTCATACATACCTATTTGAAAACTTAGAGACTCACTCTTATAAGCGATTCCTGACTGAATCAATAAAACACCTCCAAATTTTACTACAGTTAGAACTTTTCCTTAAACAACCCTATCCACACATTTTATAAAGCTAGTAGATTTATTAATGCCTTTTAGGGGTGAAGAATCGCATCTACAGCTATCCTTAGGTTTAAAAGTGCACTTTTTAACAGCGGACTTAGTATATTCTCAGCTGTTTCCATCAATCATCTACCTTTATCAACTGAAATCTTACCTACTTCAAAATGCAGCCACTAAAATGACCAAGAAGAAATCAGCCAAGTAAAAAGTGAAAGAGCTTATTGTCCATCTATCTGCTCCATATTAAAACAAACAAACAAAATATAGATTCTGAAACAACATGACACGCGCTCTCCCAAAGCAGTTCTTTGGTTTCACCTGACTCTTAGGTGAACACCTGTCTGTTCTCTTTTCCTGCTATCTATGCTTCCAAAAGAGCAACACGATTGCAGAACAGAATCCACCGAGACATGAGAATGGAGAGCCCAAGACTTACATTATTCATGTACTCGCTGAGCAGGTCCTGGAGCGCCTGCCGCACGGCGTTGCACTCCGCCACGATCCTCTCCCGCCGGTCGTCTCGCGTGCAGGAGGAGTCGGCCATCAGCGCTGCGCCGCTGATGATGCTCTCCAGCCTCTCCTCCAGGGACGGCCGGAACCTGGCCTCGCTGAACGTCATGGGGTCCAGGATAATCTTATTCTGAAAGTATCACAATAAAAAAAAAAAAAAAAAAATCAGCAGAGAAGAGAAGTCTGCCTTGGCACCCTGTTTGGAAACCAGAAATATCTGAGGCAAGAACAAGAGTCCCCAAGGAGGAGAAACTGGTTACTCAAATTCTAAAGTTGCCTTGACAAAGTATTAACTTTTTGTCACTATTTTGTCCTAAATGTAATCTTCAGTGAAAAGAGCACATCTTGTTTGAAGAATATGTTCTTGGCAAAGGCTATCTCAACGGAAGAGCTTTCAAATAAGATTAGGACACTCTTTTGGCATTTTTAAAACACGTAGCCTTTAAGGAAAGAACATTTCAGTGTAACCCTTTGGGGAATTATATAAAGATTTTAGAGCTAAAACATGATAAATAATCCATATCTTAATTATGAATTAGCTGTGACTTGTGTACACATTAATCCTCCTCATGAGAAGCAGATATGGGCACCCATGATAGGATGCCTTTTGAAACTTGGACACATAGTACACAACAGGCATATTCAGTACAGGTTAATTTATCACTGGGAACTGACATCTTTTATGTCAAAGTTAGCGTTCTAGAAAAGGATTCTTAATGTGTGTATGAGACTTATCACAAATAACTGACAGTATCCTTATAAAGGTATTTACATGTTTGGAAGGAGCCTATATAAGAGCAGAATAGAGATATTTCCTAAAAAGAAAGTATCACATAGAACATGAGCTTAGCATTTCCCCAGGCAAGTTTGAGGAGCCTGGAAACATGTGGGCAGAGATGCCCAGAGGTAGATGGAAATATGCATCCAAAATTCAGGAACTATAACAGTCTTTATAGGAATCTGGTAAATGTCAGGCGTATTTGGACACACAGTAGTGAATGACATACGAGTAAAGTGAATAGAGCCAGAAGAGCAGGCCAAAGAAGACCTATGAATTAAGGGTGTACAGAAGGACCAGAATCAAAAAGGAAGACAGAAAGTGTAGTCAGAAAGATAGAAAGAGAACTTGGAAAACTCCCAGCAAATGAGGAGGGTAGAGTGTGATGAAGTATGTGATCATTAACTGTGTGAAGTCTAGAAGCAAAGGTGACATTGACCAAAGGCTGGTTTCCTTTGGGGAACCTTTTCTGCCTAAGGCAAAGAAGTTCATACCAGCAACGATGAGCAAAGTAGAATGACCTGCTGCGGGAAATGGTGTGCTTATCTTCACTAGGGGTGCACTCTCAGAGATCCAAGAACCAGAGTGGCAGTAATGGGGTAAATGGTCTTCCAACTATAGAATACTACGGTGCAATTGCCACTCTGTTACTGTTTCTTTTGATGTTCATTATTCCTTATATATTCACCAAATTTAAAGAGTTGTTAGAAAAGAACAATTTACCATATTTACAAATACGATACAAAAAGTAAATGAGAATATGTAGCTATTCTATTGCCAATCTGCACCTGCTGAAGACCTACTATATGCCTACTACTGTACTTAATGCTAAAAAGAAGGGGAGATAAAAGAGGCTTCTATGAATTTTTTATTCTGATGTAGTATATACAGTAACTGCTTAAGTTATTACAAAGTGAAGTCCAGCTGTGTGCTCTGGGAAAGATTGTTGTAACCCTCCAAAGCATCCTAGGGTATTTGTTCAGGTTGTGCACAGAACATCTGGGCTCCAATTCTCTGATTTCTGTTAAAATGCAAATTTCCAGAGCAGAGAGATAGATCTTTGGGGCACAAGAATGTTGAAGTCTTAAGGAATGAGTGTAGGCAGGTTGGGACTTAAAAAGGAACAGGTATAGACCAAACACAGACCAGCTCTGAGGTCCACTGGAATCTTGGATTTTTTAGAAAATCACTAATTGGTAAAAGTCCCTTTTCAATTTAGAAAGCAGATGCATGAAATCTTGCAAATAAAACAGCTATTCTGTGCCAGCTTTGGCAAGGTGACCATTCTTACATTTGTACTTTCTTGTATCTTGGAAAAGGGATGCAAAAGGAATGTTTACTTTACCCAAAATGTGTTATTTGGGTTTTGTCCTTTGTGCCTTGGTTTTAGGCACAGCTGTTCAGTGTCAAAAAATCATGTGGAGGCTGCAATACAGTGGATGGCCCTACAGGGTTCATTATTACAGGTGAAAGTCCCAAAGGAAAGCTGAGAGGGGAGCACAGATATTCCTGCTATACGTACTAGTGCTGTGTCTGCAATGTCTTTTTCCAGGGACATGCACTGGAACCCTCTCTCTTTCTCTCACATAGTCTCTCTCGCTTTCTACTGCCTTTCAGTTGATGCATTTATGATGAGCTTATGTATATATGTATGTATGTGTGTGTATATATATAATCCATATATGTTAAGAAGTAATATTCTTAATAATAGGAAATACCTGGTCAAAATATAATTAGACTATCTTACTTATAAAGATTACTGATTTTCAAAGACCTATTTTACAGAAAACCATATTAACATAAAACATAATAAAAACTGTATTTTCTGCTTTAAGATTTCAGGAGACTCTTCAAAATCATATACTGGCTTTAGAACAGGTGTTTATTTTACTTTAGGACTAAACACATAAAGAACTGCAAATGTGATGGAAATATGGGGAGGTAAATTTGAACTCTTCAGTAAGGACAATTGTAAAACAGTTTCTCTGCAGTAGAGAGAATGTACTAGTGTCATTAGAACACTATTTCCTAAATTATTTTCCATGGAACACTGAGCTTAGAGATATAATGTTTCGATGAAAAAATAAGGTTCCCTGGCCAAATATGTTTTGGAAATATCGCATGACCTACAGCAAATTATCATATGAAATGCTTTGGGGAGCTCAACATTAAAGGAGTCAGTTCACTGTAGCATTTCCCAAATCTATTTGAGCATGGAAAGTGCTGCTTTTAAAATGCATGAATTATCTATGAGAACTCAAGGAACACACTTTGGGAAATGTGGCAAGAGAGACTTTGGAGTGTCAGCCAATTGAGTTTCCTACCTGCCATGGCCTGGGGCTGTTGTGAAAGTAAAAGCCTGAAACATTGAGCTTGACAAACTCTGCATAAAAGTTACACCATCCATCACATTTCTAATGGAATTATTCATTATTTATAGATCACAGTGGAAAAGCTTTTTTAAAAATCTCCCTGGAAAGGAAACAATAATTTTACAATATTCAGATCTGTATCTGCAGTACAGATGGGGAGCATTGCAATGATGGATGTGAAAAGCAGCAGGGAGAAGCCGCTCGGGAGAGAAAAGGCACAAAGAAAAAAGGTCAGTGCACGTGGGCCTGTGTAAGTGTGTACATGCACATGTGCATGGGAAGAGGTACTGATTGCATGTGTGTGTGTGTCTGGATGTGTGTGGGTATCCCGGATGGGATGGGCACTGGTTGTGTGTGTGTGGAGCTGCGTGTGTACGTGTGTATGGGGAAAGATATGTGCTATTTGTGGGTGTGTCTATGAATCTATGAATGGGTGGGTACAGTTTGTATGCATGGGTGGAGTGGATGCGTGTATGTGTATGTGTGTGTATGTGTACATGTGCACATGTATGGAAGGGGCTGTGGCTTATTTGTGTGTATATATTTGTATGTGTCTGTCTCTGTCTGTTCTTAGAGAATTGGTTGGGTTTCCAACAGCTCCAACAAGCGAGAAAATAAAGAAAAAAAAAAAAAAAACAGAAATGAAGTCAGAGGCTCAAGAGCTAGAGGAAAAGGTTGTATCTATATTTCCTACAAATAAGAAACCAACCCCTGGAATTGAATCCTGAGCAAGAAATACACAGAGAATGAAAAAGTGAAAAGAAGGAGGAGTATTTGCTGTTATATAATTTGAAAGTAATTAAAACAATAAGAAACACCCAGCTAACATCGGGAACATTCAGATCAGCAAACAGTCATGAACACAGGGCTCCAACAGGCCTCAGTTCTCCACCCCAGCTCTGCCCGTCCTCACCTCTCTGTGTGGCTGCCCTCTGCTGGCAAGAAGGTGCACCAAATCACCATCACCACCATCACCACCATCACCACCATCACCACCATCACCACCATCATCACCATCATCACCATCATCATCAACATCCAGGAGCCAGATTCCCCTCCCTGGTCACAGAAGAATACTTTAAGAGGGCAGCACACCAACACCAAAGAGTGAAAGGACAAGGAGAAGCCCCCCGTCTCTCCCTTTGTGGCAAAAGTATGCTCCTGTGACAGGCTCTTATGTTGTTTACAACTGTACAGACTTATTTTAGTTCATTCTTTTACATTGTAAATATCTCCATCTCCTGTTGGCATTCTTAAAGCTCATTTAGTCATTTTATCTTTTTGATCTTTTAGTTCCATCTTACATTGTCATTTTAGTTCATTTACAGATACTGAGCCTGTATTCTTGTTTTATCTTTTTCTTATATTTTAAGTTAATCTAAGTTAACGTGTCTATTTTTATTTTGTTTATTTGATTTGCATAATATTTTGTACTTTATAAGTTTTACTTATTTTTATTCACATCTCTACTTTAAAAAATTATTGTTTTCTTTTTTACAGTTTATAGAGTGGCAATTGGAATGCACAGCCATAAAGATAGCAGTCATAATAATTCACCCCCAACCCAAGAAGACTAGAACTCTATTCTGCCACCAAGTCGGTGCTATAACAGTCTCTCTAGTCTCATATAATTGATCTCCCATTTGCTCTCATGTGGCACTCTATAAAAATTTTAACCTAAAATAATTTAGCAGATGATGTAGTTCGAAACTACTTCCCAGAATAATACATTTACCAGCACTCACCACATATACAATTGTTAGAAGACCACTACTTTTAAATTGCTCTTATCATTCATTGTCTCTACAAAAAGCTATGTGATCTAAAATGTCAGTGTATAATGGGACACTGAGCTAGCTTGATGCAAGCTCTGACACAAGAGGAGGAAACAGAAAGACCTCTATGAAAGCAAGTAGTTGGATGTATTACAAATGGTTTGATGGGTTCAAAATGCAGTGTCTTTGAGATCCCTATCTTCCCATCTTACTGAATAGGGAAATGATGCCAGAGATGTTGTCCCATGGCCATTTGGCTCACAAATGAGGTCACCAGGATTTGAGCACAGGTCTTTTGATTTCAAGCCCAGTGTTCCTTCAACTGTATGACTGTCCACATTTAGGTGAAATGAGTCTAATATGTCATAATTATAATTATAAAGTATATTATTTTAAAATAAAAATATAATTCTCTTAAACTAAATATAATACTTAAGTATCATCTGTCATGTTCTCCTTTTTATTCTATCTGAGTCACCTAACCCTCCCAATAGATAACTGAGAGTAAAATCATTCATTCAGCAAATGAGTGCTGGTTACTGTAGGAGTCTAAGAGCATACACTAAACAATCCTTTCTTCAAGAAGTTGACTCTCTAATCAAAAACAAAAACATGTACAACCAATTGTAATTGGGGAAATGGCTGATGATGTTATGGAATGAGTGAATGATGGCAATTTGCACAGTTGAGAGGTAGGAAGTAAAAATATACTTCCAGAAGAGGTTATCCCTCAGCTGAGACTTAAAGAGTGAAAAGCGGTTGGCCAAGCAAAGTTAGGAGCAGGAAGGGGTGATGCAGATGGGCTAGGAGGTGAGAGATGACATAGTATATGAAAAATATTACAAGAGATCAACTGAAGCTGGTCACATGTATGGTGCCACAGAGGGGCCCCAAGCCACTCTCCTCTGAGTTAAACTGCTGGGGGGCATAGTTAACTGACCATCTCCATCTGCTGCACCTGTAGTCCTACTGCAGTCTTATGTGTAGGCTGCACTTGGCCCCAGGTAGCGCCAGTCAATCACTGGGTACAGGTCCATGCTCCTGCCCAACAGGGACTCCTCCAACAAGCAACTTCAGCTCCTGATCCGGGCTCCCCACTAGCCTGACTGGGACTTGCTGGGAAGAGTGCTGAGCCTCTTCCTACTCAATCCTCTTTCCTTCCTGCTCCCCTTTCAAAGGTGTTTGAACCCATAGCAGTCTAAAAGCTCCACAAAAGCCCATTCACTCCCATTTTATCCTTCACAGGCAAGTCCTCCTTATACATATAATCCCATCTACCTTGCTTCTCCAAGGGCCTAAATGGACACAAATAGGAATGGGAGATGCAGCTGGAGAGAGAGAAAGAACCAGGTCCTGCCGAGACGGGCGGATCACGAGGTCAGGAGATCGAGACCATCCTGGCTAACACGGTGAAACCCCGTCTCTACTAAAAAATACAAAAAACTAGCCGGGCGAAGTGGCGGGCGCCTGTAGTCCCAGCTACTTGGGAGGCTGAGGCAGGAGAATGGCGTGAACCCAGGAGGCGGAGCTTGCAGTGAGCTGAGATCCGGCCACTGCACTCCAGCCTGGGCGACAGAGCATGACTCCATCACAAAAAAAAAAAAAAAAGAAAGAACCAGGTCCTGAAGTGACTTCTCTGCCAAGTTACAAAGTTTTCAATTTGAGAACAGCCCTTTAGGCAATGATGAATCATCAGAGATCTTAAAGCAAAAGAGTGACATAATCCTGTTTGGGTTTAGACAGTTTCTTACTGCAGCTAGGGCAGTTAGCTTTGGCAGGACTGCAGGCACAAGGCAGGAGAGTATTAAGCCTTCAGAGCCCAAAAGAGAGGTGAGGAAACTACAAATCAGGATTTTGTCTATATGGATAAAGAGAAGGTAATGAATTTAAGAAAAATTTAGAATGTCAATCTGACAGGATTTGAAGAGATATAGGCTATGAGAATGAGGGAGAAGGAGACAAAGATAAAATCTAGACTTCTAACGTGGACAACACCAATAATGCAGGTGTCAGCAAACTAAATCCTAGGAGTCAACCTCCTACTTTGCAAATAGGGTTTTATTAGAACACAGTCAGGCTCATTCATTTACATACCATCTATGCCTGTTTTTACACTACAGTGGTAGAGGGGAACGGTCAGGACAGAAACTGTATGGCACACAAAGCTTGTAATATTTACTCTTGGCCCTTCAAGAAAACATTTGCTGGCTGGGCGCGGTGGCTCATGCCTGTAATCCCAGTGCTTTGGGAGGCCGAGGCAGGCAGATCATGAGCTTAGGAGTGTGAGATCAGCCTGGCCAATATGGTGAAGCCCCATCTTTACTAAAAATACAAAAATTAGCCGGGCATGGTGGCACACACCTGTAATCCTAACTACTCGGGAGGCTGAGGCAGGAGAATTGCTTGAACCTGGAAGGCAGATGTTGCAGTAAGCTGAGACTGCACCACTGCAGTCCAGCCTGGGCAACAGAGCCAGACTCTGTTTCAAAAAAAAAAAGAAAGAAAGAAAGAGAAGGAGAAGAAGATGCTTGCTGACCCTTGAACAATTGTGATAGATAACAGATGAAGAGCAGGTGAAGTTCTTACGATCCCTTTAAACAGAGAGCTCTGGTGGAAGGTTGATTATAAGTGTATGAACATTGGGTAGTGTGGTATGGGCACCTGTATTAATATGCAAAATCTATTGCTTTCATATAAACAAGGAATACCCAACAGAAAGACCTAATATTCAATAACAAGAATTGCAAAGCAAAAAAAGACACCTACAGGTCAAGTAGATGTAGCAAGAAATGTATTCAGATAGATGAATAATTGTGCAGGCATTACCTCAGGGCAAAGAGCAGAACTGGAATTGGGATGTGTGCCCTCTAGGTCTGGCGTCTATGCTCTTAGTCACTGCACTAATTGTTTCCCTCATGTATCCTTTCTGCATGCATGATGCTAATCATCATGAGGGAATTAATGCAACAGCCATTTCCCCATTTCAAAAACTAAAGTCACAGTAGTACATTATTCTTTCATACGTCAAGAGGGGATAAAAAATAGCAAATAACCACCAGGAATAAAAGCTCTAAAATGTTACTGTCTCCTAATTTTAATCTCTCACCTCTGTTTCAAACTGGTCAGTAGGTATTACAATACATTTCTTCTGCCAAGAAGGTAAATACAAATATTGCTCAGTCTTTCTTTGACTAGCAATTAACCATCTTAAAGCTGAGTTTGTATCTAATTGTACTCAGCTGTAATTGAGAAAGATGGGCATACCTGATAAGACCTGGAGCATAAAGTAATATTTTTAATTAAAGTAATATTTTTAATTACAGTTAAGTCAGTAGTAAGGCTCTAGCACACATACAACACTAACGAAATGGTTTTACCCACAGATTATGTTTCAAAGACTTTAGTGCACAGCTGACAATGGTGATGCTTTTTTTCTTTACCAGCCAAGAAACAGCTTGTTAAAGAGTAGGAAGAAAATCTTATTCATCTTTACACTTTCTGGCTTTCAACATTGGTTAAACCTTTAAGAGAACTACTTAGTCATCTGAAATGCACACAGAATTTTCAAAATGCCAAGAAAGACAACAAAGAAAGCAATTTGATAATATAAAGTGTAGCTGATTTCATAACATTTTTCCAAAATCTAAGCTAATCAGCATGGAAAATGCAAATGCTAGTGGTATGAGAAAGCCTGTGATTCTGTGATTTTCTTTGCTGCTTGTGACAACTCTGTAAGATAAATGTGTCCTGGATTTTTACTACCTTCGTAGTTCAAGGTAGCAACCAAGGAAAATAATAAATTGCTGTTCTCCCTCATAAACACCAGGCACTTACCACCTGCTGTCCAGCGTGACTATTTTGAATCAAGCAAGCAGAAGAAAGAATAAATGTCAACATGCCTCTATGCAGTCATTCACTTTTATCTTTTAAATCTTAAAAAAAAAAAAAACTGAAAGAGAAACTTAACATTAGTCAAACTCATTCTTTCAAAGGAATATGTCCTTCTGATATGGGGCAATTAAAGCAATGAAAACCAGAAAACCTAAATGACCATGCATGTTTAAATGTAGGAATATTTCCCCATTAGTTATTCTGAGCTTTTCCCAGGAATGTGCTACAACATACCCATGTCTTCACTTTCTGTCTTTTGTAACTTTGTCATCATCCCCATTCCATTTACCCTTTCAAAAATTATATTTTAAAATTCTTAGTCATTATGGCTACATAATACGTGTATCTATTTATGGGGTACCTAGGATATTTTGAGACAGGCATACAATGTGTAATAGTCACATCAGGGTAAATGAGGCATCCATCACCTCACGCATTTATCATTTCTCTGTGATACAAACATTCCCATTATACTCTTTTAGTTATTTTAAAATGTATGATGAATTATTATTGACTCTTCTGTTTACCTTTTAATATTTAAATTTTGTGGTTTGCTTTGTCTTGGAGTATAACTGGGTAAGTTTTATATTTCACAGATAACACAGAGCTTCCTTCCTTCTTCCTCCCAAGCATAACATTCAAGATTCTGTTTCTTTCCACGTAACGAAGAGGAGGCAAAGCCATGTGGTCCGAGGTACCAATGCCATAAGCCAGGTGAAATATAACAGTGACTGGGCATGACTACAGAAATGTGAGCTTTGGTTTAGCTTAGGGCTTCATGCTGTGTTGATCCATTACCGAGTGTCTAGGTCACAGAAAGCTTTAGTGAGATCGAAATTTGTTAAAGCATTTTATTTTATGTATTATATTATGTTTTGCTGCACTGATACAATCCCAAACAAAACAAAACATAATAAATAAGTCCAGCAATACCTACTGATTAACTCTTCACTATAGAACCTTCTTAAAGCAAAGAAAAAAGTTTGCTATTCAACTTAAAATACTTGACCAGTAACCCCTGAGGCAGCCTCTCCCAGTTTCCCATTAAAATGTCTATAAACAGAGAAATAAAATTGGAATTTTGCAGCACTGAAAATTGAGAATGAAAGACACCTTTTGACAATGAGGCATGATCATAATTCTGGCTCTGAATGCTTTAAATACATCTTTTAAAGACTGGAGTCTGAGATAAAAGCATAAATCAAGACTATTTAAATAAATTAACCGAGGTGTCTAAATCAAAAGAATGTTATTTGGTTGGTTTTAAACACTTACTCTCCCTGTAGTGTATCAATAATTAATACAGATATATTTTCATCTTTTTCATTCTGTGCCAAGCTCTCTCAGGGTGAATCTTTCTATCTTTACATGAAAAGTTTCTCTTGACTTAATTGGGGTAGCACTAGGAATGAAAGATGCTAAGGACCTTGAGTTTTAATAATGTATTTTTTATTAAGCTACAGAAAATTTCTAACCACCATTTTAGACTTGGCTTAATTTTTAAATTGCAAAGTATTTTATAAATAACTTACCCTTTCTTCATAGGCATACAGTTAAAAATAAACTAATTATGCCATTTATCTACTTAAGATGTTATTTGTAATTAAACAGTTCAGTTTAATTGGAAATAAATGACAAAGATAATGACTTAATAATTAAACGGCACTTTCTATCCTTAGATATTTCATGTGTTTTTAAGTAGAAATTTACCTAAGCTCACATTAGCTTCATTTTTGAGAAGAAGCTTATATTTAGAAAGACAAAGTTATTTACCAAAGCAAATGAATAAACTGGGTGAGGAAGTTCAGCTCTGGGCTATTCCTACTGGATTGTGAAATCTAGTGGATGCCAACTTCATTTTCCCTAATCCCATCATGTCTGTGTGTTGCTGAGTTGCTATGGCATTTCAGGAGCACATTCTCTAGCTCCAACAAGGAGAGTAGTTTACAATTAAGTATGTAAAGCAGGGAAAAGATAATAATCCTTAGCTTTACATTATACATTGATTAGAAAGTGAGTATCCAAAATGCACTTAATCAAATCAAGTTTTTAGAGGGCTTAACAAAGAAAATGGATTTTACTCTTTTTCTAAAAAAAAAAAAAAAAAAAAAAATAGTCATGTTATCTGTATTCTCCTGGAACTCTCTACATTCTTGACCATCTTTTTTATCCAGTATAATTCAGACCTCTTTGAACACTGTGTGTTCTGAACACAATTTACCATCCACTAAGTTAAGCCTCCCCTACGCTTTACAAAACCCTGCTTTACTGTGATTCTACTCATACTTCTCCTTCCCTTCACTCGCCCAGTTCTTCTTCCTGGATCTACCTCAGTAAGTTGGTATATCTCAAGGCCCTGCTCCCTGTTCTCAGTAGTTCTCTCAACTCTTTCTTAGAGCACTCAACTACTCTCTACTATCACCTGCTTGTGAAAGAGAACCAAGGTACCATGTCCAATCCCAACCCTCTAAGACACTGGCCCTTACTACAGCTGTACACTGGACATGATCTGTTGGGGGTTCTGCCATCACCTCAAATATCAGATGTATGAGAAGTACTTTTCATTTTCCTCCAAAACCTAACACTGTCACTTCTACAGAGGAAAAACGGAAATAGAAGGGAAACAAGAATCCATAATCTCCCTTCAGTCTCCTAATGAGAAATTAGAATTAATGAGAAATCTTCACTTCATAAATGCAAGAACTGTTTTTCCATCAGGTTAGATGACTTGATGAAGGCCACACAGTGGAAGACTTGAGAAGTCTTTCCAACTCCAAGGCCCATGCACTTGTAGCCTTGTTCTCTTGGGAACTTTGTTGAAAGATCAAGCATCAATATAATCTAAGACCGGCTGGGCGCGGGGGCCCATGTCTGTAATCCTAGCACTTTGGGAGGCCGAGACAGGTGGATCACAAGGTCAGGAGTTTGAGACCAGCCTGCTCAATATGGTGAAACCCATCTCTACTAAAAATAAAAAATAAAAATAAAAACTTAGCTGGGCGTGGTGGCGGGTGCCTACAATCCCAGCTACTTGGGAGGCTGAGGCAGGAGAATCACTTGAACCCGGGATGCAGAGGTTGCAGTGAGCTGAGATCGCACCACTGCACTCCAGCCTGGGTGACAAAGTGAGACTCCTTCTAACAAAAAAAAAAAAAAAAGAAGAAGAAGAAGAAGAAGAAGAAGAAGAGAAAATATATATATATATATATATATATATAATCTAAGACCAAGTTATAAAATGTTACAGGGGTTAAGAGTTGGATGGTGATATGGTTTAAATGTGTCACCTCCAAAACTCAGGTGTTGCCAAGGTGATAATATTAAGAGCTTTAATAGGTGATTGGGACATGAGGCTCCTCTCTTTTGAACAGGATTAAGGCACTTATAAAAGAGGTTTCACAGAGCATTTGGCTAGCTTGCGCTTCTACCTTCTGCCATACCAGGATACAGCATTCTTCCCCTCCAGAGGGGAAGGGCACCATCTTGGAAGCAGAGAACAACCCTCACCAGACAACCAAACATGCTGGCACCTTGATCTTGGATTTCCCAGTGCTATAACTGTGAGGAAACAAAATTTTGCTCTTTGTAAATTACCCAGTCTTGGGTATTCGGTATTAGAAGCACAAATGGACTAAGATAGCTGGCTTGGATTAGAAACCTGGCTCCAATTCCTTCTAGTTGTAATTATTTCTGGCCGAGTAGGTTGCTTAAATGCTAAAAGTGTCTCAGCTTTTCATTTGAAAAACAGGAATGAATCTTAGCAGTATCTACATAACAGTGTTGTTGAGAAAATTAAATAATATAAGGAAAGAGATTTGAACAATATATGAAATGTAGTAAATAGTAAATTATAGATATTAAACATCAAGTCATTTCAAATAGCTCTTTTTAATGTAATACTTTATATTTCCAAGGTCAGTCCTATTCACCCCCTCATTCAAGTCATGATCTTCTCCCATTTCCTTCATCGAAACTTTAAATTTCTTTTTTTTTTTTTTTTCCCCTGGTAAAACGTATTTTCCTAACAGCCTATTCTTAAAATCCTGCTTAACCACACTACCCTACTGGCCGCAAACCTTCAATGGCTCCCCATAGTCTATAAGAGGTTATCATCTAGGACCTGACAAGTTTCAGATGCTGGACTCTTCTCTAGTAATTCTCCAGTTTCATCTCTATTATATTAATTTTGTGAGATATGTCAAAATTCATAAGGGAATAAAGCAATGAGTTGCATTTTCACCCAGCCCTTGAATTGAGATGTCATTTTCAGCAAGCATTGCATAAAGAAATATAATCTCGCCTCCACTCAGTTCATGATTAAGATGCCTGGCCTTCAAGATTCTCAGCAATCTGGCACAAGTCTCTGCCTCTCAAAGTTCATCTCTCCTCATGAACCCCCGGTTCCTGCCAAAGTGGTCGCTGTATTACCCCACCCCAGCATGCTTCATGTGCAACTGTGTTGTTAATTCTTCTCTGCTGACAATTTCGGCCCCTTCCTCTCTGATGCTTCTTGGCAGCATATGTGGATTCTTCTCTGGAAACATGATCTTCAACTCTCTTGTGTACAAAACTCTCCTCTTTAATTCCCAGTGTTAAGCTCCTTTTCACTTATTCAAATTTCCCTTTTGGCTCTTATCTGATATTACCACACACTGGTAGCAGTGTGCCTGTGTTCACACACGTGTGTGTGAGAGACAGATCACCAGTTAGGATGCTTTCCTTACATGTCGGTATCTTCTACTCCACCCAGTGAATGTTTCATACATAAGTATTTGATGAACATTTGCTGATTAGTGCAGTCAGGATTCCTAAAACAAGAATACCCTTTTCCCAATTTTTACCAAAAGGCTTCTGGATCAAAATAGGTCACCACAGTGAACCTGGTATTTGCAGATGAATATATGTGGATGGCCTTTTAGTTAGATACGTACATTTAGGTCTACACTAGTATTTGATGTGGTTCAGTGCACTTGAGATTCAGAATTATTGGAATGGGGATATGTAACCTATTATCATATGACAAACGTTAGTTCTACTTTTTATTTTTTATTTTTTTGAGATAGTCTCACACTCTGTTGCTCAGGCTAGAGTACAGTGGCACAAATTTGGCTCATTGCAATTTCTGCCTCCCAGGCTCAAGTGATCCTCCTATTTCAGCCTCCTGAACAGCTGGGAGTACAACTACAGGCACATGGAACCACACCTGGCTGTTTTTTGTAGATAGAGGGTTTTGCCATGTTGCCCAGGCTGGTCTCAAACTCCCAGGTTCAGGCAATCCAACTCCCTCAGCCTCCAAAAGTGCTGGGATTATGGGCGTGAACCACCACGCTCAGCCTAATTCTACTTTTAGTGGGCAGGAGACCAGCTGAGGCAGCCACCTCCTGTGATTGGTGAATTCTGAGAGTCTTATCTGAAGATTTGATTAAACCAGGGTCAGCCAACAATGCTCTGTGGAGGAAATTAGGTCTGCTGCCCATTTTTATATGACCTTAAGCTTATAAAGCTAATAATAATTTTTACATTTTTAAGTGGGTGGATAAACCATGGGCCTACTGATATGTTACATTTCTGTCCAAAATCCTCTCCCTCATGACACCCATAAATAGTCAAAAGGCATGAAGCCAAAAAAAAAAAAAAAATTAAGAAATTTCACAAACCACATAATCCCATAATTAAATAATTAGTAACTGGATGATCAATGGTTGCATTTTTTAAAGTTTAATACTAGGAGAAACAAACTTCTTGTCCCAGAAATCAGTTACACTCTATGTCGGTGGTTTGAGATGTTAAATTATCCATTTAAAATGGAAAGTCAATTTATATTTCTCAGAAGCAATTGTGGCTTAATTGCTGTTATCAACCTAATAAATTAGTAGGTGATAACCACAAACTGGTTATACACTCAAATTTCATGTCTGATGAAAGAGTAATTGTACCAATATTCTGCAAATATGAAAAGGAAATGTGTTCATGGGCCACAAGGGAAACGCATACACCTTGAGTATAAACTCATCTATCTTCTTCTGTCTATTTTTAAGCAGGCAAATTAAGATGGGAAAGAAACAGTTTTTGTCTCACAGGAATAATGTGTGATATGTTAATTGCTTTTCAAGCAACATTGCATGGCCTGAAAATATGCCTTTTGCTTAATGAGAATTTCATGTTCGCTTTTGAACTCTGAATTGTGATGCACATCTGTTAACGATCATTTAAATTATATATAATAAATTTTCTGTGTAACACTGGAAAACAATAGCCCTAAGACAGTTAACTGAAGAAGATGATGGATGCCCACTGGAACATAATAGCATGATCATGTAGCCATGGGCTATCTATTGTGATTGGTATGGCATATACCATCATTCCAGAAAACTGAGAAGTTAGGATGGATAAACTAGATAGTTACTAAGATCAAACAGTTAATATGTTCATTTAAGCAGTCATTCAACAAACATTTCTTTTATGTCTATGTGCTAAAAGTGCATGTGAAAGTGTGAACAACACATGATCTCTATTTGGTGCTCACATTTGGAGAGACAGAAACAAAAAACAGGACAATATTCTTAACAATATGCATAAAGTACAATAGTATAGAAGGAATCATGGCATGGAAATTGGGGTAGTTAGGAAAGGTTTCCAAAACTAAGCTAGATCTGGAAGGCTGAATATAAATTTATTATGCAGAAAACAAGGGAAGGAAGAAACAGACAGAGGAACTCCCATGAGGGCCAACACATGGATTAAACAGTGACTACGTACCTGAAAATGATAAACAGTTCATTATGGCAGAATGTGGAATACAATGTGTGGAAAAGGAGGATATGCAATGGGAGATGTATTAAGAGACCTATTGAAACAATTTGGTACTGTGCTAAGAGCTTTAAAGTTTATCCTGAAGACAGAGTTTTACTAGTAAGTAATATGTGACTAGCATTTTAGAAAGGCTAGGTTTACCAAGATGATGGAATACAGAGGGAAGGAGCTGGTGGGGGCGGGGGTCAGGGCAACCAGTTAGGAAGTTATTGCAATGATCCAGGCAAAAAATATGGGCCTGATTAACCACTGTTCATGAAGATGGGAGAAACAAATCAAGAGTTCTAAAGGGAACTGAATTCATAGCATATCAAGATTAACTGGAGAGAAAAGTGGACAGGATTCTCAGTTTTCTGGATTCAATAGCTATATTATAAAACATAGTTCCTCTAGCTTAAAAAAAAGAAGAAGAAAAAAGGCTAAGCTTGACAGAATAAAAATGCTTAATTTAGTTAGAGAACTTCTCAGATACTTAAGAATCATTCAAATTCAGATGTAATATACACAGCTAAACAGAGCTCAGGAGAAAGTTTAGTTATTCTCAGATAATCTAAAAAACTACTATTTGTATAATTATAAATGTAAAAACATACATAAATAGCATACTTGACTTAAAATACCTCTAAAGAATAAACTGCAGGATTAGGATTGTTGACATTAGCAAAACAGAAAATCAAAGTTACTCACACTGGTTTGAGAATTGGTTTGTTGGAAGCTTTTTGGTCAAACACTGATACACATGATTTATATCTTATTTCCTAGCATAGTATTCTCTAATAATAAACCCATCATTTACTCTTTCAAGGGTGTGGCAATCGGCCACCATATATTAATTTAGGTTGGATTATAAATATCTAAAATTGGGGAGCCCAAATTAAAGAGTCAGTCAATATTAACTCAATGTGTAGAATACATTTTGTTAAAGTAACAAATATTGAAACTTAAAATCTTTAACTTTTAACAAAAGAGGTAACCAAGGCAGTTCCACTTGAAAACCTCACAAGAACCAGCGGTCTCCTCTTCTTCCCAGTCCCATAAAAAATAAGTCAACCTAATTTGTAGTAGTGAGTGGGACTTCTGGAAAGAGATTCTTGTGTAAGCAGAAGAAAAGAGAGGCATGGAAGCCTATGATTTTTAGAAAGTTAACTTTAGTGGTCATGTGAGAAAATGGGCGGACAGAGGAAAAACTGGTGGAAAAGAAATCACTTAACAGGCTTTTTTTCATGATGAGACACAACAATCTGGCACAATCAACTATTCTCAAATATTTATTTACTACCTATCATATGTGAAAACTGATCCGGGGAGAGATTGCTATGAGATTTTATCATCAAGGATTTCTCAGCCACATCATGGAAATAAGACATGTCTGTGACCATAATAAAATGTGGTAAAGTCTAACAATCGGGGACAGGTATAGTGCTTTGGTAATTTACTTTGGAAATGTCAGTGTAAGAAGGAACTCTTTCTTTATTTTTAACGATTACAGCTTTTAACAATTAGAACAGGTCATCTGCCTCCACCCCAATATATCCTCTCAGTAATCTCCTGTAAAGGCAAAAGTGCAGATGTTATGACTGCTGCAGTGGGAACTTCCGATATTATGAAAGTGATACTGGATGGCCTTAAATATCTTTCTCAATTTTGAAGTTTTATAGGCCTATAAGAAAAGAAACGCAGCATCATAGCAGCTAGTTATCTTCAGAAATGAATGAATTATACAGATCTCTGGCTGTCTCTTTGTCTGTCTGTCTCTCTTTTTTTCCCCTACTGGGGCTAAAATACAAATGCCCTATCTTTAAAATATCATGTTTTATTGTTTACACTGACCTAATTGGAAATCACATTCTATTATATTTTAAATAATGTTTCTTAAAGTTCCATAAAATAGTGAAAAGAAAGTTTTCAGTATTATTTCATAATCCACCAGGAACAAATTTAACTGTATTTTGTGGGTGTTTTTTTTTTTTTTTAATACAGGTATTGAGAATAGGCATGCATGAATTAGTACAAGTTTGGTTAGTGATTATTTGCAGGGACACAATGTTTCATGGCCATGACTGTCTAAAGTCAATGTTTGGAGAGATTTTGTTATACAGAGCCTTCCATTAAATTAATAATTATTTGAACTAGGCAAAACTAGCAAGCTTACAGGAGCGCTGGTGCAATCCTTTTATAAATCTATAAATCTTAATGGAACCAAAGAAATACTCTCTGAAATTTGTGTATGTATATGCATGGATATAAAATAAAGTTGATTTTATCCACTTAAAAATAGTTAAGGAGTGTATATATGGAAGAAGAGCAAACATGTATACAAATGACAAGCCAATATGATAAAATATTTACAATAGTGAATCTACATAAAGAATATGCCAGTGTTCCTTATACTACTTTAATATTTGCAACATATCTGCAAACAGATTTAATTTTTCCCAAATACCATGTATATTTTTTATTGAAGAATATTCATGAAAAAAGTTTGGAAAATAATAAAAATAGGAAAAAATATTTATGCTCACCACAACTCAAAGAAACATCATAAACATTTTGACATAAATATATTTTTTCAGGTTGTTTTATATTCTCAATATAAATTTGTTTCTTCCTATCTATTTAAGGAAAAGTAATTTCTTAGGTGTTGTAATATTTATTAAGTGTGCCTCGCCTAGTGTCATTTTAAGTTTATTTTGCTGATGCAGATTTTGAAAGTGATTCCAACATGTAGACTTGAGAGAAACTGGAAATAAAAATAGCATGCATCCACTGGCCAAAGGGCTGCCACACTCTGGGGGTTGGTGGCAGATAACCGCGTTATCTTCTCCTCCCAAAGAGATCTACCACTCCATCAGATCTCTACAAATGTCATCTTTCTTCAAATCTGTGGCAGAGGCAGACCTTTGTAAAAGAAAAATGTTCCATGGAAAACTTACATTTGGTCAGTGACGATTTTTATCTTAAGTACTTGTGCCAAACACAAAAAAATGTGGGATCTTAAAATCTTTGAAATATATATTCAAATTAATTAGTGCAAAAATTCTACATAGTGATTCAGTTCTCAAGTACATCACCTGAGAAAATTAGCCACGTACTTGTTTTAAAGTAAAAAACGATTCTTCCATGCAAATCTGGTCAGTTTGGGTAGGCACAGAAAATATCTTAGGAAACCCTGTAGTTCAAACCTCCCAACTATAAATTCATTTGGAGCCTCAGGTAATATGTATGGGCATCTCCTAGAAGAAATGAAGCTGTAAAATGTAAAGATCTATGTTTTTTATTTTGATGTAGAAAAATGTCCAAATATCCTATGGTCTGAATGTCTGTTTGCCCTCAAAATTCATATGTCGGAATTTAATACCCAAAGTGATAGTATCAAGAGGTGTGGGCTTTGTGGGGCGACCATATATGGAGGGATCTATCCTTATCAATGGGATTAGTACCCTCACAAAAGAGGCTTGAGGGGGCTCCCTGCCCCTTCCACCATGTGATGACACAGTAAGAAGGCACCATCTTTGAAGCAGAGAGTGAGCCCTCACAAGAAACTGAGTCTGTCAACACCTATCCTGAACTCCCTAGCCTCCAAAACCATGAGCAATAAATTACCATTGTTTATAAATTACTCAGTCGAAGGCATTTTGTTACAGAAGCCCAAACAAACAAAGACAACATATTTTATATACTGTGTACTTGTGAAAGATTATCTTAAAACTTTTTAAACAGATGCAAAACTAAGAGAAGAAAGGAAAAGAAAATAATACCCAGACGATCACCAGTGTAGACCTCAGTGTCCCAAATAAGCTTAAGAAGCATGATTAAGGTTGTAAATGATAACAGCGAGAGATTTTCAAACGAATGGATGGAGAAATAATATTTTCCTGGTCCTTTCATAGGATCTGCTAAAGTGAGGAAAGCACTAAACCGGGAAAACAAACAATGTCCGTTTCAAATTCCTTCAGAGGACACTTGGGGAAGAGACAATCTGGTTGGGAGGGAGACAGGACCTGTCTTCAAGCTGCATTTGCATAGCATGCACATTCTTAGATTGCATGATTATTTGGCAGCATCTTTTGGACAGCACATGTTTAAAATATGATAAACTGTTTCAGGCTGTGGTTCCTGGATTCATCAGGCACCACAGTCTATGTCATCTTTTCTTCCTTTATCCCTACTCGCTTTCTGCCATTCGCTCCTCTTTCTTCCAGGTGCTCGCTGAGCGATCTTCAGAGACCAACAAACCAGAAGAAATCTCATATTTAATGTGAAACCAAAAATGGCATTCACAGCGTCAGAAGCTGTTTAAGCAATAAGAATTCCCAAATAGACACAATGGAGAAACTTTCATTCTTAGTGTTCACACTGGACTTCTTAGGTCTCACATTAAGAGTCACTCTTGCACCAAGAGGTAATTGAATCTGTTTGGAATTTATCCTGTCACATAGAATTGCCAGCCTCTCAAGATTGCTTTATGCTTTGGCCAGACATTCTTTGAGGTCTGCTATGCATTAGGGTTTGGCTATAGCCAAGGGAGAACAAATGACATTATAATATCAATAGCTGCTGTCTAGTGGCATAACAACTTTTCAGTCAGGAGCTTTTTCCCAGGGCTTTTTTTTTTTTATCTTTTTCTTTTCTTTTTTTTTTTTTTTAATTATACTTTAAGTTCTAGGGTACATGTGCACAACGTGCAGGATTGTTAAATACGTATACATGTGCCATGTTGGTGTGCTGCACCCATCAACTCGTCATTGACACTAGGTATATCTCATAATGCTATCCCTCCCCCCCGACTCCCCACAATAGGACCCGAAGTGTGATGTTCCCCTTCCTGTGTCCAAGTGATCTCATTGTTCAATTCCCACCTATGAATGAGAACATGCAGTATTTGGTTTTCTGTTCCTGCGATAGTTTGCTGCGAATGATGGTTTCCAGTTGCATCCATGTCCCTACAAAGGACACAAACTCATCCTTTGTTATGGCTGCATAGTATTCCATGGTGTATATGTGCCACATTTTCTTAATCCAGTCTGTCACTGATGGACATTTGGGTTGATTCCAAGTCCTTGCTATTGTGAATAGTGCTGCAATAAACATACGTGTGCATGTGTCTTTATAGCAGCATGACTTATAATCCTTTGGGTATATCCTCAGTAATGGGATGGCTGGGTCATATGGTATTTCTAGCTCTAGATCCTTGAGGAATTGCCACACTGTTTTCCACAATGGATGAACTAGTTTACAGTCCCACCAACAGTGTAAAAGTGTTCCTATTTCTCCACATCCTCTCCAGCACCTGTTGTTTCCTGACTTTTTAATGATTGTCATTCTAATTGGTGTGAGATGGTATCTCATTGTGGTTTTGATTTGCATTTCTCTGATGGCGAGTGATGATGAGCATTTTTTCGTGCATCTGTTGGCTGTATGAATGTCTTCTTTTGAGAAGTGTCTGTTCATATCCTTTGCCCACTTTTTCATGGGGTTGTTTTTTTCTTATAAATTTGACTGAGTTCCTTATAGGTTCTGGATATTAGCCCTTTGCCAGATGAGTAGATTGTAAAATTTTTCTCCCATTCTGTAGGGTGCCTATTCACTCTGATGGTAGTTTCTTTTGCTGTGCAGAAGCTCTTTAGTTCAATTAGATCCCATTTGTCAATTTTGGCTTTTGCTGCCGTTGCTTTTGGTGTTTTAGACATGAAGTCCTTGCCCATGCCTATGTCCTGAATGGTATTACCTAGGTTTTCTTCTAGGGTTTTTATGGTTTTAGGTCTAACATTTAAGTCTCTAGTTCATCTTGAATTAATTTTTGTATAAGGAGTAAGGAAAGTTCTGGCTAGAGAAAGAAATAAAGGGTATTCAGTTAGGAAAAGAAGAAGTCAAATTGTCCCTGTTTGCAGATGACATGATTGTATATTTAGAAAACCCCATTGTCTCAGCCCAAAATCTCCTTAAGCTGATAACCAACCTCAGCAAAGTCTCAGGATACAAAATTAATGTGCAAAAATCACAAGCATTCTTATACACCAATAACAGACAAACAGAGAGCCAAATTATGAATGAACTCCCATTCACAATAGCTTCCAAGAGAATAAAATACCTAGGAATCCAACTTACAAGGGATGTGAAGGACCTCTTCAAGCAGAACTACAAACCACTGTTCAGTGAAATAAAAGAGGACACAAACAAATGGAAGAACATACCATGCTCATGGATAGGAAGAATCAATATTGTGAAAACGACCATACTGCCCAAGGTAATTTATAGATTCAATGCCATCCCCATTAAGCTACCAATGACTTTCTTCACAGAATTGGAAAAAACTGCTTTAAAGTTCATATGGAACCAAAAAAGACCCTGCATTGCCAAGACAATCCTAAGCCAAAAGAACAAAGCTGGAGGCGTCACGCTACCTGACTTCCAACTATACTACAAGGCTACAGTAACCAAAACAGTACAGTATTAGTACCAAAACAGAGATATAGACCAATTGAACAGAACAGAGCCCTCAGAAATAATACCACACATCTACAGCCATCTGATCTTTGACAAACCTGACAAAAACAAGAAATGGGGAAAGGATTCCCTATTTAATAAATGGTGCTGGGAAAATTGGCTAGCCATAAGTAGAATGCTGAAACTGGATCCTTTCCAGGGCTTTTCTAGGGAATAGCTTCACAGCTGAATCTGGATGAAACATGTCTGGCCAACACGACTATTAAGAGGGGTAGGAGAAGAAGAAAACTAGCATTTGTGAGTGCCTACTATAGATTAGACACATATAAATGTTCATCCCACAAAATTACCACCATCTTGGAGTCAGCATTATTATCTCCTTTTATAGATGAAGAAACAGAGGCACAAAAGGAAGAGTTATTTGGTAAGATTCAAACACAAGCTTGTTCTCTGCCCTATGCAACGCTGTCCCATCATTGTTTAGCATGGCCAATGTAACCAGGACAATCCACAACTGACTATTTATGTTCTCAGTTATGTTGGGTACCTGCTATTCTTATGTGCATATGAGTAATTGTTTTTCTATAGCCTCAGCTCAATGAATTTACACAATCAGAAAAAAGACAGTATCAGAGAACATTTGGGGAAATAAAGAGTAGAACCTAATAAGTTATAGTGAAGTTCCCATAATATTCTGCTGGAAAAGAAGTTCAGGAAGTACGTTGAGGACTATGGTTGAAAAATCCAAATGGATGCTTCAGAGGGAGGGGCAGTTGTTGCATGTGTGTGTGTGTGTGTGTGTGTGTGTGTGTGTGTGTGTGTGTGTGTAGTTTACCTCACCACTGAATCAACCTAAATCTTAGAACATTTAAGTAACTCCCTATCACATTCCCAGCAGTATAACATAGGAAACACACGAGAAGTCATAATTCTGAAGGGTAAAGTAAAGATTAGCAGTACTAACATAAGAAATCACACAGAAAGACTAAAGTATTAAATGTATTTAAAGATTAAAGAATCAAAAGTTTTAACTAAACCACATTTCTCTAGTAAAGAGTTCACTAGATAAGTGGCCTTATTTGGGTCCCAAATTTGAAAAAGTATAACTAATAGATAAGTGACAATCGAAATTATACTTCCCATCAATGTTAGACAATTTTAAATATCATAATCAATTACATCAGTATTCATTATTATATTTGGTACTAACTTGAAATAAAGGTGAAATCAGACCTAAAAAATCTGTCAATCAGACCTAAAGAATCTCAAAAGCAAAAATTAGTCACACTAGGAAGAAAACAAATTCTTACATTTTTCCCTGCCTCAAGAAATAACACAAGATTGGGAATACAATAATTCAGATTAAACCTGATAGGCGGTCAAAAAATCATGATATAAATTGCAATTATAAAAAATAGTACCTCAAATTTCATTCTTTTATTTGCTCAACAATTTTTAGAGATCTGTATTTACCGATTGAAATGTGCAAGAGAAAAGTAAATTGTTTTGGAATATTTCCTAAAGCAACTGTAAAAAAATTGAAAGGTAAATGATTCTATCAGAAAATACTCCTAGATTTATAAAATCTTAGAAAAGAAAAGCTGTTTAGAAGCAACATCAGAGGAGTCAATAACCTATATGAGAGGTGTCAATAACCCAGAAAGAGATTTCTGGGCAGAAAAGATGGATCCTGGAAAGTGAAGCAGTATAGCTCAGGAAGCAGTGAAGACTATGTTGTCTATGACGATGCCTAACCTGGTCCCCAAGCACCCAGCAGAACCAGCCTCGACTCACCACCCTACCTTGCACTCCTCTTCCTATAAGCTCACGTGTATTGCATCCATCTTTATCACCATCCCAGGGGTAGGAATGGTTTTAAGAATTAACTGGACTTGCATTGCATAACATTACTCTTCAAAAGGTTGCCATAGGTAGAGTAAACACTTTTTGAAGGATGACTACACACTATCCATATTTTTATCCCTTGGATTTGAGTCCATAGTACATATATAAATTGTAGTATGTTTACAGGGATATAAGAACCCACTGGAGTGTTTCTTAATGCTCTGTTTGGCCACCAGATGTCAGTGTATGATAAAGAATGCTGGAACACTGCTGCTTGTTTCTAGTTAGAAAGAATTGAAAAGGCAGTTTTGATGAGTTTAATTTGCCAGTGAAAAAGAAGAAGTAAATTTGGCAGGTACTTCACTGGGAGAAGATATGGTGAACAGGTGAGGATTTCTGGTTCCCACTAAGCATCAGTTAGTGATACTATGCCCTAGAGATGGAAAAGTTTTTCTCCACTTTTCAAAGAAGTATCAAAGTGTTTTTTTCCTTTTTTAAGAAGTTAAAAGAGCATGCTAAGCACATAGTAGGAGCTCAATTAAGCACAAACAGATTAACCTAAGTTAGAAAAATCCTAGACTTTGTGGAATTTTGTTTAAGAATATTCAAAATATATAATATCTGCATAAATGACTAGGGATTTAACAATCATACTGATGGGAATGGAAGTAAACTAAAAGCCAAAAATATCAATGCAAGAAAGTTATATTATGTAAAAAAAATCAAATTTTCAAACAAATGGCTGAAAGTTCTCAAGATTTCATAATTAGACTTAGAAAATATTTGGTTTTTTAATCAGCTAAAGCTTACTTTACAATACAAAACACTATTTCAATATATGGACATAAAAAGTACAGTTCTCATGACCTGTTGATTCTACTTCCTCAATATAGTTCAGATTCATCCACTTCTTCCTAGTTCTACTCTATTGCTGTACTGTAGACATTCCTAATTTCTCATGCTTATCTGTCTCCCTACTCTGCAGCTTTGCTTCTTCAAACTCATTCTCCACCCTGCAGCCACAGGGATCTTCAAAAACACAAGTCTGGGCCAGGCACTGTGGCTCACGCCTGTAATCCCAGCATTTCGGGAGGCCAAGTTGGGCAGATCACTTGAGTTCAGAAGTTCAAGACCAGTCTGGACAACATGGCGAAACCCTGTGTCTACTAAAAATACCAAAATTTGCTGGGTGTGGTGGTGTGCCTGTGGTCCTAGCTACTCGGGAGGCTGAGGTGGGAAGATCACTAGAGGCAGAGGTTGCAGTGAGCTGAGATCGTGCCACTGCACTCCAGCCCAGGTGACAGAGTGAGACCCTGTCTCAAAAACACAAACAAACAAACAGCCCACAAGTCTGACCATGCTATTTCCTTCTTTAGATCACCAGTAACTTCCTAATGCCTTCAGCATGAAGCCCAGCCACTTGCAAGGGCTGAATAGCTCTTCAGGATCTGTCTCCTGTTTGCCCACTTACACTGACTTTTCCCTATCCTCTGTACCCCAGAAATGAACACTTTATGCAGGTGTCACCCACCATACCACTGCATGCAATGATGTTCTTTCTGCCTGGGGAATATTCTCATTCACATTTCATCATGTTAATTTTTACTTAGCCTTTAGATGCGGCTCATTTACCTCCTCTTCCAAGAATTATTCCACGATTTCATCTTTCCCAATACCACCCCCTTACACACACATAGTAGGTTAGGTGGATACTATATATGTAAGTGTATGAAGCAGCATTTATGCATTGCAGCAACTATAGCTGTTTCCTATTTTCTCCTTTTACACATGACACTCCTTTATTGTTCTATCTCATCTGGCACTTATACACTTTGAATGAATGATCTTAGCTATCTGGTGGCTAACCCTTATCCTAAGAGATATAAAATCCAAGGCCTAGAGATGGGCTCAGTAGCCCATGCTCGCACATACTTAGTCATTTGTAGAGCTTGGAGTAGTAGCCAGATACCTGAATCCAAGTCCTGGACTCTTCCCAGTGTTCTTGGTTACTTCTATTGGCCATTCAGTGAGAATCACTTCATAGACACATAGCGGAGATCATTATTACGGAGTATTAATAGAAGGGCCATGTCGTCTCAACTATTCACCGTCATTCTAATGTAATGTAAGATATAGGAAACTTACAATCTTCATAGCCTAACATGGAGGGTTGCTAGATGTCTGTAGTTAAATGACTTTATAAAATATCAAAGTAGATAAGGCCTGGGGTAAGTTTCCCTGATAAATAACTATATTGGTTGCCACAGCAAAAGGAAATATTAGAATTGAGAAGGGACAGAAAAAGATGCTTAGTGAAAATTTTATTTTTCCAGGAGGCACTTATCCTTCCCTGATGTTGAAAAAATCACAAGTCAATAAAGCATATTAAGAATCCATGAGCCAGTCAGAACTCTGGTTCATGACCCCTTAAGGGACAGAGCTTTCACAACAGTATCTATCTGATTCTAGGAACAATAAGAATTAATTATCATAATACTCAAAAACCATAAAAGTGGCATTTGAAATGGAGGCACAACAGAAAAACTCTCACTTACTCGGAAGGCTTCAGTGTAGATCTCCTAGGTCTTGTATTTGGGCCTCTGACATACCTATACAGCATTTCATTCTCCACTGAAAATGCACTCTAACCCTAGACCTCCAAATACTAATCTTGGGTTGTGAATCCTCTCAAAGGTCCTGCAACCTCTTAATGTCCCTTAAATGGGCTGGGAATCTGCTGTGAAATGACTGCTGCCATGTGAACTACTATGGCTGAACTTCATTCTTTGGCCTGGAGCTCCTTGAATATCTGTGTGCACCCAGAGAAGCCTACAATTGGGATAAGCTTTGGGCAGTGACCACAGAAGCATGACCTATGCTCCCCCAATAGACAATTATCTCATCCTCACAGTTAGCCTACATACAAGTCTTGACAGCCAGGGATGATTTTTTCTTGCACTGGTCTGAGATGCAGGTGTTGCATCATTGCTCATGTTAACATTCCAGTACTTCCATCCACTGAATACCAGATCAGAATGAGAATTACAATTTGACCAAGAACAGAAAAAAAAAAAAAAAAAGAGAAGATGAAAAGGGGAAGCAAATGTAAGAAGGTAAAGGCAGGTGGGGAAAATTCGGTAAAAATAGGAAGGGGAACTTATGTAGAGTTGCTCTATCAGGGAAATATTTCAGCCTAATGCGGTTAAGAATACATTGTCTTATTCCTCAAGTGCAAATATTTCAATCTTACAAGAGATTAGTGGTAACAGAAAGAAAGAGAGGCATGGTCTGTAGAGCAACGCGTTCCCTTCCAAAGCTGAAGTATTCAAAAACTAGAAAATAAAAGCCTATCAATTTTGTGAGTGAGTGACAGTCTCTGGAGACACTCAGGTAGAGTGCTTGGGGAGCAGGGAGGAACCGAGGTTAGCATAGAGGCTTGTGGGTTGTCAGGAAAAGAAAAGATAGCAAAACTATGAGAATATGGTAATTGTAGTAGCCTAATGCTTTATTTTATTTTTAGGTTGTCAGAAGGGAAATGCATTTTTCTGTAGGTTGAGGGGATGGAACAAGTGGAGGATAAACCAAATGGGCAAAAACAAGAGAATTACCAGTCAAACAAATTCCCAGGGCAAGTCGGGAGAAAGAAAGCAAACACAAATAGAAAGCTAAATGTTAGAGGAAGTCAAGATAATGTATACTGTCTGAATTAAAAGAAAACAACATTTTTAAAAGGTGAATAGCTAAAGATTATAATATACCTTTCCAAATGGTGTCAATTTTAATTTGTTACAGCAATAGCTTATAATATACATCCGTCCTGAGTCCTAAATGTTATTCTCAGATATTCAACAAATTGATACTTTATTGGGTGAAAAACTTACTCAAACTTCCTGTGGCTTATTTTCTGGCAAAATTTCTTACTGATACTTGGTGTAATACAATTATGTAATGCCAATTTAAATAATTTAACATGTTTGAGATGTTGAAGTATCTCAAAGATACTGGAAGGGAGCTTCATGAATAGTGTCAGTTTAAATTTTATGAAAGTATCTTCATCTACAAAAGAGGATTCCAAGAACAAGATATGGTATACTCTCTTTTCTTTAATAAAATAAGGAAAATTCTGTAGGAATTGCTTTTAACATTCCTCTCTCCCACTACTGAAAGTTTGTTTTCTGGAAGTCAAAATTGACATTATGTTTTACTTCTGAGCAGTCAACACATTTTTCTTAAATCTTTTGAATATTCCTCAGTAGATAGTTTTACTGGATTAAAATTGACCATCTCAAGCTGCCACATTTAAACAGAGGCTGAGTTTTCCATTGATTATCAATTATTTTACTTTTAACTGTTTTATCATTGGAAACTCTCTTGGCAGTCGCAAGTTGTTAAAATACTGCTTTTTTCCTTATTCTTTTGCTTTATAAATCACTACATCAACTATTTATGTAGGTGCCAGAAAATAGGTCACCAAGCATTTAGTCACAATTATGACTACTCAGATAGAAATCAATCCTGTAATTTTAGACAAATAAATGTGAAAATACTATTTTTATCTTGTTCTAATCAACTATGAAATGTTAAGCCACTTCTGTATCCAGCCTCCCATAAAACTGGGTTTGACACACTCGTGACTATTAATATGAAGTGTGTTTCAAATTCAGTTTTTGGAGGGCGGGATCAAGATGGCCAACTAGAAACAGAGGCTCTCATTGAAAAGAAACCTAATAAGCGTGTGAATCCTTCACCACAACTGAAGTATCAGGTTTTCTCATCAGAACTGACTAGTTGGCTGGCGTGATCCACGGAGGGGAAGAGCAGTGTGGTGCGGCCCACCTGAGAGCCACACAGGGCGTGGGAAGCCCCCACCCCCGAGCCAAGGGAGGCAGTGAGTGAGCATGCAACACAGCCGGGAAAACTGTACTTTTTTTCATGGAAATGTGCAACCCATGGATCAGAAGACCCTACTTACAAACCATGCTACGGGCACCAAGCATCCCAACCCCAGAGCTACAGAGATTCTCAGCAGCCTCTCAGCTGGAACCTGCTGAAGCCTGCCAAGCTCCCAGGGGGAGGAGCGACCAGCACCACAGCTGTGGCTGCCTGCTGTCTAAGCCATTTATGCCCCTTGGTGGAAGGGCAGCAGCCAGCCCTGGGAGGCACAACTGCCTAACATGCTAAGCTCCCTGGGTGGGGGAAGGGCAACATCCATTCCTATAGCTCCAGGCCACGCTTTTCCCCTGCTGGAGCCAGGAAAGCTGGAGAGTTTGGTCCCAAGACTTGTCCCCTGTAGCCCAACACACTAGGTGTGGCAGACTGCTGCCAGAGTGCCTCCTCAGGCTTGAACCTGACCCATTCATCCTCACTGGGTGAGGCTTCTCTGCAGCAACTCCAATAACTCCAGCCAGAGGCTCGGGGACAGAAAATGGATCTCCCTGGGCCTGAGTCCCTAGGGGAAGGGGTGGCCTCGGTCTCTGCAGACCAGCAGACTCAGCCTTTCTTCCAGGTAGTTCTGAGGAATCTGGGCAGCCCAGACAAGTGGGTTTCTCCCTAGCGAAACACACTCCCTCCACCAAGGGACAGTCAAAGTGATTCGTTAAATGGGTCCTATTCCCCATGCCACCCAACTGGGTGAGACCCTCCAACAATAGGGTTGTCAGACACCCTATACAGGAGTGATCCTACTGGCATCAGGTTGGTGACCCTTGAGGTCAGAGATCCCAGAAGAAGGAGCAAGCACCCATCTTTGCTGTTCTCCAGTCTCCTTGAGTGACATCTCCAGGCATGGAAGCAAATCAGATGAATAGGGTCTGAAGTGAACCCCCAGCAAACCACATTAGCCCTACAGAAGAGGGAACTGGCCATTGGAAAACAAACAAACAGAAAGCAACAACAACAGCATCAACAACAACAAAAAAGGCCCCATAAAAAACCTCATCCAAGGGTCAGCAGCCTCAAAGATCGTAACTAGACAAACTCGTGAAGATGAGAAACGATCAATGATAAAATGCTAAAAACCCAAAAGGCCAGAGTGCCTTTTCTCCTCCAAATGATGGCAATGCCTCTACAACAAGGGTGCAGAACTGGACGGATGATGAGATGAATAAATTCACAGAAGTAGGCTTCAGAAGATGGGTAATAAAAAACTATGCTGAGCTAAAGGAGCATGTTCTAACCCAAGGCAAAGAAGCTAAGAGCCTTAATAAAAGGTTAGAGGAGCTGCTAACTAGAATAACGAGTTTAGAAAGGAACATAAATGACCTGCTGGAGCTGAAAAACACAGCACAAGAACTTCGTGATGCATGCACAAATACCAATAGCTGAATCAACCAAGTGGAAGAAAGGATATCAGAATTGGAAGACTATCTTGCTCAAATAAAGTATTCTTTTTTCTCTAGTCTTGCATGCAGACAAGACTAGAGAAAAAAATGAATGAAAAGGAATGAACAAAGCCTCCAAGAAATATGGGACTTTGTAAAAAGACCAAACCTACAATTAATTAGAGTACCTGGAAGAGACAGGGAGAATGGAAACAAGGTGGAAAACACACTTCAGGATATTATCCAGGAGAACTTCCCCAACCTAGCAAGAAAGGCCAACATGCAAATTCAGGAAATATAGAACACACCACTAAGATACTCCATGAGAAGATCAACCCCAAGATACATAATCATCAGATTCTCCAAGGTCAAAATGAAGGAAAAAATGTTAAGGGCAGCCAGAGAGAAAGGTCAGGTTACCTACAAAGGGAAGTCCATCAGACTAACAGCAGACTCCTCAGCAGAAACTCTACAAGCCAGAAGAGATTGGGGTCCAATATTTAACATTCTTAAAGAAAATAATTTTCAACCCAGAATTTCATATCCAGCCAAACTAAGCTTAATAAGCAAAGGAGAAATAAAATCCTTTACAGACAAGCAAATGCTGAGACATTTTGTTACCACCAGGCCTGCTTTGCAAAAGCTCCTGAAAGGGGCATTAAATATGGAAATGAAATCCAGTACTAACCACTGCAAAAACATACCAAAATATAAAGGCCAATGACTCTATGAAGAAACTGTATCAACTAGTGTGCAAAAGAACCAAAGAGTATCATAATGACAGGATCAAATTCACACATAAAAATAACCTTAAATTTAAATGGGCTAAATGGCCCAATTAAAAGACACAGACTGGCAAACTGAATGACGAGTCAAGACCCATCAGTGTGCTGTATTCAGGAGACCCATCTCACATGCAAAGTCACACATAGGCTTGAAATAAAGGAATGGTGGAAAATTTACCAAGCAAATGGAAAGCAAAAAAAGCAGCGGTTGCAATCCTAGTCTTTGACAAAACAGACTTTAAACCTACAAAGATCAAAAAAGACAAAGACGGGCATTACATAATGGTAAAGGGAACAATTCAACAAGAAAAGCTAACTATTCTAAATATATATGCACCCAATACAAGAGCACCGAGATTCATAAAACAAGTTCTAATAAGTCTCTTTGTAGGTCTCTACACACAGTAATAGTGAGAGACTTCAACACCCCAATGTCAATATTAGACAGATCAATAAGACAGAAAATTAACAAAGATATTCAGGACTGAACTCAGCTCCAGATCGAGTGTACCTAATAGACATCTACAGAACTCTCTACCCCAAATCAACAGAATATACATTCTTCTCAGTGCCACATGGCACTGATTATGAAATTGACCACATAATTGGAAGTAAAACACTCCTTGTCAAATGCAAAAGAACTGAAATCATAACAGTCTCTCAGACCACAGTGCAATCAATTTAGAATTCAGGATTAAGAAACTCACTGAAAACCATGCAATTACATGGAAATTGAACAACTACTTCTGAAGGACTCCTGGGTAAATAATGAAATTAAGGCAGAAATCAAGATGTTCTTTGAAACCAAAGAGCAGAGACAATGTACCAGAATCTCTGGGACACAGCTAAAGCAGTGTTAAGAAGGAAATTTATAACACTAAATGCCCACATCAGAAAACTAGAAAGATCTCAAGTCAACACACTAACATCAGAATTAAAATAGCTAGAGAGGCATGAGCAAATTAATCCAATAGCTAGCAGAAGACAAGAAATAACTAAGATCAGAGCAGAATTGAAGGTGATAGAGACGCAAAAAAAACCCTCCAAAAAAGCAATGAGTCCAGGAGCTAATTTTTTGGGGAAAAAAAAATAGATAAACCACTAGCTAGACTAATAAAGAAGAAAAGAGAGAAGAATCAAATAGACACAATAAAAAGTTATAAAGGGGATATCACCATTGACCCCACAAAAATACAAACTACCATCAGAAAATACTATATTTCTAAATATATAGTATAGTATATAAATACTATACGAACACCTCTATGCAAATCAACTAGAAAATCTGAAGAAATGGATAAATTCCCGGACATATACAGTCTCCCAAGTCTAAACCAGGAAGAAGTAAAGTTACTGAATAGACCAATAACAAGTTCTGAAATTGAAGCAGTAATTAATAGCCTACCAACCGAAAAAAGCCCAGGACCAGATGGATTCACAGCTGAATTCTACCAGAGGTACAAAGAGAAGATGGTACCATTCCTTCTGGAACTATTCCAAACAACTGAAAAGGAAGGACTCCTCCCTAACTAATTTTATGGAGCCAGCATCATCCTGATACTGAAACTGGAAAGAGACACAATAAAAAAAGAAAACTTCATGCCAGTATCCATGATGAACATCAAAGCGAAAATCCTCGATCAAATACTGGCCAACCAAATCCAGCAGCACATAAAAATCTTATCCTCCACAATCAAGTCAGCTTCATCCCTGGGATGCAAAGCTGGTTCAACACAGACAAATCAATAAACATAATCTATCACATAAACAGAACCAAAGACAAAACCACATGATTATCTCAATAGATGCAGAAAAGGCCTTTGATAAATTCAACATCCCTTCACGTTAAAAACTCTCAATAAACTAAGTATTGATGAAACATACCTCAAAATAACAAGAGCTATTCATGACAAACCTACAACCAATATCATATTGAATGGGCAAAAGCTAGAAGCACTCCCTTTGAAAACCGATACAAGACAAAGATGCCCTCTCTCACCACTCCTATTCAATATAGTATTAGAAATTCTGGACAGGGCAATCAGGCAAGATAAAGAAATTAAGTGTATTCAAATAGGAAGATAGGAAGTCAAATTTTCTCTGTTTGCAGATGACATGATTGTATATTAAGAATACCCCGTCATGTCAGCCCAGAAACTCCCTAAACTGATAAGCAACTTCAGCAGTCTCAGGATACAAAATCAATGTGCAAAAATCACAAGCATTCCTTTACATCAATAATAGATAAGCAGAGAGCCAAATCATGAATAAACTCCCATTCACAATAGCTACAAAGATAATAAAATACCTAGGAATACAGCTAACAAGGATGTGAAGGACCTCTTCAAGGAGAACTATAAACCACTGCTCAAGGAATTAAGACAGGACACAAAAAAATGGAAAACATTCCATCCTCATGGATAGGAAGAATCAATATTGTGAAATTGGCCATACTGCCCAAAGTAATTTGTAGATTAAATGCTACTTCCATCAAACTACCATTGACATTCTTCACAGAATTAGAAAAAACAACTACTTTAAATTTCATATGGAATTAAAGAAGACCCTGTATAGCCAAGATAATCCTAAGCAAAAAGAACAAAGCCAGAGGCATCAAGCACTTCAAACTATACTACAAGGCTACAGTGACCAAAACAGCATGGTACTGGTCCCAAAACAGATAGACAGACCAATGGAACAGAAGAAAGACCTCAGAAATGACACCATATATCTACAACCATCTGATCTTTGACAAACCTGACAAAAACAAGCAATGGAGAAATAAGCTCCTATTCAATACATGGTGCTGGGAAAACTGGCTAGTCATATGCAGAAAACTAAAACTGGACCCCTTCCTTAAACCTTATGCTAAAACTAACTCAAGATGGATTAAAGACTTAAATGTAAAACCCAAAACCATAAAAACCCTTGAAGAAAACCTAGGCAATACCATTCGGGAAATAGGCATGGGCAAAGATTTCATGATGAAAACACCAAAAGCAATTGCAACAAAAGCCAAAATTGACAAATGGTGTCTAATTAAACTAAAGAGCTTCTACACAGCAAAAGAATCATCAGAATGAACAGGCAATCTACAGAATGTGAGAAAATTTTTGCAATCCACTCATCTGACAAAAGTCTAACATTCAGAATTGACAAGGAACTTAAATTTACAAAAACAAACAACCCCATCAAAAAATGGGCAAAGGATATGAACAGACACTTCTCAAAAGAAGATATTTACGGCCGGGCGCGGTGGCTCAAGCCTGTAATCCCAGCACTTTGGGAGGCCGAGACGGGCAGATCACGAGTTCAGGAGATCGAGACCATCCTGGCTAACATGGTGAAACCCCGTCTCTACTAAAATACAAAAAAAATTAGCCAGGCGAGGTGGCGGGCGCCTGTACTCCCAGCTACTCGGGAGGCTGAGGCAGGAGAATGGCGTGAACCCGGGAGGCAGGGCTTGCAGTGAGCTGAGATCCGGCCACTGCACTCCAGCCTGGGCAACAGAGCTAGACTCCGTCTCAAAAAAAAAAAAAAAAAAAAAAGAAGATATTTACGTGACCAATAAACATATGAGAAAAAGCTCAACATCACTGATCATTAGAGAAATGCAAATCAAAACCACAATGAGATACCATCTCAGGCCATTCAGAATGGCGATTATTAAAAAGTCAAGAATACATAGATGCTATAGATGCCATCGATGCTAGTAAGCCTGTGGAGAAACAGGAATGCTTTTACACTGTTGGGGGGAATGTAAATTAGTTCAACCATTGTGGAAGACAGTATGGCAATTCCTCACAGATCTGGAACCAGAAATACCTTTTGACCCAGCAATCCCATTACAGGGTATATACCCAAAGGAATATAAATCTTTCTACTATAAAGTCACATTCACACGTATGTTTACTGCAGCACTATTTACAATGGCAAAGTTATGGAACCAACCCAAATGCCTACCAATGATAGACTGGATAAAGAAAATGTGCTACATATACTCCATGGAATACTATGTAGCCATCAAAAGAAATGACATCATGTCCTTTGCAGGGACGTGGATGAAGCTGGAAGCCATCATACTCAGCAAACTAACACAGGAACAGAAAGCCAAACACCACGTGTTCTCATTCCTAAGTGGGAGCTGAGCAATGAGAACACATTGACACAGGGAGGGGAACAACACACACCAGGGCCTGCTGGGGGTGGGGACAAGGGGAGGGAACTTAGTGGATGGGTCAATAGGTGCAGCAAATCACCATGGCACATGTAAACCCAGATAACAAACCTGCACATTCTGCACATATATACCGGAACTTAAAGTTAAAAAAATCAATTTTAGGGCATACTAGCTATGCTGACTATGAAAATATATTTTGCATTTTTATGGTTCCTTTTACTTCAGCATTTCAAAGACATTAAACTTATTTAAATTTTCATTATATGAGAAAGGTATTATACAAAGTAACAGTAAGAGATTTTGCCAGAAAAGTAAGCAACAGGAAGTCTGAGTGAGTTTTTCACCCAATGAAATATCAATTTGTTTAATATCTGAGAATAGCATTTAGGACTCATGACAGATGCCCATGAATTCAAAATCAATTTCAAGTTAGCATGCCTGAGAAATTAAAAAAAAAAAAAAAAAAAAAAAAAAAACAGTATTCATCATATAGCTATGGAACAGAAATTTATAATTTAGTCACAAAAGAAAGAGAAATGGTATATTATTTTAATGAGAAAATTTCAAATATCATTAACTACTGTCTAGGTTTGCTGATGTCAGAGGTGATGGAAAATCTACAGCAGGTGAATCACATTATAGTCTGTAAATTCAATACTAATTTACTAGCATTACTACTTTTGAGAAAGTGCTGAAATTAAATTGCATTTATTAAATGACAATTGTTAGGGAACCACATCAAATGGGATTGGTCAAAACTGCAATTCAGACAGCTGCTCCACATTTTGACTTTTGTTGACCTCTAAGCAGTAAAATGTTGACCATTAGATAATGCTTTATGTAATTCTCATAGCTTGAGACACAGTATTCATTTAATAAGAATATATTACCTCATTAATATACTAAGCTAATATAAATATAATTTTTATTTATATAATATACTTAGTTAATATTATAAGTAATATAATTAGTTAATATAGAAGTTTAAAGTTAATAAAACATAGTTATTGACTTATTTACCATATTATGCCTTATATTTTAATTTTTTCCAACTGTTTCAAATATATCATGTTTTATAAAAAACACCTTTGATGGTTATATTCATGTGTTAAATTTCCAAAGCCTTATTTGTCCAGCATGAGCAGATATCACTTTTCGAAAAAAAAAAAAAAAAAAACTTTGAACATTCAACATGTTGACATACTTTGCTAACAGATTTTCCCCACATGACCTCAAGTTTGATTTTTATGAATGAAAGCCTTTTGCACACTAATTGGGGATAAAAGGTCCTTTTAATGAAAATGGTCTGGAAACAAAAGGCAGCATGAGGAAGCAGAAGCTGTCACACTCTCGGACAGAAGGTGGCAGCAGCTGAAGGTCCTGAACTGTTCACAGGCCTTCTCCCTGTGCTTCATATTTTCACTCTTCACCAGCTCCTCACTTAGGTTTTGTTGTTTATTTTTGATAATAAAATAAATTATAACTAGAATAATGTAACTGTGTCAAAATCTGACTAAATAATCCATTCTTAACTAATTTTAATAAACACCAATTTATCAAATAATTTTGTATTTGAGATTGCTTATGATTTTTTATTGTTTTATGGACGAGTCCATTTGAGTTTCACTACACACCTTTAAAATTAATGTAGCATTATAATGTTTTAATATCTGTGTGTATGACCTGCTCCTTTACTTTTCCCTGGAATATGGCCTCATTCATTCTTTATTCTAGGATATTAAAAAAAAAAAAAAAAAAAAAAGACAAATAAAAAAAAAATCCTTTATCACTCCTCTGTCAAGTTCCAAAAGAATCTTCTTAGAATTTTATTGGGATTGCTTGAACATTATGAAAATTGATAGGATCAATAGTTCTACTCAAGATCATGATATCATTTACTGAGGAGTAAAACTTGTCCCTCAGTAAAGTAATATAATTTGAATTTTTAGGTCCTTCACATCTATATTAGACTTATTTCTAGCAGATATAAGAAAAAAATAAAATTAACTTTTAAAAAATCATTTGTTTTGTGAATAATATGTCTCTTTCCTCATTATTCTATCTTACATGATGAAAATTTAGAGAGTTTAGTATATTTATGTTATGCAAAATAAACATTATTCTGAACTCTCTCATTATTTTCTGTGAATTTTTGGTTGCTTCCTGCAATTTTGTGAAGAAAATTACCTATTATTAAGTCTTCATTTCTGTAGCAAGTGCTTTAAATATATTATCATATTTAATCCTTACAATAAAAACCTTAGGAAATAATATATGGTGTGAGACACATATAACTAATTGTAAAAGTATGGGAAAGAGGAGAGACCACTGTGAAAACGGTAAGAGCTATCTGAATATGAAGTAGTAAAATTATTCCTCAATTATATCATCCATCTCCAAGCCTTGAACAATCATTGCTTTGCTTTTGGACTTTTTTACCAACCGCTAACTAGTTATTTCTTGCCAAAAATTCACATCAACATATTCAAAAGCAAGCTCATCATCTTTCTTCACGACCCTTAAGTAACCTATTTTTCTTCTACGAATTCCTGTAACATTGTGTTTTATCAATTAAATGATATTTAGTGCATTCTACTTCCCTCATCTCCCCTGCAGGATTATATAACACTGGAAAGTAGATGTTAATTATTTATAAATCTTTGTAGGCTTTCATTGATCATAAGATAAATAAATTGCAACTTCTCACAGGTCCTCTGGTCCGGGGGATGCAAGGGCTGTCATCCCGGAGTGCTGATGACATGTGTGCAACCTTCTCACTCACACTGACGCTTCACATATGGCTCAGCACAGTGAACAATCCTCCTTGCTTCTTCCCTCACTTTGACACACCTCCCGAAACAGCCAGTGTAGAATGTAGGACTTTCACAGAACTAACACAGGCACTCCCCAGAGGGGCCGTTCTAAGGAAGACCAGGGTCCTGTGCGGGATCATAGGGCAATGGACTTTATCATTGATTTAAAATAAGAAATTGATGGCAGCTTTTCATCCAGGCACGACATAGAGGCAACATACATCTAGGCTGCCCATAACATGTACCCCTTTAATAATAAAGATGATCACCAAATTATGAACTATCCCTAAAATAGCCTGTAAGGTATCTCATCCTTTACCTGGAAGGAATTGGGTACTCTTAAATACAGTTGTTCCTTTTTTTCTTTTCTTTTCTTTTTTCTTTTTTCCCCCTCCCGCCCCACCAAACCCCCCCTAACCCCCCACCCCCGCGCCGACGGCATTTCGCTGTTGTTGCCCAGGCTGGAGTGCAATGGCACGATCTCGGAGCACCACAACCTCCGCCTCCCGAGTTTAAGCGATTCTCCTGCCTCAGCCTCCCAAGTAGCTGGGATTACTGGCGTGCACCACCACGCCTGGCTAATTTTTTATATTTTTAGTAGAGATGGGGTTTCTCCATGTTCGAACTCATGACCTCAGGTGATCCACCCACCTCGGCCTCCCTAAGTACTGGGATTACAGGCGGTGAGCCACTGCGGCCACATTTTCTTTAAAGACAAGTGATAATGGCTCAGCCAATATATTACAGACATGCATTATGTAGTTTATCTTACTATTAAAACCTCCAAAAGAGAAAAATCAATGTAAATTATTGTAGTGGCCCTTCATCCCCAACACACTTTTTTTTTTTCCGTCAGCACCAGCGCCCACCCCTCTGTGTACCTCACCAGGATGCTTACGTCAAACTCGTTAAGAGCTGCAGCCAGCTCGCCGATGCCCGTGTGGCCTTTGGCTTCGTCAGTGGGCGAGGTAGCTTGAGCAGCATTGGAGATGCCGGCGATGGCCTCCTGGACTTGTTTGAACACATAATCTCGGTTGGCTCTAGTAGCGGCAACATCTGGGTGGCGGAGAAATGCTTGAGAGGCAGTGTACAGCATTGTGGCATTCTTCTTCAGAGCCCCTCGGGCGGCTGCCATCTCATCTCGACAATGAGGATCCTTCAGCTCCTGTGTGTGTAACACATGAAAGCTGTCACACACATGAAATTTGCATGGAAATATTTGCAACAGAGCTTGGAGTCACAGACTCTTAGTAACACACTGAACTTCAGAAACCCTTGTGCTGTTTCTAGCTGCCAGGCCTTTGCATATACTGTTTTGTTTGTTTGTTTTATAGAGACAGAGTCTGGCTCTATCACCTAGGTTGGAGTACAGTGGTGTCATCAAAGCTCACTGCAACCTCCATCTCCTGGGCCCAAGTGATCCTCCTTCTTCATCCTCTTAAGTGGCTAGAACTACAGGTGCATGCTTCTACACCTGGCTAGCTAAAAGAAAAAAAAAAAAAAAAAACAATTGTGGAAGTGGGGTCTGGCTATGTTGCCCAGGTGGGCCTTGAACACCTGGCCTCAAGGAAATCTCCCACCTCTGCTTCCCAAAGTGCTGGAATTACAGCCATGAGTGACCACGACTGGCCTACTGTCCCTTTTATATGAAATGCCTGAGCTTTCCTCCTCTGCCCTACCCTTTCACCTGACAGGGCTCCACTGCACATCCTCCACCCAACTTTCTAAGCTGTGTCCCCTTTTATCTGTTCCCACAAGACACTATTCCTCTCCTATCACTAACACTTATCCTACTTTACTGTATTATTTGAGCATATATTTTTCTTCTATAATGTGCCTCTAATGACAGCAGGGAGCCCTAGTTGTCTTATTCAGTGGCTCTTCAGTCATTAGCACAGTGGCTGACCTATAGGAGGCATTCAATAAAATATTGCTGAAAGAATATAAAAACCAAGCCACCAACAAGGTAAGCTGATTGCATGGGCCACAGAGTAAGTTATGAACAGAGAGAAAACCTGAAAACGTCAGTCTTCTGAGGCCCTACTTGCCTCCATATTCAATTACTGTTACAAACCTGGGAAACCAAACTTCTGATTTTTGCTCAGCACATCAATGTCCCTTCATTATCATTTTCAGAATAGGGTCCCTTCTTTGTTGTTGTTGACAGCCTCTAATGGCAGCTCATCATTAAGTTTAGAGAACAGAAAATAACAGGCCAAAGATGATTTGTTTTCCTCGTTTTGGATGACAAAATAATACCACTAGGGAGTCTCTTTATTTCCGTCTTTAAAGACTGTTGTTGAGAAAATGTTCACACAATTTTCAGAAATGTCAAAGTGGTGCTGCTCTCTGAGAGCCATGCAGGATTGCCAGCTGTGTATCTCTAGGAGAATATTCTTCCAGCTGGAAAACATCAGTAAAGGGTATTTGAACCACTGGGTTTCTCGTCCTATTTGCTCATTTGGCATATGATAGATGAATGACCTGGTAACAAGAAATTACATCTTCTGTTTTGTTGGTCAAAATAATTCTGAGACAAACACATTATATTTTATATCTATGATTTTCAAGAAAATTGGTAATAATGAACAATTTACTGAACCATCTTTTTTCCACTTTAAGCATTAAAAGATGGATGCTAGGTAACACAAACTCTAAATTGGGATTATTTAATTTGAGCCCCAGAGATGAAAATGGATAAACAGGTAACAAATATTTGAATGTATTCTCTACGCAGGGCAATGACTTGGGCACGAGAGGTAGGTTTCTCCTAAACAGTCATGAAAGCCTTTATTAATATCAGAACATCTGGTCCAGAAATTCCATTCCTGGGTATCTATACTACAAAAAAAAAAAAAAAAAACCACAAAATGATAAAATAGATCTAAATACACAAGTGAGAAATGCGGGTTGCACAAATCTCTCCATAAAGATACTCGAAGAAACATGTTTTAACCATAAGAAAAAAACTGTAAACAATCTAAATATTGAATTATCAAGAATTGGTTGGAAAAAAACTACTGAAACCTTCATATTGGAGTATGTGATGATTAAAATTAGTTTCTAAAAATTAATAACATGAATACTATTTATAAGATAAAAAGCAGAACACAATATGCATATTTGTATGCATAGTATGATTTTAAATACATTAAAATGTGAAGATAAATATCTGAAAGAAAATATACCAAAATATCAGCACCATATTATTTGTGGGTGGTAGGGTATGATGTGTTTTTCCCCCTTCTTTCTGTTCTACTGTTTTTCTAAATTTTCTTGAAAGAGTCTGAACTAACAATCAACTAAAAACAAAGTATTAATGAAGCAAAAATAAATAATGTAGGTATTTTCATATGAACATCATCTATATTCTCGTGGCTTTTAATGTCAGCTACATGCTGACGACCCACATTTCTATCTCCAGGCCACACTTCTATTTGATGTTTCAATGTGGATATCTCAAAATCAACATATCTGTGTTGGTTATTTTAGGTGACAACTTGACTGGATTGAGGAGTGTCTAGAAGGCTGATGAAGCATTATTTCGAATGTGTCACTGTGAGAATGTTTTAGGAGGCAACCAGCATGTGAGCCAGTGAATTAAATGGAGAAGCTTCACCCTCAATGTAGCTGGGCACCATCCAGTGGGCTGAGGGCAAAGATAGAACAAAAAGGTGGAGAAAGCATGAATTCATTCTCCGTCTCCCTTCCAGAGCAGAATGTCCTTCTCCTCCTGCCCTTGGACATCAGAACACCAGGTTCCTAGGCTTCTAGACTCTGGGGTCTGCACCAGTAGCCTCCTAGGCTCTCCATCTCTCACTATTCAGAGTAACTTTGCTCCTGTTTATATTACACGTTGGGCTACCATACAAGATTCCCTTCAAACAAGCAATTCTGCTGATAAAAACATATTTAAAAATAACCACATAAACTAAAATCACATTTATGTGCCTGTCTCACAAAGGACTAGCTCTTGGTTAAGTTCCTAATCCCAGCCTCCCTTAAGCCTGGCACAGAATGAACATTCAACAAATGTTTGTTGAGTGGAACTTTCCTGTTGGTCGGAGAGAAAGTTAGAGAAACTATGAATGGCCCAAAATGTTTTAAAAAATTCTGGAAGCAGTCGAGAGGATGGGTGAAAGGATTTTAGGAGATCCTTCTACATTTGGAAATATTTTTTCTATGGCCAAAGAATAAAAACCCACTCTGTGGGAACAAAATACTAAAGGTATCCAGTGAGCAAACAGAGCTAGCTAAAACTGACAAATCCCTAGGCAAAAGGGAGGCTGATATGGCCTGGCTCTGCATCCCCACCCATATCTCATTTTGAATTGTAACCCCCACATGTGGAGGGAGGGACCTATAATCCCCACGTGTGGAGGGAGGGAGGTGATTGGATCATAGGGGCGGTTTCCTCCATGCTGTTCTCGTGATAGTGAATGAGTTCCCACGGGGTCTGATGGTTTTATAAGGCAGTTTTCCCTGCTCTTGCTCACTCTCTCCTGCTGCCTTGTGAAGAAGGTGCCTACCTCCCTTTCCACCATGATTGTAAGTTTCCTGAGGCCTCCCCAGCCATGTGGAACTGTGGGTCAATTAAATCTCCTTTCTTTGTAAATTACCCAGTCTCAGGGCAGTTCTTTGTAACAGCATGAGAAAGAACTAATACTGAGCCTGAGGAGATCCCAGGTCACACAGCATCATCAGAGTGACTCATGCTCGCCTGAGCTCTTCTCACCCCTTTTTCCCTTCCTCCCTTTCCCTGCTCCCCTCCCCTTTTCCCCCTGTTCTCTCTCTCTTTCTCCATCCCCCTCCATGCCTTTCCTCTCATTTTGTTCGTTTTCTTCTTCTCGTTCATAAAAATTTCACCCCACATACTACATATCCTGGGAGTGCATACGTGTGGTGGTGTTCACAAGACTAGGAGACAAAAAGTGAGGGCAAAGGGTGACATCCAGAGACTGACCACAGCACCACCCCACAGTTTAATAATTTTTATTTGACGTCAGAGCTGTGTTCCTACAGTGGATAGATTAGAGTGTAGTAGGGCTAGCAGACTGGGTCCCACCAGTGAAGCAAGTAATCTGTGGCCTGCATATAGGTGGGGGCCAGAGATTGGTCCAGAGCCCACCATGGCATCACAACTGGCCCCTGCAGGAAACAGTCTTTGTCATCACAGGTTCTTAGGGCATTTGATAGCAAGCAGACGCAGGTGATCCATTGTTCAGGCCTATAAAGCTACGGGGTTATGTAAACTCACCCATTTTCTCCCCTAGCATTTCCAAAATCTTTCCCACCTGTTGTCTTCTTGCTGCTACATAGTTAAGTTTCACCATCTCTTTTCCAAACTCTTTAAAACGGTTTGCAAGGTCTTGCTCATTTGTAGCATTTTTGACAGCTTCTAGGGCCTCTTCCACCTGCAGTGGTGAAAAACAACATACTTATTAGTGGATAGTATTTAAATATTATTCAACATGTTAGAAATGGAATTTGCACCCAAAAAATCTAAAACACTAGTATGTGTTAACATGTAAATGAAAAAATAGGAGAAGAGTTCCCCTAACAATCGTATAGTTAGATTAAATAGTTGTTTAAGACTTAAAAAATATTTTGTATACAAAAGAAAATAATTGCTGAGCTCCTGGTGCATATAAAATCCTGTATTATATTTTATTAAAGTATGGTTTGGAAAGAATATCAACCTTTAAGTAGAAACACTAAGGAAAATATATTTGAGAAAAAATACTGAAGTTTAGAAAAAAGTCTAGAAGCCTTCAGAAGAGAAAATGGTTTACAAACAAAAGACTGGAGAAATTCCTGAGCTGCTAAAAATTTAGGACAGCATGAATCTGCAACCAATGTTGACAACATCTCTAGGACTGGGACTAAAGGGATTATCTTTTTTTTTTTTTTTTTTTTTGAGACAGAGTCTTGCTCTGTCGCCCAGGCTAGAGTGCAGTGGCACAATCTCAACTCACTGCAAGCTCCGCCTCCTGGATTCAAGCCATTCTCCTGCCTCAGCCTCCCTAGTAGCTGGGACTACAGGTGTCCACCACCATGCCTGCCTGGCTAAATTTTTTTTTTTTTTTTTTTTTTGTATTTTTAGTAGAGACGGGGTTTCACCATGTTAGCCAGGATGGTCTTGATCTCCTGACCTCGTGATCCACCCACCTCGGCCTCCCAAAGTGCTGGGATTACAGATGTGAGCCACCGCGCCCGGCCTAAAGGGATTATAGTTTTAAGCTGAGTTTATACCTCTCCATCCAATGGAAAGAGGAAATATTGTTTCCTTGAAAGCAAGTGAATTTGAAGTTTTGTTGCTACCTGACTGACAGGGACTTAGCGGACTCCTTCACCACAATATCTTAATTTTAGCTAATTGTATCCACAGATGGGATAACTTAAAGGTTTACCGATTGTGGATTTTTTCACACCATATTGAAGTTAAGATCATTGTGGAGAGGAGAAAAATACTTCTCAAAACTTAAATTATTTATAAAGGAATTTTGATGCTATACCACTAAGGTGGTATCAATTGGAGTGGAATGGGGGTGGACAGGATGATGGCAAGCACACTGCCCTACCAATGTGCCATGCTTCCAAATTCCCACAAACTGTCTCCCTGAACTTTTCCATAGTAGCATTGGACCTGAATTGTGAATTCCATCAAAATTCCTTTATAAATAAGTTAAGTTTTGAGAAGTATTATTCTCCCCTCCACAATGATCTTAACTTCAATATGGTGTGAAAAATTCCACAATCGGTAAACCTTTAAGTTATCCCATCTGTGGATACAATTAACTAAAATTAAGATATTGTGGTGAAGGAGTCCGCTAAGTCCCTGTCAGTCAGGTAGCATCTTTATAGAAATAATTTCATCAGTGGAAATAGCCAAGAACACGGTCCTGAGTGAATAAAGCACAAGACAGACATGTTTTTGGAAAATCAACTGTTCTTAAACATGAAGGGAGTCTGATAGAGGCCCCCAACTAGTTCCATTTCCTGAGAGAGGAATGGAGTGCTAAGGCAGCTTTGAAAGAAAGAGGAATGAGAAATGCAGGAAATACTTGGGCAGCATTCAGATAGACTCTTGCTTAATTTTGGGCAAATTAAAGGGCATTATACAGACAGTGCATTGTTTGACAATTCTGAAACACAAATGACAACTACAATGGCTGAAAATAGCCATAGATTATATTAACTCAAATCTGAACTTAATTGAGGCTTGACACAATCACAAAGGTGGCTAATTTCACTTCCTTATCAAGTGCACTAAGCAAAGGAAAAGAATATGTATCTAAGCCAGTAATAATGAATATCATCAAGTCTTTTGTCCCAGAGATATGTAATACCATTCAATTTACCAAATAGGCTAACTCCTTTTAGTAAGGAAAGAGTGGTAGCAAGCAAAGGAAGTAATTTGGAATGATACTGGTGGCGGGGGTTGAGAGGGAGGTTAATCTAGATGCCACATAATGCTTATGTGCTGGATTGGGAAATTTAAGTTTCCATTCTCAATTTCTATGGAAAGCATGCATCTTCTTTTTTTTATAATTATAAAAATATGAAATGATGATATAACTCCTCAATGTTAGTCATTCTCAATTCCTATTAGGCTCTAATAGTGCTCATGTGAAAAAGGAAGTACAGTTGAAAAAGGAACTGTCATGTGTTTGGTTTTTTTTTTTTTTTTTTTTTATTATAAAAGTGTATATTGTTGGAATAGATCATTACAGAGTCATTGGGGAAAAACAGAGATAATCACTTCTGTTAACGTGGGCAAGATAAATCATGACATCAATAATTATAAGAAAATTAATATCAAACACATAATACTATAGTTGTAAGTACATTTCTTATATTAACTTATCTAATATTCAGAGCAATTCTGAGATAGGTACTATCATTGTCCCCATAATAAATATGAGAATCTGATACAAAACAATGTCACGTACTTGTCTCAGATCATGGTTCTTGAATGGTGGAGTAAGGTTCATATCCAGGCATTCTTTTTTTTTTTTTTTTTTTTTTTTTTTTTTTTTTTTAAATTTATTTATTATTATTATACTTTAAGTTGTAGGGTACATGTGCATAACGTGCAGGTTTGTTACATATGTATACTTGTGCCATGTTGCTGTGCTGCACCCATCAACTCGTCATTTACATCAGGTATAACTCCCAATGCAATCCCTCCCCCCTCCCCCCTCCCCATGATAGGCCCCGGTGTGTGATGTTCCCCTTCCTGAGTCCGAGTGATCTCATTGTTCAGTTCCCACCTATAAGTGAGAACATGCGGTGTTTGGTTTTCTGTTCTTGTGATAGTTTGCTAAGAATGATGGATTCCAGCTGCATCCAAGTCCCTACAAAGGACTCAAACTCATCCTTTTTTATGGCTGCATAGTATTCCATGGTGTATAGGTGCCACATTTTCTTAAACCAATCTGTCACTGATGGACATTTGGGTTGATTCCAAGTCTTTGCTATTGTGAATAGTGCTGCAATAAACATACGTGTGCATGTTTCTTTATAGCAGCATAATTTATAATCCTTTGGGTATATACCCAGTAATGGGATGGCTGGGTCATATGGTACATCTAGTTCTAGATCCTTGAGGAATCGCCATACTGTTTTCCATTATGGTTGAACTAGTTTACAATCCCACCAACAGTGTAAAAGTGTTCCTATTTCTCCACATCCTCTCCAGCACCTGTTGTTTCCTGACTTTTTAATGATTGCCATTCTAACTGGTGTGAGATGGTATCTCATTGTGGTTTTGATTTGCATTTCTCTGATGGCCAGTGATGATGAGCATTTTTTCATGTGTCTGTTGGCTGTATGAATGTCTTCTTTTGAGAAATGTCTGTTCATGTCCTTTGCCCACTTTTTGATGGGGTTGTTTGTTTTTTTCTTGTAAATTTGTTTGAGTTCTTTGTAGGTTCTGGATATTAGCCCTTTGTCACATGAGTAGATTGCAAAAATGTTCTCCCATTCTGTAGGTTGCCTGTTCACTCTGATGGTAGTGTCTTTTGCTGTGCAGAAGCTCTTTAGTTTAATGAGATCCCATTTGTCAATTTTGGCTTTTGCTGCCGTTGCTTTTGGTGTTTTAGACATGAAATCTTTGCCCATGCCTATGTCCTGAATGGTACTACCTAGGTTTTCCTCTAGGATTTTTATGGTATTAGGTCTAACATTTAAGTCTCTAATCCATCTTGAATTAATTTTCGTATAAGGAGTAAGGAAAGGATCCAGTTTCAGCTTTCTACTTATGGCTAGCCAATTTTCCCAGCACCATTTATTAAATAGGGAATCCTTTCCCCATTTCTTGTTTCTCTCAGGTTTGTCAAAGATCAAATGGCTGTAGATGTGTGGTATTATTTCTGAGGACTCTGTTCTGTTCCATTGGTCTATATCTCTGTTTTGGTACCAGTACCATGCTGTTTTGGTTACTGTAGCCTTGTAGTATAGTTTGAAGTCAGGTAGCGTGATGCCTCCAGCTTTGTTCTTTTGACTTAGGATTGTCTTGGAGATGCGGGCTCTTTTTTGGTTCCATATGAACTTTAAAGCAGTTTTTTCCAATTCTGTGAAGAAACTCATTGGTAGCTTGATGGGGATGGCATTGAATCTATAAATTACCTTGGGCAGTATGGCCATTTTCACAATATTGATTCTTCCTATCCATGAGCATGGTATGTTCTTCCATTTGTTTGTGTCCTCTTTGATTTCACTGAGCAGTGGTTTGTAGTTCTCCTTGAAGAGGTCCTTTACATCCCTTGTAAGTTGGATTCCTAGGTATTTTATTCTCTTTGAAGCAATTGTGAATGGAAGTTCATTCCTGATTTGGCTCTCTGTTTGTCTGTTACTGGTGTATAAGAATGCTTGTGATTTTTGCACATTAATTTTGTATCCTGAGACTTTGCTGAAGTTGCTTATCAGCTTAAGGAGATTTTGGGCTGAGACAATGGGGTTTTCTAAATATACAATCATGTCATCTGCAAACAGGGACAATTTGACTTCTTCTTTTCCTAACTGAATACCCTTGATTTCTTTCTCTTGCCTGATTGCCCTAGCCAGAACTTCCAACACTATGTTGAATAGCAGTGGTGAGAGAGGGCATCCCTGTCTTGTGCCAGTTTTCAAAGGGAATTTTTCCAGTTTTTGCCCATTCAGTATGATATTGGCTGTGGGTTTGTCATAAATAGCTCTTATTATTTTGAGGTACGTTCCATCAATACCGAATTTATTGAGCGTTTTTAGCATGAAGGGCTGTTGAATTTTGTCAAAAGCCTTTTCTGCATCAATTGAGATAATCATGTGGTTCTTGTCTTTGGTTCTGTTTATATGCTGGATTATGTTTATTGATTTGCGAATGTTGAACCAGCCTTGCATCCCAGGGATGAAGCCCACTTGATCATGGTGGATAAGCTTTTTGATGTGTTGCTGAATCCAGTTTGCCAGTATTTTATTGAGGATTTTTGCATCGATGTTCATCAGGGATATTGGTCTAAAATTCTCTTTTTTTGTTGTGTCTCTGCCAGGCTTTGCTATCAGGATGATGTTGGCCTCATAAAATGAGTTAGGGAGGATTCCCTCTTTTTCTATTGATTGGAATAGTTTCAGAAGGAATGGTACCAACTCCTCCTTGTACCTCTGGTAGAATTCAGCTGTGAATCCATCTGGTCCTGGACTTTTTTTGGTTGGTAGGCTATTAATTGTTGCCTCAATTTCAGAGCCTGCTATTGGTCTATTCAGGGATTCAACTTCTTCCTGGTTTAGTCTTGGAAGAGTGTAAGTGTCCAGGAAATTATCCATTTCTTCTAGATTTTCCAGTTTATTTGCGTAGAGGTGTTTATAGTATTCTCTGATGGTAGTTTGTATTTCTGTGGGGTCGGTGGTGATATCCCCTTGATCATTTTTAATTGCGTCGATTTGATTCTTCTCTCTTTTCTTCTTTATTAGTCTGGCTAGTGGTCTGTCAATTTTGTTGATCTTTTCAAAAAACCAACTCCTGGATTCATTGATTTTTTGGAGGGTTTTTTGTGTCTCTATCTCCTTGAGTTCTGCTCTGATCTTAGTTATTTCTTGCCTTCTGCTAGCTTTTGAATGTGTTTGCTCTTGCTTCTCTAGTTCTTTTAATTGCGATGTTAGAGTGTCAATTTTAGATCTTTCCTGCTTTCTCTTGTGGGCATTTAGTGCTATAAATTTCCCTCTACACACTGCTTTAAATGTGTCCCAGAGATTCTGGTATGTTGTATCTTTGTTCTCATTGGTTTCAAAGAACATCTTTATTTCTGCCTTCATTTCGTTATGTACCCAGTAGTCATTCAGGAGCAGGTTGTTCAGTTTCCATGTAGTTGAGCGGTTTTGAGTGAGTTTCTTAGTCCTGAGTTCTAGTTTGATTGCACTGTGGTCTGAGAGACAGTTTGTTATAATTTCTGTTCTTGTACATTTGCTGAGGAGTGCTTTACTTCCAATTACGTGGTCAATTTTGGAGTAAGTATGATGTGGTGCTGAGAAGAATGTATATTCTGTTGATTTGGGGTGGAGAGTTCTATAGATGTCTATTAGGTCTGCTTGCTGCAGAGATGAGTTCAATTCCTGGATATCCTTGTTAACTTTCTGTCTCGTTGATCTGTCTAATGTTGACAGTGGAGTGTTGAAGTCTCCCATTATTATTGTATGGGAGTCTAAGTCTCTTTGTAAGTCTCTAAGGACTTGCTTGATGAATCTGGGTGCTCCTGTATTGGGTGCATATATATTTAGGATAGTTAGCTCTTCCTGTTGAATTGATCCCTTTACCATTATGTAATGGCCTTCTTTGTCTCTTTTGATCTTTGATGGTTTAAAGTCTGTTTTATCAGAGACTAGTATTGCAACCCCTGCTTTTTTTTGTTCTCCATTTGCTTGGTAAATCTTCCTCCATCCCTTTATTTTGAGCCTATGTATGTCTCTGCGTGTGAGATGGGTCTCCTGAATACAGCAGACTGATGGGTCTTGACTCTTTATCCAGTTTGCCAGTCTGTGTCTTTTAATTGGAGCATTTAGTCCATTTACATTTAAGGTTAATATTGTTATGTGTGAACTTGATCCTGCCATTATGATATTAACTGGTTATTTTGCTCATTAGTTGATGCAGTTTCTTCCTAGCCTCAATGGTCTTTACATTTTGGCATGTTTTTGCAATGGCTGGTACCGGTTGTTCCTTTCCATGTTTAGTGCTTCCTTCAGGATCTCTTGTAAGGCAGGCCTAGTGGTGACAAAATCTCTAAGCATTTGCTTATCTGTAAAGGATTTTATTTCTCCTTCACTTATGAAACTTAGTTTGGCTGGATATGAAATTCTGGGTTTAAAATTCTTTTCTTTAAGAATGTTGAATATTGGCCCCCACTCTCTTCTGGCTTGTAGAGTTTCTGCTGAGAGATCTGCTGTTAGTCTGATGGGCTTCCCTTTGTGGGTAACCCGACCTTTCTCTCTGGCTGCCCTTAAGATTTTTTCCTTCATTTCAACTTTGGTGAATCTGGCAATTATGTGTCTTGGAGTTGCTCTTCTCGAGGAGTATCTTTGTGGCGTTCTCTGTATTTCCTGGATTTGAATGTTGGCCTGCCCTACTAGGTTGGGGAAGTTCTCCTGGATGATATCCTGAAGAGTGTTTTCCAACTTGGTTCCATTTTCCCCCTCACTTTCAGGCACCCCAATCAGACGTAGATTTGGTCTTTTTACATAATCCCATACTTCTTGCAGGCTTTGTTCATTTCTTTTTCTTCTTTTTTCTTTTGGTTTCTCTTCTCGCTTCATTTCATTCATTTGATCCTCAATCGCTGATACTCTTTCTTCCAGTTGATCGAGTCGGTTACTGAAACTTGTGCATTTGTCACGTATTTCTCGTGTCATGGTTTTCATCTCTTTCATTTCGTTTATGACCTTCTCTGCATTAATTACTCTAGCCATCAATTCTTCCACTTTTTTTTCAAGATTTTTAGTTTCTTTGCGCTGGGTACGTAATTCCTCCTTTAGCTCTGAGAAATTTGATGGACTGAAGCCTTCTTCTCTCATCTCGTCAAAGTCATTCTCCGTCCAGCTTTGATCTGTTGCTGGCGATGAGCTGCGCTCCTTTGCCGGGGGAGATGCGCTCTTATTTTTTGAATTTCCAGCTTTTCTGCCCTGCTTTTTCCCCATCTTTGTGGTTTTATCTGCCTCTGGTCTTTGATGATGGTGATGTACTGATGGGGTTTTGGTGTAGGTGTCCTTCCTGTTTGATAGTTTTCCTTCTAACAGTCAGGACCCTCAGCTGTAGGTCTGTTGGAGATTGCTTGAGGTCTACTCCAGACCCTGTTTGCCTGGGTATCAGCAGCAGAGGCTGCAGAAGATAGAATATTTCTGAACAGCGAGTGTACCTGTCTGATTCTTGCTTTGGAAGCTTCCTCTCAGGGGTGTACTCCTCCCTGTGAGGTGTGGGGTGTCAGACTGCCCCTAGTGGGGGATGTCTCCCAGTTAGGCTACTCAGGGGTCAGGGACCCGCTTGAGCAGGGAGTCTGTCCCTTCTCAGATCTCAACCTCCGTGTTGGGAGATCCACTGCTCTCTTCAAAGCTGTCAGACAGAGTCGTTTGCGTCTGTGCAGAGGTGTCTGTGTGTCTTAGTTTACTGTGCCCTGTCCCCAGAGGTGGAGTCTACAGAGACAGGCAGGTTTCCTTGAGCTGCTGTGAGCTCCACCCAGTTCGAGCTTCCCAGCAGCTTTGTTTACCTACTTAAGCCTCAGCAATGGTGGGCGCCCCTCCCCCAGCCTCGCTGCTGCCTTGCCGGTAGATCACAGACTGCTGCGCTAGCAACGAGGGAGGCTCCGTGGGTGTGGGACCCTCCCGGCCAGGTGTGGGATATGATCTCCTGGTGTGCCTGTTTCCTAGAGCGCAGTATTGGGGTGGGAGTTACCCGATTTTCCAGGTGTTGTGTGTCTCAGTTCCCCTGGCTAGGAAAAGGGACTCCCTTCCCCCTTGCGCTTCCCAGGTGAGGCAATGCCTCGCCCTGCTTCAGCTCTCGCTGGTTGGGCTGCAGCAGCTGACCAGCTCCGATCGTCCGGCACTCCCCAGTGAGATGAACCCAGTACCTCAGTTGAAAATGCAGAAATCACCGGTCTTCTGTGTCGCTGGCGCTGGGAGTTGGAGACTGGAGCTGCTCCTATTCGGCCATCTTGCTCCGCCCCCCCCATGTGTTTGGTTTTTTAGGCACTCAAGTCAAATTATATTTTATGGTATGGAAAGGCAGTTTTAAAACATTTTTATAGTTTAATGAGAATCTCGTACCTCAAATCTTTGAAACACCAAAATCAATGGTGTTGCACATTCTAATAGATTTATAATCATCTTAACTTGGCTATCAACAGCATCATTGAAAGGACAGTTCTTGGCAGCTAATTTGTTCCTGCTGCTTATTTGAGATGTAAATCTCTTCTCGGGACATAAAAACTGGTTTCAGGGAAGAGCAAAATAATTATCTCAGAGGGAGCTAAATTCTGGATTTGTTTTCTAATATATATAAAACAGGCTTCTTATCGGCTGTTAATCAGACCAATTTGGAATATTTATTTTACGGTGTTACACATAACTTATTTTCTCAGTGGTTTTCTCTGAAGAATCTAGATGCCAGTTTTAACTTGTTCTTATAATTCAATAAAATATTTCTCCAAAGAAACACCAAGCAAGAATGGGTCTTTCCGTGTAAAGGTAAACTTAGTTAGATGTAGAGTTTGAATCCAGAAGGATCTAAGAAGTCTAAAAGTTCTCATAAAGAATCATGGGGGCAGAATCTGTCCAAGGTCCCACAGAAATAAAGGAAATGGAACCAAAGTCTGGAATATGGGCACACACTGTTAGTAGACAGATGAGAGATGGAGATGGATGGATGGATGGATGGATGGATGGATGGATGGATGGACAGACAGATGGATGGATAAGATAGATTAGATAGATAGATGATTGATAGGTGATAGATAGAATATTGAAGGGACATTGAAAAAGAAGAAAAAACAAGTTTAGTGAACAGACACTATTGACAATTCAAAATTAATATAAAAATTAAGTCTTTATTTTTGAACAGTCAAGGATTTTGAACAGTCAAGGATCTTTTGTTCTTTCCGGGCAGCTAGAGAAAGAAAATTGACTCCTATGGGCCAAACAAATACCTTGCTCTCAAACATTAACTGTTCATGGAGGAGTTAAAGACTGCCAGTTGAACAAAGAGCAGAAGATACAGAAGAAGAGCAGGGGACACTTTAACCAAGATACACCTGTGTGGGACCCAGCATGAAGAATGTTAAGTACAACTGTGTGATCAGATTGGTCTGGATTTGAATCCCAACGATGTCCTTGGCAAGCTCTGTGATCCAGGGAAGCTACTTCACCTCTCCAATCCTCACATCTTCATTAATAAAATGAGGATAATAATGTCTACACACTATGCACAGGTTTTGTGAGAATTAAAGGAGATAATAAATGCAAAATATCAAATGCTTAGCAAAATGTACGGCAAGCATGAGGGGCTCATTAAATAGAGATACCAACTTGCTGCATGGGGGAAAAATGCCTTAATAATTTTGAAGATGAAAATTTCTGTCTTACTCTTGCAAAGTCTGCAGATGACAGGGGTGCTGGGAAGACTAGAAAGAAAGCTGCAGAGAAACTACAGGCAGTGGGCTGCCTAGTGATGGCTCTAAGAAGGACACTGGTGTCAATGGCTGAGCCCTTTGATAAGGGGGAAGTTTGGAAGACTCTTATGTCCTGGATTGGGAAATGATTTCTAATGAGCTGACATAAAGGGATCGCTCAGAGGCAGCTGTCATACCCTTTCCCGTTAAACATGCCCTCTTGATCTTGGACATTATAGCCAGCCATTCTTCTCCCACTGACCAGGCTGGGCTTATAAACACCAAAGCCAGAGCTCTTTGCTGAACCATATATTTTTGTCCTTAATATTTATAACCAGTGAATAGATAAAGCTGAAAAGACTGACACTTCTAGAAAAGACACTAACCCACTAAAACCCAATTTAGTGGGTTAAGAAATTGTTTTCAGAACTTGTCACTTACGACTCTTAAAATCTTGGCCTTCTCACAGGCCTGTTCAAAATAGCCTGTACTCCCATTCCTAAAGCAAGCCTGTCCCTATTATTTAGTCTAGAACTGTGTCATATTGTTTGAGATAGTTAGTAAATCAGTGTCTTAATTTTCCTGGTTGAAACTTTACTTATTTACTTCAATATAAAAAAGCAGCCCTATAATTTATTTATTCATTAAGTATTTATGCAGAATCTACCATGAGGTCGGCATCTGGGGATGGGATAGTGTGAAACTGAGTCGTCTGATACATCCCCGCCCGCACTGTGTGTTCCGGTTCCCTGTAGAAAATTGCTGGCCATTCCATTACTAGAAATCGTTTTTGTTATGATAACCATTTCTGTTTGGACAGACTGACCCCATTCCAGGGTTTTACTATTGATACCTAAGTTGACTGGATTTTAAGTGACACTGACAAAACTATTTAATGGATCATATGTAAATCTCTTGTTAGAGTCTACTTTTACAGGGAAATTAAAAAATCTCTATCTTGGAAAAGGAGTTGGCCAAATGCATGAAAGAATGAATGCATGTAAGACCCGCCATCTAACTACTGTACTTTTTTAATCATATACTCTGGTATGGCCATTGGTGTCTCAGCATTATCATACTTTATATTTCTGCCCCATAAGGATACGTTGGTCTTCTTGATTAAATTGTGTCTTTCCTTGTCAACAAGGGAAGAAAAAAATGATTTCATCAAAAGCAAAGAACAATCACATGCTAGCGTCACTGATGTTTAAAGTGTCTTGTTAAACAAAGTACAATTTAGTTTATTATATATTTCCGAAGTTATTTTCAGTTTGTGCAAAAAACAGACCCCAGTGTCACTGAGTTCTTATGATATACAAGACAGTGTTCTAAATGGCTTACATCTATCTTATTTAGTCCCAAAAAACAGCTCTTGGAATTTGATACTTTTCTTATTCCCATATGCTTATCCAGTAGAGACTGAAGTCAGAGCAGAGGAGTTGTATAACCTGTCAGAAGTCTCACAGCAAGTAAGTATAGGAGCCTGGATTTGAGCCCAGGTAGTTTGCTCCAGAGCCCATACTCAATTTCTGAGCTATGCTGCATTGATTTTTCAGAAAGAGTGAGTTTCTAAAGCCTTGCCCCATATGATTAGTCTCCAGGTTCTATTCACTCTACCTCTATATCCTGAGTATCTGTAAAATCTACCTCTTTTTCACAATATGCACTGCCATTGCCTTAGCCAGCTTTTCATTCATTAACGGGCATGGATAACTTCAATAGTCTCTTTATGTGTCCCTCTTCTAATTCCTTCTCCACGCTGCTACCGAAATTACTTTTCTAAATCACTAAGCTGAATCAAATTCTTAGCACTACTCAATGGCTCCCCGTAATCTATACATAGAGTGCAAACTAATTATCATGTTATCCAAGACCCTCCATAGCCTGGATCTCTCTGTTTAACTTGTTATTGCCTCTCCCCACCTTGCCCACTATGCTTCAACAATAGAATCACTGGTGTTTCAAACACTCTAAGACTCCTCTCTTAATCTCATGCCTTTATTCTTTCCTTGCTTCATAAAGCTCTCTGTAGTTGAAATCTGTTGCCTAATCTGAATCTGTTATCTCCCTTCTTATGGAAATAGAACCCTATTTTCCTTCAGTAACATGCTCTTTTCCTGCGTAGGCTATTAAATCCAAATTTACCTTTTCTGCTTGTGCTGTGCAAATATAGATGGGCCCCTGAAATATTACTCCTTTCCCAGCTGGTCTGATGTTAAGCTTTGTCAGTGGAGAGTGTTGCGTAGATGCTGCCAGAGGAAAGGGTTTGGTTCCTGGTTCTGGTGTGCTCCTTCAACAGGCTCCTGCAGCAGGGGAAGCTTCTCCAGCACCAGGCGGCCAGCGGCTTCCCCTCAGTATGCCCCGCTGGGCAATTCTGTAGCAGAATGTCTCCAGTGAGACACCCTTCCATGAGCAGCTTTCCTCAGCAATTCAAAGGGCAGATTTCTAGCAAGCTCCATTATACTGTGTGGCACCTTAGTGACTCCTTTGTCATCAAGTGACAAAAGGCCACGCCCTCCAACAACAACTGGATCTCAGGCTTGGTAGGGTGGGGTCCTCCCTAGACTGCCCTATGCCAGCCCCAGGAGTAGCAGCGTCTCCTCATATCTGCCATTCCCATAGTCCTTAGCGTTCTCGTCATTTCTTATAAGCTAATCCCTTGTTATTACGAACTGCTATTAGAGTTAAGAATTATTTAAATGTTCCCTGTTTAAATGACTGCGTGGTTGTGTTCCCATCATTGGACAGAATGATTCATCCCCCAACTCTTCGATGGGGCCAACTCTTTCCAGTTATCCCCAACTTTCAGCCCCCAGGTTGGACTTGAGACTCTGACTTATTGAATCTAGGCCCAGCCATAGGTTCGAGGAGAGGCAAACCTCATTTAGTTCAATGAGACTCAATCTTGAGACCTCCCTCTCCCAACCACATCATCCTTTCTCATATTATCCTAAATTGTGCAGCAATACAATATGGTTAAACTGATCCCATTTCCAGCTTGGGGTGAGCAAAGAGCAGGAGTCCTGACCATGTTAACTAAGAAACAGTCTAAATAATTAACTCAGAGATATGCACATGACTGAGAGATCAACTGTGCCTAATAAGATTGTAGAACTTTTTTTTTTTTTAGAGCTATCAGGAAAGAGAATTTCCTCTTTTGTGCTATCTTTAGTCTAAGATCATGCAACATTCAAAACGGTTGGCAAGTGCTTTGAGACTATGAAGCCCCCTATAAGGGGCTACAGAGAACAGAGTCCTCAGTGAGGAGGAAAAAGAAAGAAAAACCTGGTCTTTGTCATGCTTTTGCACCTTGATCAAGCTTTGCCTGAAGCTGTTACCTCTGGACTTGTAATTTGGTGAGCCAAAATATTCCCTTTTCAAAAAACTAGGTAGAATTAGGTTTTCTGTTATTTACGAAAGAAAGCATCATAATTATATGTTCCTTCTGGGTGAGACTACAGCAATATGCACCCTTTCCTAACATGCATTGCACTCTATGCTAATATCCTAATGTCTCCCCAGTAGCCTGTAAGGTTTTGAAGGCAGGAGCCTAGTCTTATTCACCCTTGAAGTAATACATCTTGGCACAGTGTTTTGCCTATGGTCAGCACCTGATAAGTAGTTCTTAAACATATAATTGAATAACTAAATAAATTATGAACAATGCAGCTGCATGAAGCTAATATCATGGTAGCTATGACAGAAAAGATATGCTAAAAACCTGGGCCATATTTTCTGCATTTATAATGAGGGACAAGACTATTTTATAATACCAATTGACTGTTGTTATTCAAACACAAGAGCCACATTAGAACTTCAGGACTAAACAGCAGACTTGAGAAATAATACACTACTGAGGCTGCATGAGGCTATTTGATGCTAAACTCACAAAGTGACAGCTAATGTTAAGATCATCATGTCTCACCAATGCCCCCCTCCGCCCACCACATTAGAACAGCAGCAATATATTTGACCTCTGGTAGCCACTAAGGAAACTTGACTTCTTGAGAAGCTAAGGGTTGCTATTTTCTATCTTGCTATTCCATTTTCTAGAGAGAAATGATCAAATATTGAAGAACATCATTATCCCAGGATCTAGCCTGAGGATAGAAAGAAGGTGATTGTTTTCTCTGACATACACATCTAGATGAGTTTATGTGTCATGCTATCGCTCATGCTAATAATTGACAGTATAATCTGATTACATTAGTTTAGAGCCCGGGGAAAATAAATGTCCCTCTTCATGATCACTGATTGACATGCAGCGTTCCTTTAAGATTCCAGGATGCCACATATCAACTTAACACACTGACAATGTGAACTGATTGCAGGATATTCCAGGTATCTGGCTAGGAAATCATTTGCCAGCAGCCTCAACAATAAAATTGATTATAATTCGGTATTTTTAATTGATGTTTGAAATGTAAATGATTACTTTTGCTTTACTCAGGAGCAGTAAATTTTCGCTTGGGTGCTAAGTGGGCACTAGAACTCTAAGTCACCTACTGTTCTATCACTATGCTCCTGAATTTAAAATAACAGCAGCAGCAAAAGCCTTTTGCAGTCATGTGAATCTTTAATATAATATACTCAAAGAGAACTCAATCTTAAAGTACCACAAATACTTGCATGATAGCACAAGCAGCAAACAAGTAGCATAACTTGAGCACTAAGATATCTATGTGTTATCTGAGAAGAACTTCTCAGTAGCCATATACATTTAAGTTTCTAAACATAATTGTCAAGTAGCAAAATGCAGAGACCTACACACTGCCAAGCCACATGACCTTGGCAGGGCTCCTAATCCGTCACTCATTTTTAGAGGCTGAACAACATTTGCCCATGATTACTTAAGTGACTATTCTTCATCAACCTGGAGAACTGCTAATGAAAAAACATGAATATAAGTTGCTGCGAAAAAAGGTAATTCTCTCCATGTTCCTCCAAGTTACTCAGAGATGAGAAAAATTAACATCTGGAAAGAATGCAAATAAAACTTTGACATATGGCCTAAAAGAGAAAAAGTAGAATATTCTGTGTAACACTTAAAGGTAAAAGAGATATGTAGCAGTTAACACAGCAGGAGGCTGTAGTCTCACTACAGGGTATTACTCAATCTGAACCCTACTAGAAAACCAGAGTCACTACTTTACTCTTATGAGAAAGCAACCGTCACTCTTTTCTTTCTCATCTATGTTTTACCATCCAGGTGGTAAAGAAACTCCTTCTTTATTTAAAAAATCCTTGAGAAAGGTGTAAATGTTTTCTAACTTGCTTCATCAAAACACGTAAAGATATTTGATATGTTCTTCATCCTGCGTTACAGAAAAACAAATAAATAGAAGCTTGCAGACAATACATTTCTTTATCAGTCCTGAGAAGATACGCTTCTGCGCAAAAGAACTGACATACTACTGAGTAGAACTATGTGCTACGTTTGTTTGCAATGAATTACTGACATACTCTCTTTTTTTTTGGCGGGGGAGGTGGGTAGGGGCAAGAGCTCATCAGAGAAAACACCTGACAGCACCAGGAACTGTAGTTCCTCATTTGCTCCACAAGATAGCAACATTCCACCACAGCTGTTTGCTACAGACGCTGCGCTTTAAGTAGAACAAATGTGTTATTTAGTCTACAATCATTTTTAATTTTACTACTGACAGTCTGACAGGACTACTTAATATTGCCAGGTTGACCTTTCCATGATTTTGTGCTAAATCTTTTTTTTTTTAACTTCCCTTACTCGGCTCTGTGGAGAAGAGATTGCAATTGATTCCCCATTACATTAGGCTTCTGTGATCTGATGAGCCAATGGCACTGGTCAAAACAGGTGGGCTGAGAGGCAGGACTGCAGGAGGCAACTGGTACCACACGTGGCGTCATGGCCCTGGATTTATCACTCTTTTCGAGTGTGGAGTGTAGGCAGTTCAGCAAGGATATTCAGCCCATCATCACTCCCTGACAGTTGCTGACAGGGCCTTCCACAGCACAGCAAACAATGACATGTGAGATGGAAGGTTAATTTTTTTAGGTTCAGTCCTATTATTTCCTTGCTGGGGTAAAGGAAGATTGTCCTTCTGTGGAAAGACTTATCTTAAAATATTGCCTTTGAAGACTAACTAGGCTGTAAGGGAAAGATAACAAAACCTTTCTTCCAATATGCTTGAGAAGTAAGTTTTGTGTAACTGAAAAGATGCATATAACAGAGATGGGCTGCAGGAACGGCAGCCAGTATGGCAGCCTACAAGTGGTTCCAGTGATCTTACACTCCCTACTCAGCTGCCATTGACGGGACACTCACTTTGTGCCCTTCTCTGGGATAAGTGCTTCATAGGAATCATCCCCATCCAAACCTCCCCACCACCCTGAAGGCTGCACTGCCATTAGCCCCACTTTAACAGATGAGATATCTCAGATTTACCTGGTAGGTTGCCACACAGATGGTAAGTGATACCAAACCAAGATTAAACCCAGTTAGTCTGACTCCAGCAGCTAAATAGTTAATTATAGTACTGTACTGCCCTTCAACAGCCTCTGAAATAGGTAAAGTCTCTCCTCAAACTGCTCACCTCATCCAATTTCAAGAGCCTTTCCTGGCTTTGCAGAACCCATTCCCTGAAAAATTCCTAAGAAAAAACAAAACGAACAAACAAACAAAACTTCCAAGCAGTTTCTTGGTGTCCCTTGCTCCTCAGGAACCTGTGTACAAGCCATAAAGAGATATGCTTCCTTTATGTCTATGACCTCGGAACTCAGACTGTAGGTGTTGGAATTTGAGGCCTTTCATATTTTTCCAGAATTTATATAAAACTTGGAAATCTAGGCTACTTTATTGGGGCCAGCTTGTGTAGAAGATCCTGCCCAAGGTTTTTTGACAGAGAATAGTTATGATTTAAGTAATTTCTTGGTGATTCCTCCTACTGAACAAACCTGAGCTCAATGGTGAGGTGAGAACAGGCTCTCGTTATTCATTTCCTATCTTCCCTGGCCCCTCCTCATAACCTGCTTTCACTGATAAAGAAAACAAGACAGGAAGATTGGCTGATAGGAAACATGATAATCCAGGAATGCCCAGGACAGTAGGGGAACCAACAAGCAATTGGTTGGTTCTCCAAAAAGTAAAATGTGGCTTGCATCGCATCATCTAAGGACCCTGCGATCAGTCCAGAGTTGGTGCCAATTGTTCAGGAATCATATTTCAATGAGGGTGTGGTATAGGGATTCTCTAAGCAGAGGCCATATTGCCAAGCAGCTAAGTTACATCATCTTTGTTAAAGTGTTGAACCATCCTTGTTGCAACTAGATACCAATCAGCAAATAGGAAAACAGAAAAAGGACCAGTAGTTAAGGACTGGGGAGGTAGCCTTAATCACTATTCCATTAAAATTTGTGATGAGAGCAGGGCTTCACTTCTATTACGAAACAAAAGAATTAAAAGAAACCATGAAAAGCAAGGCACATATAATGGTGTTCTATGGGTTAGTGGAACAAGCATGTGTCCACCCAGAGAACCAATCCAGATATTTTTAGATGCCAGGCTTGGTGAAACCAGATTGACTTTAGCCATGGGAAATGTGGATGGGGCCCCTTTTCATTGCCAATATACGGTTCAAACTCCATATATCTACAGGAGAGCAAGGCTAGAGTAGATAGCAAAATATATTCAACATGTAATCCACAGTAAGCTGGGCACAGGTGGTCAGCTACTCAGCAGAGCTGACCCCAACCTGAACCATCACATGGAACAACATTGCTCTGAATCTTGAGACAGGACAAAGGCAGGTCCACCCCACCTAGCCTCTGTAGCCTAAAGAATATACTGTTACACATTCCAGGAAGTAGGGAGAAATCTAAACTCTCAGCTTTTAGGAAAAAAATAATAATTCAAGTGAGTCTTACAAAACTCTTTGAATATATTATTGAATATAACTTTATTATTCGAAAAAGTTGGGGGTGGGCCTCACATGGGTAGGTAACGAAGTGATCTGGTGAGCAATGAAACATCTAGAGTAGAGGCCAGAGACGTAATACACATGGTCAAGATTGCCACTCACATAAAGTTGTGATAAGTTCTACATACGTACAATTTTCAGATGGGATAAAAGTCTCATGACATCCGCCATGTCCGCCAGGATGAGTAAGCGTGTCACCGCGGAGAGCAAAGCCCTTGCCGCCCGCACCATGGTGCCGCGCTTTACCGACGAGCATGGGTCATCAGCAAACTCGGAGGAGGCGATGCGCATCGTCTCACCTGGAAGACAGACACGGAGAGGCAGGTGGGTAGACAAGAAGCTTAGAGGCTGGCCATCCTAAAGATCTGGGAATGGACAATTACTGTTTTAATTGCAAAACTCTGATGACCAGGTGGTATTTCTGCCACCTCTATTGCAGCAAAGAGCTCTTTGAGTCAAGTACATCAGTACATGTGGATAAGTGCTGTGTACCAAACAAGGTGCTCATTTCACACTGAAGTATGAAGTCATGCTTTTGACATCAATAAGGAATAGATTTAATTCCATTTGTCTAATAGTTAAGACGGATTTGCCTTGAGCTTAATCATCCTCTCTCCGCATTTGCCTTGGAACCAATGATACCAGGCAACTTACCATGCAACTCACTGAAGTTACTGACAGTTGAGGTACAAAGTTAATTGTTCCACACAGAATTGAAAGTTAAGACCTTGGCCTCATTAACACTGTACTCTTAATTGAGCTAATCAGACAAGAACACCTCATAGAGGCACCCAAGATCCAATCTTCTAATCCTCTTAGTAACCTGTTTGCCAATATAGAGAACAATTAGAAGGGAACTGAACCAATTAAACAAATGTTTACTAAACACACACTTGTGTCAAATTATGTACTAGGCTCTGGGATTACAAAGTTGACGAAGAACATCCAGGCACAAGGAGTTCACAGTCTCACGAGTAAACAGGTATGTCGACACATAATCAGAATACAGTAATTAAGTGCCACAAGAGACAAGATTAAGAATGCAGGCAATGGAGAGAGGAGAAATATTTGCTCATTTAGTGGGAGACTGGGGGGAAGTTGTCCATTTTAATGGGGCAAAAAGAAAGAGGTGTTCACCAGGAAAACAAAGGTGGGGAGGGGATCTCAGGCAGCATGAACGCTTTGTGGGCTCTGAAGCCTGGAGCCCCGTGCTGAGTACAGAGACCTGCAGTTCTCTGGAAGGCCCCACCAGGAAGGGGGCTGGAGAAAGGCAGTAATGCCTGGAACACCATGTAAGAGGTTTGGACTGTACCTTCAGCAGGGTGGGAAGTTACAGTAATAGATTTTTATTTTTAGAAGATTATTTTAGTCATATGACATAAAATAAACTGGAGGGGAAGAAGACCAGGACAGAGAAATCAGTTAACAGGGTAAATGCAGTTTTAGTCTGAGAGAGCAGTAGTGAGATCTGGACCAAGGAGATGGGAGAGGAAGGGAGTACAAAATGCATCTGTGTGACGCAACCAACCAATCTAAGGGCTGATTAGATGTGAAGACCAGACAAAAATTCAAGCTGATGATGAGGGCTGACACAGTACCAGAGTCAGGTATATATTTGCACCAAGGGACCCTGGAGTGGGAAACAAAGAGGTAATTAACAATAATTGAGACTGATAACCAATCAGTGTGTGAATATCCACTTTGGGGAGTGAAAACTGCGAGAAAGCACAAATGGAGCTTCATATAGCAGAGTCTACACAGGGGTATAAAAGCTTCAATAAACTTGAAGAACAAACAGTTAATATGACAGATTTTTTTAACTCAAGATCAAACAATTTATTCAATTTTTATAGTAATGATTATACTCACTAAGCAAAATCTACCTCATTTAAATAAAGCCAATGATAACATGGAAAGTCTGTGCATCTTGTAATTAATCCTAAGTTATAAGAAAAAATAAAAATCACCTCTTACCATTTTATAGGCCAATCAGAATATAAAGTAATTCTCTCAGCTAGTGTGATAGTTATTTAAAAACTCACAGTGATACTTTTTATACTTGGGAATGTGGGCGTATAAGGAAATAAATTGCACTGTTGGATTTTTTAAAGAGGCTACCATCTACAATAAGCATTTTATATTGCTAACCAGCTTAAGTCTTTTCCTAGGCACAAACAAATAGTTCGATATATAACAACAACATGGGAGAAACTTAAAAGTTCATTACTCTAGTGGCACAGTGATGAATTTTCAAGATGTATGGTCCTAGAGTTCAATCCAAGTGTCCCATCCTTGCCACAGGGTTACACACATCTCCTCCTCTTGCCCCTCCTCCTCATAAATAAAAAGAGTCATTGGCAAATACCTGTGTGGTGGGGGGAAGAAAGCCACCTTTCCCCCACTTTATACAGTGGAGGTAGAAAGAATATTATACATCAAGGTAAATTCAACAAACTATTGAGAAACGCACCACAAGTAGAGCTAGACAAATTTGTGTAAGATACTAATAGATAAGTCAGTTACTGTTGAAATAGATCCACTTATTCAAGGGAAAGGGAGATTTATTCTGCACATGAACCCAGGTAGCTACATGGTTGATCCCAGTTCCTGCAGGTTAAATCGGTATGAGTCCTAGCATGGCTAAGAGTAGGTCACTCAGGTAGGGCTATTGGCAGAACAGACAGCCCCAGGAGGAGAGGCCAGTCACACCCCATCCCTGCAGGTGGAGCTTGTGCATTACTTGAAGAACCATGCCTAATCCAATATATTTTCAAGTTGAGATTGAACATTCGGAATGAACCAACATCATTCCAGAAGACAGGTCTTGCCAGAACGAGGGGCTCTGGAGGGCCCGGAAGGACTCCTTCCATCTGTCTTAGCAGCACCATCGGGCATCTGGCAGAAGCACTGGCACTTCATGCAGATGCCAACCATCTGGTCAGCAATACTGCTTCAAAGCTGATGGGTGACACGTGTCAGTGCAGAGCTCCTAGGTGGAGCTAATCAACCTGAGGCCCACAGCAGGCACCCCAAGAGTGGCTCAGCAGATGTCCATGAGAGGGAGACAGGGAAGAGACAGACAGAGAGAGAGAGAGAGAAAGAGAGAAAGAGAGAGAGAAAGAGAGAGAGAGACCCACGTTTGAAAACACCATCTGCCTTTCTGGATGGAAAACTCATACTAAATTCTGAGATTATTCTAAGATAAATAGAAGATTATTTCATTCAATGTAAATTAAACTAAAAGCTCATTTTAAGCAGATACAAATGATTTCACGTTGTTAAGGATTCCAAAGGAAAGGCAACCTCAAATCAGCTATAATTTTAATACGTCTTATGTTCCTGCAGCTTTAAGATTACTGAAGCAAACTGATAGGCAAGTTTATCAGGATAAAATTAGCTTACTTTCCCAGGAATGTAGAGAAAAGTGCTTTTTCTATAAGATTGAAATATTTCGCTAAGAAATAGCATGCATGTGTAAGAGGGAAGTGAAGAGAGGGTACAAGAGATCTGCCTGCTCCTTTTATATACATTCTTGTTCAATCCCATGTACTTGATTATAGATCTAACTCAGAGCAGCATTTCTACAGTAAAGCCTTTGATGTCCTCAAGCCACTACTACCTGCTGAAGAGAAGAAAAATTAACATTACCAAATAAGGGACCCAGGGAAAATAACAATTTTAACATGTATGTAGTGCTTCTATATAAAGGCTTATTATGTAAGTATTGTTCTAAAAGCTTTACATGTATTAACTCGAGGATGAAAAAGGATAAACAAAGTCACATTGACCTGGGTTCAGATCTCAACTCCACCCCAACTATTACCAAATATGTGAGCTAGTGCTTATTCAACCTTTGTGTTTCAGTCTGGTCAACTGTGAAATGACAGGGAAAATAATGATAGCTGCCTCACAGACTGCCATGAGAGTTAAAATTAGAGATGATGCATTCAAACACCCAACATAGGGCCTTACCCATAAAGGGTAATCATTATTCATTAATACCACTACTATCACAACCACTTCAAGCCTCCAAAATGCGGTAAGAAGAGTTGGTGAACTCCTGGTTACAGGTTTAAAAGTGTATGTTTTGGTTGGTTTCGCTTCTTGTGTTTCTTCCTTAGAAGCAAGACAATATATGCTCAATAAAAGTACTTATTGCTTGAAGATAAAATATATACAAAGAAATGGTGCTTGGCTTTTAAATCAGTGCTATTCTGGTTCCTAGGCTACCCTGAAGGCATTCGGATGAATACATAATTGTGCATCAGGTTGAGGTAAGATCAATTCAAATGTGGAATGATGCAGGCCAGTAATAACAAATACAAGAAAAAGATGGCATGGGCCGGGCATGGTGACTCACGCCTGTAATCCCAGCACTTTGGAAGGCCAAGGTGGGTGGATGACCTGAGGCTGGGAGTTCAAGACCAGCCTGACCAACATGGAGAAACTCCATCTCTACTAAAAATACAAAATTAGCCGGGGGTAGTGGTGCATGCCTGTAATCCCAGCTACTCAGGAGGCTGAGGCAGGATAATCGCTTGAACCTGGGAGGCGGAGGTTGCAGTGAGCCGAGATCATGCCACTGCACTCCAGCCTGGGCAACAAGAGCAAAACTCCGTCTCACAAAAAAAAAAAAAGAAGGAGAAAAGAAAAGTATGGCATGTGGAAGATAGAGCCTTAGGAATAAAAAAGTCAGGTAGGAATCAGGTCATGAACCAAAATGGCACAAATATCCTGTGCCTCATTCCTTGAAGGAGAGGCCTGCATGTAAGGTCAGCACTCTAAATGCTTGGCAATTGAACTGCTGAAAAACTGTGAGAAGTAAGGAAAAAGGTGTGGTGAAAAGCAAGATTCAGAGAGTGCTAGGTGAAGAAGATGAAAACCTCAGAATTGTTGATGATTTTAGAGGCTGAAGAGGATTTGACTCATCTTTTTTATCCAGCCTGGTCAACACAGTGAGATCCTATCTCCACAAAAAATTTAAACAATCAAATTGCCAGAGAAGTCCCTGCTACTCTAGAGGCTGAGGCAGGAGGATGGCTTAAGCACAGGAGTTTGAGGCTGCAGTGAGCTATCATTGCACCACTGCACTCCAGTTTGTGTGACTGAGTGAGACCTGTCTCAAAAAAACAAAACAAGGTGCAGTGGCTCACGCCTGTAATCCCAGCACTTTGGGAGGCCAAGGTGGGTGGATCACTTGAGGTCAGGAGTTCGAGACTAGTCTGGCCAACATGGTAAAAGCGTGTCTCTACTGAAAACACAAAAAATTAGCCGGGCGTGGTGGCAGGTGCCTATAGTCCCAGCTACTAGGGAGGCTGAGGCAGAAGAATTGCTTGAATCTAGGAAGTAGAGGTTGCAGTGAGCTGAGATTTCACCATTGCACTCAGCCTGGGCAACAAGGGTGAAACTCTGGCTGGGCACAGTGGCTCACACCTGTAATCCCAACACTTTGGGCAGCTGAGGTGGGTGGATCATGAGGTCAAGAGATCGAGACCAGCCTGACCAATATGGTGAAACCCTGTCTCTACTAAAAATACAAAAATTAGCTGGGCGTGGAGGTGTGCACCTGTAGTCCCAGCTACTTGGGAAGCTGAGGCAGGAGAATCGCTTGAACCCAGGAGACAGAGGTTGCAGTGAGCCGAGATCGTGCCACTGCACTCCAGCCTGGTGACGGAGCAAGACTGTGTCTCAAAAAAGTTAAACTCCATCTCAAAACAAAACAAACAAAAAAACTTTTCTTTTCACTCTTTCAGCAATGGCAAGCACTGGACTTACTCCCTGGAATCAAATGATGAAAACTGAAACTAGTGTGAGAATGAAAATGAAGAAAAAGGCAAACCACAGAGCAAATGTAATGAAACAGCCAGAATAAGAGCAGATTAAGACATGAAAAGCCATGTAGGGAAAAGAATTTCAATGTATTTCCTATACCTTGCATGATAATTTACATTGTCAACATTTTTGCTATAAAATAAATATGTGGTCCTTAAGAGAACTAATAAAATACAATTAAAAGAAGCCAAAAGAGCATTCACATCTTAATAACCAAGGACAATATCTGACAAGCTAACTTCTAGAAAGTTCTGTATGCATCTATTTTTAACCAGCAGTTTTCACATATAATAGCTACAACTGCATATCTTTTGTCTAAATGCATAATTCTCCTTTATCTAATAACATAAATTACCCAGCATATACGGATAGTTCATTTTTTTTTTAATATTTCTCCCTGTATTACAGAATTCTTAGAAAAGATGAGAGAAGTCCTGTTGTGGTGGCTGTAATCCCAGCACTTTGAGAGGCCGAGGCGGGCAGATCATTTGAGGTCAGGAGTTCAACACCAGTCTGGTCAACACGGTGAAACCCCATCTCTACTAAAAAAACAAAAATTAGCCAGTCGTGGTGGTGGGCACCTGTAATCCCAGCTACTCGGGAGGCTGAGACAGGAGAATCGCTTGAGTCTGGGAGGCATCAGTTGCAGTGAGCAGAGATCACACCACTGCACTCCAGCCTGGGTGACAGAGTGAGACTCTGTCTCAAAAAAAAAAAAAAAAAAAAAAAAAAAAAAAAAAAGATGAGGAAAAGGGCAAACATTTCAAACCTCTTAACCACAGTTTGTTCGCTTTTCACGATAACCAACACCTGCCTAACGACCTTTTTCACATGTATTTTCCATGAAGTACAGATCTTAAAAGATTCTGAAAAATGGATCCTGTAGAGCAATGCAGAAACTAAAGCATGTTTTTAGAGAGGGAAGCAACATTAGTGAGGGAACCTGATCACAGGTTCCCAAAGCCTTAGCCAGTTCTGTAACTCAAACTGTGTATCCAGATTGAGCTGACACACTTACAGAGACTGTGAAGGAAAATACATAACCAAATCTTAAAATGGTAATTCAGTCAACAGTGTCCAACTTCAGAACATTTTATCGTTTTGATTATTTTGTGTAGTCTGTAAGGCAATGTAATACTTGAAAACGACTTACAGGTCTGGTTTGCTAATTTTCAAAGCAAGGTGGGAAAATATTTATCTTCATTTGAGACAAAACAAACTTAAATGTTAAATGAATGGCCAAGGTGGACAACACCACAGAAGTTACAAGGTCACCACAGAAGATCTTCGTGCATTACATCATGACTCTTGGCTCCTTTTCTTGGAAGAAATAAGTGAGTGGTGCTTTGATAACAATCATGCAGAGTTGGGCAACGTGTTGAAAAGATGAGGTAAGCAGGTATTGATGTGGCTGACGGCCTCTGCGCTAACTACATTTGCAAACATAGGAATGTCTTCTTCTGGGATGGTTCCAGCAGCAAGGGGGTAGTGCTGCAGGGTGGCCCAAGATTCCTTCCACTTGAGGATCTTATTAGACTCTATCTATCTGGACTTAATATTTTAGCATGTAACTCCTTCATCTATAGTAAGAACAGCTGTCTTTTTAAGAGCTCACAATGTGCCAAGTTCTGTTCAGAGAGCTTAACCTGTATCAGCTCTTACTGCTGAACAGAATCTGATGAAGGAAGTGTTCTCATTGTCACCCTTTCTATCTGAAGAAATTGAACACAGAAAAGGAAGATTATTAAGATTATTTGCCCAAGGTCAAACAGATGGTAAGTGCTGAAGTAGGCATTCAAAATCTGTCTGGTTCTGCAGTCTATCCTCTTAAAAACAGTGCTTTAGAAATAGCTTTATTTTAACATCCTGTTTACTGTGTGAAAATTATTTGTTTACATATGTCTGTCTGCACCTGGACTAGGAGGTGAAGACTAGTAAATTGTGTTATTCAGTTTACAGAGTATAGGAAGGCAGGAAGCAAGGAAGGGAGAAAGGAAGGAAGGAAGGATGGGAGGGAGGGAGAGAGGGAGGGAGAGTGGGAAGGAGAAAGGGAGGGAGAAACAGAGGGAGAGAGAAACAGAGGGAGAGAGGGAGGGAGGGAGGAAGGAAGAAAGGGAGAGAGGGAGGCGGGGAGGAAGGAGAAAGGGAGGGAGAGAGGGAGGGAGGGAGGAAGGAGAAAGGGAGGGAGGGAGAAACAGAGGGAGAGAGATACAGAGGGAGCGAGGGAGGGATGAAGGAAGAAAGGAAGGGAGAGAGGGAAGGATGGAGGAAGGGAGGGTAGGAGGCAGGAAGGGAAGGAACAAGGACCTAAACAAAGACAATTCTCCAATTATTCCCAGCGCCCCCAACCCGCCCCACTTCTTATTGTCACACGTTAGGGATGATTTGTGACTGCCTGTGCAGGTTTGCATTTGAGTTTTCCCTCCTTCCTTGGCCTGTAAGCTTGGTCAGTGTAGAAATCATAATTGTAGCACATTAATTTCTTTAATCATAATACCTTACATCAATTGACAAGGTATATTCCCTCAAGGAATGCTATCGGGAGGAGGAAAGGAAGGCCTGCCTGGCACTTTACATTTTGAACCATGTTGAATTCATACTGAAGCAGGGAGAAAAGGCCAATGAAATCCCAGATGCTATACACTGTACAATAAAATAATTGAAATATTTTCTTTTTTTTTTTTTTTTTTTTTCATGTTTGAACTTTTTAGTTGGATTTGTAAGTTCAGGAAATAGCAAGGAAACCAAAACATTTGCTAAAGGAAAGTGCTTGCGAAAGGAGTAATTCCTTTGCTTCTCCTCTGTTTTGCCCACATAGGCCTTTGCTAGCAAGAAGGAAAAAGTCTTAACACTTTTTTGGAAACTACCAAGAATGTGAGAGAGCTATGCATGCATTTCACCCCAGGGTGGCTGTGACTCAAATCTGTGATTGGGGAAAAGGTCAACAATCAACAATCAGAATCTTTCTCTAAGGCTCAGGGATGATGAAGTCCTGTCTTTTCTCAAGCAGAATCTGCATTAATATAAGCTACCTCCTGTGGACACTTGAAGCACTAAGCGGTTACAGCAATGCTTGGTACTATTCAGGGCCTGTTATCAAAAAACAAGATAATATTTGGCCTAAATAAGCAGTGTTCAGAAGAAAGCCTTATCTGCTTATTCAAAAAAATATCCTATCATGCAAGCCATACCAAAACTATGTAAATATTATAAAATGAGAAGGCTGCCTATCACTTTGTCATTCTACCAAGGGTAGTGGGCTCCATGGTCTCTTTATCATTCTTTAGTTTTTCCAAAAACTCAAGAAAACAATAAATTAGGTCCAAAATGATAGCAGTCTGATGGGGCCACTACCTCTGAAGTATTGTTGAGACTGGAGAATTTCAGGTCTGCATGGAACCCCCTCAGGCATCATTCAGCACCTCTTTCTCATCTTACACATAAAGACACAGAAGCCCAAGTGCCCAGCTCAGGTGGTTGGTGGGGGTCAGCATCCCTGTCTCCTGGCATCCCAGTCAGGGACTTTGGTCTCAGTCCCATTGTTGCTGAGAGGCCAGCAAAGCCCAATGTGACACCAGCAAATCAAATTTTCCTCACCTAACAAAATCCCACTATAGACACATGGCTCTGTTACAGCCCTAATTCAGTGGCAAGAGCAGCTCCAAAGACAAATGCATGTTCTCCTTTGATCAGTGTTCTTTCGCAAGGTAGATAATTGAGTCTTTTCCAGTGTAATGTTTGCCCTATCGAGATATGTCCAGTATGCAAAAGTACTAGAAATGTCAGTAACTAATGATTAAGTGTATTGAATGTTATGAGCTATTAAACATCGTTAGACACAGTAATGCACCACCTTGCAGAAGGCACAGATCATTAACCGTATGGATTTTAATTATTTCAGCTGTAGCCTTTTCCTGGGTTGGGAGGAGAGGGTGTAGGGTAATTTTACATTGCTGTAGCCAGAAAGATTATGAAGCCGCAATATGGCATACTTCAAAAATGAGACCCTTACAAAGACCTGTTAAATGTAGCAATAGCCACATTCCATAAAAAGGTGATTATTGTTTTGGCCTTGAATGCAAGAGAAGACCATAAATTAGGAAATGTTAAACAGTGATGATCTAAGCTTAAGAGAAAAATGGCATATAGAGGACCAATATTGAACTCAATTTTGTTCAATATTTTTACACATAAAGAGAAAATAAATTGATGGAATGTAAATTTCATTGTGCAATACATATGTTTCTGAAATAAGGACACTATATCAAATATATACTAAAGAAAACCTATTGTAAGTTATCTTGTAAAGCATATAAGCAGCCAATAAATTAATTTTTCTATAACCCCCAAATTTCAATATGTAAGTCAAGTCTCTCTATAAAAAGCATGCTGCTGACTAATTTATATTCTTAAGTCAATAAATGTTTCTATTGATCAGTACCTGTATTCTCCTATAACCATGACACAAATCAAAACATACTGAAATGTCAGTACCCTGCTACAGTACTTGGTAGTTGAAGTGTGACTTCAAAAACCTTCTAATGCTATCAGGAAAACATGAATCAATGCCACAACTTCCATCTAGATTGGACAAGCAGAGATAGCATGAGCATCAAACATGCTAGCATCTAATTCTGAATCAAAGAGATGGCAGCATTCAGGTTCAACATCTCGGCAAGCATATGTAGAGGACATCTTGATTTCCTCATGCTCCTTAAGATACTGTAAAAGGAAACGCAGAGTATAGAGGATGGATTTAATGTCCGAATTCCAGAATTTAACAATACCTTGGAGGACATCATGCAGATGAAATTTTAACATGCGAAACAGGTGTGACCTCTAGGACAAAAAACACTTTGTCTTTCTAGGAAACCATTCCAATTTGTGCTAGCTTTTTTTTTCTTTTTTCTTTTTTTTTGAGATGGAGTCTCACTCTGTCACCCTGGCTGGAGTGCAGTGGCATGATCTCGGCTCACTGCAACCTCCGCCTCCCGGGTTCAAGCAATTCTCCTGCCTCACCCTCCTGAGTAGCTGGGATTACAGGCACACATGACCACACACAGCTAATTTTTGTACTTTTAGTAGAGAGAGGGTTTCACCATGTTGGTCAGGCTGGTCTCGAACTCCTGACCTCATGATCCGCCCGCCTCGGCCTCCCAAAGTGCTGGGATTACAGGCGTGAGCCACCGCACCCCGCCTGTGATAGCTTTAATTGTTAACTTTTTAAATTCTATTTGGTCTTTGATATGCTCTTCTGAACCACACGTAAAAATATAATTTTCTCTTCTATAGGGTAGATCTTGAGAACTTTGTTTAAATGTCCTTTAAGAAGGGAAATGTCAATATGAATGCTCATTAGCCATTGCCTGAGAACTAATGCTGAGGTTGCATTATGAAAAAGAACAACTGACATTAAAAAAGGAACAAACAACTCTCTCCAGGTTTCCAAATGTTAAATATCTACTAAACATTCAAGTCAAGATGATTTGTTTGTTCCTACACTACTTTTTAAGCCTATTAACATGTACGTATAAAAAGATATTTCTAATCTACTTTGGAAGAAATAGATCTGGTTTCTAACTTGTTATAAAAACAATTAAAACAGTCATAAGTTACTCTGAGCTATTTCAATATCTAAATTACTACATATATTTGAAAGACATTAACTGTGAGCTCATTGGTGGAACTCAACGTCTGAATTTCAGAAAATAACTATCAAAACATTTAATGGCTTTCTCAAGCTCAAATAATCAACTAAGGGCAGAGTCCAGACCGGAAGCTGGGTCTCTCAACTCTGATATTTGTATTTGCTGCAGTTCCATATACTTTGGGGAAAATATTCTGTTTCCGATACAGTTTCACAAATTCACAACTTACTCTCCCCAAGTTAGTCCATATAACTGAAGCCTTTGTATATCAGTTTGGATGTCCTGATACTCCTCTTATGTGTATGTATTTGTAAGTTATTGTGGCATCTCCAAATCTTCATTAGTAAAACTGAATAATACTTGAATAATACTTGCATCACTGATTTCATATCAACTAAAATATAAATGGAGAGAAAAGCAAATGAGAAGTATAAAAAAGGCACATTTTATAGTTTGCATCTTATAGACTATAGCTAAATAAACTAGGCTTGAAATTGCTACACAGTAAAATAACAAGTCAACCTAGCTTTTTCTAAAGTAGTCTTTGGCTAAACAAAGCACAGGAACAATTCTCATAATGAGAAAAGTTGATTAAAGATAGAAAATTCTACCACATATTTCAAAACTAGAAAAAATGTTCCAAGTAATTGGTATGAACATGGTAAATGATGCTATAAAATTACAGCTCAATTAACTTATATTTTAAAATGCAACGTGGGGAAAACTGATTTTCTTCATTGGTTTTTGGGTGAAAAAACTAGAATGATCAGGTTTTAGGATTTAAATGGCATAGCCTTTAATTTCCGACCTACCACTGATTTTCCATTCTTCATAGAGAAATGGCAGTTTGTTAAATGTGATTATAGCCACAAGGCCTCTTTACTAAACTGTGGGAGGCACCCACATCACCACCATTCTGTTTCCTATATTAAGAGGATTTAAAGAAGACATAACGTTTAAATGAACATCAGTGTATAAACCATAATAAAACACAGCTAACAAAAATATATTTGTGCAGCAAGCAGATCTGACAATGGGTAAGGAACGAAATTGATTTAAGGTAACTAAAAACCCTAAATCCAAAAAGACAAACTGCCAAAATGTGCTATCAAAGCTTTCTTCACTCCTGTGATCAATAGCTTGTCACTAGGGTCATGATGAATCTCAGATGGCTTCTCTCCTTCCAACTCAAAAGTACATTTTAAAATAAGTAAAATAAAGTTAAAACAAGTATCAACCTTGAAAGGGAAAAAAAAAATGTTCCAAATGCCTGATATGCAGCCTTAAGGGTGAGGGACATTTGGGAGATTTGGATAGCAGTGACATCTTGTCCTTACTCTCTTAGTTTGCACCATGGATGATATGATCACATCTATAAATGTGTGCTTGTGTACGAAGTATATAGAGAATTACATATCATTTCATTCATCCTTTTATTTATTCAATAAGCATTTATTAAGCACTTGCTATGTAGCAGACACTTTCTAGGTCCTAGATATTCAAGATGAAGTCACAATTTCTGCCCTACTTACTTCCATCTTGATGGTTCTGAAAGACGCACTAACAAGAATCACCTGCAGAACAACTACAGCGAAATGCCCCCTAAGTGGACATTTAGAAATCCAAAAAAAAAAAAAAAAAGAAAAGAAAAAGCAGCTGTGTTTAGGGAGTTGTGAATCATAAGTATGTAGTGAATACTTAGCTATCATAAAAGGTAAGGGTGCATATATATATACATATATATACACACACACATACACACACACAAATACACACAAATATATACACACAATGTACATACAGATACACACAAATATATACGCACGTGTGTGTGTGTGTGTGTGTGTGTGTGTGTGTGTGTGTAGTTTGTTTTCATTCTTTATCCCTCCAATGGCAGCTTTTAATCATGACTTTGAGAGATGGCAGAGATCAGTCACACACAGCCCACTCCCCATCCCACACTCCTGGCTAAGTTTCTAAAAGATAAGGAGTATAGATGAGTTTCTAAAAGACAAGTATAGATGAAAACGTCCCAGGAAAATACACTGCTGATCATCAAGCAGTCCTTCGGCCTCATATTGAGCAAGCCTGCATCAAAAGTTCAAGTTCAAGGCCTCTCTAACCTCCTAACATTAAGACCTAAATGAAAAGTGGGCTTTAGGTGCCAAAGGTCCCTCTCTGTTGGGCCCTATTTTATTTCTAACAAGATTTCTGAGGCCAAGAGGCCCAACTTATCATACTAGTTGCATGAAGTTGGAGGGAGATGTACAGCAATAAACGAAAGGATGAAGATCACAGGAAGTCAGTGAATTTTACCCTTTTGTCTCCTACTACTGGAAATATGACCCACTAACTCAGACAAAATAATGTAGAGTATTCAACATGTCAGGAAATACTGGATAAAATTATTTATATCAAAGCTAGTTAATTTTTCAAATAATATGCTCCATATTTTTTCCTTCAACCTCCAGACACTATTCTTATGAAGTACATCCAAATATAAAGCAGGGATCCTATTGTTAAACTGAAAATAAGTAGAAGCAATTTTTCCTGTATTTTCAGATTTTTTGGATATTCTTTGGCGTATTAACAATTAAATCTGGACTCATTCTGAGATTATCTTGGCAGTCTCAGGGTCTTCACGCCTCTTGCAGGCTACTTCCAAGAAAAGGGAGCCGCATTCTGTGCTGCTTAGTGTTTATTTCCTTTAAAGGAAAAGTGAAAAAATAATTATAAATGACTCGAAAATTGCACTGTTTGTACCTGCCAGTGAATGTAGGTGCATGGTCCCTAGACAAACATATTTTTCACTACAAATTTTAAAACTCCCATTGGGAGTACAATTTAACTTCCCACATAGGTCTGCCTATAGAGAGAATAACCTAGCCTGCTGATGTTCGCATTCTACTCTGCATGACATTACAATAAGGATTAATAAGCTAACATGGATTTTTTTAAGCAAACAATCATGGTTGTTTAATTCTTTGTCATTTACACATTATGGAGTTGGAGTTGGAGTTGGGGTAATTTAGCAATTGCACTGGGGCACTGCTGGAAGGTGTTTCATTATGGTCAGTATGAGAACTGGTTTTGAACAATGAAGGGAAAGTTGGTTTTCAACTCCTACTCTGAACAGCAAGTGGTTTTTTTCACCAAAAGGAGTTTAAAGATACGGTTGGGTAAGAAAATACGAATGCCAAATAAGCTGTAGATGCAGAGAGCTTGTATTTTAGAGACAGAAAGCTTAAGCATTACTGAGCAAAACCTAAGTTTAACAAGCAAAATTCTAAGCCACTTCCAGGCAGTATTTAGGGCCATGAAGGAAGAAGTAGGCATTGTGATATACTGGACGGGGATACTGGCAGCCCAGGCTGATCCAGTTCATGCCCTCACGGAGGCCACCACTCTGTCACAGTAATCCAAGGCTGTTATATTAACGTAGAAAAGAAGGCCAGGTATGAATCCACTATGCATCCATTACTGGATGCCCTGTAGAAACAACGAGTAGTCAACTGTATTTAATTCCTGAGAAGGAGTGTGGTTTCAGTAATTTTTAATAGATCTATTTGTTATCTATACACAATTCCAAGTTAAAGGATCCTGTCAGGTGTAAAGTAGGAGATGCAAAAGAAAAAGACCATTTTCTCTCACAGTGAATTCAGACTTGTAAGTATTTGTGCTTGTCCTGATTCATAAATGTTCAACTAATGATATTATGTATATCACGTTATAATCAGTCCCAAATGCTTTTTGTTCTATAACTAGAGACAACTTTACAGTCTTCCTTAGCCTGAAGGTAGCTAATAGTACAAGAGCAAGCACAAACATCTGGCTTTTCCTTTGCTCCGTAGAGGGTAATGAATTCTACTGTTATGTCCCAGTTAACGTTTCTTCATTAAGATTGAAGACATATTTAAAGGATCGTTAATTGCGCATATAAAGATCACATACTGCTTTCCTAAAGAAAGCACACCTTATAGTAGAAAGAGAAATTATTCATCATCTATAAAGATTAGTCTGCTTTGCACCTATTTTGCACATGTGTGCCAACTAATTATAGACCAAAAGGAGCAACAAAAAAGGACTAATACTTCATCCCATGACAGATTTTCATTAATCATTTTAAATTCCCACCTTCTTAAAAATTAGATATCATTTACTCGCTCTTTTCAGTTAGAACTTGGGACTCCTCTGAATCTTAGGCTTATTTGCCATTCCATAGGAAAATTAGGAATAAAATTAATAATGCTAATAGTATTTAATATTCCTCTAGTAAAATATTAAGTAAACAAAAATTATTAGCAGGACAAGCTCTTCAAATAATTGTATTTTGTCTCTAAGAATGTACCAATAAAAAAACAGGGCTCAGATTTCTTGAGTTGAAGTCCCAGTTCTGATACTGTTTTCTTGTTTGACTTTGCATGTTACTTAATCTTTCTAAGCAGAGGTTGCAGTGAGTTGAGATCACACCTGCACTCTAGCCTGAGCAACAGAGCAAGACCCTGTCTCCAAACATACATACATACATACATACATACATACATACATACATACATAAGAGAGGGAGTCTCGCTGTCCTGCCTGGGCTGATCTCAGACTCCTGGCCTCAAGTGCTCCTCCCACCTTGGCCTCCCCGGCGGGGGCTGGGATTGCCAGTGAGCTACTGTACCCAGCCAAGAAGTGGAGCCTTTAAAAAAAATGCTATCATTAAAATGAATAAAATAATATCTCTTATAATAGGCTCATTTTAAAGGTAAGATGAGAGAATGTGAAAGACTGAATAGCATTTAAAAAGTCTCCAACACCTGGAAATGCATGTAAAGTTCAGCAAACATCTTTATACATGAAAGGAAAAATCTCTGAGTCAAAATAAATAAACACAAGAAAGAAAAAAGAAATTAGCATGATTGAAATAATGTAAGCTGATTATGAAGCTTTGGTAACTTTAGAGTATTCGTATTCTTAATAACTTATTCACATACTTAGCAACTTATAAGCTAGAGTTGTTGTGGCCACACAAGGAAAAGGAGAATGTCTTGACCTTCACAGGAAATAGAACTGTACAGTTGTCCACCTGAGATAAAATTTAGATTCTTAAAGTGCTATGTCAGTAGGAAAAAAATGCCCTGTGGCAAAGACAAATGGTAAAGAAACTTGTTGTCTCAGTCTAGAAAAGAAATGTCACAGGAAAAAATTGCATGGTTTCATTCATAATTGATAATGATAACTTATTATCACACAGTATTGTCTTCATGTGTCTGTAGAGAATAATTTTATACTTTCTGTACAGAATGGGAAATACGGAGCAGATAAATTATTTAAAAACAGTCTCAGATAAGAGTGTTTTAGTGGTCTTAGCCAAAGGAAAACAAACCCTTTTCCAAGGAAACATAGGACTCTCTCAAATAAGTCTTCATAAAAAAAAAAAATTAGTATACAGTTCAAGAAAGCACTATAGATGTGCTTAGTGGCAGAATTAACAATCCGAGAACTTCAGATAATATATGTATAGAGTAGAAAATATTAAATAAATATTTAAAAATACTTTTTAAAGTATTCTAGAACTAGAATAGGACTTGAAAATATGAACTAAGGACATGATACTCTGAATCAAATAGATTTTCTTTAGAAATAACAGAAATAAAATCTCAAAGGAAGAAAACAGGTTAGACTCAGCTAAGAAAAAACCTAGAAGATAGCTGAAGAAATTAACCAAAAGAATTTTAAAAAGCACAAATAGTCGAAGAAATAAGAAATAAGAAAAAATATACATGTTAACAATACAGAGGAATTTTCTAGCATAAGTCTAATCAGAACTGCAAAGAAAAGAATAAGTAAAATGAAAAGAGCGCTTTTTATGAGATAATGGCTGATAATTTTCCACATTTGAAACATAAAATCAATTCTCTGATTCAGGAAGCCCAATACATACTGAACAAGATAAATAAAAAGAAGTCCACATTTAATAGCTGCATAGTAAAATTGGAAAATTCAAAGGCCAAAAACAAGGTATTAGTTTGTCTAGGAAGAAAAGACAGACACAACACAATAAAAAATGATACCGTTAGCATCCTTCTCAAGCGCAAAATGGAAGCCAGGAGACAGTGGCATAATATATTCAACACAATGAATAAAAACAATTGGCAAACTTTAATTTTATACCTTGCTAAAATATTATTTAAAATTAGAGTAAAATAGACAGTTCCAGAAAAATGAGACCACTTACTGCCAAACACCATGATTAAAGAAACATTACAATTTACATTTTGTACAGAGGACTGTGATTCAGAATAGGATGTGCTTAAAAGATTAATAAATTAATATGTATTTAAAAACATTGCCCACTTTATAGCTAGCACATAGTAAACACCCAGTAATTCATGGTATTAAGTAGTAATACTAACTGTGGTGGCAGCACAACCGAAGTAGTAGTAACAGTTGTAGTAGTATTTTCTAATAAAGATGACTAACAGTATTTTTTTATAGCTTGGAGTCTCTATCTTTCATCTTACACATAATATCATGTGACACTGTTTTCATCTAAATGGAATTCATGTAAAGCACTACTAATTCAGTCTCATCAGTATTTTCAATAACTACACAGTCCTCTTATCTTTCCAAAGCCATTGTCATAACCAACACTTTTAGTATAATACCCAAGATCTTACAGAGTGCTTAGTTCCCCAGTTTCTTGTTTCATCTTCTACTTTCTCTTCATCTTATGTTCAGGAGTTAAAGCTGTCAAATTAGTCAAATCATGAGAATCAAGACCTATAATAATGTCTAATCAGAGTATGTTCTAATATTACATCAAAACCTCTAATAATTAGTCTAAAATAATTCTACCAATTATTACTCTTTTATTCAGACATCGTGTCCTATTGCTTTTGGCATATATTCCATTCTAGCATGGAAAACCCTTCTATACTTTTCTAAAACACAACATGCCTTTCTTTTTCTAAACCTGTCATCTTCTTTCTTTACCCTCCACCCTCCTACATTCTTCCTTCCATGGCCAGCGTACTTTCCTCTGATCTAAACTGCTTTTGCTCGTCTTAGAGGTATAGAAAGCTAGCCTATACAATTCGAGTTATTCCAAATAATACACATTAAATCCTTTCATTAAACCTTCAACTTTCATTAAATCCTCAATGAAAGATTAAACTGCGCTCAATGAGTATAATTTTAATATTTGGTTCACTTTATTATTTTCCAATCTTTTAGAAGTAGTAATCCATTTACTGAGTATCGTATAATTCTATTAAATGGAATCAGTCTCATTTTTATCACTGTTCTGGACAGCAAAGAAAGACCAATCAGTGTAGAGGACTTGACCCAGTTTTATTACAATAAATATTCATAATCAGCCTTAATCAGAGACATCATAGAAAATCACCTTGCATAATATTAGTCTCTTTTGTTTAAACTGGATAATTTTCTAAAAATAAAATAAGCCATGTTTGGAAATTACAAAAGTCTGAACAATAGAAGTATAGCTCTTTTGGAGTTGTGTTATTTTCTCATAGGCTAAAAGTATTTATAAATTACATTTCCAAATGTTGATTAAAAAAAAAAACACTCTTTTTACTTTCTAACAATAAATTACAAATTGAGAGTATGTTTTGAGGAGCTAGGGAGTAAAAAGATAACAATCGGTATAGCGGAGGAGGAAAAAAGTTTTCCCTGACACCTCTCCACATACATACCTAAAAAAAAAATCAAAGATTGCATCTTCAATATACACCTCTGTCATGCTCCTTTGAGAGATCATTGGCACAGGGTGTTATTCAGTGGGTTGGGTTCTGTGATGGTTAATACTGAGTGTCAACTTGATTGGATTGAAGGATACAAAGTATTGATCCTAGGTGTGTCTGTGAGGGTGATGCCAAAGGAGATTAATGTTTGAGTTAGTGGACTGGGAGAGGCAGACTCATCCTTAATCTGGGTGGGCACAATCTAATCAGCTGCCAGCACAGCTAGAATATAAACCTGCAGAAAAATGTAAAACGAGAGACTGGCCTAGGTTCCCAGACTTCATCTTTCTCCCATGCTGGATGCTTCCTGCCCTCAAACATCAGACTTCAAGTTCTTCAGTTTTGGAACTCAGACTGACTCTCCTTGGTCCTCAATCTGCAGACGGCCTATTGTGGCACCTTGTGATAATGTGAGTCAATACTTAATAAACTCCCATATATATATATATATTCCATTATATATATTATATATATTATATATATAATATATATTATAATATATATTAATTATTATATAATATATATATTCCATTAGTTCTGTCCCTCTAGATAACCCTGATTAGTACAGATTCAAATGGGTTTAATTGTATCTCCCCAAATACATGTCAAAATCCTAGCTTCCAATACTTATGAATTCATCCTTATTTGGAAACAGGGGTCTTTGTAGATATAATTGAGTGATGATGAGGTCATGTTGAATTAGGTATTCCCTGACCCAATATGACCGGTGTCCTTACAAGAAGAGAAGACAGGAGGCTGAGGCGGGAGGATCATTAGAGCCCAGGAGGTTGAGGCTGCAGTAAGCCATGATCACACCACTGCTCTCCAGACTGAGTGACAGAATGAGATTCTAACCGTACATAAAGAAAGAAAAAGAAAAAGAAAAAAAAGAAGAGATGAGATACAGAATACAAGAGGAGATCACATATGACAACAGAGTCAGAGATGAAAGGACTGAAGCTATAAGTCAAGGCACACCAAAGATTAACAGCAAACCACCAGAAGCTAGGACGAAGCAAGGAGGGATTATTCCCTACATGTTTCAAAGGAAGCGTGGCCTTGTCAACGTCTTGATTTTGGACTTCTAGCCTCTAAAACTGGTAAAAAGTAAATTTCTGTTGTTTTAAGCCACGTGGTTTGTGATACTTTGTTACGGAAGCCCTAGAAAACTAATACAAAGGAAATGCATGCACCTCATTTCTGTGAAATGATGCATCTAAATAAAACATGTTAATGTGTACTCTGCATCTTAACTTCGGGTGTTAGAGCACTGAAAAATAATTCAGCCACTGAGATGTTCCACAAGAGTTTGAGCAAATGCCATTAAAATTCATACTCAAAGTAAAAGTTTAGTTATCTAGGGACCAGCTTTTCAGAACATCAAGCTTCTCTAATGACTGCTGAACTAAACATAGTCAAGGTTAAAATTTAATCAATTTAAGGAACAAACAAAGCAGCCTCCCTGTATGCTGAGGAAGAGAGACATACTGCCAAGAGGATCTGAAGCTCCAAAGATTAAACCCAATTGACAGGAGTTGTCTGTGAAAAGTCATCCCTTCCATACAAGGCTGAGAAGTGAGACAGAAGTGGCAGAAGGTCAAAGAAACAAGAAAACTGGAGATTAGCACTCGCAGCAACTAGAAATGGTGCTGGGGCAGTGAGCAGTGAACACGGAGGTGTGCAAGTCAGTGATGAAAGAAGAGAGTAAAAGAACAAAGAGAGGGCTGGACTCAGTGGCTCACGCCTGTAATTCCAGCACTTTGGGAGGCCGATGCGGGTGGATCATGAGGTAAAGAGATTGAGACCATCCTGGCCAACATGGTGAAACCCTGTCTCTACTAAAAATACAAAAATTAGCTGGGTGTGGTGGCACATGCCTGTAGTCCCAGCTACTCAGGAGGGTGAGGCCGGATAATTGCTTGAATCTGGGCAGAGCGAGACTCCGTCTCACAAAAACAACAACAACAACAACAACAACAACAAAAAAAAAAAAAAAAAACAAAGAGAGGCTGTTCTTCATCACAAAAAGTGGTTAGGATCCTTTAGGCTTCACATCTAATGGCCTCACTCGCTTGTCAGCTCTGCAGCGTAAGTAGGTAGATATGCAGGGAGGTATTGCCCGAAAGCTGTTAGAATATCAATTGCGCAACGAACAAGCCAAGTTAGGAGAATATCAACATTCAGTAGCTTACTCTCATGTGTCACTCTAGTAGTCACTTCTAAAAGAAGGCTCAACAATGACTAAAATATTGGGTCATTTTCCTGCCTATATTAGCTGACGGATTCTACATGCACATTTCATTGCTATTTAAAACATAAAATTGTATTAGAATCCTGCCTTAATGAGAAAACAGATTCATATGGACTCAGTATACAAAAGTTTTAAATAAACAACTTAAAAATGAAATGTTTAATGTTATTTTGTCCAGATTTTAAGGCAAACACTAAAAAGCTCTTTAGGTGATGATACTCAAGTTTTGATTGAGGAAAAGAGGGCCAGTAAACAATAAGCCAAGACAATTGTGAAGAAGTTTTAAAAAGGGGGAATAAAGCATTGCCTTGATAGATACCAGTATTTATTAATAAGCTATGGTAACTAAATCAAAGTAGTAAACATATAGAAATTGACTGATAGAGTAGATAGCCTGCAAACAGCTCAACTTATATATATGCAAATGTGACACATGACACATAGGGGTGGATGGACTGTTTAATAAACAGTGCTAAATATTGACTATGAATAGGAAAATTAATAAAACTAGATTTTAATTCAAAAAGTAAAAAGTCAAAGATAAAGACTTAAATGTAAAAGCAAAACTTTTAAACATTTAGCAAAATATTTAGGGATATATATTTATGATACTGGGATAGAAAAAAAATTCTTAAATAGGACATATATACAATAAAGATCAATGCGATTAATTGTATTGTTAAGAAAAAATTTATACAACAATAGCCATAAGCAAAATGAAAATATTAATCATGTACTGGGGGTATATTTGCAAAAATAGTACATAAAATACAAAGTTTGAATACTAAAATGTAAGAATCATGCTTTTAGGTGATGATCAACCCAATGAAAAAGGAGACAAAGAAAATAGCAAACCCAAATGATGAATAAAGATATGAAAAGCATATCGATTGAAGAAATGATAATTAAAGTAATAGTAAGATACAATTTTGCACTCATAAGATTGGGAACCTTAAAACTCTAATAAAATTCATCAAGAACATTGAAAACAGGAAATCTCATATCCTACTGGGAGGTGTGTACACGGTTACAACTACTTCAGAGAATATCTTGGCAATATCTACTAAAGATAAATGTTAGATACTCTAGGACTCATCAATTCTACTTTTAGTCAGCCTATAAGAAAAAAAAGGCAAAGATCTTAGGACAAATTAGTGTCATCGTCCCAGGAAAGCAAGTTTCAGGATAACTCTTAGAACTTACACTTATTGATGAGCTGCATTATTTAATTATTTAATTCTACTTCTAAATAAGTTCCTATAAGACACTCTCATACTTTTCCACAAGGAAATGTGCAGCAGAAATTGTTTAGTGCTATTGTGTGTTTCAAGAAAACCTTGGAAACATCTCAAAATTCCAGCAGTAGGAAAATAGTTAATTTGTGTGTCCAATGGAACAAGGAATTTATAAAGAATGAACTAGTTTAGAAAAATGCAACTAATTTAGAAAATGAACTAGTTTAGAAAAAGCACAAGTGGTAAACGATATATTCAATATAATATTACTAATGAAAATACTAAAGAAGTTTCAAATAATAATATGTATTATTTATGAATGGATGCATATATAGCAAAAATAAAATCAAAGGATTCTTCATGGCAAGACTGCTCTATGGTAGAGGTTTAGAAAGAGAAAGAGGGCTCTTCCAAGAATATCTGTTTGTCTTGTTTTACTGGTTCCTATTTGGCAATAACATGATGATACAGTGATGTACCAGTACGAGTACATTGGTTTTTTGTGTGACATGCCATGAGGAGCAAGAAATCGACTTTTACTAAGTGGCAGGATTTTCCTCGCCAGCCTTCTAGGATGATTATAATCCTCCAGGTTAAGGTCTGAAGAGTGTGTTATCTAGAAAGGGTAATGATTACTAGGACTAGTTCCTAACTGACAATTTTCACTAAATTTCACTATCAAGGAAAAGAGAGAAGGATGCTGAAAGAATTACTTTAGACTAGGCAAGAAGTCTGGCAAAGGTAGGAATTCCTGTGTAGTGAAGGGAAATAAAAAAAGGCATTGAGTTCTTAGGCTAATTCCTGAAGACAAGCAGGCAGAAGTGCAATGGCCCTGGAAGACAAAGTTTTATTGCTTCAGTATTTTGCCTAGGGCTAGCCTACCTTTCTGATATAACTCCATTTTTCAGCCACAGTAAAAATTCTCTTGTGATTCATAGAATTGGATTCCAAACTTAGGTTTACAAAAATGCAACTTGGTAAATTATATTTCCAATATAATACTCTTAATGTAAATATCAAAGAAACCCCAACAAATTGGAATATTGAGCTTTTGAGTAAATTCTCAAAATTGAATGCCTTAGATCCTTTCTGTTTGTACTTGGTGAGCCTCCTAATTTGTATGTACATCCCTATGTTTACAAATTTACCTTTCCTAAAGCTTTAATGTTGGCTAATATTTAAATCAGTTTCATTTTCTAAGAACAAAACAAGTAAAAAAGGGGGTAACTGTAATCAGTAGTAATGGAAAACAAATAAGATTTAAAATTTACAAGAATAGTAAAAAGACAATGGTCATGGGAGAACTGTCTGGATATACTGTTGACAGGGTCACATCTGGTACCGGCACTCTTGAATACACTGCGAAGCCTTGTGCAGACATACAGGAAGCCGTCAACAAATGCTCATCCATTTAATATTCATTGATTCAGGAATGCATGCACTGTGACTCAATGCTGAAATGAAATCACAAACAGGCCTGCTTTTGTTTGGATGCGCATGAAGACAAAGGGCTGACACTCAGTCTCTCTCAAGGTCTCTTGCAGCAAATCAAAGCATGAAACAACCAATGACTGAATGATCCATATAAAGATAACGGCCAGAAACTGCACACCAGAAAACTGTCAAGTTATTAGAGGCTAGGAAAGACAAAAAACAGGCCATGTCAATGTAAACGGCATAATATTTATGGGAGAAAGCATATTTGTAATTTAATTGCCCCAAGAAATTAGCATTCTCAGGTGGAAGTTAAGGAAAATGTACAGGCAACTCTGTTAATTCGACAAATCTGCCAGAAAATCCAGAGCACAGGATTAGTAAATCCCTTATAAAATCAGAGAGGCTGCAATCCAAGTCAGAATATTCACCATAGGAAATTAATCATGTATTGTTTCAGGTAATAGCTATGGAACACTTTCAAATTCCTCTAGGTAGTGGAGGAGGGTTTCCTTTCACAGTTTGTTGCATATGGAACGTGGCCATAGGCGACACAGCCCGTTCAGTCCATTTCAGAACTGTGCCAAGTGTGATAGATGAGATTGAAGTTGCGGGTGTCTCACACAGGGAATGAGTATGGGACCAAACTGAAAACCTTAACAGGAAAATGACTGTAGGCACTTTATTTTAGAGCCAAAAACTTGAGAGAAAAATGCTTTAAAGACAAAGTGAACTACAATGTGGTTTCAGACACCTGAGAAGGTTATTAAAGAAAACTGGAAATGTTCACATATCAGATAAAATATCCAATAAAATGCAGAAATTATTCATCATCTGCTTGAAATTTACTGGATTATTTGTAACGATTTGGAGGCCAAAATAAGTAGGCAGGAAATACAAATAAATATTGGAATTCAAACTTTTTTTTAATTGAAGGGTAGAAGATTGAAATTACTCTGGTAACGATTTAAAAAAAAATGTGTACTCTCAGTGAATAAACACCGAGAACAAAAGAATCCATCTACAAAAATGACAGCGGGAATTGGAAATGAGGCATGAGGAAATAGCTGAATTACCAATTACCTCGCAACAATCTTTATAAAAGAAAAGCTAGAGCACTACCCAAATGAGTTACCATATTTCTTGATATGATTTTGGAGTTAAATTGTATTAAGGCAAAATTGTGGGAAGGATTCAATGATTCTTAAGCTATGTGAAGCAACACAGACAGAAAAGCACCTTGTTTATCTAAGAACATTAAAAAAAGTATTTGAAAAGGAATTCTGGGTTGTTAAAGGGGCTGAATCATGCAAGGCTTTAAAATGAAAATATTGTAAATATGATTACACTGGAGTTAGCATAAGAAAGAAAATTTGAAAACCAGCTTTAAAAATAACTCTAATATACATACCTCGAGGGAAAAAAGATTTTTTTTTCCTTATTTCCAAATTTATTTTAATATTTTTTAGCCTATGGAGTGAAACCAAAGTTTAACAGTTCATTTTAAAAAAAATCTTAATTTACTGATAGACACTTGTAAATTTATAATGAGAACACAGAATTTTTTTCTAAAATAAAATGATTAAGCAAACTATAGTAATTTGTCCTAAGTTTGTATTGATCAAAAAGACAGTAATTTATGGTTTTCAAAATTATGCATTGGGAAGAGGAAAAAAGAAGGGTGGGGACAAGAATGGCAATGTCACATTTGTAATTAAATGTCTTTAACCAAGCCAGCTACCACTGGCACCTTTTTCAACTATCATGCATTAATAATTTTAATATTTCATAATATACACATCCTACATTACCCAAGCTTAGTGTTCTGGCAGGTGCGGAAAAATAAAGTATCTTTGGAGACTCAGGGGTAACTCTGAGAAGTGTCAGTATATGGTAATAGAAACGGGCATTGGATCGAACCTGGGCAGGTTGCATTTAATTTGTAGCCTCCATAAACACCAGGGCCATTCTTTTTACAGCCTGCATTTGTCATTTTGAATGGAAGCCGGGAGCTCCAGCTTTCTGCTTCCTGCTCCTAGACCAGCTTGTCAGACACCTCAGGCGAGAAGCCATATTGCTTTCATTATTTTCCTGGGGTGGATCACAATGTCAAGTGCAGGTGAACATTAAATAATCGCTTGTGGATGATGAGTGCCAGGATCATACCTGGGCAACACTGTGAAGTAGACCAAGTTTCCCTTAGAGAGTCCTAGGATTCTTGTTTTGTTTAGCCCACTCCACTTCTCCTTTTAGGCATCCACTGGCCTAAGATTTCTTACCACCTACCGACATTCTACCATCTCCCACTGTGGAGCAGATGCTGCCATGCCTGGCCCATCCCCCTCAGAACTTCCTTTTGCCCTGCCTGCCCACCTCCAAGTCAGTGCCAGGACTCTTTGCCCATGGCTGTCTCTCTGGAGTCCAAAGTGGAAGCAGGAGGAAAATACACTCTACATCCTCTGCCAGCCTGTCACCAATGACAGGAGTTGATAATAAACTGAATAAATACTCTTATCTCCCTTTTGTACTCTTGTAGGATAACTTGAGACATGTTTCACATTGCACCCCAGAGGTTCCCAGGTACATACAGAAGCTGTGCTGACTCCCTGTCCTTGTCTATCTCAGTCTACAGGTCCCCATCGTCTCCTAAATAAACTACTTATACTGAATTCCTTTTCTTAGCGTCAGCTTCTAGCAGCACTGAGACCTAGTCAATCAAAACTTGATATCATTTGGCCGGGCGCGGTGGCTCAAGCCTGTAATCCCAGCACTTTGGGAGGCCGAGACGGGTGGATCATGAGGTCAGGAGATTGAGACCATCCTGGCTAACACAGTGAAACCCCGTCTCTACTAAAAAATACAAAAAAAAAACTAGCCGGGTGAGGTGGCGGGCGCCTGTAGTCCCAGCTACTCGGGAGGCTGAGGCAGGAGAATGGCGTGGACCCGGGAGGCGGAGCTTGCAGTGAGCTGAGATCCGGCCACTGCACTCCAGCCTGGGAGACAGAGCGAGACTCCGTCTCAAAAAAAAAAAAAAAAAAAAAAAAAAAAAAAAAAAAAAAAAACCTTGATATCATTACATGGAATAAGGTCCCTTATACCTTAACATGCATTTAAGCCATGTTTTACCTATTTATGAATAATTTGCACCTTAAGCACTCTCCCTACAAGGAATACATACTCCTCTTTTTTAAAACAGACATGAGTAAGCAGGTGAATAAAAGACATTTTATACGGGAAGAGTTTTTTTCTGTTTTTGGTTTTTGGGGTTTTTTTGAAACAGTCTTGCTCTGTCACCCAGGCTGGAGTGCAGTGGTGCAATCTCAGCTCACTGCAACCTCTGCCTCCTGAGATCAAGCGATTCTCCTGCTTCAGCCTCCAGAGTAGCTGGGACTACAGGCACCTGCCACTACACCTGGCCTTTTCTTTTTTTTTTTTTTTTTTTTTTTTTTGTAGTTTTAGCTGAGATGAGGTTTCACCATATTGGCCAGGCTGGTCTCGAACTCCCGACCTTATGATCCGCCCACCTCGGCCTCCCAAAGTGCTGGGATTACAGGTGTGAGCCAACTACGTCCAGCCTAGGGGAAAGTTTTTACATGTGAAATAAGCCGTTTCCTTCTGCATTCCTCCTACAGAGCTATCTCTGATCATCAAAACATGAGATTCGACTGCTTGAACTAAGGATAACATGTTCCTTTTCAAGTGGTCAGATCTCAACTGTTCCCATTCTTGAAGTAAAACTGACCCCTCTTAAATAACTCATAAGAATGGGGTAGGTTTCAAAACATTTCACTTAAACACATCAATAAGTCCACCAAGGAAGGAAAGACTGATTGAGACTTCTGACAGCTCTTCAGTCAATCTAATCAATGTGGGCAGTTCACCTGGGCAATTCAAACAACGATCCCAGTTCAGACCAGTGGTTCTCAATCTTAAGAGTGCATCAAAATCACCTGGAGGGTCTGTGAAAACACAGATTTTCTGTTTCCATGGGTCTGGGATGGAGCTGAGAATTTGCATTTCTAACAGGTTCTCAGGTGATGCTGATGTTGTTAGTTAAAACCAGAGCTAATATGTGGCAGATAATTCTCTCAAACAGTGTATCTTTCAATTCAGCAGACTCTTGCTTTTCCTTCAGTAAACACTGGGTCCAATAGCAGACACTTTATTCCTAGGATTTTCCTCCTTTTTGTCTGAAAGGCAATGCCATTACTTTGCAACTGATCTTTAATGTAAGTTTTTCCAGTATTCTTTCTTTCCTGCTAAATTCACCTTCTCCTTTAAGACATCACTCTTTATAGTGAAAGTAAATTATCTACATTCATTTTACAGTGAAGGTAATTTTCTGCCAGGCAGTGAGTATGACAGGCGGGGTCCTCATTTGTAGTTGTATTTGCATTATTTTGCACTGCTTAGCTTACAAATGGGCAAAAATAAAATGCCATAATAATCATAATGGATATGTCTCAAAATGATGCATTTTAGGTTTATTGGCAAATATGACATTAGGCAATCGTTGAAGTGTTGCCTTCCATATAGAAATGAGAAACCAAAAATAAAGGACCTTCAGGTTATTTTAATATTAACAACTTGAAGGGAAAAATTATCAAATGCAAAGATCTTTAATGAAAAGAACTGATGCAGAAGGTTATTACTTTCTCATTGCTTTCTTTTAACCTCACATGTAAGTTATTGCTTATACTCTATATCACAATATATTTAAGATAATATAACTAAAAGGCAATTATTAAGGAAAAGCTCAACAAAGAAAAGAATGCATATGAGACAGTTTCTTTTAGACTCAAGAACATATGTTTTAGGTGGGCCAGATAAAAATTATAAAAACAATTTGGTTTTCAGAAAATAAAACAATGAAGCAATACCAACTTACTTTGACATAACTCCATTGTGGAAACTTTATGTTGGTATTTACCAGGCAATTCATCTCATGTGACTACATGACAGTGTGATAATAAAACTCACTCATTCCAAATCCTTTTTTATTTTCCTATTCCTTTGCCTCTGTTAAGTATTGTTTCTCTTGTTGACGCATAAGACTTAAAAAAAAAAAAAACACATATTTGTGCCCAAAGGCATAGACTGATACATATTCCTTTCGGGGCATCTACAGAGTTGCTTCTATTACAGTAGAAGTCTCTGTGTAAACGATGGTTATAAAAGTCAATTTCTGGCTGCAGCTGTCTCTTCAGGTAGACAATGAAGCATTCCATGTGTCATGCTCCTTGGTCATCACCCATATGCAGGTTCACTGCTCCTTGAACAAGAGGTTCTTCAGTTTGCATCAAACAATTGACTCTCACTCCGGTGGGCTTGCTAATATTCTGGATGACCCCTTGTGGATTTTCCATCTGCAAGCCAACTACATTTCACTCAACTTTCAGCTTATGCTTATCAAAATATTCTAATTATTTGCCTTTTAAAAATTACAATTTGGGCGGGCATAGTGGCTCACTCCTCTAATCCCAGCACTTTGGGAGGCTGAGGCAGGTGGATCACCTGAGGTCAGGAGTTTGAGACCAGCCTGGCCAACGTGGTGAAATCCTGTTTCTACTAAAAATAAAAAATTTAGCCAGGCATGGTGGCGGGTGCCTGTAATCCTAGCTACTCGGGAGGCTGAGGCACAAGAATCGCTTGAACTGGGAGGTGGAGTCTGCAGTGAGCCGAGATCAAGCCACTGCACTCCAGCCTGGGTGACAGAGTGAGACTTTGTCTCAAAAAAAAAAAAAAAAAAATTACCATCTAATTGTTATGTAGGTAATTATGTTTTGGCTACATCTCTTAAAGCCACCGGAGCAGTCTGAACTTCAGACATTATTCCATGCTTGAAAAATATCATTTCCTTGAAAAATGCCATGTGGATTTATGCCATAAGCCTGGATGTTGTTAATAAAGTGGCCAGTGTCTCTGAAGCCAGTTTAATGACTCTCCCTCTCTTCCTGAGTCTGGAGGTGATCCAATTATCTTCCCTCATTGAATTATAGCACTCTTTAAGCCCAATTGAAAAGTTGTCCCAATAAGCCACTATTCTCTTTCCTTGATGATTGTGTTTGGAGGTGATTACACTTGTGAACTCAGAAAGAAGCCTACACACAGAGCCCTTGTTGAAATGAAGGAGGTTGAAGGTAATGGAAGAAATTGGCATTTATCTAATAAACTTCTCATAGAAGCACGTGTCCAGATGCAAACATACATACATTCTTCTGTTCTTTGGCATTATGACTTGTAACACTGTTAGCTCCATTCCGTGCTAGATCCCAGAAGACATGCAGATATGAAGATGATAGTGGCGGCAGTTGCTCCAGGAGGCCATGTGTACTTGGTTGGTTTGGTTGAGGCCAAATGGCATTTACCCTGGATCCCTATAACTGCCCTCTACTCCAATTACCAAAATTGTGGAACTATAGGGAAAGCTAAGTTATAAGAAACAACATTTACCCTCCAGCCACATAACTTGTCTTTGAACCAGTACATCCTTTCTCTTTTTGCATCCTGATAATTTCATCTATTATCAAATTTTGTTATGGACATGAAATGCCCCTTAGTTTCCAACACTGTTTCTCAAAATAGTACTTATGAAAGAAGAAATACATCATGTAGATGGTCATTTATAAAATCTTAGTGATTCAACTAATTATTATATTTTTTCTTTTTATTTTACATTGGCTACTACAAATATGCAGAGTAATGCATAGGCTAGAATATCTAACATCTAATTTTTACTTGCTAACATATATGCCACTTTTTGTGTAGGATATATTTTGTAAGGTACTTCTTTTCGTATTTATAAAAGTAAGTCAATGAGACCTAAACAAAACAATGCAAAAAGAGGTGACAGCACCTGCAGTTCTTCCATCACAACATATTATAATATCACATAAGGTACAGCGTTACTATGTCGTATAATTATATATTGATATTTACAGCAGTATATTATGATAGAGCAATCCTCATTTATCCAAAGTAATCAGAAATGGAGTATTTGTGTCTTCTTCTAAATGCTTCTGATCCTCAGGGCTTGGTCCCAAGCTTCTTCACTTTTTTCTGTCTGTACATTCTTTTTCCTATATCAACTTAGCCATCTATATGACTGTAAATATCATCTGTATGATATTTCCTAAATTTATATCTCCAATTCTTACCTTGCCTTTGAATTCAAAATTTATATTTCCCATTATTTTGTATATCTTCATTTTAGTGTCATAGGGCCTTCTTAATCTCAAACTGAAATCTGCATTCCATCCTCTCCCCAGCTGCTCAAACCTGTTCCTCACCTTGTCTTCCCCCTTGTAGTAATGGCAACACTATCCTCTTCAGATACTTAAAACATATAATTAGAATTCATCTTTCATTTTTCTTTCCCCTCACAACCTCCATATTTTATATACACCACACTTTATTTAATCACCACTGTCACCATTTTGGACCATCGCTTATCTCACAATAGACTATTTTAAAAATCCCAACTGATGCACCACCATTTCTACTCCAACCAATTTTCAACATGGCAGAGTAATCTGAAATTCAACAGCATCATCACTTTAAAGTCCTGTAATGGCGTCCATTGACTGCCTCCTTCCACTGCACTATGTTCCATTCTGTCTTTCTCTCGCTCTCTAATGCCATCAAAAACAATCCTATGGATCCGGGATCTCCCTCTGTCACCCTGGTCGGAGTGCAATGGCACAATCCTAGCTCCCGGCAACCTTGAACTCCTGGGCTTTAGTGATCTTCCCATGACTACAGAGGCATTCCACCATGCCCAGCTAATTTTTAACTTTTTGCAGAAATGGGGTCTCGCTATGTTGCCAAGGTTTGTGTTGAACCCTTGTCCTCAAGCAATCCTCCTGCCTCAGCCTCCCAAAGTGCTGGGATTACAGGTGTGAACTGCTATGCCTGGCACTATAATATATTTAACAAAAAGTATAAAAACAAAACACAAGAATTAACAAATGTAGAGAAATTTGAAAACAAATTATATTTGATATTAAAACCACACCAAAACAAGGTGACCTTGATGGTTTAGAAGGTATATCTGTATCACAAAGCATCTCAGTGCATCATATTGATTGTTAGGCATCCATGGTAGCTACACAACGTAGGATCTTTGGGTTTGATCTCACTTGCCCCTCTAGAATATTCTACATTTAAAAAATATCTTGTGTAAGATCATTTAGATTGATTTTTACTTTTACTAAGTTGAAAAAGCAAAGTCAGCTGTTCGACCAAACTTGACTAAATTTTGAGAAAGTAAGGGAAATAATAATATTGAGGCGTGTTCAGACTCATAAGCCCTGGGGCAGTGGGTTGTTCCTAGTAAGACAACTGGGAAATATAAGACGTGGTTCTAACTGTTCTCAAACTAATGTCTCATCCTAAGATTGATTGTGATGCTCTGGAAAAACAGCCCATGACCCCAACACAGCCCACAGACACATTCATTTATTGGCTCGTGCAACTACTAAAAGTTATTTCCAACTATGGTGACCCATGCTTCAGGCATGATAACCGCAAAATAAACTGAAGAAAGGAAGATGGTGTTTAGCCTCTGGGTGATTCAGAGAAACCATATCTGGCAGCAGCACGTTGTGAAAACAACTTTTATCAACATCAAAACTGGACTCCAGGGGAGATGTGATATGGACACCATTATTTGGACTCTCAGATGTTCAAAAGTTGAAGCACAGTAGATTGCTAAAAAGATAGTCTGGGCTGTGCCTGTTTTCATTTCTCTCTACATGTTTTCAAGATCTCATCTCATTTCTTTTCCCTCTTTTGAGTGTGATTTCTGCCTTTTTTTTTTTTTCCTAAACAGACACAGGTCCTTGCATTTAGTGCTGTTTTGTCTTCTTGGAAAGTCTTTATATTCAGTACTCAAGGGTAAACACACTTCTTCAATCTCTCCAAGTAAGACTAAATATAAAACCAAGTAGTAGGGTTTTTATCTACCTAGAGCAATTGGTGACATTTGTGAGGTGGGGTAAGGAAGGAGATTGGAAAATGACAAAAAACTCATTTTTTACATAATTTTCTATTACCAATATATATAGCTGCATTTCAGTATTATTATAACAATGAAGAGATGACAAATTTGTAGGTAGATGATAACATTCTTCAAGGTTATAGTTGAGTATACAGAATAGAGTCTGACCACAGAATCTATGAATTTTTAAGCTTCTATCTCTATTTTTCTGAATGTTTAAGAGGTGTGCCATACATATAGTCCATATGATGGGTTGGTTGTCTTTGTCTTTTTCTTTTTTTTTTTTTTGAGATGGGGTCTCACCCTATCACCCAGGTTGCAGTGCAGTGATGCGATCTCAGCTCACTGCAACCTCCCCCTCCCAGACTCAAGCGATTCTCCCACCTCAGCCTCCCAAGTAGCTGGGACTACCAGCACACAATACCATGCACGGTTATGGTTCTGTCTCTTAAACAGTTCGTAATCATAATATTTAAAAATCTAAAGCCTTTTTATCATTCATAGACTTAATAGATATTCACAAATATCCTACAATTTTTCCACTTATGTCCTATACCCGGGTAATAAAATAATAAGTAAAGGCAGACATGGCTTAGGCCCTCTGGGTCTTACCATCTACTAGGGAAGACAGGCAGATAAGCCAGAAAGCAAATAAAACTAATGAACAGTTGCAACAGAGACAAAAGTCGCTCTGTTATGATGCTATGATGGGAGCCTCTGACCCAGGTAAGGTTGTTAAGGAACTCTTCCCTGTGGAAATGACATTTTACTGTCATCTAAAAGATGAAGAGAAAAAAAATGTATCTGGCAAAAGACCAGCATACATCAGAAAAGAGCCTGTCAAGGTCAGCGGATGGAAGACCTGTATGATCATTGATCTGAATGGGGATGGTGGTAGGTGAGTGGGGTATGAAATGTGTCTGAAGGGAGGGAGAGGAAACAGATCATATATGGCCTTATAGGCCATGCTCAGGGGTTTTGTCTTTAAGGGTACAGAGAGATTCCTAACGCGTTTTCAATCTGCAGGCCAGGTATAAGATGTGTGTCTTGAAGAGCCCTTTGCTTACAGTGTAGAGAAAAGGCCACTAGGCACCAGGGAGGATGAGAATAGCCATATGAAGAGACCACTGTAATGGTCAAGAGAGCAATAGGGATTTGGAATTGGAGGTCCTGAGGGTAGAAAAAAGCAGAATGATTTGAGGGATATTTCCAGAGGCAAAATGAGCCAGACTTGGTGCAGACTAGAAATCAGAGGCAAAGGAGAAGAAGGTGTGGAAGATGCTTCCTGTATCCTTCACAACATTTAACATAAATTACATTTAGATAAAGGAGATGAAGAGAATAGTATGCTGACCCAGTACTATAAGATTTTTATACTAAGTATATTCATATTTGTTTATACAAATGAAGTACTTTCTTAGGCTTATTTAAGTGAATAAAAATTGTCCACTGAACTAACTTGGCAACACAAAATGTAGTGAGCTCATTCACAGTAACTTTGTGAGAAACAAAAGGCGCTGATTTTTTTTTACATGTAGGGAAATAGTACAATATAGTATTAGTTTCTTAAATATAAATTTTCCTTTAATTAATCACTAACCAAAAATTTAAAAAAAAAATCACTGGAATCAAATATCAACACCCAAGTAACTGACAAAAGAATTCTCATTAGTATCAGTACAACTTTCGGAAATAAAGCTACCAAAGGCTGGGCAGATGATCTGTTTTGAAGTGTAACATCTTAGCAATTATAATAGCAAAAACATTGTATTCTTTTATGTGGAATAATAACTGAAATGATTAGTGAAAAAAGTAAAATGCATCATTCTACTTCAAGGATTTTGTTAACCATTGCTATACTTTTCTTAAGTTTTATGTTTATAAACTATTTACAAAATGAAATAGAGCTCTAGGCTTCAGTCAATCAAACATCAATTCAAGCTACTCTTCAATGTAGTGTAGTAGGTACAGAATAAATACCAATTAAGAAACATCCCAACCAGGTTCTTGTTCCGTATGTTCTGTCTGGGATGTACACTTTGATTTTCTACCTGCCAATCATATCTGTTATTTCAAAAACTAAATTTGCAATTCATTTTTTCAAGGAAAATTACCTGTATTGCTCTCTTCCCCAATATTTGACATGAAGTAAAAACTGCATCTCATACTTGTTTGTATTCTTTAATTTTTATATATCTAGTGTCCAACTAATTTTATGCATTCAAGATAACTTTTGTTTTCTTCTGTTTTTGGTAGTGTGCTTAGCATCTAAAAACAATTAGGCCGATGCTGTGGCTCATGCCTGTAATTCTTAAGCTTTGAAAGGCTGAAGCAATAAGACTGCTTGAGGCCAGAAGTTCAAGACCAATCTGGGCAACATAGCTAGACCATGTCTCTACATGAAATAGAAAAAAAAAAAAAAAAGAAAAAAAAGAAAACTAGCCAGAAGTGGTGGTGGACAGCTGTAGTCCCAGCTACTTGGAAGGCTGAGACAAGAGGATCACTTGATCCTAGAAGTTCGAGGCTGCAGTGAGCTATGATCATACCACTACACTCCAGCTTGGGTGACAGAGCAAGGCTTCATCTAAAAAAAAAATAAAAATAAAAATAAAAACAATTAAAGCACAATAGATAAATGAATTATTGAAGGAATTACCTTTATCTTGCAGGGGAATTAATGGTTTATCCTAAATTTTTTTTTGTTTTGTTTTCATTATGACAAGCTAAAGAAAATATTTAGATATCCATAAAACGTTTTGTTATCAATTTCTGTGCCATTACTAGATTTATTTTGTTTATGTTATATTAGTAGTATGAAAACCTGATGAATGTATAAATATATTGATTAAAAAGGAACAAACCATTCCAGGAAATACATAAAAGACCAATAACCATTAAAATTTTTCTACAGAATTGCATTTTGGAACAACCCTTTCTCATGTAGTATTCCAATGAATAATGAGAAAAGAAAGATGAGGTAAATATTGAATGTGAAATTAGGGGTCCTATGTTCAAATTTCAGTTCTGCAGCTAAGCATCAATATTTCCAAGCACAAGTCATTTCATTTTGAGGAAAATGAGATTTATTGAAGGTGAAACACCAGTAAATTGGCTTTCAGATATGTTTCGACATAAACACGGTAAATTTCAAACTTTTCCTTCCTTCTCCCTTCCTTCCCTTTTCAATAAAATTATGTGAACAATTGATATAATTTGTTGAGTGCATATATGCATACACATTAAGTTAGAAGTAAACACGTCACTTTGACTCCAGGGAAGCTAGGATTGGAAGATTTCCTATTTCTTCAATCATTATGAGTAAATCGAAAGACATTCCGAAGATGAGGATTTCAGCCAACTTGGAAATCTACAGCTTCCATCTGTCATTTACGGTTTTAGTACTTGCTATTGTCACAGTGTTTCTTGGCAACTGAACTTCCACTTTTGAAAGTAAACCTTGCTTTGAGTGCTATGAGACAATTGGGATAAAACTTCCACAGGTGCTAAGAAAAAGCAAAAGAAAAACATATGTAATAATGTATAAGTCAAATTTTCCAGGGAATTAATGGAAGATGCACTAACAAGGGCAATTAATACATACACAAGAAAGAATACAATAAAATGGCCATTGATTAACCATATAAGCCTTCGTTACTGTAAGTTATAGATAATCCTAGAAACAGTGTGGCACTTTAAACATTTTTTTGATATATGGCATCATATGGCTTATTTTTTAAAATCACATATTACATATATTTGAGGATTTACAGTCATATACAGACAAATACGTGAATGGTAAATAAACCATCTAGATAACAAACTAAGATTGTCCTTACAGTTACATGAGATTGCTTGTTTTTGTTATTTTGTTTTCATTGTCATTTTATTTTTATTTTTAATTATTATGAATACATAATAGTTGTATATATTTATAGGGTACATGTGATATTTTTACATAAGCATAGAATATGTAATGATCAAATCGGGGTAATTGTGGTATCATTTCCTTGTGTTAGGAACTTTCTAATTCCACTCTTTCAGTTATTATGAAATGTACCATAAATTATTGTTAACTATAGTTGCCCTATTGTGCTACCAAACACTAGATCTTATTCCTTCTATCTAACTTTATTTTTGTCCCCATTAGCCATTTCTTCGTAATCTCCCCCTCCCCACTACCCTTCCAGCCTCTGTTGACTTCTATTTTAATTTTGGAAATGTTTTATCCACCATTTGAATTTACCGTAAAACATTAGTGGGAGATGTTATTGTTTCTTATATTCTTAACACACATACAAACATTCAAGTACCTCAGAGACTCACACATAGAACAAACTCTAGGCATTCATTCATTCATTCTGCAAGGGCCTATCATTCCCAAGTATTGTGCCAAGGACATACAAAAATGCAAGTAATTTTCTAGATTCTAAAATTGTATCAGAGAGTAGAAGAGACAGAAGTAAACCCGTAAGTTATAAGAGAGTGTGCACGTCATACGACAGCAGTACACATAGGAAGTAATGGAGCACAGAGGAGGGAGTTCTGTACAGTTCTGAAAATGGAGAAGGCTGGGCATGGTGGCTCATGCCTGTAACCCCAGCACTTTGGGAGGCCAAGGCAGGTGGATCACCTGAGGTCTGGAGTTCAAGACCAGCCTGACAAACATGGAAAAACCCCGTCTCTACTAAAAATACAAAATTAGCTGGGTGTGGTGGCACATGCCTGTAATCCCAGCTACTCAGGAGGCTGAGGCAGGAGAATCACTTGAATCTGGGAGGCGGAGGTTGCAGTGAGCCGAGATCGCACCACTGCACTCCAGCCTGGGTGACAGAGTGAGACTCCATCTGAAAAAAGAAAAGAAAAGGGAGGAGAAACAGTAGATAGGGATAAAGCAATACTTGTGTGTCTGTGTGTTTTGCTATTAGTGCTTTGCTTATTGAGTTTACTTAATATGATACACACACACCCATATATAAGTCTATTATTGCATTTTGAATTCTAAAGTATCTGATATAGAATTTGCAGTAAAACTGTAAATAAAACCTAAAATAAAAACAACAACAGAAAAAAACTTTGCATAATTTGCCTAAGGGAAACCACAAGCAATAAAGGATCTAAAATTCAAGATTTCAGGGTTCAGGAGTTATCAGTGCTACCTAAAGATCATTATGAGTCTTTTAAAGGTAAATCACAATATCCATTCAAGAAAAACAACAAATATGCTAATTATAGTATTTATAAACTATCTTTGGTAATATTAAATTATGAAAAATGAATAATACGAAAGTGAACAAAGAGTGAACTTCCCTCTTCCAAAAAAAGTGAACTTCTTAATGTAATCTGCTGTAGTTTGCTTTAATTATATAATCAGAGCCATTATTTAAAAGCTAAAAAAGACTCAGAAAAACAAAAACCTAGAAGCAGTTAAAAACTGTATAAACAACCTTGTAAGTAACGAAGCTTATTAAAATGAGTAAATTAAAAATTGAAGCCCAATATGCAAGATGATAAATGTGATTTTAGCAGAATAGCATAAAATTCTTCATCACTTGTCATCATAAAGCTCTCCTTTTGGGAGAGGGGATTATTTACATTGATGGCGCAATATAATTGGAAGGACCTGACTTCCAGCCAATGGTTTGTCTCCCTTCTTTAAGCTCAACAACAATTTGTTGCCAGCACCAGCCTGTCATTAACATTCTGTCCTTTAGTCAAGTTACCTGTTTATTTGTCTCCTGTGTCTTTTTCACATTTTCTGACTTGGACAAAATCAAATACACATTGAAGTCAAAACTGTTGTCTTCTTGATTTAGGTTTTGCCTTTGGTTTTGCCCTTGGCGCAAGATCCCATGGAATACCTCATAAGAGAAGGTGCCTGTGAATTGGGTGCTGAAATACAAAGAGAGGTCTCCAGGTGTCAAGAGGAAAACCCATCACAGACAGAGCATAGGGAAAGGGTGAAACACAACACATGGTTCAATGTGGTTAGAGGAGTGGTCATGCAGCCCTCTAGGAACACTTTGAGAGTGAGGTTGGAAATAGCCTGATCCCAGGCTACTTATTCTATGGCAATGCAGAACCACTGACAGATGTTAAGCAAGAGACTGACCACATTTAGCCACTAAGTTAACTCAGAAAATAGCCGGGGAAAAAAAAAAAAAAAAAAAAAAGTCAGAGAGAAGTACATTATTCTGCACTTTCTGGTTTGGGTAATAGGAAAAATGAATTCATTTAATTCATGAAATGAAATGAAGAGATGACCTCATTTAAGAAACAAAATGTCAATGATTTGCAGTTTTATTTAATGACTGAAATGGAGAATCATGAGGAGATACAGATCAGGAGAGAGGAAAAAGTTATGATTTGAACATCGTAAGGTTTGAGATGCTCTTTTTCCAGCTAGGTATGTCACTGTAAAAAGGATATTTTACCTCTCCAGTTTTCTCATTATAAAATGGGAATAATAACAGAGTTGATGTGAGGATTAAATAATTCAACACATTAAGAGTACTTAGAATAGTGCCTGGCATCTAGAAAGGCCAAGAATGTTAATATATATTGCTAGTATCATCAGCAACACTGTGTGGAGCTACCTGTGGTAAACCAAACAGATTCATTTGATTTTCAGGGGATTATTTTCAGTGCTTTTCTTCCATGGCTTCAGGGTTGATCTTTGAACACTCTTTTCTTTTGGCTTCCTAGAAAGGAGATATATGCTCCTGATCTTCTTGTATCTTCTCATTCTTTTTATATTAATTCTTCCTGCACCCATCTTTCAAATGTTGGTGAGTCCAGCATTATGTTTCTGGAAGTTGCGCATTAAAAATGTTTGAATCCTTAAAATGGTATAAAAGTGCTATGTGTTTTTTCTATGACAAACCCACAGTCAACATAATACTGAGTGGGGAAAAGTTGAAAGCATTCCCTCTGAGAACTGGAACAAAACAAGGATGCCCACTCTCACCACTCCTCTTCAACACAGTACTGGAATCCTTAGCTAGAGCAATCAGACAAGAGAAAGAAATAAAGGGCATCCAAGTCAGTAAAGAGGAAGTCAAACCATCATTCATTGCTGACGGTATGATTGATTGTTTACCTTGAAAACCCTAAACACTCCTCCAGAAAGCTCCTAGAACTGATAAAAAAAAAAAAAATTCAGCAACATTTCTGGATACAAGATTAATGTACACAAATCAGTAGCTCTTCTATACACCAACGTCGACAAAGCAGAGAATCAAATCAGGAACTAAACCCCTTTTACAATAGCTACAAAAAAATAAAAAATAAAATAATTCAGAACACACCTAACCAAGGAGGTGAAAGACCTCTACAAGGAAAATTACAAAACACTGCTGAAAGAAATCACAGACGACACAAACAAATGGAAACACATTCCGTGCTCATGGATGGGCAGAATCAATATTGTGAAAATGACCATACTGCCAAAAGCAATCTACAAATTCAATGCAATGCCCATCAAAATACCATCATCATTCTTCTCAGAATTAGAAAAAAAAATTCTAAAATTCATATGGAACCAAAAAAAGCCCGCATAGCCAAAGCAAGACTAAGATGAAAGAACAAATCTGGAGGCATCACACTACCTGATTTCAAACTATACTATAAGGCCATTGTCACCAAAACAGTGTGATACTGGTATAAAAACAGGCACATAGACTAATGGAACAGAATAGAGAACCCAGAAATAAACCCAAATTCATACAGCCAACTGATCTTTGACAAAGCAAACAAAAACATAAAGTGGGCAAAGTACATCCTTTTCAACAAATGGTGCTGGGATAATTGGCTAGCCACATGAAACTGGATCCTCATCTCTCACCTTATACAAAAATCAACTCAAGATGGATTAAGGGCTTAAATCTAAGATATGAAACTATAAAAATTCTCAATGATAACATTGAAAAAACCCTTCTAGACATTAGGCTTAGGCAAGGATTTCATTACCAAGAACCCAAAAGCAAATGCAATAAAAACAATGATAAATAGTTGCGACTTAATTAAACTAAAGAGCTTTTGTAGAGCAAAAGAACAGTCAGCAGAGTAAACAGACAACCACAGAGTGGGAGAAAATCTTCACAATCTATACATCTGACAAAGAACGAATATCCAAAATCTATAACAGACTCAAACAACTCAGTAAGAATAAAATAATCCCATCAAAAAGTGGCCTAAGGACATGAATAGACAACTCTCCAAAGAAGATATACAAATGGTCAACAAACATGTGAAAAAATGCTCAACACCACCAATGACTAAGGAAATGCAAATCAAAACCACAATGTGATACTACCTTACTCCCGCCAGAATGGCCATAATCAAAAAATCAAAAGACAGTAGATGTTGGCGTGGATGCGGTGATCAGGGAACACTTCTACACTGTTGGTAGGAACGTAAACAGTCACTATGGAAAACAGTGTGGAGACTCCTTAAATAACTAAAAGTACTACCATTTGATCCAGCAATCTCATTACTGGGTATCTACCCAGAGGAAAAGAGGTCATTACATGAAAAAGATAATTGCACATGCATGTTTATAGCAGCACAATTCAAAATTCCATGATCATGGAATCAACACAAATGCCCATCAATCAACGAGTGGATAAAGAAACTGTGACATATATATATATATACACACACATATATATACACACACACACACACATACACACACCCACACACACATATATATATATAACGGAATACTACATGGCCATGAAAATGAATGAATTAATGGTATTTGCAGTGACCTGGACGAGATTGGAGACTATTATTCTAAACGAAGTAACTCAGGAATGAAAAACCAAACATCGTATGTTCTCACTGATATGTGGGAGCTAAGCTATGAGAATGTAAAGGCATACAATGGACTTTGGGGATTTGAGGGGAAGGGTGGTAGGGGGCAAGGGATAAAAGACTACAAATAGGATGCAGTGTATATTGCTTGGGTGATGCGTTCTCCAAAATCTCACAAATCACCACTAAAGAACTTACTCAAGTAACCAAATACCCCAATAACCTATGGAAAAGTAAAAAAATTTTAAAAATTCTTATGGATTCAATTGTGTCTCCAAATTTTTGTTGAAATCCTAACCAACAGGACTTCATGATGAAACCATATATATATAAGGTGGAGGAGCGCTGCATGTATTAGTTAAGATGAAGTCTTAATAGGTTAGGATGGGCCCTTAGTCTTCAGTGACTGGTGTCCTTTTAAGAAGAGGGCAGACACAAAAAGAGAAGACTGCCACGTGACAACAGAGGTAGAGATTGGAGTGATGCAGCTGCAAGCCAAGGTATAGGATTGACAGCCACCACAAGGAGCCAAGAAAAGTCAAGAAAGAATCCTCCCCTGAAGGTTTCAGAGGGAGCATGCCCCTGCAAACACTCTGACTTCAAAATTCTAGCCTCCAGAAGCATGAAATAATACATTTCTGTTCTTTTAAAGTATCCCATTTATATCACATTATTATGCAAGCTCTAGGAAACTAATATAGACATTTTTATAAGAATGAGCTTTTTTTCTTAAAAGAAGGTCCTTAACTTTCATCAGATTCTCAAAAGAACTTGAAACCTTTGAACTCTCTTCTGAGGGTCCTATTTGCTCCTGTGATTTAAATTATAACCCGAATGTCACTGTCTCTCAAATCTGTGCCACCAATCCAGACCTCTCTTTAGCTCTAGAACTCTATGTCTACTTGAAATCTCCACTCACACGTCCCAAACTGAATTGAAGGTATAGTGAATCATCATTATATTCCCCATTTCAGTAAATGATGCCAGCATTTGCTCAACTGTTCAACCTCAACTCTAAATAGGCTTCCATGATCCATAATTCAATTCATCAATAAGACTCATTAGCTTGATCTGTAAAATGGATCTTGAGTCTGTCTACCTGTCTTCCATCTTTGCTGTCACTGACCTAGGCCTGTTACTTTCATAAATTTCTCTGTTGGAATAATGCAATCGCCTTCCTTGATGGTCTCTCTGCTTCTTCTTTTGTCCTTCTCATGTCTATTTTTGCATTCATGTGCCAGGGCAGAGATTAGAATGAGGGAAGTTAAGCAAGGAGTGTGCTCAAGATAAGCAACTGTGGTAGAAAGGAGTAAAGCAGGATTTTAGAGAGGAGTTGGGCTTTGAAATTTTGGGTGACAAAGTCAATCTGCTTTACCCAGGACTTTCCTACTTTCAGCACTGAAAGTCTCATGTCCTGGGAAACCCGTCTTCTATGGGAAAACTGTCACTGCAGTCACCTAACTGCAGTGGCTAACCAGTCTAACTAGTGGTAACAAGGTGTAAACTCACCCCATGGGCACCTGTGAAGTTGGATTGGTCTCCTTCAGAACTGTACCTGCAGTGTTACTGTCCCTTTTTGGGGTGTGGAGGCTGAGCTTTCTCTCCCTGCATTAGACACAGGATGTTCCAGGGCAGTTGGCATGACCTACATAAGGTGGTACTTTCCATCAGAAGGTAACTCTTGGGGAGGGCTTACAGCTGAGGTCTATCACCCAGCAGTTCTCTCAAGTTGGGGACTAGGTATTTTATGCTTCAGGAGACATCTGGGTGGCAAAGTATGGCATTTACTACAATATCACTGCTAGATATGAACATAATATAGTCAGATAAATGTAAGCAATTCCTTTTACCAAAACAACCAAAGATGCATGTGAAGAATGAAAAGGTTAGAGAAATGTAGGCATGGGGGAGATCATAAGCTTTCTTATATACCAGGGCAAAGAAAATAAGCTTGACGATGAAATCTTTATGGGACCATTTTTTAAATTTCCTTTTACTGTGATCATTGTGATCATTGCAGTAGATGTAAATAAATGCCTATGAAAAATATTTAACATCGTTTCAGGCTAGTGACTCTGCAAACATGTAATAGGAGATTTCCTAAACCCAATAAAGGAATCTCAGGAAAACTACAGCTAACATCTTACTTAAAGACAAAAGACTGAATGCTTTCTCTCTAATATCAGGAACAAGGTAAGGATGACTGCACTTACCACTTATATTCACCATGATAATGGAAGTCCTAGCCAGTGCAATCGTCAAGAAAAAGAAAAGAATACAGAATGAAAAAAACATAAATAAAACTAAAACTATTTGAAGATAACAGAGTTGTCAATGTAGCAAAATCTCAAAGAATCTACAAAAAAAATGACATTAGAAATAATACTTAAGTTTAGAAGGTCACAGGATATAAGGTCAATTCACGCATACATGCATACATGCACACAAAACTAAACTACTGTATTTCTATATAGAATCAGTAAACAATTGGAAATTGAAATTTTTTTAAGTGTCATTTAAAACAGCAGCCAAAATATTTAAGTATACCTTTCATGAAATACACACAAGATCTGTATGTTGAAAACTTCAAAGCTGACGAGAAATTTTAAAAGACTTAAACAAATTAAGAGATACAGTGTGTTCATAGACTGGGAGTTTTAATAATGTTAAGGTGTCAGTTCTTCCCGGATAGATCCATAGATTGAATATAATCCCAGGATGAATCATAGCAGAATTCTTCCTTTTCTTAGAAATAAAAAAGCTGATTTTAAAAATTATGTAGAAAAGCAAAGAAACTCAAGTACCCAAAACCAATTTTGAAAAAAGAACATTAGAAGGCATTACTTGATTTCAAGATTCTTACAAAGATACAATAATCAATACAGTGTGGTATTGGCAAAAGTATGGACATATAAATAGATGCAACAGAACAGATTCTAAAAATAGATCCTTACATATATGATCAATTGACTTTTAGAAAAGGTGAAAAGGCAATTCAATGGCAAAAGGATAGTGATATGGTTTAGCTGTGTCCCCACCCAAATCTCATCTCGTGTTGTGGAAGGGACCCAGTGGGAGATAATTGAATCATGGGGGCAGTTTCCCCCGTACTGTTGTAGTAGTAGTTAATAAGTCTCACAAGATCTAATGGTTTTATAGGGGGTTTCCCTTTCACTTGGCTCTCATTCTCTCTTGACAACTGTGATGTAAGACCTTTTGCCTTCAGCCATGATTTTGAGGCCTCCCCAGCCATGTGGAACTGTGAGTCCCTTAAACCTCTTTTTTTTGTTTCAATGCTCAGTCTTGGTTATGTCTTTATCAGCAGCATGAAAACAGACTGATACAGATAGTCTCTAAGAAATGATGATGTCTTTTAATTGGGGCATTTAGCCCATTTACATTAAAGGTCAATATTGTTGCATATGAATTTGATCCTGTCATTATGATGCTAACTGGTTATTTCACCCATTAGTTGATACAGTTTCTTTATAGTGTCGATGGTCTTTACTATTTGGTATATTTTCGCAGTGGCTGGTACTGGGTTTTCCTTTCCATATTTAGTGCTTCTTTCAGGATCTCTAAAAACCCAAGAAGAAAACCTAGGCAATACCATTCAGGACACAGGGATGGGCAAAGAATTCATGACTAAAACACCAAAAGCAATGGCAACAAAAGCCAAAATTTACAAATGGGGTCTAATTAAACAAAAGAGCGTCTGCATAGCAAAAGAAACTATCATCAGAGTGATAGGCAACATACAGAATGAGAGAAAATTTTTGCAACCTACCCATCTGACAAAGGGCTGATATCCAGAATCTACAAAGAACATAAACAAATTTACAAGGAAAAAACAACCCCATCAAAGCAGAGCTTGCAGTGAGCTGAGATCACACCACTGCCCTCCAAGCCTGGGCGACAGAGCGAGAGCGAGACTCTGTCTCAAAAAAAAAAAAAAAAAAAAAAAAGAAAAGAAAAGAAAAAAACAACCCCATCAAAAGGTGGGCAAAGGATATGAACAGACACTTCTCAAAAGAAGACATTTATGTGGCTAACAAACATATGAAAAAAGCTCATCATCACTGGTCATTAGAGAAATGCAAATCAAAACCACAATGAGATACCATCTCATGCCAGTTAGAATGGCAATCATTAAAAAGTCAGGAAACAACAGATGCTGGAGAGGATGTGGAGAAATAGGAATGCTTTTACACTGTTGGTGGAAGTATAAATTAGTTCAACTATTGTGGAAGACAACGTGGTGATTCCTCAAGGATCTAGAACCAGAAATATCATTTGACCCAGCAATCCAATTACTGGGTATACACCCAAAGGATTACAAATCATTCTGCTATAAAGACACATGTACACATATGTTTATTGCAGCACTATTTACAATAGAAAAGACTTGGAACCAACCCAAATGCCCATCAATGATAGACTGGATAAAGAAAATGTGGCACATATACACCATGGAATACTATGCAGCCATAAAAAAAAAAAGGATGAGCTCATGTCCTTTGCAGGGACATGGATGAAGCTGGAAACTATCATTCTCATCAAACTAACACAGGAACAGAAAACCAAACACTGCATGTTCTCACTCCTAAGTGGGAGCTGAGCAATGAGAACACATGGATACAGATAGGGGAACATCACACACCAGGGTCTATTGGGGGATGGGGGGCTAGGGGAGGGATAGCATTAGGAGAAATATCTAACGTAGATCACGGATTGATAAGTGCAGCAAACCACCATGGCATGTATATACCTATGTAACAAACCTGCGTTTTGTGCACATGTATCCCAGAACTTAAAGTATAATAAAAAAAAAATGATGATGACAAAGATGAAATCCATGCATAAAAACATTAACCTTGACCCCAAATTTGCCTATAAAGATTAGCTCAAAATAAATTAAAAATCTAAATGTAATGCTTAAAACTATAAAACTCCTAGAAAAAAAAAAAAAAAAAACAGAAAAAAAATTGTTGTGACCTTGTGTTAGGCAAGGATTTCTTAAATGTAAAACCAAAATCATGATTCATAAAAGAATAGGGAATTGACAAAGCAGACTTTATAAACATAAAAAAGTATTCTCTTTCAAAGACACTATAAAGAAAACAAGAAAGATAAGCAAGAATTTGGTGATAGCTCTAGCTACAGATGCTTTGGGATTGACTATGGCCTTCAAGCTATGACAGGCTTTCCCCAAGCAGCTTCAGTTAATGAGTAGAACCCGACCATTTTTACTTAATGAATAACTCCTCCTAAGGGCAATTTTGGCACTGGAACTCCTCACTGGCCTTGCCAACATATTTTCTGAGCAGCAACACACTGTAAGGCCCTCACTACCCAGTATTCCTCCTTCTCCCTTCTCCTCTTTCTTTTTTTTTTTTTTTGAGACGGAGTCTTGCTCTGTCGCCCAAGCTGGAGTGCAGTGGCGCGATCCTGGCTCACTGCAAGCTCCGCCTCCTGGGTTCAAGCCATTCTCCTGCCCCAGTCTCCCGAGTAGCTGGGACTTCAGGCGCCCGCCACCTCGCCCGGCTTATTTTTTGTATTTTTAGTAGAGACAGGGTTTCACCGTGGTCTCGATCTCCTGACCTTGTGATTCGCCCGCCTCAGCCTCCCAAAGTGCTAGGATTACAGGCGTGAGCCACCGCGCCCGGCCCCTTCTCCTCTTTCATACATGCAACCCCCAATATTTTGCACTTCCAACTCCACTGAACCCAACTGGTACAGTAGTATCAATCATATAGGCACTGTAAGCTAAGGCAAGAATTTGAAGACAAATTATCTGTAGAGAAAGTGTTCTGAAATACTTTAAATTACTCTCATCAGCATTTCAGTCATAAATACTATGTTTTACAAGTTAAATGCCATGTAAAACGTAATTTTTGTAAAGGAAAATTTAATATCATAGATCATGATGAGTCTTTAAAGACAGTTGATGGTATCAATCAGCTACTTGAAAAATCTGAAAAGTGATCCTATTTTGGAAGTTTAGGTTATCTACTTATAATTTCTTGATATCAAAGTAAGAAGTTTCATAAATGTAAATCGACAGGAAATCCAGTTACCGTACTAGAAGGGTATAATTTTCTTCTAACATTCTTAGCTTTTTTTCCACTCAGAACAATATCTTAGTGTTTACAATTCACATAATAGCATTGTGCTTTTTTTTTTTTTTTTTTTTTTTTTTTTGAGACGGAGTCTCGCTCTGTCACCCAGGCTGGAGTGCAGTGGCCGGATCTCAGCTCACTGCAAGCTCCGCCTCCCAGGTTTAGCCATTCTCCTGCCTCAGCCTCCCGAGTAGCTGGGATTACAGGCGCCCGCCACTTCGCCTGGCTAGTTTTTTGTATTTTTTAGTAGAGACGGGGTTTCACCGTGTTAGCCAGGATGGTCTCGATCTCCTGACCTCGTGATCCGCCAGTCTCGGCCTCCCAAAGTGCTGGGATTACAGGCTTGAGCCACCGTGCCCGGCCAGCATTGTGCTTTTTAAAGCCAAATGGGACAGCTGTAACTTCAATAAACAATTTTAAACACATCAGCACTTTTCTTCCTTGAGTGTATAATGTAACTGCTATTCATTCAATGGAACACTTTAGTTCATTTTCTGAAAAGAAACTTTAATAATTTTCAAAGAGCTAATATAATGTTTGAACACTGAATAAAATATAATAAATTCAGTAAGTCTGGAAGAATTAACAATGCATTCAGTCAAGTGAAATTTAAAAGAGCATGTTTTCAGTTACTAAGAACAATTTAAACTACTTTTAAGGATAAAAATGCTTAAAATTAAGATGAGGAAATATGTTTTTAATGTGAAAAAATGAAGATTTTGGAAAAAGGTTAATTTAGCAAACAATCCAAAGAAACTACATGCTTGATTTTAACCTTCCATAAACATCACTTTAAAGGTTATAAAAGTCAAACAATAAAGAAAAAGGATTTATTGAGTTGTCTTTTTGGGAAACAGGGGATAAGAACATTGGAGGATAAAAATCATGAATCTACAAAGAAGAGAAATAGGAGGTAACACAAAAGAAAAATAATTCCCATTCTAGTAGAATGGATGAGCAAACCAAAAATATATTTGTATTAAAAAAAGTGATCTTAAGGGATCAAAGTGAGAGCAATTTTCATTAAAATAATAGTAAAGAAAGGTGGCCTGGAAGTGGAAGAGTGAGGGAGACCAGGGAGACAGCAGAGAAGTCAAAGGTAAGCTATGCTGAGTCCATTTGGGAGTAAAGAGAAACAGGGGCATTGGAGGAATAGGACTCAGGAAAGGAGTTTTGTTTTATGATAAAGAATGCTCGAGCATGTCAGTTGCTTAGGAATAAGATACCCATAAGAAGGGGATTTGGCATTTAACTTGATTAGACCTTTACTAAGTATCTATTATATGAGGCACGTGGGAGATAATAAATGAAAATATGATCTCAACTCAAGAAGAGACTTATCCCAGAGATGCTATAACTTTCAAGCAGGAGGAAGGGTCAGGTTGTAGACAGAAGCAACCCCCAAGAGACCACTAGTTTTCCAGCTAACGACTCAGCTTGGAGGAAGAGGCAAAGCCAGAGGCAAATGTGGGAGACTGGGGCAGTCACAGGGTCCTGAAATCCAGAGAACATGGAATGAGGTAGTGTGCACATGGTACCCTCTGTTTGCTCAGGATGGCAGGGAAGTCTAAGTCACCTGCGGACAATGAGAGGACAGGTACAGGGTGGGACAGGAGTTGGAAGGGTTCTAGTCACCTTCCTCTCCCTTTCTTCCCAGTAACTCCTCCAAGCCAACCCTTTTAACATAAAACTTCATTCTCTATTTTATTCATAACATTGTAGGAATCAATTCTTCCATTATCCAGATGTTTGTGCAAGTCATCTGAACACATACACCTCTGTCTCCACCTTCAAAAAGTCCTCTAACTTGCCCCCAAAGTCATCTACCTGAAATGACAATATGCTCCCTTCACGTACTCTTAAAAGCTTTTGGGTAACTATAAAATATCTGTTTTTTAAAAAATAAACCTCCAATCGGTGCATAGCCCTAATGGGTGGCCTTAGTCCCATTTTGTGCCCATAATAAATTAGAGTTAACTACTGCAACATGGCGTTTGAATCTACTGTAGTAGTGAGGAATGTATAACTAACTGAAGAGTTTGAGAGAAGCAGGAAAGAGAATTTATATTGACACTATATGGAAAACTTATATGCAAAAGTCATGTCGAAATGATAATTTTAACCTAATCTTTGAAAATTATAGGCTATTCTTTCTTTTCTTATAAACGTATCTTTTTTTTTTTTTTTTTTTTTTTTTTTTTTTTTTTTTTTACGGAGTCTCACTCTGTCGCCCAGGCTGGAGTGCAGTGGCACAATCTCAGCTCACTTCAAGCTCCGACTCCTGGGTTCATGCCATTCTCCTGCCTCAGCCTCCCAAGTAGCTGGGACTACAGGTGCCTGCCACCATGCCCAGCTGCTAATTTTTTTGTATTTTTAGTAAAGACAGGGTTTTACTGTGTTAGCCGGGATGGTCTCGATCTCCTGACCTCATGTTTCGCCCACCTCAGCCTCCAAAGTGCTGGGATTACAGGTGTAAGCCACCATGCCCAGCCAACTTAACATCTCTTAATACTCTTAATTGCACTCAACAAAACAGGAGTCATAGTCAAAATTACCTTCTGAGACAATGAGCTCAGTAACCTACTGCTATTACTATTCAAACATAAAAGAGGTTGAGCATCCCTAATCCATAAATCTGAAATCTGAAATGCTCCAAAATCCAAAACTTCTTGAGTGCTAATAAAATGCCACATGTGGAAAATTTCACACCTGACCTCATGTGACAGGCATCAGTCAAAACTTTGTTTCATGCACAAAATTATTTTAAAATATTGTATAAAATAACCTTCACTAGGAGCAGATGAAATGAAGACATTTCATGTTTAGACTTTGGTCCTATCCTTAAGCTATCCCATTATATATATGCAAATATTTCAAAATCTAAACATGTGCAAAATCTGAAACATTTCTGGTCCTAAGCATTTCAGACAAGGAATATTCAACCTTTGCTTGGTGGGATAGGGGACTCATTCTCTAGGCCTCTTGGACTTATTACACAATTGTCCAAAAGAACAGGCCTTTTCCTAGCTACAACTTATCCTTCCAGCTTCTTCTTAAGGTATACCATAAAAGCATTTTATGTTCAATTAATAATGCACTTCCCACAAGACTTCCTACATATAACCCAGCTCCTTTGGTCATGGTGACCCGGCTCCCCTCCTTCCCATTTGGCCCAGCTCATTCTTGCTCTTCAAGACTCTTCAGGGGCAATTTCCCCTTAAAAGATTTCCCTGACACTTGTGCTACTTAGAACTGAGACTTTTAAAATGTTCATAGCATTTTGTTAAATCGGTTTTAAAAATGGTTCCCTCTATGCCATCCATTAAACTGCTATAACTTGCATTTTAATTTTTGTCATTATCAAAGAAGATATTTCTCAATCTCTAATCCATGGTCTAAAATTTTCACAGACAATAATGGCTTTTCAATATCTAAACTTATATAGATTTTCTCATTTTATTATTTAAATATACAGAGAAATAGTAGGTTATAATTCTTCCTAGAAAAATCTATGCTCACATTTCATGACACAGATTAAGTCAAACTATAAATTCCATTAATTTTCCCCACTCTGGCTCTTAACCTCAAAATTTGCTTCAATCTTGAATCACAGAAAAGAAGATGGCCACTGCTGCAAGAAAAATTCAACTACTCCAAATAAGAACTATATATTATATTATATTATATTATATTATATTATATTATATTGCTTTAACTATTTTCATTTTGCCCAAAAAAATACAAACCAGGGTACAAACATAATAAAGTGTGACTGTGTGATTTTGGTTAAAAGAGAAGAAAATCAGCAGTATTTCTCTTCATCTGGTAGATTTATTGTCTAGCAGTTCAGTATATGTTAAAAGATAAACGTACTATTTTAGGATTTTTTAAATATTGGCAATATATGGATATAGTTTCTTTGAGAACTGAATCGTCACTGTATGACAAATATAAAAATGTACTAAAATTATTGAAAAAATAGGTATGTTTTCCCATATCCAGGAACATTATTGAGATTACAATTTTAACTTGTGGGAAGAAATAAGCATTTCTGATCTTTTTTAAAACAACTTTCTGATGAACTATAATGGAATTATGTCTTGATTTGAAAAACTGGTGACCCAACTACCATATGGCCAGCTGCCTCTTAGTCAAGAGCCTAGTGACCTTTATCCACACTTTTAAAAAACTTTTGTATCTGTCTAACAATAAGTATCTAACTATCTTCCTACCCTATAAAATATTCCTACAAAGAATGGTTCTTTAACTCAGACTACTAGAGTGTTTTCTTTTGCATCTCAAGTTGTAATAAAACTTATACACATGCTCATAGCCAAACTGCCTGATGTTTTCTCTCACCAGACCAACTAAATTCTAAGGGACTACGTCGTAGTTTAAAGCATTTATTAAGCACACATTTTTTTCAGGATTGCAAAAGAAGAATATGAATGACGAACATAAAATCAACTATGTGCAAAATAGACAATTCAAAATGGATTTAACTCCGAAAATGATGCTACCAATTTACATTTCAAAAATATCATGAAAGGCTAGTGCAAATAAATATCAATATAATAACACAATTATTTAAAAAAGCTTGTATTTTTTCATTACATTATATGTAATACTACATTTAGACAGAACTTATTTTTATATAACTTTTAACTTTTTAAAATGTTTCAAAGCCAATATCTGATTTCATTCATTTAACTGGTGTTGAAACATAACTCTGCTTTTTCTTGTGCTTGCATGTTAAGAACAGAAACAAGAAATAAAAGATAATAAAGCCTAAAGTAACTTGAAAAGCTTTCTGTCCCTAGAACTGACAATTCGTAAACAGTAACACAAAAAAAGCATGCAACTGAGACATTTTACCAAACCAGTGAACACAGTCACTTTGCATTTCCTTCTAAAAACAAATGTATAATATTAATCTTCCAAGTCTTTAATCTTCCAAGTCCCACTAACATTTGAGTCTACTTGCTTCATTCTGTACCTACAACTGCTCCTGAAGGGCAACTTTCATTACCATTTTCTTTAGAGGCTTTCTTAGGGTAGGAAAAGGCCCGTAACCAGCCGCATATCTCTGGTCCAGAGGCAGTTCAGTTACTCTGTAACCTTCAGGCCTCTTAGCCTAAGAATATGGATCATCAGGGCTCCAGGAAGGATCACCAAACAAGCAATAATGAAACTTGGCATGATGTCCTCAAATCACTCAATTATCTGACATCACCCATTTGGCAACTTCAGAACTTTCTTAAAATAATTAACTCCTATAGCTCTACTTTGTAAAAATGGAAAGAAACGCTCTGTAGGAGGATATAACTGGTGTTACAATAATTTACATTTAAGACATTATCCCCTTGTACCTAGAAGCTTTCTGTACCTGAGGATATCTCCGACACATTCCTCAGGTATATCGGATAATCCCCAGGTATGTACAATAATCCCCGCTGCTGAATGTGATTGCTTAGAACAGAATTAACTGCATTATTTATTAGTATTTACTATGAAAGATACTCAATCTAGTCATCGATGAAAAGAATAATAAAAAGTAATATTTACTGAACACAATTGTAGTCCTTCCCATTGATGAACTCATTATATTCTATGAATAGACAAAACAACTCTAAGAGACAGATATTGGAGTCTCCAGTCTTTAATGACTAGAATTAATTTTCTTTTTCTTTTTGTTTTTTTTGTTTTGTTTTGTTTTGTTTTTGTGGGGGAGCTTCTCTCTCTCTGACTGAGTCTTCAATGCTTCGGACCTTGCTATTGTATTTTATTTCCTTTTCTCTTTTCTTGCAGTTCCATGATCATCTCACTGTCTTGGCCTGTAGAAGGCAGAACTGTAGGGGTCTGTACTTCAGTTCTCTTGAGGATTGTGAACAAGCCCACACAGCATTCTTAACCATCACATACTTCATGGCACTGTCAGATCTGTGGGGTTATGTGGTCTGAGTGGCAGATGTGCCAGGATCCCTCAATTGTTTCAGGAATGATACAAGAATAATAAATGGTAATACTGAGGGAGAGCACAGCCTCTATGTGCCTTAGGTCTTTGCTGGTGGCACAAATCTATGCAATTTCTCCTAGGATGCAGTACTAGTTCTGATTTATCTTATCCTAGGAAGAGGGTCATAAGCTTCTGCCTCCTTTTCTTTTCTTCTTCCTTTTTTTTTTCTTTTCCTTTTTTTTTTTTTTTTGAGATGGAGTTTCACTCTTGTTGCCCAGGCTAGAGTGCAACGGTGCAATCTCACCTCACTGCAACCTCCGCCTCATGGGTTCAAGCAATTCTCCAGCCTCAGCCTCCTGAGTAGCTGGGATTACAGGCATGCACCACCACGCCCGGCTAAATTTTGTATTTTTAGTAAAGAAGGGGTTTCTCCATCTTGGTCAGGCTGGTCTCGAACTCCCGACCTCGGGTGATCCACCTGCATCAGCCTCCCAAAGTGCTGGGATTACAGGCTTGAGCCACCATGTCCGGCCCAGAATAGCTTTTACTTCATGGATTAGAGAACTAATTTGAGGATTCTACACACTGCTAAGTGGATCCACCCTAATTCTGTATTCAAGAACCAAGGAAATTAACATAGAGTGGGTCTTTGAGCCCCTGGATACACTGCTACTGCTGGGAATCTTTGCAGAGGCAGGAAGAATGCACTTCAACCTCACCTGCCAAGGCAGGGAAGAAGCGGCTCTTATCTATTAGTTCCAGTGCCTTCATTTGTCAAGGGGCATCAACAACCTGGAACTCAAGCCCTTTTCAATTTCTCTGAAGAGCATTAATTAGCACATAAACTATCCACTATTACATTAACTATCCACTACACTTGACTTAGAATGGCTAGATGGTTTCCCCCAATAGTTTCAAAAGCTTATGGAAAAAGCATACCCTGGGGCAGAAAGCAAAAGAATTCGCTTTAGCTGAGCCAGCTGCTGTTAAGTTCCATCTGTGGGAAGCTGGTCACCACCACAGTGGCTGAAGGCGATGAGGGAGTACACAAAAGGCAAGAGGTATCCAGTCCATTCTCTCATCGTTTTTGAAAACAATTCACCCTCTCTCATAAATTTAAACTTAGCAAAACCTTTCTCAAGCCCTTTCTAACTTCTCTAAAGAGCTTTCTATTAGTACATAAACTATCTACTGTTACCTTTGCTTGGGTGAAAAAAAGCACAGATCTGGATTCAGGTATTGCTGGGTTAAAATGTTCTTGTAGCTCCCCCAATATATTAATCTAGAGACAACAACTGAATATTTTTGAAAGTCTTAAGGACCAGTTCTTTTAAATAAATCTCCATAACCACTTTTTATGACACCTAAATGATCCAAGTCTTTCTGACCAGATTCACATCACATTGCAACCAAACAATAATTAGCACTCCTCTGCTAAGTCCCCTAAATAGTCATCTATCAGACTAAAATTTTCTTTCAGCAGGCATGTTATCAAAAAATGTACAGATTACTCAACACTTCCTCTTCTCCTGCCTAAATTTTAGTGTACTCTAGCAGCCTGCCATCACACACCTCTCTAGAGCTGAAACCCATCTCTTTTGCCATCCTCCTTGGCTGTGTCCCCTTCTGCAGGTGGATGTCATCTGCTGCTGGCTGGCTCCTCTAAACTCCCCAAGACACTGGTCATCTTCTACAAGACAGGAGCTGTTGTCAAGATTATCTGAGCTGACTTTCTTTTAGCATTTCCTGTATTTTTCAATTTTGGAGACATATTACTGAGGTGTTGACAAATAAAGATAATACTAACAGCAAATAAGAATCAGACAAGGGAGTCAATGTTCATTCAGAGAAGGAATCAGAATTGAATCTGGGTGGGAATATACGTATCTCAATGCAAGGGAGAACATTTGCCTGGAGTTTAGAAAAGAGGTGAGGGCTAGTGTTTTGCACAAAAAGCAGCACAGTCAACTTTTATAGCATAACATGCAAGCTTCCCAGAAATTCTTAGTTTTCTAACTTTCCAAACTACCATAAAATCTCTTGTTATAAAAATAAATTTTCTTTTAAAATTTGAATTAGAATCACCATACTCTGCATCTTAAAGAGTTCTCCTGTATTTTATTTGACAGTTATAGCTTTTAGCAAATTCTGATATATTGACATGTTAGAGTTTAATCCATCTGCATGTGAAGTTCCTTAGGAAAAAATCTTATGCAATGTCTGAAAAACTGTATCAGTCATTTGGCCTTTCAAATCATGTGACTGCTTCTCCTTTCTACTCAGTTCCACATCCCTGAACTTTTCCCTTCTAAGCAAAATGGTCATATTATGCCAATCTACAGACTAAGTCATTACCAAGACTAGTGACCTACATCTGTGTCTAAGATGTTGCTATTTTTATGACATATAAGACAAAATACATTTTCATAATGATCACTACCATAACCCTGTGGAAAAATAAATTAAATATAGTTTAAAGAATGAAAGGAATATGCTAATGTGACATTAAGACTGTGAATTTGAGGCTCCATTCCTTTCAGTGATGCTAAACAATTTTAAGAAAAAATTTAAAGGCTACAGTAATAGCTCTTTTTGCTCTCTCACTTTCTAAGCTTCATTATCTGTTCCAAAGATGTATCAGCCTGATACCTCCACATCTTTGTTATGTGCAGTAAAATGGTGGGGGATTTAAATTTCTGCAGTATTTTTGATTGTTGTACAAGATGAGATTCTTCCACAATACAATAGGGCTCATTTCTACATGCCTTTCTGGACAAGAAGGCAATGAGAGTTTTTGCAGAAAAAACAAAAACCCTCAAACTATATGAAAAAGGTTCCTCTTCAGTCTGCATCTGTGAAGGCCAACCCTATAGAAGGTCTATATTATAGAAGGGGTGTGGTGTTTGGAATTAAAGAAATACCTGTTGAAAAAAAAGAATAAGGTATCTTGATACATATCTAGATATATAATCATACATACAATGTTTAGATATACATGAACATATATAAGAGGCGGAATGAGGCTTGCAGAGATTAAAAAAAAAAACAAAACCAAGGTCTGAGACTGCATCAGAATTATAACTGTGAGCTGACACAAAACATTGGCTTTACTTTCCCAAAACTACAGGCAGGAGCTGCCTAGGAAACTATCCCTTGGGTCCTGGATAGCAAATCTGGGCTGGGGCTCATAAGAGGGAACAATGAAAGAGAGTAAGATGTACTGTATCAGGAGAATTTATCCTCTTTTCTTCAACAATAAATCAGATCACCTGTTAATGCTGGATGCCTGCTTTCCATGCATCACCTTGGAACATTGTGAGATTCACTGAGGACTCCAGAATCTGCTGCTTTTCTTATTTTCTGGAAGTGAAAACAAATGAAACCACTGTCCTGGGGAGAATTTCCTTTATAAAACTATGTTACTCTAGTCTGATATCCTCAAAGTCTGATTCAAAATCCCTATCTTTCAGAAATTTGTGCCAATGGTTTTACACTTGCTTTCATTTTTTGATATTCAAATATCTGTCTATGCTCTTCAATTAGTGATACAGATTTCTTTTGATTCGTCTTTGAAGTCTCCTTTTGGTCACATCATAATTTCTAGATGCTTCAAATTCACTTGCTATTCTTTCAAGAATGAGGATTTTTGTAAAAAAAAAAAAAAAAAAAAAAAACAAGTCTTACTATATAAATTTGTTGGCTTTTACTACAACTGCTTTCACTCCAGCGCTTCATCTCCTATTCTGCATTTAAAAAAAAAAATTAAAATTTCAAATAAGAATAAAAATCTAACTGATTAAAAGGAAAAAAAAGTATTTTATTATACTATTAGATGGCTCTGATAGATTTTGAATATCCATGAGGATTGGAAAGTCCCGAAACCCATCAGGAGACTCACATCGTGTTCTTAACATGAACCTCAGTATAGTGATTAAAAGAAAAAAAAAAAAGCACTAGAGTAGGAGTCTGATGACCAGGGGATGAGTACCATCAACCTGTTTCCTAATGTGGAGACATGAGAGTTGGACTAGACGACAAGTTCAGAATTATTGGAATGTCCAGTTAAAACACAGATTGCTGGACCCCCACCCCAGAGTGTCTCATTCAGCAGTTCTGGGGTGGGGCGGGGAATATGAATTTCTAACAAGTTCCCAGAGCATTCTGCAGGTCTTGGGACTATGCTTGGAGAACCACCATAGAATGGTTGATTCCAAAGATCTCCTTTCTATCAGGGAATATACATATGAGAAAAAGGGTAAACTTCTATCAGTAAGAGGGGTGCAGAAACCTTTCGTGTAAAAACTGGTATAGATATAAAAAAAGATTAAGAAATAATGAAGAATAAATGATTCATTTAATAAAATCCACCCCAGAGAACAGTGCAATCCTAAAGCATCTAATAATAAACCATTAACTTTTACAAATAAGGAAACTGGAACATATTTAATGGAAACTTTAAAAATGTTTCACTCCTCATCATGAATTATTTTCATAAATCAAAACATGTAAATGGACAAACACAAGAACAAGAGAGGAAATTTTTCTGTTAGACTAAGCCACTCAATTTTTTTATTTGTTATTGTTTTTGTTTGGTTATTTGAGATGGAGTCTCGCTCTGTCGCCCAGGCTGGAGTGCAGTGGTGTGATCTTGGCTCACTGCAACCTCCGCCTCCTGGGCTCAAGTGATTCTCCTGCCTCAACCTCCCCAATAACTGGGACAACAGGCATGTGCCACCACACCCGGCTAAATTTTTAAATTTTTAGTAGAGACAAGGTTTATCATATTGGCCAGGCTGGTCTCGAACTCCTGATCTCGTGATCCACCTGCCTTGGCCTCCCAAAGTGCTGGGATTACAGGCGTGAGCCATCGCACCTAGTCAAGCCACTCAATTTTAAGAAAGCTGAAGTCTCCCATTTAAACAAAGGAAATGAGACCAATCTTGCTTATTTTAGATGACCACCTGGGCCTGCATGCTTGGGCTTTGGTCATCTCTGTATCTTCCATTACATCCTACCCACCTTCCGCCTGACTATACTAGTTGTCTACATAGGTACTTTCTCATTCTAGTCCCTCCAATATTTTGTGAACAAAAACAACAACAAAAACCCTATTTCCTGCCACTCTGACATTAATAGCTTATGTTGACAATGTTTTACAACTTTGATGCATTATTTGCATTTTGAAAGGTACTTTTAAAGACATATTGTAATGACCTTAATGGGAATTTTGGCAACAGAGCTGGAAGTGAAAAAGGAAAAAGGGAAAAAGTGCCTCTATGGAGGGAGGGCAAATCTCATTGAAAGTGATCAATTTAACATGCATAAGTAGACTGAGCTTCATGAGTCACATCTATCTCATCCCTGCACTGTTCCATCTCCTGGAGGGCTAACACAGTACTCCAGGCCATGGCAGGAATGCATAATAAAGATGGGGTGGATTGCATCTTTTTACCATGGACAAGGAAAACTCTACATTTGCATTCCTAGTAACCCACTTTGATCACACTATGCCACTTCTCATTACCTAACTGATGCTGCTATATGCATTTTTCTTCCCAACCTGATTCACGTACTTGGCTTGAAACCCTGGACCTGCCCAAAAGCAACCACCTCTAACCATCACACATCTGACAGGTCCATCCTTCCTACTGGGCTCATCTCTGCCTGTTGGATGCTGCCCTGTCTCCATGAGTCCTTAAGGCAATCTGGTGGTATGCCCCACTTGCGGTCAGGAGTCAGTTCTCACTAAGTGTATATGCTGGGTTCCTTTTCTTTTGATGTGTTTTTGTTTCTGTTTGTTGTTGCTGTTGTAGGGATAGGGGAGGCATTTATTTATAAGTATATCACCAACTTGGGCATAGTTTAGGCCACTTTTTTTTTTTTTCTTTTTGAGACAGAGTCTTGCTCTGTCGCCCAGGCTGGAGTGCAGTGGCACAATCTCGGCTCACTGCAAGCTCCGCCTCCCGGGTTCACACCATTCTCATGAATTTAGGCCACTTTTAAAGAGCCGTTAAAGGGATTATAATATTAAAAGCTTTCTTAAGTTCCAGAAAAGATTGGATATCTAATTTTCTCCTGTTTGACAAGGTCTGTCGCTGTCCTAAGAGTGTTAAGAGGGCGCCTGTCCAGGGCCCCTTTATAGTACCCCAAGTATCAAAAACATACAAAATATAAATGTATTAAAGAACAGATGCATCCCTGTCACTTGGGATCTGGTGTGTCCGGTACCGGCACAGTGAAACTTGCAGCCCTAAATATCCATTCTTATAACTAAGACATTTTAGGGCCCAGAGAAACCCTTTCCAGACATACTGACCAATGTCCTCAAAACAAAAGGGAACCGAGTCCAAATACTAAGAACTCTTTTGTATTGTTAAAAACAGACATTTCACCTGAGGACAAGGAGATTTGAAGAGAAGCATTTATTTCACTGAAAAGACTCATGAATGCAGTAGATTCTTGCATGGAAATGCATTTTCTCATAGTAGTGTTGAGTAACCATTTTTATGTCTCTTCCTCTTTCAAACTGTCATTCTGAGCTCTACACAAAATATCACAGTACTCATATCAGTACTGTACTCTTAAATTTACTATATTCTTAAATGTGTACATATATTTGAGTTCCAATGTAGCCTGTGTAAAACACGATACAGTCCTTTATTTTGGCAATTAGTCATTTAATAGTACAATTAGTAATAATTTCTTTTCACAAATTTAATAAAATTTAATGCAATTGATTAAAAAATTTAATATTTATTAATTATATTTTTCTTGTACCCTTATATTTTGCAAGTTAATTTAAAATATTTAGAAAAAAATAACTTTTAAACACATACATAGATAATATTTTGTAGTTTTACAGTAATTCATTTTGATTTTTGGAAAACATATTTATAGTTGGTGTACTTTACTTCTATATTTTTAAATCTTTTAGACAATTAGTCTCCACACAACACAAATTACGTAAGAATCTTTACTATAATAACATAATATGTAACTTTGATGAAATGAAGGCAAGAAAAGTCAACATTAGATAAAAAGATATCATAGTTTGTATAAATTGACTTTATTTCTTATGCATCCCATCAACAGAACACCCAACTGGATAGTCATATTTAAAGTTAGATGGCCCTGAGACTTTGCTGACTTTCTGCCATAGAAATAGTATAGCATTGCACATATTTTTCACTATTGTGACAGTATGTTTGTCAAGATGAGGCTAGAACATATTTTTATTCACAGTTTGTTAGACTAATTCATAAAATACTTAGACATATAGTAGGTAGGCCTCCAGTTGTACTATTGTCCTGGGCCCCACAAATACTAAGGTTTCGCCTATCCTGTTCCAGTATAGGACATCAGAATCAACGGCACGGCTCCATATTCCCACATTCTTAATGGTCAACTGAAGAAGGAGCCTGAAGTAAAATGCTGAAGACAATATGCATGGAAAGATATACTAGACTTTGGTTTCAAGCAAGATAGATTTATCCTACCTATTACATCTTGGCAGAATGTACAAACTTACTCTTATTCACGGAGTATATTACTTAAATATTCCCATTAAGTTTCAGTTATTCAAGATAAGTTATGGAGATCCACTGTACAGCATAGAACCTATAATTAATGATAAAATATTGTATGCTTAAGACTTGCTAAGAGGGTAGATCTTATGATAAGTTTTCTTACAGCAAAATGAAGAAAGAAAGAAAGAAAGAAAGAAAGAAAGAAAGAAAGAAAGAAAGAAAGAAAGAAAGAAAGAAAGAAAAAGAAAGAAAGAAAGAAAGAAAGAAAGAAAGAAAGAAAGAAAGAAAGAAAGAAAGAAAGAAAGAAAGAAAGAAAGAAAGAAAGAAAAAGAGAGAGAGAGAGAGAGAGGTGGGGAGGGAACTTTGGGAGGTGATGGGTAGGTTTATGGCCTTGAGAGTGGTGATAGTTTCTCAGATGTACACTCATCCCAGAGCTCAGAGCTGTATACATTATATATGTACAGCTTTTTATACGTAATAAATGAATACTCCCTTTGAGGTTCATATTAAGCATTCTAATCTTCAAAAGTAATTGCTGTTTTTGCCATTAAAAGTAAAGGCAAAATAATTAAAAATAATGGCAAAAACCACAAGTACTTTTGCACCAACCTAACAGATGTCTAAAGCTATGATGAAATACTATAAATCCCTTTATCTGCTTTCTCGTTTACTTTTTTCTGAAGTCCTATTTTCTTTCTCTCCTGACCTCCTTCTCATTCTTTCCTCTTCTTTGTTTATTTTTTATTTTTTTATTTCCACAGGATTTTGGGGACAGGTGGTATCTGGTTACATGAGTAAGTTCTTTGGTGGTGATTTGTGAGATTTTGGTGCACCCATCTCTGAACAGTATACACTGAACCCAATTTGTAGTCTTTCATCCCTCACCCCCTTCCCACCCTTTCCCCCCACAGTCCCCAAAGTCCATTGTATCATTTTTATTCTTGCATGTTTTATCTCCTTCCTCTGTGTATATGTGTGTGTGTGCATGAGTGTGTTTGTGTGTGTGGTATTAGGGAAAGTTGGAAAAAGAAATGAAAAGAAAAATGAATAGGGATTTTTATGCAGTAATAAAATCTGATTATGTACTGTAATTACTGCACCATAGTTTGGGTTGGCCCAAGACCTAATGGTGAAGGAGGCTAAGATTTACTTTAAGTGTCTCCCTTCACCTGGATACTGGGCAACGATTATCCATATGGGTCTCCCATCATTTTGCACATCTTGTGAGCATATTCACTAACTGCCCCTTTGTTTGAGACTCTCTTATCACAGATATTTGTGTAATGAAAACCTTGGAAGATAGAGAGGGCACAGACCAGGTTTGCTTATTATTTTCTATAATAAAAATAGTATCTCCCTTAAGGGGAATGTTTACTATCCAAAGTAAAAGATTCAGGTTCCTTTAGCTCAGGGATGGGTGTTTCCTGTCCAATATAAAAGATAAAGCTTCCTTTGGCTCAGGTACCCTCAGCTGGGGTACAGCCCCACTGCATGCCCAGCTCTATATGAGTCCCTCTGTCTCATCCCCATGGGTCTCAGGGTAAGGGGATCCAACATGAATTTGAGACTCACACTGCTTTCTGTGTTGTGAGTAATAAACGCATTTGTCTTTGGTGCAGTCTTATGCCATCTACCAGCTTTTCTGAAACTGGCAAGTTAGCTTGCTGGCACTGCAATACTGCACATGCTGCAGAGCTCTGAACACAAGGCTTCTCTTTTTCCTTCATCACCTTCCATTTCAATGTCTCCATGCTGCTCACCAGAGATATTCCATTTAGGCCTATATTCTCTGGATTGGCATACTAAACATACATACCATCCAAAATTCTCTCTATATACTGCACAAAAGATTGAAACAGCTTAGCACATAGATGTTTCACTGATTTCTGTTAAGTAGAAGAATAAATGTAGTACAAGAACAAATGAATTTAGATTATGTAATAAATGACTTATAAAATTACAAGGCATTGTTTAGTATACATATTATAAAAATAAATATATTTGCATACATATGTTTTTATCATTGATCAGGTTCTTTGGATTTCAGAAATGTGTCATTTTGTTGGGTACTCACAAGTGACAATGTCATGAGTATCCTCATCTCTGTTTTACTGATTAGGAACTGAGGGCAGAATGGTAAGTGATTTTTCTAACATCACAAAACCATGACATGTTCAATCTAGGACAATAATTGTGATCCTAAAGTCTGAGATCTCTTCACTATTTCCAAACTTCACAAGCTTAATTTTTTTTTTCCCAAAAAAGGGAGGGGCAACTCATTGGAATGAATCAATGCCAAGCAATGAGGCAGATAAAGTAAGAAAGAACTTGTAAGAACACATCCAAGCACAAGGCCTTCTTTCACACAGCATGTCACAGGGTCTAAGACGTTATACTGCAAGCTAAAAAGACAGCCTGCCGCAGTTTTGTAGGGCAACAAGGCTGAGCACAGGTGGCTGCTTGTACACACAATAGTCTGTATTACAGGAAAGGAACTCTGAGCTTAGTGAAACAAAGTCTTTTATGGATAGCAAACATGTCTGTCCTGTGCTCCAGAGGGAGATGTTATCTTTATTTCCAAGGCTGTTTACTATGCAAACATACTTGAAAAGCTAGTCATGTACAAAGAGTACCCAGTGCCTCTGCTCACACGATGTGCACAAATGTGAGAGATCCATGGAGAACTGTATCTAACACAAGACCTTGGAGAGCAGAGAACGTACCCGTCACCTACACGGTGATATTTCCAGAGCTGAGAAAGAACAGGCCTGATTAGAACTCAAAATATATTTTTTCAGTGGAAGAATTATACTAGTTGGTATTTACGTCCACAACTGCATTGTATAAAAATGTCATATTATTTAATTTTATTTACATCTGACTCTTAAGAAATTCAATTGTGAATTCAGGAGGCCACTTGTCCTTCTCCATAGAGCAACAAATAATACAGGTGTCTTTACTATAACTAAGGGAGAGATTCTGGTAGATTACTGAGAATGACAGTTCACTGTCCAAATTACACATGATCCCTTGCTGCACATGGGCTTGAAGTTTTCCAAATGGTGAGAATTTGTGGCCCCTGGAAGTACGTGGAGGATGTCTCCTTTGTGATCCTGCTAGAGCCCAGCCATGGGTTTGGTCTTTGTGGAACACCCAGTCCTCCATCTACTTCCCAGTCTTGGAGAATACTCCTACTTCTTTCTACTTCCTCTAATCTCAAAAGTAATATTCTCCCCATTTTCTTCTCTCCACTAGCATGATTCTTTCAAGGAGTATATGTTTTCATAAAATAAAAATCCTACATAACAAAGGCTGCCCCTGAAGCAACGACACACAGAGGCTTAATTACCTTCTCGTAATGGAGAAGATGCAGGCAGAATAAAACAAACATTATCTCAATACATTATCCTAACTCATCATTATTGTTTACATGTCTCTATATGTAAATCCATTTCTTTATTTTAAAATCTCTGGGGATTGGAAGGATGAAAGGAGAGGTAAAAAGGATCGGTTGAGGCATGTCTGGGAGAGAAATGGGAAAAAACAAACTGGATTCATCTTTAGGGCTTCAGGGATCTCATGAGACTCTTATTTGCTCCACAGCTCAAATGCCAACCTCCTACTCTGTTAATATCTCAACATTCAGTGACAACCATTGAATAGATCTTGGATGGCCTTTTTTATGTCTATTAATTCATGTAGGGGCTAAACATTTAAATAGTTTTTAAAATCTATCAATAATTATACTGGGCTAATTGTATATCTGTGCCCAATCTATTCATACTTTGTAAGCCATGAATCAAAGTTCAATACAAGTAGGTTTGTACTAAATCAAAATAAATGACTCATTCAACTTTTAGGAAATAAAGTTACAAAAGGTTTAATTAATCAGCTCTAGCTACTATACGTTCTCTAAGTTCTAAATGATCTGCAAAATAGTTCATAATTTCTAATTCTGAGGAACAAGTCAGGTGAAAATAATTATTTGGCCCTAATATTTATGGCTTGTCAAAAGTGGTTACTATGTCTTATTATGCATAAGTCTAAGTAATGATCAATATTGGGGGCATTAAATGACATCATAACTATGATTGGATCAGGGAAACACTTAAACTCAATCAAAACTGAAAATTGAAGAAAATAGCAGGAGACTGAATGATAGGTATAACTGGTAGCCAATTGATACTTCTATTTGTAATTTACCTGGTTCCAATAATTATTCTCTGGCCTTACAATCTGATTCCTAAGTAATTTCATTTAAACGTCACAACCCCATTGTATTTCTAAAATTACACTGAAGTAAGTTTCAAAAGATCTTAGAAGGTCATTTATTTAATCAACAATCATTATGCCTCAATTCATTAGTATACAGCCTTCAAATCCCATTTACCTCTACACCCACTCTTTTTGGCATTTTACCCTCACCATCATATTCAAATCACTCTCACAAAGGTTACCACTTACTCTCATAATTGCCAAAGAGCAATTTTCAGTATTACCTTACTCACCCTTTCTGTGTCAACTCCTCCCTCTCTCTAGTGCCTTTCCCCTTCACTGGTTTCTCTGACACCATTTGGCTTGATAATTTTCCTAACAGCTCTTGAACAGTTCCTAGCTGAAATTCCTCTTTTCCTCTTCCCCAGGGTTTCATTTATGTCTTTTTACTTACTGCTCTGCTTCTACAAATTCTACCTAAGATATTGCATCCACTATTATGATTTCAGCTACTACTGATGTACTGCTGACTACACTGTCACTATTTGTGATTCTCATTTGCTCTAGAAGTACATTTCCAAATGTAAATATTCCCTGAGGTGCTCTTTCTTGGCCTTTTTCTTTATTCATATGATCTGTTTTTCTAATTGGCTGACTCTCTCCCAGAAGATTAATTTCCACTCTCATCACAGATTGCCAAATTGGCATGTCTAGGCCAAATATGTTTTGAGCTTCAGGCCCATACAGCCAACTGCCTATGGAGGCCTCTCCCTAGATAGCCGGGAAGCATGTCAAATGCAATATAGCCAAATATTAATACGCCATCTTCCCAGAAGTCTTGTCTCTCCTCTCACCATCACAGTCTTGATGAGGGGCTCCTGGACACCATCCCCTACTTCCCAATTTTCCTTCCATTTCCCATTTCCACTCACCACACACTCTCAACTCAACCATAAAAATGTGCCATGTGTTTGTCCTTTTCACTACCACATAGACGCACTTCTCATTTTTAACCTAGGCTATTGAAATAGGCCCCTGAGTGTTTATTGTGATCCCTGGCTTCCTCATCTCTCCCCAGTCCCCCAGGGATGCATTCTTCCCTCTGCAATAACAGCTCAGCTCACATGCAAATTGAATTGGCTCACTGTCCTGCTCAAAGTCATTTGTCTTCCCATAAGCCATATCATACAAAATAAACTCCTTCCACACTGGTCACAATGTCCTTTGTGATCTGACCTTCCCATTCCTGGCAAGCCTCATCTGTTACCATTCTCCCTCCGGCACTTTAAAATCTGGTCCACTCATCATTCCCCGACACATCGTGCCTTCTCAAATCTCTCAGCTTTTTCCAATGTTGTTCTTCTTTTGATAGCCTTTCACATTTATAGACCTGTAAAACCTCATCCATGAAGCCTCATTTCAAGGGCTAGCTCCTCTAGGAACATTTCCTTGACTCACACAGGTTTGACTCCTGACTAGAATAAAGCTGTTACCCTTTTCTCTGTTGTGTACTTTACACACAATGTCCACCTTATATGATGATTGTAACATTTAGTTAACATATTTAAAAGACTAAGCAGTGCTGAGCTCATAAGGTTTAATCTTAGTAAATATTAGCTATTATTATTTTTAACAGCTGACATGGTGTATCATTATTACATGTGTTTATCTTACCATTAGACATTAAACTCTTTGAGAGCAAGAAATAACTTCACGATTTTGTATTGCAAAGGATTTATTTTTTCCAATTGCTTTGTGTTTCTTTTACATTTAGATGAGACTAAGTATGGAATGCATGCGAAGCAAAATTATAAAATGAGTTTGAGCCTGCACAGACTGAAATGTAAGCAATATCTGTATTCAAAACAGCACTGATACCTGGAAGTTTTGATGATTTATGCTATTATGCCCTGCTCGCTAAGGTTAGTAAATTGTGTGCATGGATGTATGTGCATGTATACATATGTATGGTTGGAGGTATACATGTATGCATATGGACATGTATTTGTGCATGCATGCAACCACTCTCGAGTCCTCTCACGGAAGTAGGTGTCTCTTAACCTTTCCAGTTAAGTCCAAATACATATTTGTAAATCTGAGTGCAGTATGTTTTCTGCAACATAACTGCCAACGTCTGATTCTGAAGCTGACAGAGACATTTCTCATAGGTGTTTATAACTGAATTTATTCAAACTCATTAACGCTGTCATTTCTTATATTGCCACCTAAGCTAAAAACTTCAAAAGGTATCCTCTATATTCTTACCTCTCTGCAAAAACTTCCAAGTCCACACAGGATCCTCTCTGAAATGTCTCTGCAACATCTGCCTGCACTCCAATTCCATTGCCATTATTTCTGAGTTTAGGCTTTCCGCCATGCGAGTCTGAGCTCCCATCAATCTCATTCTGCGATCAGTTATTTTTCTAAAATATAGAACTGAGCAGGTTCTTTACCTGCTTGGAAAGCACTGAGAATTCACCATTGCCTAACAGATAGTTTCCAAACTTCTTGACACAAAAGAGAAGATCTCAAACTATTTGTCTGTAGTGACATGCCCTAGGGATAAAATCCACACATCGGACATACCCTCTAGTGTACTCAGGGTAACCTCTTTCACATTCATTTAAGTGAGTAAGATTGGCACCAGTAGGGATTGTGATAGCCAAAATAATGACCCTCCTCCAAAATGTCCATGTCCTCATACCCGTAACCCGAGAATTTGTTACCTTATAAAGCAAAAGGCATCGTGCATATGTGGTTAAACTATAGGTCTGGAGAGGGGAAGATTTTCAGGATTGACTAGGTGGGCCCAGTGTCATTGGAAGGGTCTTTATAAGACAGAGGCAAGAGGATCAATAGATAAAAGGAGATGTGACAATGGTAGCAGAGGTAGGAGTGATGCCATTGCAAAAAAGGGGCCATGAAACAAGGAAGACAGTAGCCTCTAAAAGTTGGAAAAGGCAAGGAAATAAATTCTCGCTGACACTTCCCAGAAGGAACCAGCCTGCCAACATCTTGACTTTAGCATGTGAAACTGAGTTTAAACTTCTGACTTTCAGAACTATAAGATAATAAATTAATGTTGTTTAAGCCAATAAGCGGGTAATGTTGCAGCAGCAATAGGAAACGAACACAATGATAATAACTCTGATATTGTTAAATTAACCAACTTGCTTACTTCATCTTTTATGAACAATACAAACAACCCTACTAAGCTCATCTTTACTGCTCCTCCCCATGTCTTCTGCATTATGTACAAAAAGTCTCGGCTAACTCACTGGGCTCCTCTAATTGTATAGCACTTTAGTACTATAAAGATCACAACTGAAGGAGATAGAGACACAAAAAACCATTCAAAAAATCAATGAATCCAGGAGCTAGTTTTTTCAAAACATCAACAAAATTGATAGACTGCTAGCAAGACTAATAAAGAAGAAAAGAGAGAAGAATCAAATAGACACAATAAAAAATGATAAAGGGGATATCACCACCGACTCCACAGAAATACAAACTACCATCAGAGAATACTATAAACACCTCTATTCAAATAAACTAGAAAACCTAGAAGAAATGGATAAATTCCTGGACACATACACTCTCCCAAGACTAAACCAGGAAGAAGTTGAATCCCTGAATAGACCAATAACAGGCTCTGAAATTGAGGCAATAATTGATAACCTACCAACCAAAAAAATGTCCAGGAGCAGACGATTCACAGCCGAATTCTACCAGAGGTACAAGGAGGAGCTGGTACCACGCCTTCTGAAACTATTCCAATCAACAGAAAAAGAGGGAATCCTCCCTAACTCATTTTATGAGACCAGCATCATCCTGATACCAAAGGCTGGCAGAGATACAACAATCCGGCAAGAGAAAGAAATAAAGGGTATTCAATTAGGAAAAGAAGAAGTCAAATTGTCCCTGTTTGCAGATGACATGATTGTATATTTAGAAAACCCCATCGTCTCAGCCCAAAATCTCCTTAAGCTGATAAACAACATCAGCAAAGTCTCAGGATACAAAATCAATGTGCAAAAATCACAAGCATTCTTATACACCAATAACAGACAAACAGAGAGCCAAATCAGGAATGAACTTCCATTCACAATTGCTTCAAAGAGAATAAAATACCTAGGAATCCAACTTACAAGGGATGTGAAGGACCTCTTCAAGGAGAACTACAAACCACTGCTCAGTGAAATAAAAGAGGACACAAACAAAAGGAAGAACACACCATGCTCATGGATAGGAAGAATCAATATCATGAAAATGGCCATACTGCTCAAGGTAATTTATAGATTCAATGCCATCCCCATTAAGCTACCAATGACTTTCTTCACAGAATTGGATAAAACTGCTTTAAAGTTCATATGGAACCAAAAAAGACCCCACATTGCCAAGACAATGCTAAGCCAAAAGAACAAAGCTGGAGGCATCATGCTGCCTGACTTCAAACTATACTACAAGGCTACAGTAACCAGAACAGCATGGGACTGGTACAAAAACAGAGACCAATGGAACAGAACAGAGCCCTCAGAAATAATACCACACATCTACAGCCATCTGATCTTTAACAAACCTGACAAAAACAAGAAATGGGGAAAGGATTCCCTATTTAATAAATGGTGCTGGGAAAATTGGCTAGCCATAAGTAGAATGCTGAAACTGGATCCTTTCCTTACTCCTTATACGAAAATTAATTCAAGATGGATTAGAGACTTAAATGTTAAACCTAAAACCATAAAAACCCTAGAAGAAAAGCTAGCTAATACCACTTAGGACATAGGCATGGGCAAGGATTTCATGTCTAACACACAAAAAGCAAGGGCAACAAAAGCCAAAATTGACAAACGGGATCTAATTAAACTAAAGAACTTCTGCACAGCAAAAGAAACTACCATCAGAGTGAACAGGCAACCTACAGAATGGGAGAAAATGTTTGCAATCTATTCATCTGACAAAGGGCTAGCATCCAGAACCTACAAAGAACTCAAATAAATTTACAAGAAAAAAACAAACAACTCCATCAAAAAGTGGGCAAAGGATATGAACAGACACTTCTCAAAAGAAGACATTCATACAGCCAACAGACACATGAAAAAATGCTCATCATCACTCACCATCAGAGAAATGCAAATCAAAACCACAATGAGATACCATCTCACACCAGTTAGAATGGCAATCATTAAAAAGTCAGGAAACAACAGGTGCTGGAGAGGATGTGGAGAAATAGGAACACTTTTACACTGTTGGTGGGACTGTAAAGTAGTTCAACCACTGTGGAAGACAATATGGTGATTCCTCAAGGATCTAGAGCTAGAAATACCATTTGACCCAGCCATCCCATTATATATATAATCTTTTGGTATATACCGAAAGGATTATAAATCATGCTGCTATAAAGACGCATGCACACGTATGCTTATTGTGGCACTATTCACAATAGTAAAGACTTGGAATCAACCCAAATGTCCATCAGTGACAGACTGGATTAAGAAAATGTGGCACATATACACCATGGAATACTATGCAGCCATAAAAATGGATGAGTTCATGTCCTTTGTAGGGACATGGATGCAGCTGTGGAAACCATCATTTTCAGCAAACTATCACAAGAACAGAAAACCAAACATGGCATGTTCTCACTCACAGGTGGGAATTGAACATTGAGATCACTTGGACACAGGAAGGGGAACATCACACGCTGGGGCCTATTGGGGGAGGGGGGAGGGATAGCATTAGGAGATATACCTAATGTAAATGACGAGTTAATGGGTGTACCACATGTACCCTAGAACTTAAAGTATATATTAAAAAAAGGAATATATTAGGAACAACAACAACAACAACAACAACAAAGATCAGATCATATGATCTCAATTTTTTATGAAGCTGCAAAAATAGAAAGTGGAAAAAAGTTATAAGTATATAAAGACAAAAGCAAATGAAGTAAATACAGTGTGCAATAATATATTTTTAAAATCATGGCAATACAAAGAAAGGTGGTGATTATTTTGAAGCTAGGATCACTTAGCACCTTTTTCAAGGAAGTCATCTTACTGGTTTTGGACATAATTTTTTATAATTAATTAAAATGAGTTTTCAATAAGGGTGAAGAACACAGAGGCAGGAATGAGTGAGGTTATAGGGGAGATAATGCCAAGGCATGTTGAGGGATTGGATTTGATGGATCATTCAACGTCCTGAAGACAAAAATGGGCATTTAAAGTAAGAAAAGAGCAAAGTGAAGTTTCCAGATGGATAAACAGTTCAGAGGCAGGAATGATTGTATTTATTTGGTGACAATGGGTTGTCAGATTGAGAAATCCTGTGAAATTAAATTTGTTAGACAATGGGAAATGAAGCAAAAAGTAGTAGGTTGGGGAGTACTTATAAGAAATTGTTGCTGAATGACATATTAGTAAGCACCACAATTAAATAGGTATGGGATGGTACTCCTCTAGAAAGTTCTCTAGTGTTGCAGGGTAAATCTTAGCTGAAGACAGGTAAATCTCAGCTGAATTTCTTAGTGTATTCTAAGGTACCTGAAGAGAGTCTACTATCATTATAATTAAAGTGTGGCAACTGGTTTCACCTCTGCCCACTCCTCTGGAAAGAATGCCTATTCCCCCAACACATCCAAAAAAGACAAAAAAATCCCTCTACTTAATTCATTTATTCTTGAGGCAAAAATATGTGTTTCAACAGTAAATCTTAAAGCAGGGTGTGTTTAATCTATTACCTTACATTTTATAGTACATGTGTAAAATTGGGGGAAAAAAAGGTCTTTTTCTACTGGAAAATTTATCAGCTGTAGCCTGCATTTTGAGTCAAAAATAAAACTTACATCTTATTCTTTCCACCTTTATTAATGTTAATGAATAAAATAAAAAGAATATAACCCATGTCTACTTACTATTCTTCATTCTGCTTTTCTACTTAAATATCATTTCATGTTAACATGGTCATCTGTTTTCCATATGTATTAAATCACACTGAAGCACCTGTTGGTGTTTTTCAAACATTTTCATATTTCAACATGGGAAATGGGATAAGACCCCTTCCAATCAATAACAATGTGCTTCCCTGTGGAATATGCAAGACCACCCTTAACAGGAGATTGGGATCTTCTCTCCTGCCCACCTCCTTCTTCCCTCAATTTAGAACAATTTAGCTGAGTTTTCCCTTTTGTTAGCATTTGTATATAGCAATTGTAAAGAGCATACAAATAATATCATGCAAGTGGCTATTTCTTTAATGTTTTTCTTTTAAAGTTAGAAATACCATATCACAGGATCTAGTAAGTACTGTAGTTCTTGCCCATTTTCTCAGTTACAATGGAGTACCTGTTTCCCAGTTGCTTTTATTTATTCAACAAATATTCACTAAAGTCCAGCTAGCTGTGTCAGGCACTTCTCTAGGCACTGAAAATACAAAAAGGCAGGCACCAAATAAACACACACTAAATATCCCTGCCCTCGTGGATTCGATATTCTGGAAAAGATAGAAAAATAACGGATAACAAATTAGAAATACAGCTGTTCACAGAATCATTTTCCTGTGGAAAAAAACAAAGTGTGTTAACATGGGTGAGATCAGCAGAGGTGCTATTTCATACAGAATGGTCATGGGAGGCCTTGCTGGCAAGAAAAAACTACAGCAGAGAGCAGAATGACTGAGGGAGCAAACCCTAAATGCATTTAGGGACAGAGCACTTAAGTTAGTGTCACAAGACAGCAGAAATGTCCTGAGGATGAAAGATGGTTGGCATCAATGAACTGTGTGGTCAATGTGGCTGGCGCACAGAAAGGAGGGACTTGAGCAAGAGGAAGTGAATCCAGAGAACTGAGTACAGTATAGAACAGGTGGGGCCTGTAAGGCCTTTGGCTTCTACCTTGCAAAAGATGGAAAGCCATTGGCAACTTCTGAACAGAAGTGGCACAAAAACAGTTACATATTAGAAGATCACTCTGGCTACACACTGAGAAGAGCATGGTGCAGAAAGAGAAGCAAATAGGAGGGCATCCCCAGGATCTGGTTAAGAGATGGTGTTGTTTGGATCAGAGAGGTAAAAAGGCAAGTCCATATTATTTTTAGAGGTATCATATACAAAAAAGTACACATATGATCAATATATAGCTTAATTTTGACCAAGTAAACATCTGGAAGCTCCCATACAGTGCCTTCCAGTCACTAAGCTTCAAGGGCAACCTGACTTCTAGTAGCATAAGTAAGTTTTGCCTGTTTTTTTCCTTTATATAGATAAAAGCATGGGTTGCATATTTGTGTCTCACTGCTTTTTTTCAACATTACATTTATGAGATTCATCCATGTTTATATATATATATATATATATATATATATATGTATTTTGTTCTCTGCTACATAATATGCCATCAATTGAATATATTACATTCTACTAATTCTGAGTATATATGGAAGGTAGACCCAAGAGTTTGAAGATAGAAAAGATGAGGGTTATTAGAGAGAGGAGTTGAGTATGACTCCAAATACAACCTGAGAAATTAGAATTGATATACAGAAAACTGGGGCAAGAGCACGTTTGGGGAGAAAAAACAGGAATTTGGCTTTGAACTTCTTAAGTTTGATATGCTTTCTAGACACCCCAACAGAGCTATCTAGTAGGCAGTTGGATATGTGAGTCTGTAGTTCTCAGGAAAGATACAGGCAAAGGTTTAAATGCAAGAGTCACAGGGTAGAGCTGCTAAATAAAATCATAAGTTAGATAAATTACCTGCAGGCTGAGTGTTACAAGAGAAGTTCCTGTGGTCATAACTGTGCCCAGGGGAACTACAGCCTTTAGGGTTGGGGAATATATCAACCTTAACTTAGAGGCATTTCAATATGCAGGTCTTTAACCAACAATAAGCCTGTGGAATATTAAGAATTAGCAGCATAAAGCCAGTTCTGGTTCTGAATAAGTGTCTTGTCCTAAGACATGACCACTGGAAGTGGGGTCTGAGGAACAGGGAGAGGGTGATTGTGCTGTCAATCATCAGCCTACTGTTTGCTAAGTAAGATTCCTGTCCACATAAACCCTGATCTATTCCAGTCACTTATTTCAATATGAGAAGAAAAACTTAATCCCCATTTTAATTTAATCATAAAGCTAAAATACAGTTGTTTAACACTAGAACTTCAAAATACATAGGTTTCTTCTTGGCAAGAAGCTGCTGTGAAATGCACAAAGTAAGGCTCAATAAATGTTGAATGAATTATTCCATATATATCTCAAGAGTTTTTAGTAACAACTGTAGGCAATTTAATGTGATAGATCTGCGAAAGTTAAGAAACCCTCTTTACAATCCAGTTGGGAAAATGAACAAATTCTATTAAATGTACTGAGATATGCATGCGTGTGTGTGTGTGTGTTTTGAGAAGGTACACGTTGGCAGGGAAGACATGGAGAAACATAGCAGAGGGATGAGGGGATGAGAGTGAAGGGAGGGAAGTCCTGGAGATGAACATGGTAGGGAAAAGAATGATCAAATTTATGTAAAAATTAAGACAGAGTGAAAATTAGAGGATGAGAAGGTAAGCCACTCTTCCCACTCAAGATTCCTCTGCAGAGTTTAACAAAAGGAATCCACACAATTATGTGTGATGAGTTTCCAAGTATAAAGAATGAAAGAAGTCCAGAGAAGTTCAGAGAAGAGAGAAATAAATTTACATTGGGAAAGCTTAGGAGGGATTTCTGGAAAAGGTGCAGTTGACAAGGGCCCTGTCGTCATAATCCTAGTATAGATTCCACTTCTGCTAACTAGATATACTAGCAGAAGGCCTCTGGCCTGGGTTTGTGTGTCTCATTATTTCTTGCTATTGGCTGAGTCACAAAGGTCATGTGACGAAATCTAATTAACTAGAAAGCTCTCTAAGCCTCTGATTCTGTCCCTGGCCACTACTGGCACACGGTTTCCAGCTCCTGGCAGACCTATGATTTCTATAAGCCACTTATTCTCCCACAGCAAGTTAAAGAATCTCCATCAGCAAGCACAGAGGGACATAAAATGTCAAGATTAATTCTAAATATTCAACAGACAACTCTGGTTGAAAGCTGACTTGAAACCAAAAATTACTGAGCAAAATTGCTGACAATTAGGGGAATTAACTAGAAAGGGGGAGGGAAATTGGCAGAAGACCAAAATAATAATAACAATAATAATAATAATAATAAACTAACTCTGTCAAGAAAGAAGGAAGAAAACACACTAAAGTTATGAAAGAGATGACATGGACTAAACGAGAATATTGGTGGTGCAGAGCCAATCTGCAAAAACTAAAAATTCCATTGGCTGTCAATTTCTTCCCTTTCTTGGAGATGGATTTGTGCTCTTCCCCTTGCCAGGCCCCAACTGACCAGCAGTAGGGCTTGTGCTGCTCAATAGCTGCTGCACTCTACCCTAGAAGCAGTTGCATTTCATTGTTCAGCAAAGTGATTCTTAAGTAGAGACTGAACAATTAAGTACTTAGGCATCCTGCCCAAGCAGGAAGACAGCCAGTATCACTACACTGCATTTCTGGGGGAAGAGAAGAAAATTTATCTTCTTCCAAGTTAAATGGTACAGAAAATCTTGAAGTTGAGAGCCATGTAAAGGAAGGCAAGCAGGCCAGGCATGGTGGCTCACGCCTGTAATCCCAGCACTTTGGGAGGCCAAGGCAGCAGATCACCTGAGGTCAGGAGTTTGAGACCAGCCTGGTCAACATGATGAAACCCTATATCTACTAAAAATACAAAAATTACCTGGGCATGGTGGCGTGCACCTGTGATCCCAGCTACTTGGGAGGCTGGGACAGGAGAATCACTTGAACCCTGGAGGTGAAGGTTACAGTGAGCCACGACTGTACCATTGCACTCCAGACTGGGCAAAAAGAGCAAAACTCACTCTTCAAAAAAAATAAAAATAAAAATAAAAGAAGGTAAGCAATAGTGCTTTAAGTTGGCTAACTCTTCTAAAGTTTGCTTATTAATTTTCATTTTATATATAAACTTAAACTTAATTATTGGAAATATAACCTTAAAAAATTTGAAGATTTGAGAAGCAATAAATGCCACTAAACCAGAAAATATTATTTCACTTCAAGCACTATAAATCCATGTACAAATATGAAATTTCAGACTTTTCCATTTAAACAGAGTAGGTATAAAAGGAAAAGGATTTAGTGAGCTAGTTCTGATTATTTTTAGATTCCCTTAAAATATTGAGTAAACAATAAAGAAGAGAAAGTATTTCACAGTTCTTATGTAGAGTTTAAATTGTTTAAATTCAGTCTTTCAGCTTCTCTGGATCTCATAATTTGAGAAATATACGATTTTGGACTAACTACTTGTGTGTTTTGCTTTCAAATGAAGCCATTTCATAACTGTTATTTTACACACACAGAGATATAAATTATAATCAGTTTTACATATAATTGCCCCAGAGTTTCCTTAAATTTGATTTTCTGCAGAAAGCTGCTACATTTTATTATTTGTTTACTTCCAGTTCAGATAGTTTTACATAAAGCAGCTATCAAATACTTTTTGATCTTTCAAAAAGTAAAAAATAAAAATCAATTATATTTAAGAAACCATTAATTAGCAACATCTCATAAGAGCATGTCTTGTACTGTTTTTGGCAAATGGGCTATACATTAAAGCTGCCAGTGTCAGAGGCATTTGAACCAGAGCAACTCCATCTTGAACAGGAGCTGGGTAAAATAAGGCTGAAACCTACTGGGCTGCATTCCCAGAAGGTTAAGACATTCTAAGTCATAGGAAGAGACAGGAGGTTAGCACAAGATACAGGTCTAAAGACCTTGCTGATAAAACAGGTTGCAGTAAAGAAGCCAGCTAAAACCCACCAAAACCAAGAAGGTGACGAGAGTGATCTCTGGTCGTCCTCACTGCTACACTCCCACCAGTGCCATGACAGTTTACAAATGCCATGGCAACGTCAGGAAGCTATCCTATAAAAAGGGGAGGCACGGATAATTCACCACTTGTCTAGCATATCATCAAGAAATAACCATAAAAATGAGCAACCAGCAGCCCTCAGGTCTAGCTCCGTCTATGGAGCAGTCATTCTTTTATTCCTTTACTTTTCTAATAAACTTGCTTTTACTTTACTCTATGGACTTGACCTGAATTCTTTCTTGCATGAGATCCAAGAACCAACCCTCTCTTGGGGTCTGGATTGGGACCCTTTTTCTGTAATACTAATACATCTTTATTACTTTTCTTTTTTTAAAACTTTGTTTTTATAAGTCAGTGCTTAAAACAAAGAAAAGACTACCTTTGGATGCTTCATTATATTTACAAAGAAAAATTTGAATCAAGTATGAGCAAAGTATAAGTTGTATGAATTTATGAAGTAGAAAGACACTTCTAAACAGTAAGTGCAGAAATTGAACATAATTTATAATAGATAGCATTGTCTTCCTATCTGAAGTAAGAGAAAGGATTGCTTGCTTAGCTAATGTCTTACCCTCCTTAGGCCATTTAGGGGATTAGAGCAGATCAGGCATTCTTAAAGTAGATACCATAAAGGGTGGTTCACAGGGAATTCAGGAAACTGAAGTTGTATATAATGTGTTTGAGTGTGTGTTGTCTTTCTGTATGTTTGTGGGGGAAAGAGAATCCTTAGTTTTCCTCAGAATCTCAGAGAGGTCTGTATTCCCCAGACAAAAGTCTTAAAAACTGCTGAGCTAGAAGATCTCTAAGATTCTTTGAGGTCTCCAAAGTTCCTCAGATGTCTAGTAGTCAAATGTGATGGTTCATAAGAAGAGTTAAACTGCAAAATATTTGAAGAGATTTATTCTGAGCCAAATATGACTGACCCATGGTTCATGACACAGCCCTTAGGAGATGCTGAGAACATGTGGCCGTGGTGGCTGGGCCACAAGTTGGTTTTATACATTTTAGGGATACATAAGGTGTGAGTCAATACATGTAAGATGTACATTGATTCGGTCTGGAAAGCCAGGACAAGAGGAAGCCGGGCTTCCAAGTTATAGGTAGATTCACAGATTTTCTGATTGGCAATTGGTTGAAAGAGTTATTACTAATAGAAAGGACTGTCTGGGTTACAATAAGGGGTTGTGGAGACCAAAGTTTTATGATGCAGATGAAGCCTCCAGGTAGCAGGCTTCAGAGAGATTAGATTGTAAATGTCTCTTATCAGACTTAAAGAGTCTGTTCTAGCAGTAATTCCAAAAGGCAGAAGGGTATAATGAGGCATGTCTAGCTCCAGCCTCCCATCATGGCCTGAACTAGTTTTTTAGGTTAATTTTGGAATGCCTTGGACCAGTAGGAAGAGTCCATTCAGATGGCTGGGGGGCTTAGAATGTTCTTTTTCTTTTACATGATCATCAGGTAAGGGTGAACTTTCAAGCTCATCCTGCAACAGCTGCACTCTGTGTGACTGTCATCTGGTCATTTTCTACTTTGGATAATACATCCAGTGTCATCATGGGTACTATAAAGACTACAGGAAAGTCCAGTACATTAAAACTATCTGCTGCTAAAAAAGTCTGTTTACATTTCAGTGCATGGAGTGAGATCATGTTTCACAAAATCTGAAAACAACAATAGGGAAAAATGTAAAAAAGTAGAAAGCACAGAGGACAGAGTTAATAAGGGTAGGACGGGGATGAAAAGAAAGAATGACATGTGTCCATCAGTCCATCTGCTACTTATATGCTCTAGGCAGGCACTAGATTCATCTCAGGCCATCTGCACCCTCCCACTGGATTCTTGACCTGTTATCCAGTTGTCTTTCTTCAGGTCTGCTCTCACTGCCACTGCCTGGCAGAAACAGAGAAGGGGGATGAGCCCTTGCAAAACCTCTTGAAGAGGCCAGTCACCCTTGGATACTCCAGGAGACTTCCAACTATTGTTGGCTGTCAAAATCACCCCGGAAGTTTTCTTCCTGAAAGGCAGTTCCAACCTCAAGACATTTTTTCCCCATTAAAAAGATCTTTCAAATGACAAGTCACGCAAATGGAAAAACAACAACAACAACAGAATTTCAGATGTAAATGTTTCACATCAACAAAGTGAGGTATCTGCCATTATAAATGCCTAACTTGGCAAATGAGCCTTCTCTTGGCTGGAATAAATAAATGTTTTCTAACCAGTGGAATGGCCCTATGTGTTAGGGCCCTAGGACAGGAATTAGCAAATTATGGCCCGTGGGCCGCACTCAGACTGCCACTTGTTTTAATAGTGCCTGCAAACTAAGCATGATTTTTACCTTTTTAAATGGTTGTGGTTTAAATATCTAATAACTTTGGTTTTTCAAACTGGCATAAAAACCTTAAATTGTTTCTGTTACTTTATGTAAAAACAACTTCTTGTGTAAGAGATACATGTCACAGTGAGAAGAGAGAGGAGACAGAGAAAGAGAGAAAGGCAAGGAAAATGTAATCTAATTCCATGTATTAACATGGATGCAATTATCTGAAATATCAACAAGTAAAATATATGAAAGTATTTAAAAAGTACATATGTTACGAGTATATGTTGTATGCATGTGTACATCTATGACTGCATATACCTATATATACAGTCATCATGACCAAGTAGGTTTTTTTCCCCATGAATTCAAGAATGGTTCAACAAAATATTTAGGAATGTCATAGACATAGTATAGACATACTAACACATTAAATGAGAAAAATTAGAATCCATGCAGAAAAAGTACCTAATGATATAATAGAACACAAAAGTCATGAGCAAGTCTTTTTTTTTTTTTTTTCTTAAAGAGTCTCACTCTGTAGCCCAGGCTAGAGTGCAGTGGTGCAATCTTGGTTCACTGAAACCTTCAACTCTGGTGCTCAAGCCATTCTCCTGCCTCAGCCTCCCAAGTAGCTGGGACTAGAGGCGTGTGCCACCACACTCAGTTAATTTTTTTTTTTATTTTTTAGTAAAGAAGGGGTTTCACCATGTTGCCCTGGGTGGTCTCGAACTCCTGAGCTCAGGCGATCCACCTGCCTCGGCCTCCCGAAGTGTTGGAATTACAGGAGTGAGCCACCACACCCAGCTGAAAAGGCTTTTCCTTTCCTTCCATCCTTCCTATTAGGAAGGATGAGGCACAACTATTTAATATAGACAGATCATGCAATCACATGTCATTTGTTTTATGTGAATTTCACATAAATCATTTCCTTTTATTCTTGTCTCTGACAAAACAAGTACAAAAAAAAAAAAAACATGCAAATAAGTCTATGACTGGTGGACCGTTGCTACCTGGACATTTCGTCTTTACAAATAACTATTTACCCTGTCCTGGTTATCTTGCCACCAGCTCATTTGGAGAAATAGTATAGGTCAGAAATTAGGGCATAATATATTTTTCCTCTAATTGGAGAAATAATCCTGCCATCCCAGAATTGATTTAATAAAATCAGGTCTGATTCCCATACTTTTGTTTTGGTAAGATGGGTTTTAATTCCATATCTTATGCCCAAACATCAAGTGCTCTGCACAGAGAAGAGAACGGGGCAAGCTCTCTGCTGGACACAACACATTGCAATGGTGAAGTAAGCGGGCCTTGGGGGCACTCTACCTGCATCTGAATTCCGGTTCTAGTAATTACCAACCTGTGGCCTTGCTAAGTCCCTCTGCTACTCTGAGGACCAGTTTTCTCATCCATATATAAAGGAAGATGAGAGTATCTTAGTCATAATGTAGTAAGGAACGCAAATGAATACATACACTACACACACACAGAGCAAGTGTTTGGCATAGGCTAAGAGCTCAGTAAATATTGGCTATTCTTATAGTAGAGAAATCATCCAGTTGTTGACAGATTGCTTTCACTTAAATTTTCCAGGTAGGGGCCCCATGAGGCCCAGCTGCATAGTAAGCAGTTCCTATTTAGATTCCCATGAACCCTACTCCAGCTTAAGATAAATTTCCTTCTCTTCAGCTGGTTTGTGTGTGGTGAATCTCCATAGCAGCAGTCACAGCAACAAGGCTCTGATTGGAAAGTCGGGCCACTGGTCCCACAGATATGTTTAACTGCAGCTGGAGCCCAAGCAGGTCTCACATACACGAGTCGGCCAACCCGCATAAATCAAGTTGTGAGTTAATTCCAAGGGAGCCTTTTTAATGATGTGTACTTACATGCTCTAGGTTATTCACAGAAGATGCTCTTAGCTCCTCAGAAAAAAACAATTACCAATGTGACAGAGCTGTTTAACAAACTCCATGTGGCTTGGCTCAAATAACTGAAAGGGTTGGAGATTAAGCTAATACTTTTATCTCCTAGGCTCCATAATTAGGAAATGTGTTTTCTGTGGAATATAAGAACAGCCATCTGTCCTCAATTAAAGAATATGTAATATAATTACAAAAATATGATGCCATTGTTTCATTGTTTTTGAAATATGATTAACAAGCCAGGGAACGATAAGTCTGAAGTTTAGAATTACTTTATGATAAGTGGATTTAAATGCTGGAATGTGCAGAAATATTTGGCAATGATTCTATCCCAGTTGGGTAGTTCATGGCCTCTGCCATCTCCTAATTGTCTAAGTGATTGCTTTTGATTTATACAGTGGTTTTTCCTCCCGACTCATACGCAATTGATTTACCTTAGACCTTCAGTGTAGCTTTTTAAAGAATATAAGTTTAGAAAGCCCTTAGTAATCATGAAGATATTTTGTATCTGTCACCATGGATATTGCTTTGGTGGTACCCAGACACTATCATGCCAAGAAGAATCACATAGTACCCTTCTACTTCTGTATCCTGGTCATTCATTATTTATCTAAAAAAAAAATTCCAAAAGTTAACTGGTTGGAATTTATTAGACACTAATCTAAGGCATACACAAACAACATAAACAAAAGCCGTGTTCAAAGTTTCATTATTTGAGGATTCCACATTTTAAAATTTCAGGCAGATGAAAGTTTATTGGTCTTCCTTAAACTGTGCCAGATGTCTTTGCTGTCTGTTTAAATAAACCCTTTGGACTCTTAATTTCCAAATCTGCAGTTCATAAGGGAGGAATATAATCGGATGATTCTTGCCTATGTATACAGTTCATGAGTAACTGTCAGGGTATGCAGTTAGATGAATTCCCTCTCACTCAGACCCTTACCAACTATGCAGAGTACTGTGAGTTAAGAGTTCAAGTACTTCCTAATATTAAGAGTCAGAAGAAGAATTTGAGATTTCAATAGTAAATTTAGAAATGCAACAAGAAATAAAGTTCTCATGACCATTGAAGAGTGGTATTTAGCTGGTGGTGGAGGCGGTAGCGATGGCAACCGTCTACTATGCAACAACTACCAAAAAACTCAAGAGTAAAGATAACACAGAAAATGGCATTTTTTTTTTGTTTTCAAAACATAAAAAATGGCCTAATTTTCCCATATTCCACATGCCCTCTACCTCACAGTTGAATCTCAATGGGCCTCAGTTTTGTTTTGTTTTTTTAAATGCTTTAACTAACAGTTAAAGCATGCTGGGCTTAATACCTCGGTGACTGATTGATAGGTGCAGCAAAACACCACAGCACATGTTCACCTATGTAATAAACCTGCACCTCCTGCACATCTACCACTGAACTTAAAATAATTTTTTTAAAAAATGATTTAACTTATTTAGGTTATAATATGCTTTGTTCCTTTGTATTTTTCTACTCTTAGTTATAGCCTCTTGAGAAATGCTAATATCAATGATGCCAAAATATACTAAATAGATCATTATACAATGGTAGCACTGCTAAAGGAAAAACTTAAAAATAGGAAATTAAAAACTTAAGTAGACATACAACTGTCCATTTCTATCTGTATCCTCTACAACCAAAATGCCACAAGACTGCAGAATTTTTAAAATAGAATATTAAAAGATCCAGGGCTTTTGTTGCTTCTTCCAGAACTGTTTTCCAACTGTCATTCATGCCTTGTCAACCATAGCAAACGAGAGAAACCCAACACTGTCCATTTATCAGCAGCTGCTGTTATTGTTTAGTCTTTCTTATGAATATCCCGCCCTTCCCAAGCAATGTTCCAACTAGATAAGTTCAGCAGTATTAACCATATAGTCCAATCATAAAGGGATGGCTTTAAAATATTCATTGGTGATAAACATGACCCCTAATGTTACTGATGCAATCTGCAACATAGGAACAATTCATCGTCTAAAGTTACCAATGCTGAAGGTCAGAAGAAAGGTTTCTGCATGCCACTAAGGTTTAGGAATCTATCCCTTTCCTGGTGAGTGGGGTGAAAGTGAAAGAGGGCATAAGAAATAGAAATTTCCTAATATTGGGCCAGAGAGATGGTGCAAATTGAATATTGCTTTTTGGGGCTCATTTCAAAAAATAATCTTATGACTGTTTTGTGGATAGTAACAAATGAAATATATAGTTTGTAGTTCAGTGTTATTGCCCTGTTTGCCTGTAACCATGCCTTCTTCTCAGAGCCATTTCCTAGAGCTCTGTTAACTATGGTGCCTTTAATCCGTACTATGTACATGCAATTACCCAGGGAGCTCCCATTTTCCTGTGTGACTCCACTCCTGGCCCACAGTGTCTAGAAGAGTCTAGCAGTTACATATTGCTGCATTAAAACAATAAAAACAAATAAACAAAACCACATGCCAGAAGTTAGTGGCTTAAAACAATAACCATTTACTAGCTCCCATGACTGGAGACATGGGGGGTATTCTCTGAACTTTCTAATACAGAGGCATTCAACTACAGGGTCAGCTAGCCTAGAAGGTTCAAATGGCCACATTCACATTTAGCAATTAGCACTGCTGTCAGCAGGGGATTAGGATCAGCTGGGAAAGCCACACTTCTTTTTCTATTTAGTCTTTCATGTGGGGCCTTCATGCCTTCATTCTCTCAGGGCAGAAACAAACCTTAAAAAGTCTCTTGAGGCTCGGGTGCAAAACTCACTCAGTGCCACTTCTGCCACAATCAGTTTGTTAGTCAAGGCAAATGTAAGACAGGTCACAGATTCCGAGAGAGGGAACATTTGATCTCTTGATCAGAGAAGCCGGAAAACCACATTACAAAAGAGCATGGGAGAAGGTGCAGCAGCCATCTCTGAAAACAATCTACCAAAAGGGGACACAAGAGTTTCTATAATACAGCGGCCAAGATTTTACACTAACCCAAAGAAAGTAGTGAATTAACTCTGGCTCTCTCTGGTTAAAACTCAGATTGTGTTGGATCTATCTAGTGGACAGAAAAAAACCAATAGATACTCTTCAGCATGAAAGCAGTCTGGCACATATCAGAAAGGAAGAGAATTGAAACACAGAAAGACTCACTATGTTTGTTTCCAGCTTTGCATGAGGCCTCTCAGTGGGTGCCTTAAGACCCCCATTCTCCTTAAGATACTGTGAAAGAAAAACATCTTGGGCCCCCAAAATCCTAAGCTAAAAGGAAAATTTATGCTGGAAACTGCTCAGGGCAAACCTGCTTCCCATTCTATTCAAAGTCATCCCCTCTGCTTACCGAGATAGATGTGTATTCTGATCGCCACCTTTGGAAAGTCTTATCAGAAACTCAAAAGAATGTAACCATTTTTCTCTCACCCACCTGAGACCCAGAAGCCCCCTCCCTGCTTCGAGTTGTCCCCATCTTTCTGAACGGGAGCAACGTACTTCATACGTATATTGACTGATGTCTCAGGTCTCCCTAAAATGTATGAAACTAAGCTGTGCTCTGACCACCTTGGGCACATGTCATCAGGACCTCCTAAGGCTGTGTCATGGGAGTGCATCCTTAACTTTGGCAAATAAACTTCCTAAAATGATTGAGACTTATCTCGTCATTTTTCTTGATTGACAACACCATCCTCTCTTGCTTAATTCAGATTGGGTTCCCGTCACTTGTGCCTAAAAAAGTCATCTTAACTCACACTTCCATTTTATGGGTTACGGCTGTTCACTCCAGTCTTTCCAGTCTTCATGGCTGTTTCCACATGACTAGATGCCTTTTACAATATTCTTCCAATTCTGGAAGTAAATGGACATGGAAGGCCTATAGGAAAGAAAATCGTAAGCAAGCAAGCCCTAAACCTACCTAATCCCAGAGTGAGATAAAGTTCCTAGAATAATATGTTATGTTTGATAGAACAACTGAAAATGCTATATTAAAGTTTTTGAACATTTTTAAAAATTCATTTTAATACTACTGACGATCTCATATGGTGCTAATCATTAGGTATGTAAAAATGGGCGAACATGCTTTGGGAGGCCAAGGTGGGAAAATCACGTGAGACCAGGAGTTCAAGACCAACCTGCACAACATAGTAAGACCCTGTCTCTACAAATTTTTTTTTATTATTTTTTATTTTTATTTTTATTTATTTTTTATTTTTTTATTTTTTATTTTTTTTTTTATTTTTTTTTTTTTTGAGACGGAGTCTCGCTCTGTCGCCCAGGCTGGAGTGCAGTGGCCGGATCTCAGTTCACTGCAAGCTCCGCCTCCCGGGTTTACGCCATTCTCCTGCCTCAGCCTCCCGAGTAGCTGGGACTACAGGCGCCCGCCACCTCGCCCGGCTAGTTTTTTTGTATTTTTAGTAGAGACGGGGTTTCACCATGTTAGCCAGGATGGTCTCGATCTCCTGACCTTGTGATCCGCCCGTCTCGGCCTCCCAAAGTGCTGGGATTACAGGCTTGAGCCACCGCGCCCGGCCTAAATTTTTTTTTTTTTAAATAGCCAGGTACAGGGGCCTGTGGTCCTAGCTACTCTGGTGACTGGGCAGGAGAATCGCTTGAGCTCAGTAGTTTGTAGTTGCAGTGAGGTATGATCATGTCACCACACTCCAGCCTGGGCAACAGAAGAGACCCTGTCTCTTAAAATAAAATAAAATAAAATAAAATTAAAATAAATATTCCATGTTCTCATGATGCTCACAGGCAAGGCAGAGAGAGAGTCAACAAAACACCCTGGACTCATGCTGAAGCCTCATGCTGAAGATGGGAGAGCCGCTCACCAGACCATGCATCCACTTCTGAACTGTTATCTGAGATGGAATTAAACCACTATCTCGCCATCTTCTCTAAGGTACTGTATTTTTTGCATCTTTTTATTAAAGAGGCCTACCATATGCCTTAACTAATTTTATGTGAGCAAACAAGCTGTGGGAACACAGACACTTGAGAGAGTGAGTCTTCAGGGTTGGGGAGTAGAATGTGGATGGACCTGTTGAAGACAATTTTTTTTTTAAATATCAAACTGATTAATGTCTCTACCTTTCCTCTTTGAACCTTAAAAGCTTAGTTCAGCATCTGTCATGTTGTAGGCAGTTAATAAATATTAGTGAAAGGAAGAAAGGGAAGGAGAGAGGATAGACAAAAGGAAAGAGGAATAGAGAGAAATGAATTTCAAAAGTTCATTCTATAGCAAGTCTTCTCTATCCCCTCTGGCACCATCAAAAGAAAAGAAAAAAAAGAAGGGAAGGGAAGGGGAGGGGAGAGGAGGGGAAGGAAGGAGGGGCGGTTAACTTATCCAAAGGCTCATTTTAGCACAAAACATATGAAATTGTTACATCTTTAACACGGGATTTTTATAAGGATGTGATCATAGCCATAAAACTATTATATAGAATTAGCTTTAAAATGTGCAAAACAGTCGCAATGAGAATTCTCAGTTTGGAAGATAATTTTGTATCAACCAGAACAAGGGTCCCTAACCACCAGGCCATGGACTGGTACTGGTCACAGCAGGAGGTAAGCAGCAGGCAAGTGAGCCAAGCTTCATCTGTATTTACAACCACTCCTCATCATCATTACTGCCTGAGCTCCACCTCCTGTCAGATCAGTGGTGGCATTCGATTCTCACAGGAGAGTGGGCCCTCTTGTGAACTGTGCATGCAAGGGATTTAAGTTGCCAGATCCTTATGAGAATTTAATAACTGATGATCTGTCACTGTCTCCCGTCATCCCCAGATGGGGCCATCCAGTTGCAGGAAAACAAGCTCAGGACTCCCACTGATTCTACATTATGCTTAGTTGTACAATTATTTCATTGTATATTACAATGTAATAATAATAGAAATAAGGTACACAACAAATGTAATGTGTTTGAATCATACTGAAACCATCCCCTTACCCCTCGTCTGAGGAAAAACTATCTTCTACAAAACTGGTTCCCTGGTGCCAAAAAGGTTGGGGACCACTGAACTAAGACAATGACTTTTAGAGGACATGACACTTTTATGCTCTGTGGTTTGACTATCAGCTTAATGAATTCTGATTTTTTTTTTTTTTTTTTTGAGACGGAGTCTCGCTCTGTTGCCCGGGTTGGAGTGCAGTGGCCGGATCTCAGCTCACTGCAAGCTCCGCCTCCCGGGTTTACGCCATTCTCCTGCCTCAGCCTCCCGAGCAGCTGGGACTACAGGTGCCCGCCACCTCACTTGGCTAGTTTTTTTTTTGTATTTTTTAGTAGAGACGGGTTTTCACCGTGTTAGCCAGGATGGTCTCGATCTCCTGACCTCGTGATCCGCCCGTCTCGGCCTCCCAAAGTGCTGGGATTACAGGCTTGAGCCACCGCGCCCGGCCATGAATTCTGATTTTTAGGTATATACTAGTTCTCATTTTGATGCCATGTACAAGGATTAAGTTTACATAAAATATCAAGTTTTAAAATAAGTACAAATCACAAATTTCTTTACTATGATTCACCACATAATAGGTAGTTTTGATTTGGAAAATCAAAACAAAGCAAAACAAAAGCAGCCTTGTCTTTCAATAATGAAAAGTAGGTTGTGATTAGAAATTTCACGAGGTTAGAGGCCAACCAGCTTGATCTGCATTGTAATTCCTGATTTGCCACTAACCAACTGTGTTACCTGGTAATTCTTTTAAACTCTCTGCAATAATTTCTTCATCTAAAACATAGAAAGCTAGATGCTATACAAGTTAAGAATTGGTTTCATTTACTTTGAAGACAGAACTAAGTTTGAAACCAAAAGCTGCTAATAACTGGCTATCATAACTTGAACTTGTTACTTAAGCTCTCCAAGGAGCTCCAGTCTCAACAATAAAATGACAAACATATTATTTAACTTTTAACTAATGGAGTTTAGAAAAGAACATACATATCTCTCTTGGTAATCAGAAATTGAATGGGTAATGTTTCATTTCTTTGTACTCTATTTTGATTTTAAAATAGTTTGCCCATATTTTGCAAATGTTAAATACTGACATTTGACTTAATATGAAGCTATTTTGTGCACATCAAACATAGCTTACTGTATGCAGATAGTATATTTTTGTAGTATGCCTGTTCATCTTTAGTGTTACCCTTATTGTAGTTCACTGCTTTAGTGAGCTTACAAAGATTATGACTTTCATTGCATGTGTCTCCGAAGTTTTGTATTGCCTTATTTTTGTTTAAAAAAGGATGCACTTTCAGCGATTTTGGTGTTGACTAGTTGATCTCTCTTTCAGTTAATTTTCTGCAATTTAGAGACCATCAACTAAATCATATACACATAGCACAATGTTAGGCACTGAGACAGGGAAGCAATCCTCATCTCAAAAATCTCAGACTCAAAACCAGCTTTTCTCAACCTCAGCATTATTGACGTTTTAGGCTAGATGATTCTTTCCTGTGATGGCTGTCCTGTGCATTGCAGGATGTTTAGCAATATCCCTGACTTCTACCCACTAGATGGTAGAAGCACTCCCCAACTTTTGACAATGAAAAATGCCTCCATACATTGTCAAATGTCCCCTGGAGGGAGGTGGTAAAATCATTCACTGCTCTAGATTCATGCTGCCCAGAGTAAGCTAACAATTTAAAATTAAGTAAAATTAGATGAATTTTAGAACTCAGTAGCTCAGTCACACTAGTCACATTTTAAGTGCTCAGTAGCCACATTTGGTGAATGGATACCCCACTAGACAGCACAGATACAGACTATTTTTATTGCAGAAAGTTCCATTGGACATGATGACTTGAGGGTAAAAGCTATGACAAAAATACAATAATAACAAAGGTAATAATAATCAGGATTCCATTCCAGTATTTCTTCCACTGGGGAACTCCTAATTAATCAGAAGAGTAATTCAAATGTAATCCTTTTGTAAAAGCTTCCTCGACTCATCCTTTAAAAAAGAATTTCTTAAGAGACTTCTGCTGTGAGGCCAGTAGTTCAAAATGTAGCTAATGCTTAAGGACAGCTTCAAAACAAGGCCCAGTTGTAATTATTGGATAGGCACAATGACAAAGCTAGGGATTAATCTTTACTAAGGGCTAAATTAGGAAGGATTATGAAAGGAATTTTTAACAGGTATATGTAATCCAGAAGTTTCTGGAGATGTAATCTGCGTTAAGACTCTGTTGTTACAACAAGACGAAAATATCAACTGACTTTACGGAGGGTTTCACTTCAACAAAACCAGAAGTGGCCTACAGAGCCATCCAGCTTTAACACTTCAGTCCTCTTGAACATCAGAGTCAGCTGGCCCAAGGAAAATGTATTGATTAAGTGACCCTCCGTTTTTGAAGATCAAATATGCCCTCAACCTGGTAACAGAGAAACAGGAGACCACAATGTCCAATCAAGAGGGCATTCCTAAATCAACACTTTTGGATATTTATTAAGGGGAAAAAAAGAATTCTAAGAAAGAAACTTAAAGAACAGTCACACAGACTGGGCACGGTGGCTCACGCCTGTAGTCCCAGCACTTTGGGAGGCCGAGGCGGGCAGATCATGAGGTCAGGAGATCGAGACCATCCTGGCTAACACGGTGAAACCCTGTCTCTACTAAAAATACAAAAAATTAGCTGGGTGTGGTGGCAGCTGCCTGTAGTCCCAGCTACTTGGGAGGCTGAGGCAGGAGAATGGTGTGAACCCGGGAGGCGGAGCTTGCAGTGAGCTGAGATCCTGCCACTGCACTCCAGCCCAGGCGACAGAGCAAGACTAAGTCTCAAAAAAAAAAAAAAAAAAAAAAAACCACAGTCACACAAGCTGCTTTTCACAAAAGGTTGAGCTGGACTCTTACTGGCTACATGGTATGAGACAGTTTGTGTGTGTTGGGGAGGGAGATGAAGCCTTTGTGTGTATCAAGCTTTATATTTAATAAATCCCCTAGAAACGCTACTAATTAATATTGTCTCCTAAACATTAATCCCTAAAATGAAGGAAAAAACACTCCTTTTATTATTGACAATTTTACCTCCTTTTATAATTGACAATAGCATGCGATGCTATTGTGGACTAATTGATTCAGAAAGTAGTTATTAAATATTTACTGGTGTCTTGTTTCAAGACAAGAAAGCTGGGGCGGAGGCAGAGCAAGACGGTGGAAGAGAAAGCTCCACCGATCACCCCTGTCAAGGATACCAATTTAACAACTATCTCTTCAGAGAAAACATCTTCAAAGGAACCAAAAATCACCTGAGACCTCATAGTACTTGGTTTTAACACAGTATCGCTGAAGGCGCACTAAAAAGACAGTGTCTCCTTCAGTGATACAGTGTTAAAACCAGGTACTATGAGACTTTTCTCTTAAGGCACAGAAAAGTCCTGGATCACTGATGCCACCCCTTCCCCACCGCATGGGAAGAGCACCTCTGGGCACTGGGAAAAGGAGAGCTCAGCAATCCTGAGGAAATGAACTCCGTGCTGTCCTGTTAGAGCAGAAGGGAAAATCAGACCAAACTCAGCTGGTGCCCACCCACAGAGGGGACATGTACACCAGCCAGAGGGGAACCACAGATCTCAGAGGTCAGAACTTGAGTTCCCACAAACCTCATCACCGAATGCCAAAGTGCTCTGGGTCTCTAAATAAACCGAGTCATAGTGCTTAACTGGGTCACAGACAGTGGACTGAAGGGGCATGTGACAAACTGAGATACCAGCTGGGATGACTAAGGGAGTGCTGGCATCACCCTTCCTCTAACCCCGGGCTGCACAGCTCACAGCTCCAAGAGAGACCTCTTCCTTCTGCTTGAGGAGAGGAGAAGAAAGAGTGGGGAGGACTTTGCCTTGCATCTTGGATACCATCTCAGCCACAGCAGGATAGGGCACCAGTCAGAGTCATGAGGCTCCTGTTCCAGGCCCTAGGTCCCCAAAGATGTTTCTAGATACACACTCGGCCATAACGAAACTTGCTGCCCTGAAGGAAGGAGAACAAGAGTCTCTGCCTAGTAATACAGAAATTTCTTCTGGATCTTGTCCGAGATCATCAAGGCAGTACCTCTACCAGTCTGTGAGAATCACAGCACTACTGGGCTTGGGGTACCCCCTAAAGCAGATACAGCTTAGATCACAACAACCAAGTTTTTTCAAATATCTGGAAAGCTTTCCCAAGAAGGATGGGTACAAACAAGCCCAGACAGTGATCATTAAAATAACTAACTCTTCAATGTCTAGACACCTAAGAATATCTACTAGCATCAATACCAGCCAGAAAAACATGACCTCACCAAGTGAACTAAATAAGGCACCAGGGACCAATCCTGGAGAAACAGAGACATGTGACCCTTCGGACAGATAATTCAAAATAGCTGTGTTGAGGAAATGCAAAGAAATTCAAGACAACACAGAGAAGACATTCAAAATTCTATCAGATACATTTAACAGAGATTGAAATAATTAAAAATAAGCAGAAATTTTGGAGCCGAAAAATGCAACTGGCATACTGGAATGAATCAGAGTCTTTTAATTGCAGAACTGATAAAGCAGAAGAAAGAATTAGTGAGCTTGAAAACAGGCTATTTGAAAGTACACAGTCAGGGCCAGGTGCAGTGGCTCACGCTTGTAATCCCAGCGCTTTGGGAGGCCGAGGCAGGCACATCATGAGGTCAGGAGTTCAAGATCAGCCTGGCCAACATGGTGAAACCCTGTCTCTACTAAAAATACAAAAATTATCTGGGCGTAGTGGCACGTGTCTGTAATCCCAGCTACTCGGGAGGCTGAGGCAGGAGAATCGCTTTAACCCAGAAGGTAGAGGTTGCAGTGAGCAGAGATCATGCTACTGCACTCCAGCCTGGGTGACAAAGCAAGACTCCGTGTTAAAAAAAAAAAAAAAAAAAAAAAAAGAAAGAAAAGAAGAAAAAAAAAAATACACAGAGGAGACAAAAGAAAAAAGAATGAAAATCAATGAAACATACCTATACATCTAGAAAATAGCCTCAAAAGGGCAAATCTAAGAATTAATGGCCTTAAAGAGGAGGTAGAGAAAGAGATAGGAGTAGAAAGTTTATTCAAAGAGATAATAACAGAACTTCTCAAACCTAGAGAAAGATAATACGCAAGTAAGGTTATAGAATACCAAGCAGATTTAACCCAGAGAAAACTACTTCAATGCATTCAATAATCAAAACTTTCAAAGACAAAGGATGATGAAAGGATACTAAAAGCAGAAAAAGAAAAGAAACAAATAACATGCACTGGAGCTCCAATACATCTGGCAGCAGACTTTTCAGTGGAAACCTTACAGGCCAGAAGAGACTGGCATGGCATGTTTAAAGTGCTGAAGGAAAAAACTTTTACCCAGGAATAGTGTATCTGGTAAAAACATCCTTCAAGCACAAAGCAGAAATAAAGAATTTTCCAGACAAACAAAAGTTGACGGATCGCATTAACACGAGACCTGTCCTACAAGAAATGTTAAAGGAAGTACTTCAATAAGAAAGACAAGGACATTAATGAGCAATAAATAATCACCTGAAGCTACAAAACTCACTGGTAACAATAAGTACACAAAGAAACACAGAATATTATAACACTGACTGTGGTGTGTAAACTACTCTTATCCTAAGTAGAAAGACTAAACCATGAACCAGTGAAAACAAGAAAGCTGGATTTGTTCCCAAGAATGAATTTGCTTTAAAAAATAAGCTCTCACTAAATGCAGTGTGTATACTGAGCACTAACAATGTGCACAAATAAGAACATACTAGAGTAATTATAATCTAGGCAACAGGAGAAGGGCAAAGGTGAGGGAGGATGCAAGTAACGTAACACCAAACGGGACAGAATATACACCATTAGTCACAGTGTTGAGGCTGCATAAAAAGAGAAAGATCACATCTCATTTTAAAAATTCACAAGCCTTTCTGGAGGTAGCCTTTATCTTTGAGGATTAAGTAGAATTTTGGCATATTCCTGTGTGGGGTAAAATTTGATTCTCAGCTAAAGCCAAACTTCAATGTGGGGAAGACAGGCGTGTGTTCTGAAGTGCTTGGCATGCTGGGATGTGGGGATAGATCTTGCTGGAAGGGCAGTCTAGGAGTCCAGCAGCAAGCAACTTTAACCTGCCCACCTCCTATTAAATACAAGCATCTTATTCAATGTGCATATAGAATTTGTATTTTAACAAGCTCCCCAGGCGATTTTAATGCATACAGAAGTTTGAAAACCACTTAAGTAAAGGAACGTTTGAAACTACTTGGAATATTTGTAAGTAAAAGGAATATATGAAGTCAGGGAATGCAGATAATTTAGACAGTTTTAGAAAAAAAGAAAGTACTGGTGACTTATGTTTCCAAAAATGTAACAATAGAGGAAATACTCTTTTCTCTTCTTCAGTCATTATTTAAAGAAAATAAAATCATTTCAACCAAGGTCAACAAATGTTTACTGAGATAAGCATTGAAAAAAATATTTTCACATATATTACCTCATTTCATCTTAACCACATTGTGCACAAATATGTTTTGAAAACAAACCTAAAACTTATGAAATCTTCTTGTTGATGGATGGTGCCCTTCTCCCATTCCCTACATATCTTGTTGAAGCTCTGACCCTTAAGTTCCATTTTTTTTCCCCCCGAACCCTACCATAACCTCTAATTACTCTCACTATTTCTAACACATATGCCTACTGAATTCCAAGCAATCCTACCAGGCTGTCACCTCAGGTTTTGGTCCACATCTTTTCCTCGCTTAGTGAATCCTTTGTAAACCCTTCTGTTATCTCTCTACCTAGGACAGACAGGGTAGTCAGCTCATGCCCTTACTCCCTGGGACCACATTCTAGTTTTAGTCTATCTAAAGCAAGACGGAGTTTTTTAAAAAGGCAATTTTTAAGATCCTGTTTTTCAAGTCTAGGAAATAGTTGTCTAAGCCACCTATTTATTTTTTACTTTTTACTGGACCACTCATATCTCAAAGACTGTTCTGTGGCATTTGGAGAACCAACAAGGCTTTTCCCGATGAGCCCTCAAACTTATCAAGGAATGCACATCCTGTCTTTGTTTCTTACAGATGAATTATTTTTGATTCTTAAGGATGTAATTTTATAAACTTTCATTTTATCAGGGCTAAAGTGCTATAACAAACTACCTGAAACCTCAGTAATTTAATACAGTAAAAGTTTATTTCTCTCTCTTGCCACAATCTAATGAGAGAGAAAGATGGGGATGAGGAGACCTGGTTATTTAAGGGCACTGACTCCATTCATCCAACAGTTCCATTCTAGGGCCTGAGTCTTGCACAGGATTCTCTTCATCATTTAATAGGGAAGAAAGAAGGCAGAGGATGGCTTGGGTGTTCTAGGGGCTGGGATTGGAAATGGCTTACATCACATCCATCAACAATCTATTGGAGGAAACCTGGTCACATGGCCTCACCCAGCTGCAGAGGAAGGTGGTAAATATAACTTACTTTTATGTCAGGAGGAAAATGAAATCATTTGGAGAGCAGAGCTTGCTACCATACATCAGAAGTATTGATAGCTTCTATTATGCAACTTAATTCTAAATAAAAATTTATTTAACTGCTTTATTATCAAACTAGTGTACTGTGGGTTGTATGAATAATGTTAGTGATGCACAAATTCCCACCAGTATTTTTTGGCCTATAGTTTTCAACATTACTAGACTTCAACCTATGTATATGCATATGTTGTAATTCTTTCCACATACTTATTGCTAATGTAAATATATTTTTATTAGTTGAATCATACTTCTTTAGTGATAGGTTGCCTATAGTTTTGTATAATTGACATAACACGAAATACACAGCTAAAATAAGTAAAATCAAATTATTGAGTTATCTTTAAATTTGGAAGATAATATTCTTTAATATGAAACCTTCTGTATTAAATACAAGGTGATTCATAAATATTGCTAGCCAAATTTACTGTATGTTTGTTCAATTAATTCTGCTCCAATTTTTAACACTGAGTTTTTCTTTCCCCACTGAGGAATAGGAACTGGTGATATAAGTTACAGCATCTGTTTTCCCTCCTATGTGGACCCACTGTGATCATCGCTTAACTGTGTAGCTGCGTATCTGGGGGATACCATCAGCTCACTTTATCCTTCACCAGTTTGGCTTTTCCTGTTCTTCATGCAGGGAGGGGAGTGGATGGAGTGGGCTGTTGCGTTAACTCTAAGCCTAATGCAGTCCAAATACTACACGGACAACAAAAGCTTTTAAATACAACTTATATCCATTTGATAACTTCATATTAAACAGCACAGAAGAAAGACTATCGTACCTGAAAATCTACTTCCTAGTCATCTTATTCCTCTAATGAGCTGTGGAATCCAAGGGGAAACTTTCTAGCATTCCTCATCTTTAGAATATCAACAAACGATGCAACCGCCAAGTTCCTTTTCAGGTCAAAAATTATATGACTCTGTGACTGTGGCTTTATTACAAAGCAGATGGATGATATTACCAGATCATATTGTTTGATGATGACTACCATAGAGATGGAAAAACGATGCTGCTATTGCAGAGATGTTGAAAAACTATATAAGAAATAATAAGTAGTTTAGTACTTGTAAGAATACTCCACCTTTTACGTTGCAATGCCCTTTGAAATAAAAGAGAAAAATAGGATATAAACAGACAATACCGATTGTCAAGGTGAAAAAAACATACACATCATAAACACCAAAACAGTTACTTTCTGGATGGAGAAGATAATGGAGAAAAAGCTACACAGAAAGAAGCTGTGGATCAAAGTGTGCAATAAATTCAAACCAATTGCTGCTGCGTGAAAGGAAAATATCAGGGTCTGTGCAAGATGAATATAAAGCTGAATTATTTAACAAAACAAGGAGATACTAACATTGATCTTGGTCTGCATCTGGAATAACCGGTTTAGTTTATAACTTCATTTTACCATATAGAAATGAAAATTGAAGATTTAAAAAAGATAAAAATATTAGCTATATAGACTTCCTTAAGAGGAACGATAAAAGGGGAAAGCCAAATTATTACTCCCATTGTCAGTCACAAAACTGTCAAATAAAAGAATTGTTTCTAAATATCTGAAAGATATAAAACTGGAATAAGACCCCAGATTAAGGGGACGAGAGCACTTGGGTTAAAGTTCTAGTTAACTAGTAGCTAATTCTGAAAAACAGTTTGCTATAGAGCCTGAGAGTACAGCTAAAAGCCTCTGACACTCTTGGAATAGGAGATACTCATTCAGAATCAAAATCACCAACATAAAATTGTGTAAATGCATGAGATATGAAAAACGAAACCTCATAAGAACTCTACAGAACTGAATTTAAAGTCATTATCATTAAGCTCATACCATTGCACATTTTGGAATGTATATTCTTCTTGAAAGGTGAACCTGAAAGGGCAGAATACAAAGACTCTTGATTTTTTAATCGATTATATTCATTTTCAAGACAGAACGTAAATGAACTATAAACATGAATTGAAAGATGCTAATTTTTGACCAGGTCTTGCCTGAATACCTGAAGTAGTAGATAAATTATCTTCAATTTTTTTTTCTATTACTTATTTTATATTTGCTCTTTAAGCTCTAGGACACTCTATGCAATGAGTTTCTGACCCAGAATTGAAAACAAAACTAATAAAAATCATAAAATCTACTCGTTGTTCTAGGATTACACCTTTTACGCAATGTCATGATCTGTTTCCTGAGGTTGAAATGAAAGAACCAGGAGGGTCTTCTGCAAGGGGGATTTTCTTGAGGCACCTCTCGAAGGCGATTTCTCTTGAAAATGTTCATATCTTGCCTTGTTTTCTGTGTGCTTCCTGACTCTTGACCTGCTGTCAATTGAGACTGGAAGTTCCTTTGGGGCAAACCATACCTGGGTTGACTAATCGAAATCCAACATTGGGCAGTGGATTCAGTCTCAATTCTTCCTCTCTTTTTAAAATACAAGGCAAAAATATATGGTTCAAATAAATATTAGGGAACATCGAATTTGAAGATTTTGTTTCCTAGCTGAGAAATTAAGACCAAAGATTAGATAGACTTGCTCAGAGAAACACAGCCTAATTAATGACAAAGCCCTTATGCCTTGCTTTTCTTGAGGAAAACAAACAGAATATGATGGGGCTCTCAGATTACCATACCAAGAAGAGCAACTGCTTGTTATTTAGAGCTTTTGGCATAAAAAAGAGATGTATTAGTTATAATACTCACATTTATAGTTAAAGACCATATTTTAAATTTATTAGGTAATATTGCAGATGACTGCTACCATTTCGGTGGAAGCCCATAGAGAAATAGGTCAATATTTTTAATCATGACATTTAAGGTATTACCAAAGCAGTAAGTTCATAAGGCTCACAATTAGAAGTAAACCAATTAGTCTCTTTCCTTTCTGCCTACACCAAAAGATCATATTCTAATGAATGTAAACATTTAATCCTTTTGACCTTTCATCCCTTAAATACTCCCAGATGAATCGGCATCAGGGAACTATAATATAATTATTATAAGAAGGAACAAACTGCTTCTTCCTTTATGCAGGCCATACAAATACGTGCACATTTTAAGGGCTTTTCAAAAGGCAATGTTATTAAATACTTTTATGCTTTAAAAAGACAAACATACTTGAGCTCAAACTTTATTCCATTCACAAGAGCACAAGTACAAAGAGAAATGACAAAAACACTAAAAATATTTCAATAATATGCATTGACTTACATAGCATTAGTTATTTTTAGAAATTCAAAATAGAAGGCCAGATTGGCTTAATAGCACCACAAAATTTAAACTACCCTTGGGTTGTTAAAACTGTTTTTGTAAAGTAAGACTTCAAATAAATCATGCCAACAGCTCATTAAATCCTTATGGTCACACACACTGAAATGGCAAAAAAAATGTGAACCTAAAACACAGATGTGACCAAAAATGGGAAAATTATCTATTTACCTAAAATATACAGCATTTCAGCTTATCTTCATTTCTTAAAGGAAAAATCATGTCTTTAAAAGCAATGTAATTTTCACATATTCAATTTTAAAAGTGCTTCATGTTTTCCCCAATTCATTCTGGCATTTATCTAATTCTTGGAATTTTATAGATTAGATGAGACTGGCATTATTATTTGACAAATATGAATTGTGACACATAAAGGCTGACTTGCCCCAGGCCATATATTTGGCTTTTGGCAAACCTGAGTCTCCATTGTACTCAAGAGGCACACGTGACACCCTGCTTGGTATCTACACCCCACAGCCTCCATTTGGTAGGACAAGGGTTTTCCTGGAGAAATCTGGCACCAAGAGGCAATTATTTCTAAACGGAGGGCCATGAACACTGCATTGTGTCATAGAAATTTAGAATAAATAAATGCACTTTTATACATGTACAATTATTTCAAATTGGCATAGCATTACTTATCAATTATTAGCTATTGTGATGGTTAGTTTACTCTGTGAACTTGGTCAGGCATTAGTACCCAGTAATGCAATCCAACACTAAGCTAAGGTATTGCTTTCTAGACTTTTTATAGACATAGTTAACATTTAAGTAAAGAAGATTCACCTTGATAATATGAGTTGGCCTCATCAAACCAGGTACAAGGCCTTAGAAGCAAAAACTGAGGTTTGCTTAGAAAAGAAATTCCAGACTTCAGCATAACTCCTAATTGAGTTTCCAGCCTGTCATACTGTCCTATAGATAGTGGACTTGTTAGTCCCACAACTGCATGAACCAATTCCTTAAAATATATACATATATAACCTATTGGTTCTGTTTCTCTGGAAAACTCAAACAACTAAAGATTTTATATGTGTGTGTGTATATATATATATGCATTATATATATACACATATATATACACACACATATTTTATATATACATATATAAATAATTATTTATAGAGGGGTTAGAAAAGGCCTTTCTGAGCAAATGTCTTTAATTAGCATTTACATAATGCTTCCTATCACTGATTTACATGCCTTGCCTATATGACGATCATTATTATTCCCATTTTACAGTTGATGGAACTGAGGCCTATGAGACATTAAACACCTGTCCAATACCACAGAGTTAATAAATTATTGAGTCAGGTTTCAAATGTAGGCTGTCTAGTTCCGTAAACTGTACTCTTAACCAATATGCTATACTGCCTTAGAATGAATAGTTTTGAGACCTGCTTTAGAGCATGGCTGAGGGTTTTGGATGTGAGGAATGAGGGGGCAAAAAAGAATAAAGTTTAATTCTAGCACTATTGATTTAAGCAACTGGATTGTTAGTCCCATTTCTGAATTGCAAAAAAATGAGAGAGGCTATATTTGGGCTATATTAAATAGCAATATCTATGGCTTGGGCCCAGAAGTAGAAATTATGGAATGGTTGGTACATACAGTAAAATGACTGACAAAAAAGAAAACAAAGCTCAGTTCAGAGCCCTGGGACATTCCAATACATAAAAGTCCAAGAAGATATGGAACCAGAGAAAAGTGGGAGGAAAAGGAGGTATTGCAGAAGTCAAGAGAAGCAAGAAAGGGAATGAGCCAGGGGTGCAGGGCGGGAGCTCAAGTTTGTGTGATGCAACTGAGAGGTTAAGTAAAGGTTTAGGGAAAGAAATATCCAGATACAACGAAGAGTTGAACCCAATGACGCAAAGCAGAGCAAGATTGGTGAGCTTGAGAACCAGAATGGTATGGCAGAGAAAGTGACCATTCATAAGCATCAATTTTATTTTATTTATTATTATTATTATTGAGATGGAGTCATTCTTGTCACTCAGGCTGGAATGCAGTGGCATGATCTTGGCTCACTGCAACCTCCGCCTCCCAGGTTCAAGCAATTCTCCTGCCTCAGCCTCTCCAGTAGCTGGGATTACAGGCGCGCATCACCAAGCCTGGCTAAGTTTTTGTATTTTTAGTAAAAATGGGGTTTCTTCATGTTGGCCAGGCTGGTCTTGAACTCCTGACCTCAAGTGATTCACCCACCTTGGCCTCCGAAAGTTCAAATATGTTTAAAAACTTATGGGAAATAGATTTGTGGTAGAGCAAGTATGGCAAAATGCTAATGCCACATTGAGATGTTGGTTTTGCATGTCCAGGTATTCCCTGTAAAATTCATTCAACTACGCTGTACGTTTGAACAGTTTCATAATAAAATGAGAAATATGGACACCAAATTCAGGATTGTGGTTCCCTGAGTGAGGTTGGATAGTGGGACTAGGAAGGGAAGGAAATACAGACATGACAAGCACACACAGCAGATTCCACTGCATTAGCAAGGTATTATTTCTTAAGCAGAGTGGTCTGCATACTGGTATTCTTGTAATTTCTCATGTTTTGCTTAAATTATATTATACCATAAAAAGAAGTTAAGTGACTATGAGGTAAATAAATTGAACGAGTGAGTATGGATTATTCTTTGAAAAGTTTTGCTCAAAAAAGTAAAAAAAAACGGGGTATTTGTTGGGGGAATTTACAATCAGGTAAGGTTTTTTGTTTGTTTTAACACATAATGTGTTGGCATGCTATTTGGACTGTTCCAGTAGAAATGAAGAAACTGATAATTTAAGATTAGGTTGATCACCCAAGCAGGGTCCTCAAAAAATGGCAAGGGACCAAGAGCTCCAGTAGAGGGATCAGCCTTTCAGAGAAGTGGCTTTTCATTCATTTTTAACTGTGGGAACAAAAGAGTAGGCATACAGTGTCAAGCATTCTGATTTTTAGTTTAAGAAGGGGTAATTCAGCCCCTGCATTTCTTTCTATTTACTACTTAATGATTAATGTGTCTGCTTAGCCCCACAATGCTGGGGTAACACCTCCATAATTTATTGTAAGATCTGATTTTTCCATATTGCCTATATATCACTCCAAAGAGCTGGTCATCTGGGATCTTTTATTAACATGCAGCTAACAAGATTCAGCATGGTTTTAGCCTTGCCCTGTTTGTTTTCTTTTCAAAAGTAGACTCGTAGAATCAACCTAGGTACTGATCAACAGTGGACTGGATATAGAAAACGTGGTACATAAACAATAGCAAATACTACAAAGCCATAAAAAGAATGAAATCATGCCCTTTGCAGCAACATGAATGCAGCTGGAGGCCATTATCCTAAGTGAATTAATGCAGGAACAGAAAACCAAATTTCCCATGTTCTCACTTGTAAGTGGGAGCTGAACATTGCATACTGATGGACATAAACATGGTGACAATAGACACTGGAGATTACTAGAGAAGGAAAGGAAGGAGGGGGGCAAGAGCTGAAAAACTAACTTGGGTACTATGCTCAGTTACCTGGGCGACGGGGTTAATTGTATCCCAAATCTCAGCACCGCACCACATAACCAGGTAACAAACCTGCGCATGCACTCCTCAAATCTGAAATAAATCTTGAAATTATTATTTTTGTTTTAAAAAAAGAAGAGTCACATCTAGAAGCATGCTTGCCCAGTCTTGGTTTCTGAGAGGTCCAGAGTTTATGAAGACTGCCTGGTTTGCATCAAGTCACTGACATCAGAATTAGGAACACATCAGTGAATCAGCTTTGTCTTGAACAATCTTATCTGGTTTTTATTCAAGATGTTTATATCAAATGCATTTTTGATTGAATTACAGACTTAGCTTTTAGAGAGAAAATGCTTGATAGCCAGGTTTCTTTGTGTGGTAATACAGAGTATTTTATGCATAAATCAAACACTTTGTTTAAGGAATTTTCCTTAAAGTGAATTACACATGAAATGGAGGTAGTTTCATGATCTATCTGAAAGACTATTTTATTTTATGATTAAAAACATCATTTTGTCATAAACTTTACAACTGATGTGTTAGAAAGCTTAAGAGCCCAATCTATTGTCCAGTTGTAGCAAGAATAATAATGATGTTAGCAATAAAGGCAACATCCACCAGGGTTTTCAAGCCTGAGGTGTGCTAGGTCTGTTGCTAAGTATTTTACATGCATCCTGTCATCTGCTCTGCACAGTAGTCCTGGAATGAATGTAAGATGAGCCCCAATGAACTCATGAGCACACTGGCACAGAGTGGGTAAATAATTTTCCCAGGTCACACAGCACCGGCATCGTAAAAGCTGCAGTTGGAATTTGAACCTGAACTCTACTGCAAAGCGAGCCCTACCCACTGAGCCTCCTGTGGCTCTGTTCTCAGGTGGACACGTTTGCACAGGTTGCATAGGCACTAATGTATATGTGCATTAGTCACTTCCCTGACTTTTTTTTTTTTTTTTTTTTTTTGAGACGGAGTCTCGCTCTGTCGCCCAGGCTGGGGTGCAGTGGCCCGATCTCAGCTCACTGCAAGCTCCTCCTCCTGGGTTTACGCCATTCTCCTGCCTCAGCCTCCCGAGTAGCTGGGACTACAGGGGTCCACCACCTCGCCCAGCTAGTCTTTTTGTATTTTTTAGTAGAGACGGGGTTTCACCGTGTTAACCAGGATGGTCTCGATCTCCTGACCTCGTGATCCGCCCATCTCGGCCTCCCAAAGTGCTGGGATTACAGGCTTGAGCCACCGCGCCCGGCCTCCCTGACTCTTCTTGAGTCTTCGACCATATTTGTCTTTTCTATTTTCCATGGATTTCTCATTCTCTTTCTGTATTTTGTATCCTTGCATGCCTCTTGAAATGTTTTCTGTGAAACGCAAGAATGGCTTTACTTAGACTGGTAAGTTCAGACTTCAAAAAAGAGTATTAAAAGAAACAGTCCTGAATTGGCAATCTTCTAAACTAGATTTCTGATTCGTATTCATACAGATGTATAATTTACCATTCTTTCCAAGTCAGCTTAAAAATAAGAATAGTTTGGCATTCACACTGTGTTTGTTCTTGCCATTTTTGCTAAGCATATAAGCAGAAAAGTTTATAATTATGGTTTATTATTATGCTCTGCTAAGTTAATAATCTATCAATATTGGTTTATTAATTGTGACAAATAAGTGTAGAGTATATGTAATTTTCTGTACTATCCTTGCAAATTTTCTGTAAGTCTAAAATTATTCTAAGTTTATTTTAGAAAATGGAACAAAATTAGGTGATGTCATATAAATAGATGTTTTCAAATCAGCGGAGTAAATATATAGGGTTGTGATTACTGAGTTATAAGGCAATTAAATCTATCTTTAGTTTTATTTTAGAAACTGCCAAACTGTCCTTCAAAGTGGCTATGTCATATTACCTCCGAACGAATGAGATCTTTGTTGCTCCACATATCACCAACATTTTGTATTGTCAGTTTTGGAGATTTTAGTTATTCTAGTAAAGACATATTAAAATCTCATTGTTGTTTAATTTGCATTTCCCCAATCACAAATGATGCTGAACATTTGCTTCTTATGCTTATTTGCCATCTGCATGTCTTCCTTGGTGAGGTATCTGTTCAGGGCTTTCACCCATTTTTATGTTGAGTTACTGGTTATCTTGTGGAATTTTAAGAGTTCTTTGTATATTATGGATATGAGTCTTTCATCAAATATGTAATTTATCAATTTTTTTCTTGCAGTTTATGGCTTGTTTATATTCTCTTAGCATTATGTTTCTCAGTGCCAAAGTTTCTAGTTTTAATATGAAATTCAAATTACCAATTTTTTTCATGAATCATGCTTTTGGTTGTTTCATTTTTAAATTGTACTTCCGTAACCTATAATCATGTTTCATATTTTACTTATTTGTCTCATCTCAAAATGTAATATTCTTATTGGCAGATAATGTCTGTTTTCTTTATTCCATATTCTCAGCACCCAAAATAGTGCCTGTGCATAATACTCAAAAAATATTTGTAGAATTAATCAATGCACATGGAGATCAGTATCAGTGTCATATTATACAAGTATGGATGATACTTCAAATGACAAACAGGATGACTTTGAGAGAATATATACAAAGTTTCTTACAAATGACGTGGCAAACAATAAACCATTGCTATTGTTGCTGTTATTTTTGCTGAAAGAATACAGCATTTTCAAAAGCCAAGGGTTCCAGAAAGAGAGGCCAGGTGAAAGAATAATATGTCATTATCTCCCAATGTCTTGCAATAAAAGCCACACAAAGGGCTCTGTGCTGACCTGGAGTACTCTTGGGCCTCCAGAGTAAGCTAATGCAAACTTTGGCATACAAATATATTTTATTTAACAAAATATGCAACAGATGAACTTATTGCAAATGTTAAAATTTGCATTAAGATGAATCCTAAGGGTATATGACATTTTCATGTTTATGTATTTTTCTTCATGATATTTTCACATCAAACTTCTTTTTGTCTTTTTGTCATTGTGTGTATCTCTAGGTTTTTTGGTATTTTTTAAACTTCTGATGTTAAACCTTCCGAGAATTGATTTCATTCCTACATAGCATACTTTTCCATGGAAAAGAGACCTAAACTAATTGAAATGATGTTGATAATGATGTACTAAACTTAGTGATTCTCAAACTTTAGAAGCGTAAGAGTCACTTGGGGTGCTATCTAGTAATAAAATTTACAGGGTCACCCCAGACACACTGAATCTAGAGTTATGGCTAGACTCATCAAGATGAATTTTCATGGACTCCTCCCATACCCACCCAGGGAATTCTGAACCAGGTGGTCTGTGAACTTCACTCTGAGAAACACTTGTAAAATGAAGCTTCTATAAGGAAGGGGAGGAGAAGCCACTGGAAAGACAGTGAGTAGCAGCGTACGGCCATAGGGGAGCACCATCAGATCTCTAGCTCAGCTGCACTCATAGACTGAAGAAAGACATCCTCCATTCCAACTTCAAAGTCTGCCTTTGCTGGATCTAGTACACGTGAACTTTACTACATTACTCAAACTGTATCTTTTTTTTTTTTTTTTTTAAGAGACAAGGTCTTGCTTTGTCACTCAGGCTGAAATGGAATGGCTCACTGCAGCCTGAAACTCCTAGGCTCAAGCTATCCTCCTGCCTCAGTCTCTAGAGTAGCTGGGACCACAGGTGTGTACCACCATGTCCAGCTCATTATTTTATTTTTTGTAGAGATGGGGGTCTTGCTATCTTGCCCAGGCTGGTTTGAACTACTAACCTCAAGCAATCCTCCCACCTTAGCATCCCAAAGCACTGGGATTACAGGTATGAGCCACAGTACCTGGCTGTGAATAGTATCATTGTAAAAAGTAATGGATCTACACTCAGCAGAGTCCAGGCTTGATGAAGTGAGATCCGTAGAGAGAATATAAATGAGTTATCTTCCCATCTCTTACCTAGGATTTGCCTGTTGTATCTCCATTTTCTGTCCTAGAATACTCTTCTTTCCCAAAGGTATCCCCCTTCAGTGGAAATAGCCCTTCCACTCCCCATATAGGAGTGAAATCTTACCCTAAGACCAGCAAGAGCCCATACTAGAACACAGTAACTAAGGTACCACCCACACAGAGGCAGTCAGGCAGCCGTGAAGTGTCAGCGCACAGCACAGAAAGGAAGCCCAATATCCTAGGAGACTCAAGTATTCAGGGTATAAGGAGTAAAGGCATAAAGCCAGGGATACTTAAGAAAAGGACACACAGAGGAGTAACAGAATCCTGCCACCTCCTGCAACTCTCGTTTTTAGAGACGCTGAACCTTTGGGGAAAGTGCTGCAGTAGCAAGGACACGCCCACCACACCCACACCCTGCTGCTTTATGTATTTATAGGGCAAATGAAGGAGGAGGGGCAGGGCTGTGTGACAGAGGGAGCTTCCTGATCAGGGAAATAGTCTCTGACCAGCTCTCAGTCTAGGAGTTCACACAGCTGGCATCAACTGAAGTATCTGTTGGGTCCTCTTATTCCACTAACACCACAGGACCAAAGAGGGTGAGAAGCAGGGAGGCACCAGGTCATTAGGAAGCAAGGGCTTATGACCTCTCAGATATGTGAAGGAGACCTTTCTCTCATGCTCTGTCACGTTTTCTGTCTTGCTCTGTCTAAGCCCATTGGTCATCATTTACTTAATATCGATTGAATGAAAATGAAAGGCACAATGGCTCAGGCCTGTAATCCCAGCTCTTTGGGAGGCCTAGGTGGGCAGATCACAAGGTTAGGAGTTCGAGACCAGCCTGGCCAACATGGTGAAACCCTGTCTCTACTAGAAATACAAAAATTAGCCAGGCATGGTGGCATGCTCCTGTCATCTCAGCTACTTGGGAGGCTGAGGCAAGAGAATAGCTTGAACTTAGGAGGTGGAGGTTGCAGTGAGCCGAGATCACGCTGCTGCACTCCAACCTGGGTGACAGAGTAAGACTCCATCTCGGGAAAAAAAAAAGAAAAGAAAATAGTGGAACTTGTTGATATCACCATATCACTTCAAATTTGAGGTTGTCATAACAAAGAAAACATTGCATGAGCAGTGAATGGCTTGGCCATCACTTTCATTTAGGAAATGGTCCCATGAAGAGGCTGCCTCTTTCACCTGCACCTCTTTGTCACTCTGCTCCATAAGATTCGCCTCAGTTTTGAGTTAGGACCATGTGCATCTCATCTGCACGCTGGCCAAATACACTTCGGTGGCGTGGTCATGTCTTAGCTGCTTGGATTTGTCATTGCTCAGACAGAGTGGGCGATATGAAAATGCTGTTGTCGAATGAGGGCAGGAAATGTAAGCAACTGCTCCATGGCTTAAGAGAATGTGGAGAGACAATAAGGGGTGACAGAGGAGGCGTTTTAAGGATTCTCTATAAGTTCTATGGCATACAACCAATGCTGTGTGTTACACCATTAAGTGGATTTGCCTATTGAGAAAATTTGAGAAAGGATGCCTATCATGCAAAGCACAGCTTTCTAATCTATTTCAAATTGAATAAGATTACTGACTACCATATGTGAACACCCCATTTCTAACAGATGCAGTTACACACCGTATAAATGAATTAAATACAAAATTCTTAGGCAAATTATGCCTCATAAAAATTGGCCTTTTCAGCAGCATCCCAGAAAGGAGTAATCGTCAGCTGTACTCAGTAAATAAAATCCCTTTAAAAATGTATGGGAGACCCACACAGATGGCAGTAACAGATGAAAAATAGAAAAACATCTCCAACAGTGGTCAAGTATCAGCTACCCACGGTCCATTAAAACAACCTCTGTCTTTGTTCAAAATAATTGAGATCATTTCATCCAATCTGCTTTTGCTCTTACCTTTTCTACAAAACATTTTTGGGATTATCTCTCCTCCCTACCTGCTTTCTAGATAAAGAAATTTCCTCTCTGCATCACTTCATGCAACCCTGAACCTTCTTTCTTTGTATTGTACTTATGGTTCCTTCTCTTCATATATACCCTGATACTTCTTTTTTGGGCTGGAAACAATAATCAAGCAGGCAAATAGTTATGATTTTGTGCTTGCCTTTAATGTCTCCCCATTATTCCTCTCCATTTCTCTCCTTACATTCTGCGATGATCTTCTAAAGCATGCCTGAAGTGTTCACTATGTGCAGGCTTTGTGTCAGGCTGCAGAGATACACAAAATAATAACACGGAGGCCCTTGGTTGAGTACCAGACTATCTGCAGAGGCAAAAATAAATACTTTCAATACGTATTGCAATGATAACCAAAAGAGAGTCTAGTTAGCATTCCTACCTACATCAATTATTTCACCAACTATTCTGTTTTTTCAGGATGGATTCCTTCTTTTCATTTAGCGGTTGCCCTTGTGGCTTCCTGAAAATGCACTTTTGAATATAATTAATGACACCTGTCTAGCAAAATCCAAAGCATTTTCTCATTATTCATTCTCCACAATCTCCGAACACTCTGATATGACTACAATAACATTCTGGAGTCTAGATTGATCACTATCTCCTTTAAGAAATATCCTAGTCCCTTGGATTTTAGTATTCTGTCTTTGTTCGCTGGGTACTTTTCAGGAATTGCTTTCCCTTCCTAATTTATTTCTATTTCATTTTCTAATACTAGTTTGTTCTTTCTTCCAAAACTATACCTTCATCCCTCTAATCCTGTCTCTCTATTGGTAAGTACTTCCAAATTTCTCCATTTCACCATGGCATTGCCCTTCTGCCAGGTGGTCGTCCCCATTCATCTATGTTTAAAATCAAACCCGTACGCTCTCGCCTGCCCCTGTCACTCCTAAAGACTTCCCAATTAACTAGCCTAGGGTCAAAAATTTAGAACAAATTTTGGCTCTTATCTCCCCTTCAGTAAGTTGAAAAAGATCATATATGTATTTTTTTTTTTTTTTGTAATGTCTGCAACTTTTTTTAGCTTCTTTCTGTTCCCATTACCACTTCCTCAATCCTGGACCCTCAAAGTACTAGATTTTGTTTCATTTCCCTTGACATTATGATCACACCTAACCAATCTGTTTGGGTGCAGTTTTTCTCTGATTTAGTCAGCCTTTCATAATGTTGCCAAATTAATCTTTCTAAAATATCATTTAAGTGGGTAGAAGCCAGCCAGCCAGGTAGCTAGCTTCTGCCCTCCTTCCCTTTCTCCCTTCCTTTCATCATGTTGTCTATACTTTTCCCAATCTGGGTCTGTTCCATCACCTTATCATATTTCATTTTTTTTTTTTTTGGGGGGGATGAAGTCTCTCCATCACCCAGGCTGGAGTACAGTGGCACAATCTTGGCTCACTGCAACCTCCGCCTCCCAGGTTTAAGTGATTCTCCTGCCTCAGCCTCTCGCATATCTGGAACTACAGGCATGAGCTACCACACCCTACTAATTATTTTGTATTTTTAGTAGAGACAGAGTTTCACTATGTTGGTCAGGCTAGTCTCAAACTCCAGACCTCAAATGATCTGCCTGCCTCGGCTTCCCAAAGTGCTGGGATTACAGGCGTGTACCACCGCGCCCAGCCATCTTATATTTCCAACTGTACCTGAATATGAAATGTTTCATCAAATCAGGGTTTCTTTATCCAACCTCCAATTATCAATGCCATTCTTGTTTCTTTGCCTTTGAAAATTAGATAAAGCCTGAAATTCTTATCCCACCAATCTTAAACCTGAAATTCTTGTCCCACTAGTCTTTGCAAATTTTTAATCAATGCTCAGCTGAAGCATTACCTCCTTCTTGTTAATTTCAGCTATATATCTTTCTTTTTCCACAACTCCTGAAATACTTAACCGCCCTATAGATTTGACTGCCCAGCATATACTTAACATATATTCCTGCGTACCTACAGAATGTCAGGCTTGGTAACACATCATTTAGCATAAGACAGAGTCTCACTCTATTACCCAGGCTGGAGTGCAGTGGTGTGATCTCAGTTCACTGCAACCTCCACCCCCTGGGTTCAAGTGATTCTCCCGTCTCAGCCTCCCCGAGTAGCTGGGACTACAGGTGCCCGCCACAATCCCTGGCTAATTTTTTGTAATTTTTAGTAGAGACGGCATTTCACTGTGTTAGCCAGGATGGTCTCAATGTCCTAACCTCGTGATCTGCCCCCCTCGGCCCTCCAAAGTGCTGGGATTACAGGCGCAAGCCACCATGCCCGGCCCTTACTTACCTACTTCTAAGTAAACAGTAAGCTCATAAACCTTGTATAATGACTGCCTGTTGTCACCTGCCAAATGTAAAACACTAAATAACTACCATGGGTTGACAAGTAATCTAAGCTGGGCTGATAAGCAAGAAGGGGCTTAGTCTGCTTCTTCACAAATTGGCTGTAAAATGAAATCACCTGAGGAGCTATAAACATCTTGAAGCCTGGGTTCAACTCCAGAGATTCTGATTTAATTGAAGAGGAGTGAGGCCTGGACATAAAGAGTGCGAGATCTTCCCTAGTATTCACTAAAGTTTGAGAACCCCTCAATTAGTGCATAGTCAAGAAAAAGTTTTCAGTCTAGGAAAATCTTCGTGGTAAACACTAAAAACGTTTTGGAATTCCCCGATTTAAGCTTTTCTTGGCCCAGAGCTTCAATATGAAGAAATGATTGTGATAACTCCTTTGCATTCCTTGTTTTCAAGATTTTCTATGAATGGTTCACTAGCTGCACAACTATCCACTCATAGTTTGCAGGCACCGCATGCAACTACCACCAACTTTAAGTCATACCGAGCTACTCAGTCTTCTTCATGAAGACTATTAGATACTGATTCAGCTGTCTAGCATCCTGCTTGGAAAGGCTGGGGCTTGTTCACTAACCAAAAGGTAGTACACATTGCTATAGGTAGTACACACTGATTTAATAAATTATAATTAATAAATCTACTCTGACATCTATAGAACATTTAAAGTTATTTTTAAATCCCCTGTGACTTCATTTAGTAAAAGAAATCATTTAGGTAAACACAATAATTGTATGTGAAAAATGGAGAAACTGAAGCTAAAAGTGGTTAAATGACTTTGCTTTTCAGCTAGTTATTTGTCAAAGTAAGATTAGAAGTTGGATATCTTAACCAAACTGCCAATGCTTCCCTGATTTCACAAGACTCCTTCCTCAATAGCACCTACCGTGTGCTAGAGGACCACGCCAAGTGCTTCAGGAGAAGAAAGAAATATATAAATCTCATTGTTCCTATTCTGATACTGTTTAAACTTACACTAGGAAGATAATATGCATATATCACATACTTTAGTCATAATTAAACAGACAGGAAGGCAGAAACGCAAACACCAAACTAGATATCCTGTTTTTCCCAAAGTCTAAAGCATCACAGTTCTAAGTTTTGAATACAATATCTTTTAGACAATTTAGTTTTGTTACTTCTTTTAAATATAAATGCTATCATAAGCCTACTGTATGTAAATGCACCTGAGAGCAAAAACTTACCTATACTCCGAGAATGACCCTGTATGGCAGAGGCATCTGAATGTGTTTGCTGAGCTAGGGAATCTGGGAGTGGCCACTCCAGAGATTCATTCCTTATCTATGAGTAACATCTGAGCCCCTAGCCCAGCCCGTGGAACATGGGGTGTAGAGGGGCTTTTGGGTTGAATGAAGGTTGCCAGGTGAAGGTTGTTAGGTAAATGGTGCTACATGAAAGTGCTATATGAACTGCATGCCTCTCACAAATGTTTGTGGTTCTTCGGCCCAGCCTGCTGCCACTGGACTTCTCCCCTGTAGGTAAGCCCCCCAATAAAACTCCCTGTCTCATTTGCTGACTCTGGGTCTCTTCTTTGGTCCCGTGATCCTGGCGTCATCCCCACTGGAGTCCATAGGAGTTCAGCACAACACCTACTCCAATATTTTTTACAGATATAGGGAAATCTTCTACTGGAATATTCTACAGTAAAAATATAGTCACCACTCATACTGAAAACTTTTAGAGATCTGGCATGCAGCTTAGGTTTAAAAGAGAATATATATATATATTTAATTATATATATAAATTTAATATATATATAAATAATATATATAATAAATTCAAATAACACTGTTTAGCCATATGAGATACAACAATAACATAGTTAAATAGACAATTCTATCTATAATCTTGACAGATTGGGTAATTATAATGAATGCTGTGAAACTTCAAAAGAAAAAACAGTTGTATATTAAAAATCTGAAAATGGACATGTACAATATGAAAATTGGCATTTATGCTGAAAACAAAAAGTGACAATACTTTTTAATAAAAACAGAAACGATGCAATAGTAAAGCTAACAGATTTCATTCCCCACAACATGTCATTTAATAAATAAGTCATGTATGGATGCTGGAGGTGGTTTAAAAGAGGTTATTGTTTCTAAATGTCAGTGTGTCCATAATTTCTGAATATCATCTTCCAAATTAGAAAATAGATTTCTATGATAGAAGGAAAGATACAGTGTTTTAAAGTTTCCATTAACTAAATATCTCGTCCCATTCCATATTCCTTACCCACAAGCTCCTTTCTCTCTACCTCTCTCTGAAAATCAATGCAGGCTCTCATTGGTAAATAAAATTTGGGTAAGGGGCAAGCAGGAGAATCAGGTAAAGCCAGATAAGCTAAGGGGATTACATAACAACGAGCTGTGCTAGAGAATGCAAAGAATGGAGATAAGAGCTTCTGGGCATCAAATTCAAACAAGAGACTAAGGACCTTGCTGTCAGGGAGGAGGTGCACGACTCACACCTGAGAGGCACGTGCCGCGGATGGGAGCGACTGCAGAGTGAAAAATAACAAAGCGAATTTTAAAGACTTTTACCCATTTTGGGGGTTATTTTGCATACTATAGTAATGCTTCCTTGAATTTGACACTGTTCAAGAGAAGGAGTATATGGCATTTGAGCTTTATAAAGGTTAGACATGGCCATCATTTCTGATATAGAATTGTTTTGTAACAAGAAATGGATACTATAAAAAGCAAGCCTGAAATATCCTCTAGAAGAGCAACCATTGTTAGCTGTCTTCAATTAGCATCTGTAGAAATTTGTTACTCTAATACTCCTAGGATAGTCTGGTCAAGAACTGTGTTGCTTATTATATTATATCCACAAGAACACCATTTCATGTAAGCTTCAAGAAAATGAAAAGATTAGTTTCTACAGAATGTGTGAAAACCAACTTGTAATGACAAAAGAATTCTTAAGAGGTTTTGGAGAAACTAAAGGGAAAATTTTCTCATCATAAAAGACAAACGTTTTCAAAAGAGGCCCAGAGGCCAATCAAACCAGTTTCTACCATGAATACCTTTGCTATCTTCATTGCAAAGATGGATTCATGGATGTATACATTTGTCAAAATTTATCATATTGTAAATTTTAAGTGCATGCAGTTCATCATATGGCAGTCAACCTAAAGAACCCACAACAAAAGAAAAAATAAAAGAACCATCCAGCCTATAGATGCATGAAAACAAACAAGCATCCATCTGCAGTTCAGAAGGAATATCAGTTTTCAAATGCACCTGAAAACTTAGAAGATTTCGCATTGCCAAAACACATACGCAAATATACTCTGTCCACAATTGATAAAATGTGGCACATTTAACATTGCAAATTAAAGTAATAATTTAAATTGGTACCATAGAAATGAAATTAGGTTTTAGGAGGAAGGACAGGATGAGGAAGAAGAGGATAGCATGGGGAACGGTATTTGTTAGTGTGGAAGGAGGGTGCTGTTTCCAGGTACTAAATATACAGCTGTGAACTGATACAGTGCTAGGTTTGCAAAAAGAATTGGAACAGACCATTCATTCACCTCTTAATTCAATAATTCAACAAATATTTAATGAGTACTAAGCATTGCAAATCAATGATTAGCAAAAGAGACATGGTCTGGTCTCTGCCTTTATTAATTTATAGTATGGCATGAAAGACAGTCACCTCACAAATACTTAATTATCCTGTGAAAAGTAACAAGGAAAGGACCCATTAAAAAGTATGACAGGAGTTTCAGATAAAGTTTCCCTGAGAAGGTGTTCCTTGAGCTGGGAAGTGTAGAAATGTGTGAAAAGGACAGCATATATAAAGGCCCTGGGGCACGAAAACATAGTGCCTTTGAATAACTGAGACAGGAAGAGGTCCATTAAATAGATATTTAGGAGGTAAGATCTAGGAAACTTTACAATAGACTACATTTGGAAGGAAAGGGAAGTAACAAGAATGGCACCAAGATTTATGCAACATGCAACTGAATAGATATGCATTGCATTCTTCAAGATAGAAAATGCAAGAGAGAGACCAAGCTTGGGAGTAGGTGTCTGTTCTGATTTCATGGTCCTTAGAACTTTCAACTACAGATACTGCGTAGGACTACATCAAAATTTAAAAATTCTCTGTGTCAAAGGACACAATAGAGTGAAAAGGCAATCTACAGAATGGGAGACAATATTTGCAAATCACTTTCTGATAAGGTGTTAATATCCAGACTATATAAAGAACTCCTATAACTTAACAACAGCAACAAAACCGAACAACCTGATTCAGAAATGGGCAAAAGACTGGAAATATTTCTCCGAAAAAAATATTCAAATGCCTAAGAAGCATATAAAAAGTTCCTCAACATAAGTAATCATTAGGAAAATATAAATCAAATCTACAATGAGATATCACCTCAAACCAATTATGATGACACAATTCACAAAATAAAACAAGTGTTGGTGAGGATTTGGAGAAATGAGAACCGCCTTGCACCATTAGTAGGAGTGCACTACTATGGAAATGGTGCAGCCACTGTGGAAAATAGCATGCAGGCTCTGAAAAATTAAAAATATAATTATCATATGATCCAGTAATACCACCTCTGAGTCTATATCCAAAAGAACTGAACTCAGGGTATTAATGAGAGATCTTTACCTCTATGTTCATAGTAGCATTATTCTCAGGAGCCAAAAAGTGGAAGCAATGCAAACATCTGTGAATGGATGAATGTATAAACAAAATGTGGTATATACATACAATGGAATTTTGAAACATGCTACAACATGTATGAACCTTGAAGACATTACATTAAGTGAAATAAGCCAGTCAAAAAAATACTAATATGTATGATTCCACTTATATAAGGTATTTAGAGCAGTCAAATTCATAGAAAAAAAAAGTAGAATGCTGATTACCAGAGGAGGAGGATATGGGGAATAGTTTAAGAGGTATAGAGTTTCCGTTTGCAAGGTGAAATAGTTATGGAGATTGCTTGCTCAACAATATGAATATCATTAACACTATCGAACTGTACACTTACAAGTAGTTAAGATTTTTTGTTGTTGTTAAGAGACAGGGTCTCACTCTGTCACCCAGACTGGAGTACAGTGGTGCAATCTTGGCTCACTGCAACCTCCGCCTCCCAGGTCCTAGCAATTCTCCTGCCTCAGCCTCCAGAGTGGCTGGGACTACAGGCACATGCTGCCATGCCTGGCTAATTTTTTGTATTTTAGTAGAGACAGGGTTTCACTGTGTTGCCCAGGCTGGTCTTGAACTCCTGAGCTCAGGCAATCCACCAGCCTTAGCCTCCCAAAGTGCTAGGATTACAGGTGTGAGCCACTGCACCTGGCCATAGTTAAGATTTTATGTTGTATATTTTACTACAAATCAAAATTTTAAAATGCTGAATCAACAGCATGATAGCTAGCTAGCTAGAGGGGTAGTTGATTCATTAATGGGTAGCCAGCTTGCTACGTTTGTGAGGAAATCTGTGAACTGAAAATATGAATTTGGGACTCGCAGAAAAAGAAGAATAATTCTCTTACAGTACCTTACATTCTTCTCCCTCTTCATCCATAGAAACTTGATTTTACCATGACTCTATAAACATTAGGTCTTCCCATCCCATTCTCTCTAAAACCTGAGTTTGATGCAAAGTCTCTTTTCATTTACCAAGAAAAAACAACTTGAAGATTTTGAAGTAACAGCAGACATAGAGTGTTTGTAGCTGTACCATACTGCAACAACAAAAACAGCTCTATGTACCACATCCAGCAAACATTAAAAACAAGTGCAGATAGAAAGGAAAAAACGTCAGACTTCCTCTTTGAGTAAATATCCATTGATTCTAAAGAAAAAGTCATTGTTTGCACATCCGTATAGATTCCCCTCGAACAATAACATCATTCTGCCTACCTTGTTTGCGCACATCCTCTACAGCAGCCACCAACTCTTCTTTGAGATCTTGACTCTCCTTAGCGATCTGTTCACCCTTTTCCAGGAAGTTCTGAGTGGCTTGCTCTACAGAGGCAGCTAGTACATGGGCTTTCTTTGACCTCCCTTTCTTTTTACCAGATGGGCCTTTGTTGCTTGTGTTGACAAGTGTAGTCACCTTAAACAGAAAAGAAAAACTGTAAAACTTCTTTGCAAAACTGTCTAGAAGTGTCATGTTATCTCACAATTTCTAAATCTCTGTGTTTATTAAATCATGGGATTTCATTATTAAATCATGAAGGCACATCACTTAGCCTCATCACATAGCCTTACCAAGGAAAGTGTGGAATTATATGGATTAGCATACAAATAAATGGTTATCATTTATTTCCTGTAGAAAAACAAAAGCACATGAATAACCAGAAATAGCATACTTGCCAGTAGCTCAAAGTTTCAAGTTCACTCACTTTTTTTTTTTTTTTTTTTTTTTTTTGAGACGGAGTCTCGCTCTGTCACCCAGGCTGGAGTGCAGTGGCCGGATCTCAGCTCACTGCAAGCTCCGCCTCCCGGGTTCACGCCATTCTCCGGCCTCAGCCTCCCGAGTAGCTGGGACTATAGGCGCCCGCCACCTCGCCCGGCTAGTTTTTTGTATTTTTTAGTAGAGACGGGGTTTCACCGTGTTAACCAGGATGGTCTCGATCTCCCGACCTCGTGATCCGCCCGTCTCGGCCTCCCAAAGTGCTGGGATTACAGGCTTGAGCCACCGCGCCCGGCCGAGTTCACTCACTTTTACAGACTGACAAATACAGTGCTCCTTGGAGTACCCAGAGTCAGGGTGGCAAGGAAGCAAAGCAAAAATGGAAGTGCCTCTGAGTACTGAGCCAGGAGAACCAATATCCAGTGCTGAGCCCTGTAAGTCAGGGCAGAGATGAATGAGCAATTAATAAATAATGAGTAGCCAACACCCAGTACTTACATGTTATTTTCCAAGGACTTTTGAATAACTTACATGTTATTTTCCAAGGACTCCCAGCACTTTGGGAGGCTGAGGCAGGCAGATCGCCTGAGGTCAGGAGTTCAAGACCAGCCTAGCCAACATGGTGAAACCCCATCTATACTAAAAATACAAAAATTAGCTGGGCGTGGTGGCAGGTGCCTGTAATCCCAGCTACTCGGGAGGCTGAGGCTGGAGAATCGCTTGAACTCGGGAGGCATAGGTTGCAGTGAGTTGAGATTGCACCATTGGACTCCAGCCTGGGTGACAAGAGCAAGACTTCATCTCAAAAAATAAAATAAAATAAATAAAATGGTAAATTTTATGTGAGGGGAATAAATGATTCAGACTCAATGTTTAGTTAACCAGCTAAAATTCTAGAATCATAATGAGATATGAATCGATTATCACTGTTTTTCTAAGTATCATAATTTGGACACATATCTCAACTGCCAAATTTCTTTTAACACTGTATCTAGAGCTATTTAATTTGCTAACGAGGCTATTACTATCTTTTGAGCAACTTGCTATCTCCTATAAACTTCTGAACCTTTATTTTCCACCAGTGAGAAGTTTGGAGGGGAAATGAATGCAACTGTTCCATATTCTGTTCAACAAAAGTTGCCAGTCATGTTTACTGCTGTATTTTTTTTTTTTATCAGCTTCACAAGAATGTAGGTTCTGTGGTTTATTTTCATTGATATTTACCCTGGTTAGCAGACTAAAGATGTTATTGGAGGTTAAGAAAGCCAGTCTACAAAAAAGTTCCAAATGGAGTTAGCTTCTGATGTTTACTCCAAATCCCAGAGCAATCAAAGCAATTACTCAAAGTCACAATTAATATCTGGTCAGTTTATAGAGAAAGAGATAACACTGAAAGAAAAAAAGGATTGAATAAATGTAAACTAAGATGATGTATGTAGATAGAACCAATACTTAAGAGGTGATTAGTGCAGGGTTGGGAGCTGTCATATTTGGCTTTCTTTTGATTGCTAAATAATTATGTACAGTGAACTTAAGAAAGATTCTATAAGGTCATTTAAGTACAAACACTAGCCAAAAAATGGCAAAATCATTAAATATAAGAATATCCGATAATACTGGTTTAGCTGTAAAATGTGTATGCAATGAGGAACACATTGTAATCTTTTCAGTGCCACCCACACGAGGCAACCATTAAAAAAAAAAAAGACAGCTTGTCACGAAGATTGCTTTTCTGAGGTGCAGGAGCATTCTCCTTAATGAGGATTTAGTCTAACAATGAACATACTACTCTTCCAAGAACCTCAACTCCCCAGAACAGCCAATACCTGGAAACAAGCACAGAAGTCCCCTAAGCAAACACAGCAACCATCTCTACCATCTGCATTTAGGCCAGGCACCTTTTATCAGAGGAAAATACTCCCTATTCTCACTGAGATGTAATTTATTCTCATTTTATACATAATTATGAGATGTTTCATAATCTACTTTTTTAGACTTCACAAATTAGAAAAAATAGGGTGGAGAGGAGCTATTAATTTTAGATAAATTGACAGTTTTAAGAAGTAGAAGCTGGTAGTGACTCTACCAAAATTGCTACACGACTATAATGTGGGTTCATTTTCTGGAGGGGCTGACACGTTTCTAGCCTTCTATATGTCATGGTGCGTTACTGCATTAGGCATAGTTTAGGTGATGCAAATAATAGCAAACCAGTAGAAAATGTCAGTTTTGTGGGGAAAAAGAAACCATGGAATATTACCAGGAAGTTCCTAAGAAAAATGTGATTACTTTCAGATGAAGCAAATCAATCCTTATTTAGTAAAAGCTCTCATGTAGTCACGGTAGAAGAGCACAAAGGGAAGAAACGGAAAAGAGGCAAATAGAAAGAAAGGGATGGGCTTCCATAAAGGCTCATGTCTTAATCAGCTTGGAATAAACAATTGTCAATGCTTTTCACTGCTATTCAGTGTTTTATTGGAGGACAAATTAATAAATTAGATAAGAAAAAGAAAGAAGATATTTAAGTATTAGAAGAGTAGACATTAAATTACATCTTAACTTATAGAGAATATGATTCTTAAGAAAATAAAAAATAATTAAAAGACAAACAAGTCCAACTACTACAAGAGCAAACAGCAAGGTGGCTAGATACAATATAAACAATAAAAACCTAATGGAAGAGCAGTAACAAAGGAGAAATGTGGTTTTAAATATGCCATTCACAATAAGCATACATTTATATGATCAGAAATAACCATAACATAACATGTAGAAAGTCACATGGGGGAAAATAACATTTTAGTGAAGAACATAAAAGAAGACGTACATAATACAGAGACATCCCATGTGCTTGGATGGGAAGACTCAAGATTGAAAAGACGTCATTTCTGCCCAGTTTATTCTAAAATTAGCATTCTAGATATTTACATAGTAAATAACCAAGAAAGCCTCTCACTCGGTTCAGATGTCTTTTTTTTTTTTTTTTTTTTTTTTTTTTTTGAGACGGAGTCTCACTCTGTCGCCCAGGCTGGAGCGCAGTGGCCGGATCTCAGCTCACTGCAAGCTCCGCCTCCCGGGTTCACGCCATTCTCCTGCCTCAGCCTCCCGAGTAGCTGGGACTACAGGCGCCCGCCACCTCGCCCGGCTACTTTTTACTGTAAACTTAAAATATCCTCTCATTCAGTTTGGTTCTCTTTTTACCATAAACTTAATAAACTTTTCAGTAAATTAGAGACAGATTATTTAAGATTAGCATATGCAGGACTCTTGCTCCTCACTTCTGGCCAGTATAGCAAATGTTTAAATGGAAGTAGCAAAAGTAGTTTAGATCCATTAGTAGGTGAAAAAGTTGGGTCTATCTTTTTAAACTAACCACTCTTGGGAATTCTCAACCTAGCCCTTGCTATGCAAATGCACTGATTTAGTCCCACTCTCCTACCTTCCTCCTGAGTTGTCCTGCCCGTTCTCTTGCCACCCTATGACAATGCGTGCCACTCTACACTACTGCACACTTTCCTTTTCTCCCACCTGAAGTGTCATTTTTTCCCAAGTATGTTAAAGGCTTTTACTCTTCTTGAGCTGTGCCTATATTTACACCTAAAATTCTGAAAGTTCATATCCATCTACTTCGGTTCTATCTTGTTATTTTACAGGTAGGGAAACTCAGCTTAGAGAAGTTACCTTAGGTGAAAAAAAGAACTTCTTCAAATTCACATGGCTCCAGAGATACAAAAGGCTAAATTATTCTTGTGTTCTATGCTGTATCTTTGGAACTTGAGAACTCACCATTCTCCTCTTGTTTTTCCTTCAAACAATGAGAGGCTGCTAAAAGACAAAATAATCTTAAAATGTATTTATTCTCTACATTTGTCTCACAACATTTATTTGTGTCCTATTGGTTGTCTTTTCATTCAAAGGCATTATTTATATATGTTAATGTATATTTATAAATGTTAGTGAAATGTTAACCAACTATGTTATCCCATCTTCCTGCAATGCCCTGTAATATCTGATGTATTCAACAGTCTCAGTCTAGAAAATGCATATTAGGGCTCTTTGTGTCAGCTGAAAGTAAAAGAAGGACAAAAGTATTTCAAAAATCTTATAACTAACCAAATAGTAGATCTTAGGGTTCCTATGTAACAATGCTCTTCTATGGGTAAATCAAAGAACAATAAGGAAATTCATTGCTTAAAAAAGAACAAGATCATGTCCTTTGCAGGATCATGGATGGAGCTAGAGGACATTATCCTTAGCAAACCAATGCAAGAACAGGAAATCGAATACTGCATGTTCTTACTTACAAGTGGGAGCTAAATGATGAGAACACATGGACACATAGAGGGGAACAACACACACTGGAGCCTATCAGAGGGTGGAGGTTGGGAGGAGGGAGAGAATCAGGAAAAATAACTAATGAGTATTAGGCTTAATACATGGGTGACAAAATAATCTGTACCTCAAACCCCCTTGACACAAATGTACCTATATAACAAACCTGCACATGTACCTCTGAACTTAAAATAAAAATTAAATTAAAAAAAAGAAATTTATTGCTCAGTCATGAAGAACCAAGATATACTAAAGATCAGGAATCAAAGATTTTTAGTGAAGAAAATGACTACCTAGTCCCATGGATCCACCCACCACCTCTCAAGTCAGTTAGGGAATATCAGAATTATTAATTCTAATGAATAGTGCCGTCAGCTTCTGCATACGAATATAGCTGCATCCACAACTGGATGCCTTAGAGAAGTCAGAGCAGCAGGAACACATTTTGATCAAAAGGTGGGAGCCACAAGGTGGCCCAGTTGCTGGAATTGCAGGTATCTGTGCGTAAGTTTGATATGCAGACTGACAGTAGGTCTTGGTAGATGGTACTCAGAGACTTTTTAAGTGTCTAATGCAGCTTGTTGGCAGTCTTGTAAGAAATGGCTTATTCTGGACTTCACCACCACACAATATATCCATGTAACAAAACTGCGCTTGTACCCCCTGAATCTGTATTTTTAAAAAGGCAAATGTCAGCATGCTTTCTTGAACATTCATCATAAGCTGTTTTCTTTCAGTGAATGAAAGAGCTTGACAGAGAAAAACTTTTGTAAGCAGACATTGAGAATATGTTACTAGAACATGGGCCCTATGAGGACAAGTAGAGAAATCCAGAAATAAAAGGCAAATGTAAGCACACTTTCTTTAAGATACATCAGAAGCTGTTTTCTTTCAGTGAATGGAAGAGTTTGACAGAGAAATCCTTTTGTAAGCAAACACTGAGAATATGTTATTAAAACATGCTTCTGTCTCAAAACAAATGTTTCATTCTATGGAAATCCTTGGTTGGATGTTAGGTCTCCCTCTGCCCCAATCAGGGATTCTCTCTAATTCCCACTCTTAACTTTCACCCAAGGCAAGGATCACTCAAGATCCACACATTCTTCTTTCCTATCCATTTGCAAACAATAGGGAGAAAAAAAAGGGGGGGCCGGTGGTGGGGGAGGGGGTGCGGGGGAAGCAAAGTCCCTGCAACAAAAACTGGTAGTAATAGCATGAATATTGACACATCTCAAGATGGAGTTCATGTTTTCCAAGGCAGTAAGGAAATCAGTCTTACTTGAGAATAAAGCAAACCTATAAATCATTTGGAAAGTAAGGTTCGATAGATGTAATGGAACAAAACTTTGCAAGGCTTTGAAAGCCAAGTTAAGAAATTCAGATTTTATTAGTCACTGCCAAGTTTTTTTTTAAAAGAAAAGCGTGGGTTCAAAGTGTCCATTTCTCTTTCCATTCATTTCTCAGCCCAGTGAAATTTGCTTTAATCCTCTCACCTCCTGTAGCAGAGTCCTCTTAAGTTAGTTAACAGGTTGTTAAATCAAATCATTTTTATCTTATAATACCATTCTACCACATTTAGTGCCATTGACTCAATTCCACTTCCTCCTAGAAATATCTCCTGGCTAATTTTCTTAGCAGTAATCATTTCCTTCTCCAAATTCATATAGTTTTAAAAGGAACATATATTACCTGCCACCAAACTCACTTATTTCTGCACCCATCTTTATCTCTATCCCTCCTAAAACAGGAAAAGCCTGCTATTACCATCACCCCTTTAACTAATTTCCTAATCACATCCTCCAGAACTGTTGCATTAGCTGTGCCAACTTCCCGCTAAATCTTCAACATCCTCCTCTCTGCAGACTTCCTAACCACAACCTATAAGAATACTCAACTTTGCCCTAGCCCTACCCCAAATATTTCCTCAATCTCTCTGCCTCTCCTTAAAGAGAAGAAATTCTGCAGGTCACAGGTAAGAATGTAAGTGTTCAAGGGTCCTTGGACCTTAATCTAATAATGGTCCCAGGAGAACCTTGGCCAGTGGAAAACTAAGAAATAGTCAGATAATAGGCACCATTGTTTTCAGATATGTTAATGGTGCGATCTGAGTATAAAACTGAGACCCAGGCTGGTATAGACTGCTCATGACCTAAAGTCCTAAAGTAGACCCACCACTCCTGCACAATGGCAGTAGTGCAGTGGCCAAGACCATTTCATTCATTTCTCTTTCTTGCAATGTGTTGTATTTTAAGACAATTTGTCAACTTGACTATGTCTCTTCTACTTGATCAGTACTCTACTTTTAGGCTCTAAAAGCTCAACAGACATGAAATACTTCTTTCTCCAAAATAATAATAAGCAATAGTCAGGGCATTAAGGCACTTTGTCTTGGAAACTCCATTACACTGATTTTGAAATGTGAGAAGGACCTGAGACTTGTGACAGAGCAACTCTGTTGCTTCCTGAAACCAGCGACAGGACAGTGTAGTTTGTCTAAGCCTTACTCATGGGGCAGCCAGCTGAACAGCTTTAGCACACTGATACTCCAAGTGAGCTGTGGAGAGCATCAGTGTTATCCAGGCTTGTTAGAAATGTAGAATTACGGGCTCCATTCCAGACCTACTAATAGTTGATTCATATGCATATTAAAATATAAGAAATGCTAAAATTTGGCATGATTATTTTCCAACTTTATTATCCCTAACATTCCCCTAGATTCCTGTAAGAAGGCAAATTTCTGGACTCTACCCACAGAGCTTCTGATCAGGTAAGTCTGGGTGTAGGCATTTTGCATTCATTGCATACAACTAAGATTTGTATGGATTATAAACTTTACTTTCAGAAACATTTATCTAGGAGTCTAGCTAAAGCAAAAAAAAGTGAAAGACAGAGCAGTGACTTTTTTTTTTTTTTTGAGACAGAGTCTCGCTCCGTTGCCCAGGCTGGAGTGCGGTGGCACAATCCTGGCTCACTGCAACCTCTGCCTCCTGAGTTCAAGCTATTCTCCTGACTCGGCCTCCCGAGTAGCTGGGATTTCAGGCACCCGCCCCCAAGCCCAGCTAATTTTTTGTATTTTTAGTAGAGATGGGGTTTCGCCATGTTGGGCAGGCTGGTCTCAAACTCCTGACCTCAGGTGATCTGCCTGCCTCTGCCTCCCAAAGTACTGGGATTACCAGCATGAGCCATCGCGCCCGGCAGCAGTGACTTTTAACAGGTAAAACCTTCCTCTCATTTTAGGTGCCATGATACATCATGATTCCTTACAAACAGCTTGGTGAAGCAATTCACTGTCTTTCGGTGGGAAAGCATCTCCTCTATTACGCAGGTACAAGGAACTTGGAAAAGTGAGAGTGTACATATATAAATGCGGTGAAATTGTTGAGCTCTCCAGAAAAACCAATAAAGCCAAACCAAGATAACTTGGGCATTGTTTTGCTAGATGCCTAAAGACTCATGCACTTTGCAGATATGAGTAGTAACTTTTTGTGAATTCTACTGCGGTGTTGCTCTAAAGTAGTTCAATCTTCATGATTACTCAGCTAACACAAGGGAAGCCTTCAATTGCTGCCGAAACCTACAAAGATTAAAATTTAAAACAAGTAAAAATTTAAAAAATTAGAAATTCCAAAGCAAGACATTTTTGGGGTGAATGTTTGAAGACAACATTACACAAAACACTCTATTCCAGGATCAACTGAAGATAAATGAAAAATTCCTGAAAGAGGAAAACTTATGTAACTAACTTGAAATATGAAGTTAAGTCTTCATATAGCAATATATTTGATAATACCAAACTTCTAAGGAGAAATCTTGTCAGGTTTTAATGACCAGTTAAAAATTAACTGCCAAGTAATACATCAAAATGATGTTTTTCTTAAAGTATCCTTCCTTGAACCACCTGATTTATTCATTTAGCAACGATAGAGTAAGTGCAAATATGGCTTGTGCCTTTTCTCATAAAATACATAAAAAGATACATGCTTACCTTCTGCTATACTCTATTAGAAGTTATTTCCTAGAGCAGAATATTTGTGAGATTTAAAGAGATATGTATGTTATATGTTGTACACATCAGAGAGAAAGGCGGACCAACAAAGTTATACAAATTCTGACACAAAAGGAGGTGATAATACAAACTTATTTCAACTTCACTAATAACTAAGATAAAACTTTCACAGAAACTACTACAATAGAAACTACCACAATAGGATCTCTTGTTGAACGGATCATTTCTCTCAAGCACAACTTCACACTTTATTTCAGATTAAAAAAGAAATCTTAAGAACCACAGTTATTGATGCTTCCACAGCCTCAAAAGTCAGAAACAATGATCTTTTAATGATGCATTAATAATTTATAGAGGAAAAAGCCCCAGAGAATTAGTCTGTCTCTTTGTCTTTGAAATTTCCTTCCCATTATCTGATAGTAACTGCATAGAATTCAGATGCATGCCCACTGATACTGAGACCTGGAAAACCAGCTTTCTGAAACCTTGAAGATATGGTCTTATGATTTAATTATCTAAGATAGGACTGAACTGGCACTAATTAATTATTGCTATAAAGAAAGCCTATAATTAATGTATTATACTTATTAATTATTGTAGACGCACCCTCAACTTTTAAATAAGGCCATGAGGCAAGCCTTATAACTCAGTTGCTGTGGTATACATTTCCTGAAGAAAATAATAGCAAGTAGAATTCAGAAATAACCCCCCAAATAAATATCTATGATTGGGTGAGATATTTTTATGGCCAACACGAATAGCCAGTCATATGTATATTAAAATTTTTCTGTGGCTGCAAATTATGGAGTAGAGCATTTGGGAACTGGATCATCCTTCCATGTTGTAGGTGAGATGCGATTTGAACTCATTTCCTAGGAAGTGTTTCAGTAGTGTCTATGAGCCAATACAAAGTACAGCAGCCTTTTCTTAACTTTTTTTTTTTATTTATTTATTTTTTTTTGAGACGGAGTCTCGCTCTGTCGCCCAGACTGGAGTGCAGTGGCGTGATCTTGGCTCACTGTAAGCTCTGCCTCCCGGGTTCACACCATTTTTCTGCCTCAGCCTCTGGAGTAGCTGGGACTATAGGTGCCCGCCGCCATACCCAGCAGCCTTTTCTTTATGCACGTATTCTTCAGACGAAACTGAATTTTCCCTAGAGAATATCAACTAATATTTTTTCCAGTCTCTATTAGGGCATGATGTTTCATATTTAAACAGCAGCATAGATAAGCTCCATTCTTGGTAACCTCCAGAGAGTATGGTCTAGATCACTGCCATCCAAAAGCTTGCCTGAGAGAAACATTTAGTTTGCTTAAGGATGTTCAGTCCATCTCTCTCTCACCACCTAGTACAAAACACCAACTACTCTACATTAAAGCAGATAAGCCAGGAGAGAAGAAGTATTATACTGGACACTGGTAAAAGTGTTTCTACTGACTTATTGTGATACCACTTACCTCAATGGGAGGATACTACTGCACAAAGTCATAGGATGCTCACTGTGTATTCTCTAAGGTTATTGATGAGATATTATTGTTGCTCACATTCTACATAAATTTTTGTTCATTTCAGTACCAATGATATTGATACTTCTTCTTAAAAACTGGTTTGATTTTATTTTATGATTTTAAGCTGCACAATAAATTAAGATTTCCTTTTCCTTTTTGTACTGACTTCAAAACAGTTTCACCTAAACTTACGGTCCCTTCAGGAAGGCATATGATGTAATGATGATTGTTACCAAATTAGTCTCAATCCTGCTCCTTATTTGTTCTTACATTCATCTTGCTTTCTTAAAAGCATTTTCCTTTAAGATGTTTTAATCTTTCTGTACTTTATATATCCTTAAAATTTCCTGAAACCTTTGCTGGAAGACAGTAGAATATTTTGTATTTCATTAATTCTAAGGTATACCTTTTCACCAAGGTTTAACATATACAAAATAAGAATGAGTGTTACAATTTATGTCATTTTTAAAGATATACTTGACAGAACTTATTTTTTTTTCTTAGAGTATCTAAAATATATATCTTACAGTTGATGGCATCTTTGATTTGATAAAACACAATAAACCAAGCAACGAAAAGAAACAAACTTGTTTAAAGGATCTATTACCAACCTAGGTTACCCTAAAATCTATACAACTTTCAGTATCTACACTTACAGCCAATGAAAAGTGAAGCTCAAAATTAAGACATCAAAATAATGCCAGATATTCACTGAAGAAGCAATGCTTAGAACCAAGGATTTTAAATGGGTAATGAGGCATTCCTCTTTTTCAAATTCCAAAACATTTTAACGGTCAGTGCCCATCTGAGAAAATCCATGCTGTTGAGAATGTCCCTAGAAATTAAAAATTCAATTCCATTCATGAGTCACTATTTTGCATTTACTAAGGTTAAAACAAAATAAAACAAAGTAAAGCCAGAGTGTTCCAAGAAAGAGTAGAAACAAATCTGAAAGCACGACAGACACAAAATATTTTCCAATCAATAGTTTGTTAGGCAAAGGATTCAGTTTACCCAAATTCTCATTCCCCCAACATTAATCATCTTTTTATTGTACTCTTTGATTGACATGGGCACAAGGTTTGATATTTTCTTTTTTTAAGGTTAGTGGACCGCAGCACAGGGTGCACACACTCTGTAGGGAATAGTAGACGGTGGGATGCAGGAAAAATACCAAGATGCTATATTGATTTTTGTCTACAAATATAAAACAATGTAGCCTGACTACTGTTTCATATAAGGACTTACACTAGGACCACCACCCATCCCTACCTTAGATGGTCACATGTCACATATGATAAATGGGGTATCTTGAGGGAAGGGTAAGGGCCCACAAATCCAGGAATTGCAGGGGTGACCTTACACATTGATGTGTACCTGGTAAGTGGATTTAAGTCTTAAATATCCTAGTTTTCACACACACTTGCACACACACACACACCCATGCATAGAATGGAACGGACTTTAAAAGACTATAAATAAACTGGAGATCGAAGATAGTACTAAAAATACAAGCATAAGTAAACTATAAGAAAACACATAGCCGACATTAACTTTATTCATAATACAACCTCTTTGCCAACTAGGTTATGAGGCTGAAAAAACATATAATCTCATCAGAGCTGAGAAGTACAAATATGTGTTTGCATCTATTATTGCTGACAATGAAATCTCATCCCAGGGTCCTTAAGATATTAGCTCATGATGGTTTAAAGCAATTATGACTTGCAAATCTTTAAAAAGAGAAAACACCCAGCAAATTTAGCCATTTGAGATATACTTGTTGATTTTTATTCTTAGTGAAAAGCAAATTTATCATGTTTGTAATTGTTAGTGGAGAAGACCGCTGGGTACCACCAACCAACCCACTTCTTTTTCCTGTGGACACAATGTGAGACTGTATTTTTCACTCTCATTTGAAGTTGATGTGGTCAACTGACAAATTCCAGCCAATGAAATGTGAGCATCAGTGAGTGCTGTTTATTCTTCTCAATCTGGTGCATTAAAATCCATCCTCCATGTTTTTTGTTTGTTTGTTTGTTTTTCTCCCAACTGGCAAACTTGGAAGCCAGGTGTTGAAGATGAAGAAGCCACAAGTTGAAAGGAGCCTAACTTCCTGAAGTTTCCCTTGGAAGAGAGTGACCTATGGATCAGAAAGACCCATTGAGATATTATGTAGCAAGAAGAAAACTTCTGTTAAGTCTCTGAGATTTTTAAAGATCCTCTATTACGCAGCTAATATCACTGTATACAGTTAATAAATAGAATGTTGTTTTCAAAAGTTTATGCCATTCTTTTAAATGTCTTTTGTGTATATTGTGTAATGTATGTAATACATTATTAGTTCAGGAATGTAAGCTAATTTAGAAAAATAAATAACACACACATTCTCTATTTGTATGCACACAGAGACATACACAAACTTTTTTTTTTGTTTTACTCTTTTAGGTTATTATGAAAATATTTCTATTATAACATTTGGTGGATAAAGCTTTGCCTGCCAGTCTCGTGCTTTTTAGGTGGGTTTCACACACTTTTTTCTATGAGTTGCTAGGAACAAAATCCCCCCCGCCTTTTTTTTTTTTTTTTTTTTTTTTTTTGAGATGGAGTCTCGCTCTGTCGCCCAGGCTGGAGTGCAGTGGTGCGATCTCGGTTCACTGCAACCTCTGCCTCCCGGGCTCACATCATTCTCCTACCCCAGCCTCCCGAGCAGCTGGGACTACAGGCACCTGCCACCACGCCTGGCTAAGTTTTTTTGTATTTTTAGTAGAGACAGGGTTTCACCGTGTTCGCCAGGATGGTCTTGATCTCCTGACCTCGTGATCCGCCCGCCTCGGCCTCCCAAAGCCCATTTTTTATATGAAAAAAAATTAAATTGCCAAGTCCTTGTTCTTATACAGTTCTGGGAATCCATTCTCTTCATTTTTCAATGACCTGAGAATAATTCAGTTGCCACTTGTTGGCATCTCTCAGAGCAGAAAACGAACAACAGGGAGACAAATATCACAAATCCAAAGTTTTTCAAGTCAGATTGCAAACTTTTTCTTATGGAAAGACCCAACTACTGACTCTAAAAAGAATTATTGAGAATGAAATTTCTTTTTTTTTTTTTTTTTTTTTTTTTTGAGACGGAGTCTCGCTCTGTCGCCCAGGCTGGAGTGCAGTGGCCACATCTCAGCTCACTGCAAGCTCTGCCTCCCGGGTCTACGCCATTCTCCTGCCTCAGCCTCCCGAGTAGCTGGGACTACAGGCGCCCGCCACCTCGCCCGGCTAGATTTTTGTATTTTTTAGTAGAGACGGGGTTTCACCGTATTAGCCAGGCTAGTCTCGATCTCCTGACCTTGTGATCCGCCCGTCTCGGCCTCCCAAAGTGCTGGGATTACAGGCTTGAGCCACCGTGCCCGGCGAGAATGAAATTTCAAACAGCTCAGTTAATGGCTTTAGTAAATTATGACATTAGTATAGATTTTTTAAATAAGCCTACAAATACAGGTAGATATAGTTGGTATGTATATAGTCCAATGTATTTATAAATTTTTCAAATGTTACTTGCAGACTTTAAAAGCTTTTACTCTTTTTAGTGTCATTTTAGGAGAAAATGAGTGATTTCTGCTAACTGGAAGAATTTTGTCTGAATATTTATTTTTGTTCTTAAAGAGACAAACTGCATTTGATGGTAAAAAACAAAAATAAAGCTGTAGAATAAATATTTTTCTGCCACCCTCTCAACTTGAGAGCACGTTAAGGGCTATGGCCAAATGCCTTAAAGATATCTCAAATGTCTGATCATCTCCCTCAATACTTCCAGCCCAAATGCAGCTCACCGACAACCAGTCAGATTTTCCACTCACTAAAATCCTTACCAAACCTCCACTAGCAATGAATTTTCTATTTCTATCCACTCACAAGCATCTCAATGTATCCTTTTCCTTTGGATGAAAATGATAAGCAAAACCTAACATGTAAGTGAACTCACATCCCTCTAACACAAACAGTTCTGGTGGGTAGCCACAAGCTATCACATCTCCTCTTGTCTTTTACACCTGTATGGGTTTTGCAGAGGGATTATCAATCAGTTTGAATGCTGGATACAGAAAAACACATTAGTCCATTTCAGAAATCAGAAAAAGTTTTTCAGAAAACAGATCAACCACATTTGGCAACACTGCAGATGACCTGAGAATACAGGGCTCACTGAGACCACACTTCAATAAGCAAATCTAAATCATCAATGAAAAATCATCAAAATCATCGTCAAAACACAGGAGATTCAAGTACTTTATCACCATGCCCTGTCTGTTCTTATTTCATTGGCTGAAGCTCGTATTTGTTCCTACTAATTATAGAGGGTAAAGGCAACATTCAAAAGTAACACAATTCAAAACAAAGAAAATTTCTAGTAACCTAAAAAAACAAACCCATATTTTGATATGGGGGATTATAGCTTAAATGACTGACCTTAAAAAGTAATAGTGTTTGAAATTAATTTATTTATTCTTGTTTAATATTAGTTTCCTTGATATTAATTTCTTTTAAATTTCTTAAAAGAAACATCCAAGTAGGAAAGTATGGATATAAACCTCATTGCATCAAATAAAAATGATTTATTTATTTTTCTCATTTTTTTTGTAGTAACCACTGAATTTATTTTTTATTTATTTACTGTTTTGGTCTATCTCTTTGTCTCTCTCTCTGTAACATGAAAGGAATTCTAGCCTATATTTGTGTCCTGTGTATGTGTATATGTGTGTACACTCTACCTTGAGTTTCATGGTTTTGTCATATGACATATATTTTTAAAAATACTATATCAAATCATGGTAACTATGATATATTGAAAATGTAAATTTCAAGCTACCTTTTAGAAATAATGAAAAGGAGCTTTAGATTCTTAATAAGCTTGAACATTAATAGCTGGAATTAATACTAAAATGAAAAATATAAATAATCTATTATGATTTCTTGGAATAAAACCAACAATACTAGTCTCCTATAAAGAAAATTATACTTAAAAGCCACAGGGAGCTAAGTTTAACACAAGCCTACTAAGTTCTAAGAAAAAAAATCTCTCCACTAGCATATATAAAAACAGTTTCTTCCAAATATTAGAAGCAGAAAAATCTCAACAAAATCTCATCCTTCTATTGTTTATTAGTTTCTACTCTAGAATTAAAGTAAACTGTGATTAATAATGCTACCTTGCTCTTTGCTTAATAGAACATTAAATACTAAGTGTTCTCCAGATATGCTCAGCTCATTACACATACAGCACATGTTTGTGAGAATAAGGAAATAAAAGTATTATCCCTATTACTCAGATAAGAAAATCAAAGCTTTGAGCAATTTGCCTGCCAGAAGTCATAAAGCCTATCAAAGAAGAAGAATTCAGGTTATAATTTGTCTGACATTTGTAGTTTATTACCCTAAGATAATGATCAACACATATTAGTCTCATTTTACATAATACAAATTTTTAAATCTATAATCAATTGGTTTTATGGCAAGACAACTGATGTGGTTGCATAATTTTATTACAGTATGCATGACACACTCGATTTTAAGACATTCCCTTGTTTTTCAAAGAAACAATTACATCATACACTGACATTTTCTGATTTTGATGTGTAAGTGTACATTATTATTCTTCCATTAAATTACAAACTGCTGGTAAAGTGCCAGTGATGTGAAAAAAGGCCACATTGATATTTTACTGTAGGGTCATCTTCACGGATAGAATGCCAGCCTTCCACTTGAATGCACTACCATATTGTCAAGCTGCATTCCTTAAGCATCACTTCTTGGAGGCCTCAAGCTTCTCGGGAATGTTTGATGACTTAAAGGGGAAATGAGCAGGTTGTAATTATGCTTGTCAAGGTTCTTCTCGTGAATCTTTATTTGGACAACTCACACGCAAAAAGAAAGCAGCTCATTTTCTAATTCAGGATATCATTTCTCTTTAAAACTGGTATTAGCATTTCTGAAACTGCAGAATGGGCCCTGGGTAATTAGTACGGAAGCATTCAATACTGCAGAGTGAAATGTCAGTGAAAGGAAGCAGCATGGGGCACGGGACAGAAACAATACAGAATTTGGAACTTGCCATTTCTTACTTAGGTGACAAATGATTGAATCTGAGACTCAGCTTCCTATTCTGAAAAATGAAGACGAAAATATACACCTTATAGGGATGCTGTGAGGCTTAAGTAAGACAGTTTATTTAAGGAACTTAGCTCTGTAACCAAAGGAATGCTCCAAAAAATAATATTGAACATACAACCACAAGGGGAAAGAGTGCCGGACATGAGGTCAGAATAATTGAACTTGAGCCCCAGACCAGCCACTTACTGTATAAAATTGAGTTCAATTAATCTCTTTGGGATACATTTTTGTCAGCTATAAATTATAAATTATCCTTAAGTTACTTCACATTTCTACATTCTATGTGCAAATAAAGTAAAATTCTTGACTCCTGGTTCATGATGGTAAGTTTTATATACAAATATCTGAAATCTGTTCTCTGTATTAACTGAGATAAACTAAAATAAATGGGATAGTATTGATTTTCAATGAATTTTTATGTCAAAATTAAGAGGGATTCACAAAAGAATATGAGAGATCTCCTTTTCTGGTATCTTTCCAAGTCATTTAGGTGGCTAAGCTAAAGACATTCTGGGGCTTACAGGGAGTCCTGCAGATCTCAGGACCACTCCTGTCTTTCATCCAAGTATTTTATGGAATTCCTCAACACATGTCATGCTTATTGTCATATATACTCTTTCTTTTGTTCTAATGTGTTTTTAATAAGCTTTCAATCTGATTATATTTGTATAGTACCACTAAATTAGCTTAATTACAAAGTCTAATCTTTTTGTTTTAAGCAATGCATAATTCCCATGTATTTTCTTTACATTTTTCATACAGAATGTGCAAAACCAACAATTTTTCAAATTAAAGTTATATTTTTAGCAATGTGCTAGTGATTTTGAGAAGTCGAGGGTTTGTTAAGCAAGGAAGTCTAAGACAGGTGTTTAATTGGACTAATTAAGCAACATGTAGTCACTTCCGGTTTTCATTTGCTCTTTGTGAATGCAGATAAGCAACACAGTGATTGCCTAATTACACTATTTAAAACCGACTCACTTTTTATAGCCAAGGATTTTTTTAAACCAACAATAACAAATCCAAAACCTAATATGTAATCTGAGGTCTAATATATTTCCTCATGTTCTAGCCATTATTTTATAAGTAAATCAATCAACCTAACTATGCCAATAGGCAGATAGAATCTCTTTACCCCATTTTAAAAGATATGCCTTGTTTTCCAAAGAAATACTTACATCATATACTGAAATATTATTATTTTGATATGTAAGTGTACATTATCATTCTCCCATTACACCAGCGGTCCCTAACCTTTTTGGCACCAGGGACGGGTTTCATGGACAACAATTTTTCCACCGGGGGAATGTGTCGGAGGGAGGAGGGGTGGTTTCAGGATGAAACTGTTCCACCTCAGATCAGGCATTTGTTATTACAAGAAGCAGCAACCTAGATCCCTTGCGTGTGCAAGTCACAATGGGGTTCGTGCTAGTAAGAGAATCTAATGCCCCTGCTGATGTGACAGGAGGCAGAGCTCAGGTGGTAAGGCTCACACGCCATTCACTCACCTCCTGCCGTGGGCTCCTAACAGGCCATGGACAGGTGCTGGTCCACAACCACCGGGTTGGAGACTTCTGCATTAAACCCAAACTACTTAAAACACAAACTATAATAGTACAAACTAAATATTTTATCTATCTATATATATAGATACACACACACACGCACACACACACGCACACATACATTCATATCTCTATCTATTGACTGATGGACCAAAAGAAAGCTGTGTAGATGTGAACATGAAATTCAACAGAAGCTCATTTCAGTGTTTTCTAATCACCGGGATTACACCAATCTAGTGTCAAAGGTTAAGAGTATGTCTTCTAGAAATGAAAAAAGATTTAGAAAAAGGCTATGCCTGGTAAACTGCAAACTGCTGGCTAACTTTTATATGGCCTATGTGCCTACACCCAAGTTTGCTCAATCTCAAACCCTATACTTGCAGATCTGCAGACCTAAGGTCACCTGGCAGAGGGAGAAATATCCAGACAGCGGGATTCACATGCATTTCCTTAGTAGGATCAGTGGAATCTCATCATTCACTCACTGTGTTTCAACTACTTCCTCCTGGACTCACACAACAGATGCTGGACGCAGGCCACAGGAGAAAGAGGGATTATAAATGACCTATGGAAAAAAATCTATAGGTGGTAAAGTTTTTGTAGAAAGGAACTGGGGAGCATCTTCAAGGTTTCAAGGTGCAGGCACTGACAACTTAGAAAGAAACAAAAGTGTGAAGAAGGATGGAAAAAGAGGACAGGAAATGACAGGAGACAGTCTTTTCTAGGGAGTACATGATTAGATTTTTTTAAACTTTTATTTATTTATTTTTTAATTATACTTTATGTTCTAGGGTACATGTGCACAACGTGCAGGTTTGTTACATATGTATACTTGTGCCATGTTGGTGTGCTGCACCCATTAACTCGTCATTTACACTAGGTATATCTCCTAATGCTAACCCTCCCCCCTCCCCCCACCCCACAACAGGCCCCAGTGTATGATGTTCCCCTTCCTGTGCCCAAGTGTTCTCATTGTTCAATTCCCACCTATGAATGAGAACATGAGGTGTTTGGTTTACTGTTCTTGAGATAGTTTGCTGAGAATGATGGTTTCCAGCTGCATCCATGTCCCTACAAAGGACACAAATTCATCCTTTTTTATGGCTGCATAGTATTCCATGGTGTATGTGTGCCACATTTTCTTAATCCAGTCTGTCATTGATGGACATTTGGGTTGGTTCCAAGTCTTTGCTCTTGTGAATAGTGCCGCAATAAACATACGTGTGCATGTGTCTTTATAGCAGCATGATTTATAATCCTTTGGGTATATACCCAGAAATGGGATGGCTCAGTCAAATGTTATTTCTAGTTCTAGATCCTTGAGGAATCGCCACACTGTCTTCCACAATGGTTGAACTACTTTACAGTCCCACCAACAGTGTAAAAGTGTTCCTATTTCTACACATCCTCTCCAGCACCTGTTGTTTCCTGACTTTTTAATGATTGCCATTCTAACTGGTGTGAGATGGTATCTCATTGCGGTTTTGATTTGCATTTCTCTGACGGCCAGTGATGGTGAGCATTTTTTCATGTGTCTGTTGGCTGCATAAATGGCTTCTTTTGAGAAGTGTCTGTTCATATCCTGTGCCCACTTTTTGATGGGGTTGTTTGTTTTTTTCTTGTAAATTTGTTTGAGTTCTTTGTAGGTTCTGGATATTAGCCCTTTATCAAATGGGTAGATTGCAAACATTTTCTCCCATTCTGTAGGTTGCCTGTTCACTCTGATGGTAGTTTCCTTTGCTGTGCAGAAGCTCTTTAGTTTAATGAGATCCCATTTGTCAACTCTGGCTTTTGTTGCCACTGCTTTTGGTGTTTTAGACATGAAGTCCTTGCCCATACCTATGTCCTGAAAGGTATTGCCTAGGTTTTCTTCTAGGGTTTTTATGATTTTAGGTCTAACATTTAAAACTCTAATCCATATTCAATTAATTTCTGTATAAAGTATAATGAAGGGATCCAGTTTCAGCTTTCTACTTATGGCTAGCCAATTTTCCCAGCACCATTTATTAAATAGGGAATTTTTTCACCATTTCTTGCTTTTGTCAGGTTTGTCAAAGATCAGATGGTTGTTGATGTGTGGTATTATTTCTGACGGCTCTGTTCTGTTCCATTGGTCTATATCTCTGTTTTTGGTACCAGTACCATGCTGTTTTAGTTACTGTAGCCTTGTAGTATAGTTTGAAGCCAGGTAGCGTAATGCCTCCAGCTTTGTTCTTTTGGCTTAGGATTGTCTTGGCAACGTGGACTCTTTTTTGGTTCCATTTGAACTTTAAAGCAGTTTTTACCAATCCTCTGAGGAAAGTCATTGGTAGCTTAATGGGGATGGCATTGAATCTATAAAATACCTTGGGCGGTATGGCCATTTTCATGATACTGATTCTTCCTATCCATGAGCATGGAATGTTCTTCCATTTGTTTGTGTCCTCTTTTATTTTGTTGAGCAGTGGTTTGTAGTTCTCCTTGAAGAGGTCCTTCACATCTCCTGTAAGTTGGATTCCTAGGTATTTTATTGTCTTTGAAGCAATTGTGAATGGGAGTTCATTCGTGGATTGACTCTCTGTCTGTTATTGGTGTATAAGAATGCTTGTGATTTTTGCACATTGATTTTTGTATCGTGAGACTTTGCTAAATTACTTAGCAGCTTAAGGAGATTTTGAGCTGAGACGATGGGGTTTTCTAGTTTATTTGTGTAGAGGTATTTATAATATTCTCTGATGGTAGTTTGTATTTCTGTGGGGTCGGTGGTGATACCCCATTATCATTTTTTATTGCATCTATTTGATTCTTCTCTCTTTTCTTCTTTATTAGTCTTCCTAGAGGTCTATCAATTTTGTTGATCTTTTCAAAAAACCAACTCCTGGATTCATTGATTTTTTTGGAGGGTTTTTTGTGTCTCTATCTCCTTCAGTTCTGCTCTGATCTTAGTTATTTCTTGCCTTCTGCTAGGTTTGAATGTGTTTGCTCTTGCTTCCCTAGTTCTCTTAATTGTGATGTTAGGGTGTGCATTTTAGATCTTTCCTGCTTTCTCTTGTGGGCATTTATTGCTATAAATTTCCCTCTACACACTGCTTTAAATGTATCCCAGAGATTCTGGTATGTTGTATCTTTGTTATCGTTGGTTTTGAAGAACAACTTTATTTCTGCCTTCATTTCGTTATGTACCCAGTAGTTATTCAGGAGCAGGTTGTTCAGTTTCCATGTAGTTAAGTGGTTTTGACTGAATTTCTTAGTTGTGAGTTCTAGTTTGATTGCACTGTGGTTTGAGAGACAGTTTGTTATAATTTCTATTCTTTTACATTTGCTGAAGAGTGCTTTACTTCCAACTAGTGGTCAATTTTGGAATAAGTGCAATGTGGTGCTGAGAAGAATATATATTCTGTTGATTTGGGGTGGAGAGTTCTGTAGATGTCTGTTAGGTCCGCTTTTTGCAGAGTTGAGTTCAATTCCTGGATATCCTTGTTAACTTTCTGTCTCGCTGATCTGTCTAATGTTGATCATGGGGTGTTAAAGTCTCCCATTATTATTGTGTGGGACTCTAAGTCTCTTTATAGGTCTCTAAGGACTTGCTTTATGAATCTGGGTGCTCCTGTATTGGGTGCAAATATATTTAGGATAGTTAGCTCCTCTTGTTGCATTGATACCTTTTCTATTATATAACGGCCTTATCTCTTTTGATCTCTGTTGGTTTAAAGTCTGTTTTATCAGAGACTAGAATTGCAACCCCTGCCTTTTTTAGTTTTCCATTTGCTTGGTAGATCTTCCTCCATCCCTTTATTTTGAGCCTATGTGTGTCTCTGTGCATGAGATGGGTCTCCTGAATACAGCAAACTGATGGGTCTTGACTCTTTATCCAATTTGCCAGTCTGTGTCTTTTAATTGGAGCATTTAGCCCATTTACATTTAAGGTTAATATTGTTATGTGTGAACTTGATCCTGTCATTATGATGTTAGCTGGTTATTTTGCTCGTTAGTTGATGCAGTTTCTTCCTAGCATCGATGGTCTTTACATATTGGCATGTTTTTGCAATGGCTGGTACTGGTTGTTCCTTTCCCTGTTTAGTGCTTCCTTCAGGAGCTCTTGTAGGGCAGGCCTGGTAGTGGCAAAATCTCTCAGCATTTGCTTGTCTATAAAGAATTTTATTTCTCCTTCACTTATGAAAATTAATTTGGCTGGATATGAAATTCTGGGTTGAAAATTCTTTTCTTTAAGAATGTTGAATATTGGCTCCCACTGTCTTCTGGCTTGTAGAGTTTCTGCTGAGAGATCTGCTGTTAGTCTGATGGGCCTCTCTTTGTGGGTAAACTGACCTTTCTCTCTGGCTGCCCTTAATATGTTTTCCTTCATTTCAACTTTGGTGAATCTCACAATTATGTGTCTTGGAGTTGCTCTTCTCAAGGAGTATCTTCGTGGTGTTCTCTGCATTTACCGCATTTGAATGTTGGCCTGCCTTGCTAGGTTGGGGAAGTTCTCCTGGATAATAACTTGCAGAGTGTTTTCCAACTTGGTTCCATTCTCCCTATCTCTTCTTGCTTCATTTCATTCACTTGATCTTCAATCACTGATACCCTTTCTTCCAGTTGATCGAGTCGGTTACTGAAGCTTGTGCATTTGTCACATAGTTCTCATGTCATGGTTTTCATCTCTATCAGGTCATTTAAGGACTTCTCAAAATTGGTTATTGTAGTTAGCCATTCATCAAATCTTTTTTCAAGGTTTTTAGCTCCTTTGCATTGGGTTCATAGTTCCTCCTTTAGCTCGGAGAAGTGTGATCATCTGAAGCCTTCTTCTCTCAACTTTTCAAAGTCATTCTCTATCCAGCTTTGTTCCATTGCTGGTGAGGAGCTGCATTCCTTTGGAGGGGTAGAGGCGCTCTGATTTTTAGAATTTTCAGCTTTTCTGCACCGTTTTTTCCCCATCTTTGCAGTTTTATCTACCTTTGCTCTTTGATGATGGTGATGTACATATGGGGTTTTGGTGTGGATGTCCTTTCTGTTCTTTAGTTTTCTTTCTAACAGTCAGTACCCTCAGCTGCAGGTCTGTTGGAGTATGCTTGAGGTCCACTCCAGACCCTGTTTGCCTGGGCATCGGCAGCAGAGGCTGCAGAAGAGTGAATATTGCTGAACAGCAAATGTTGCTGTCTGATTGTTCCTCTGGAAGCTTCGTCTCAGAGGAGTACCCGGCTGTGTGAGGTGTCAGTCTGCCCCTAGCGGGGAATGTCTCCCTGAGGTTACTTGGCAGTCAGGGACCCACTTAAGCAAGCAGTTTGTTCATTCTCAGATCTCAAACTCTGTGCTGGGAGAACCACTACTCTCTTCAAAGCTGTCAGACAGGGACGTTTACATCTGCAGAGGTTTCTGCTGTCTTTTGTTTGGCTATGGCCTGTCTTCAGAGGTGGAGTCTACAGAGGCAGGCAGGCAGGCCTCCTTGAGCTGCGATGGGATCCACCCAGTTCGAGCTTCCCAGCCACTTTGTTTACTTACTTAAGCCTCAGCAATGGAGGGCGCCCCTCCCTGAGCCTCGCTGCTGCCTTGAAGTTAGATCTCTGACTGCTGTACTAGGAATCAGGGAGGCTCTGTCAGCATGGGACGCTCCGAGCCAGGCACAGGATATAATCTCCTGTTGTGCTGTTTGCTAAGACCCTTGGTAAAGTGCAGTATTAGGGTGGGAGGGACCTGATTTTCCATGTGTTGTGTGTCATGGTTTCCCTTGGCTAGGAAAGGGAATTCCCTTCCCCCTTGTGCTTCCCTGGTGAGGCGATGCCAGGTGAGCGAGAGCCCTGCTGCGGCTCTCACTCGTTGGGCTGCACCTATGTTCTGCACCTACTGTCCGACACACCCCAGTGAGATGAACCCAGTACCTCAGTTGGAAATGCAGAAATCACCTGTCTTCTGTGTTGCTCACACTGGGAGCTGAAGGCTGAAGCTGTTTCTAGTCCATGATTAGATTTTATTGATCCTTGAATGAGTATAGTTATGAGATCCAAAATAACTCTCAGACCTTACCCAAAGCCAAGCTTTATGTTATCTCTTTATCATTAAGATTTGAATATTAGAAAGATGTAAGTGAATATTCAACAGTGTCCCTTCTCCAGTAAGGAAAGAACACTCTTGGAGCATGTGTTTTGTGATGGATTTTTTGCTAGGCACTTACTATGCTTTCTCTCAATTTGCACAACTGTCTTGAACAATGGTATCAACCTATGTCAAAGAGGAGAAGTAACATTCGATGAATTCTTGTTTAAAGTCACATACAAGTCAGTAGCGCAGCCAGGGTTTGTAGCCAGATATGAGTTTCTCTGCCATATCATCTGGACCTGATCATCTTGTCTTGTTTTATGTTTAAATATCAAATAGATTTTAACAATTTAGACAGAGACGTTTTGTTTCATGATATAAACTCAGGTAAAATGAATATTTTGGTAAGCTAAATCTGAAAGACATATATTATCATGGAATTGAAATCATAAACTTAATTACAATGAAAGCTTATGTAGCTCCCTCTATGGACCTAAACTCTATAAAATATAAAATATATGCAATGAGAGTGCTGGACCAAGGCTTTTCTTCATCTCCTGCTTGCTGTGACATGCTACAAGTAGCATTCTACAAGCAGGAGAAAGCCAGAAAGTCAAGAGCAGCATAAAGACCAAGGAGTACCACAGAGTAGATGTGCTAATGTGCTGCACAGACAAGCCACTAAGTCATAACTCACTCATTATTTCTTTTTTTATTTTTTATTTTTTTGAGACAGAGTCTCCATCTGTTGCCCCAGCTGGAGTGCAGTGGCATGATCCCGACTCACTGAAAGCTCTGCCTCCCGGATTCATGCCATTCTCCTGCCTCAGCTTCCCGAGTAGCTGGGACTACAGGCACCCGCCACCACGCCTGGCTAATTTTTTGTATTTTTAGTAGAGACAGTGTTTCACTGTGTTAGCCAGGATAGTCTCCATCTCTTGACTTTGTGACTCGCCCACCTCAGCCTCCCAAAGTGCTAGGATTACAGGCTTGAGCCACCGCACCCAGTCCATTATTTATTTAAAGTGGTGCTAGCGTTGAACACGAACATCTTGGTGGCTAACACTGAGTCCACTCAATCCCCTTATTATCTGAGAACAGCAGACCATCCTCCTGTTGTCATGAAGGTGCCTAGGGAAACCACCAACTAAAGCACAAATTAAATGAACACATCTCCTGGAATGCACAGAGCATCAAACCCTAACATGTATTTTGGGGTCCTCTTGTAGAGAACTTCTTGTAGTTGTTGTTGTTGTTGTTGTTGTTTTCCCCCCAAAGGTGTCACTTGTCAAAATATGAACAAGCATACTAGACCAAACCCAGAGCCAAAAGAAGAGAATGGAAAAAAAACCTGAAGGAAACCAACTGGAGAAGGAAGTTACGGCCATCAGAAGTTATTCGGCACTATGATGCTCCATGAAACCAGCTTCTCAAGTGTCAGCATCAGTAACACCCAACAAGGCAGTCCAGGACTGAGATGGTGGTTGAGGAATTCCAGGCTGCTGATACTCTAGACAAAACAGGTGGTGTTGAAGTCATGATGAATCACAGCAATATGTGCATCAGAAGCAAGACCTATAGGCAGTAGCTGAAGGATCTAGAGGCAGGATTCAAGTTTTCTCATCCAGGCAGGAAAAGACTCAGGCAGGAAAAGACCCAGGCAGGAATGTAACTGGCCGTCAGGCCCCATTCCCTTAAGAATTAGTATAGAAACAAACTTCAGCACTAATAGAAAAGATGCAGGGAAAATGAATCAAAAGATCAGTTCTAAAAATTGAACCATTAGAGCGGGGTCGAGAAATGCTAAAACTCACATATATTCATTTCCTGGACAGAAAGTACCATATGTATGAGCAGCAAGACTCAGTTCCCTAATCTATAAGGTGGAGATCATGTTTCAGAATACTTACTAATTCTATTGTGACTGACCTAAAAGCTACATAGGGATTCTGCCTTTAATCCATCCAAGTATCTTCTTGTTATAAACAGGCCTAGCTTTCTGCATAGAACCAGAGTATATCCAGATGTAGCTCATGAAGAAGTAATCAGTTGATGAGTGGCATAGCTGTGCTCTGAGTTCAAAGAAAGAGTAAGACATTAATATTCTAACATATATCAAGCATGTTTTAACTCCCAACAGCTACACTGATACCAGTAGGGAAAAGCAATCTACATTTGGAAATACCTCTTCATAAACAATGCAACTGAAAAGTTCCTCTTCACAAATGAGAAAGTATTGCCAAAGAAAACAGTAGAATTTCTAGAGATCCCTGGTCTAAATCTTTTCATTTTTCTCTAAAGCCATTCAATTTCTACAGGACCAATAGGACTTGTGCAGGAGCCGTGAGATGAAGAACTATGCAGGTGTACAGGGGGTAGGAAAGACACTCACCTAACTGCTTGTTTCTTAGGCAGAAAACTTTTCTTATGGAAATACTAAAGCAAAACTTAAAAAATAAAGTATTTTTATAAATCTTACAATATTTTTCTCTTACTCTTTGGCTTTCTTATTTCATCACATTTACTTACCTTCATTTTACTTTATATGAAATAAAAATAAAAAGGTGGTTCACTTTTGTAGAAATGCTAAAGATCATAAAGTAAAATACAGCATAGCAATTCAAAATACCACAACTCTCAACTACATAATCATGATCTGTCACAACCTGGATGTTTACATTTAGCAACTGATTTTCAGGCATTAATAAATATTTATTGATCACCTACTTTGCCTATGGACCAATTAGGACATAGGCAATGACTCTACTCAGGTGAACAAAACAGACATAATTCATGTCCTTGTAGCAATTCCATCTAGCAGTGGGGGAGAAAACATTAAAGAAGTAAACTGTAATAAATACGTTATACAAATCTGAACCAGTGAGATAAAGGAAAAAGTATGCTGTGAGACAGAATAGAAGAGAGGAGGGCTCCTTTAAATAGGTGGTCAGGAAAGACTTCAGGACTTGGGTTGGATAATCTCCGATATCCGAGATCCTGTGAGATCTCTGAGAAGCATTATATATTACTAAAGTAATTGCTAACCACTCTGGATCCCAGGTTAACACTTCCCCTAATCACATGTTCATGTAAACTTCATGTACATTTCTGAGAGCAAGTTCATCCCTTCCTTAGATTCTTACCCTCCAACAAAACAAATCCAACCAAGGCTGCCACATCAGACAATACAATTAAGTCCATTTCATCTCCTCGCACTTTGGCTGGCCCATTTTCGTATTTGGCTTAATAAAACAAATATGAAATATGTTAAATATGTTCTGCCTGCTTATTGATGATGAGCCCAGGCCTATGTTGCTCATCATTATATGTCCCCAGCCTTACAAAGAGCATGAACCATATATAGCGGGTGTTCAAAAAATGAAAGCTGAATGAATGAATCAGTGGTGACATATGCTTCTACTAAATATTTATGTAATTCAGTTTTTAGAAAATTGAATCAAATTCAAGTGTAATTCTGCTGCAGAAAGTTTATTTGAAAAGTAAAATATTGAGAAATATTATAAACGCTCTTCATTTTTTTCTTATTTCTTTGTTCTTATTTAAATTCAAGCCCATCTGCACTGTATTTATTCTATTATTGTCAAAACAGAAAACATTTTCCACTATATTACATAATACATTTTCAAAAAAATTGCTATTGTTTCAGATTCTCATTCAAATTTATTAATTGAAAACCATAATGCACAATGGTGGCAGTATACTTTTCTAATAATGAGGACTTTCTGTGATTTGAGAACTGAATTTGAACATATTCAGCAGAAGAACTGCTATATTAAAAGGTTTTGATAGCAGTCCAAATTATTTAGTACCAATTACAAAGAAAGTGATTTTATTAGATAATATTCAGGGAATAAGTATATGTGTGTTTGTGCATAGATAATACCATTTCTATCTGCAAGCAATTTATAAACAGTAAGGCAAAGTAGGCCTGGCAATGATATGAAGCTTACAAGCTGCTAGGATTTGAATATGTCCCCAACATTTCATGTGTTGGAAACATAATCCCCAAATTCATATGTGATTGGAGATGGGAGGTAATTAGAATTAGATAAGGTAATCTGGATGGAGACCCCATTTTAGGACTGGTGGCCTTATAAGAAGAGAAAGACAGACTTGATCTGAGAAGCATACTTTTGCTCTCTCAACATGTGATGCCTTCTGCCATTTTATGACACAGCAAGAAGGCCCTCACCAGATGCCAGATCTTCTATCTTGGACTTCCCAGAAGAAGTGTAAGAAATACATTTACTTTCTTTATAAATTACCCAGTCTGTGATATTCTGTTATAGCAACACAAAACAGACTAAGACATATGCAGAGCAGAAGTCTCTAGACACAAAATGGAAAAAATACCAAACTGCAAACTACATGAACTGAGCTTAATGGTTGAGATTTCAGCCTGAACAAGAAGCATGATGTGATTTAAAAAAAAAAATCATACTTTTCTGGGCCAATGATAATTTAAAGTATAAATTTTGGCTCTTAAGCCCCATATTAATTTATACATGATGTTCTTTTTATAAAACACATGTAAGTACACTCTTCCATTTGGCCTTTCCTTCCCTAAGCTTTTGTATGGTGTTAAAACAAAGTGGGAAATAAGTCTTAGACAGAGCAATAGGGAAGAGAAAGAAAAAGCATCCAAATAGGAAAAGAAATAAAACTATCTTCCCTGAAGATATGATTCTATATCTAGACAACCCTAAAGACTCTGTGAAAAAGCTATTAGAACTGATAAACAAGTTTAGCAAGGTTTCTGGATATAAAATCAATGTACAAAAAAGGTAGCATTTCTATATACCAATGACGTCCATGCTGAAAGTCAAATCAAGAACACACTACTATTTACAAAGTCACAAAGAAAATAAAATACCTGAAAATACAACTAACCAAGAAGGTGAAGGATCCCTACAAAGAGTACTACAAAACTGTTGACAGAAATTAGAGAAAACACGAATAAATGAAAAGCATTCCATGTTTATGGATTGGAAGAATTAATTTTGTTAAAATGACCATAGTGCCTAAAGCAATTAAAGGTTCAATGATATTTCTAGCAAACTACTAATGCCATACTTCACAGAATTAGAAAAAAAAAATATTTTAAAAGTCATATGGAACCAAAAAAGAGTCTGAATAGCCTAAGCAATCCTAAGTAAAAAGAACAAAGCCAGAGGCATTACACTACCTGACTTCAAACTATACTATAAGGCTACAGGAACCAAAACAGCATGGTACTGGTACAAAAGCAGACACATTGACCAACGGAACAGAATAGAAAACTCCAAAAAAAAATGGCACACTTACAATCATCTGATCTTCCTCAAGGTCAACAAAAACAAGCAATGGGGAAAGGACCCCCTATTCAATAAATGCTGCTGGGATAACCAGCTAGCCATATACAAAGGAATGAAACTAAACCCTCACTTTTCACTATAAACAAAAACTAACTTAAGATGGATTAAAGACTGAAATGTAAGATCACAAACTATAAAAATTCTAGAAGAAAATCTAGGAAATACCCTTCTCAACATTGGCCTTGGCAAAGAATTTTTGGCTAAGTCCCCAAAAGTGATTGCAACAAAAACAAAAATTGACAAGTGGGGCCTAATTAAACTAAAGAGCTTCTGCACAGCAAAAGAAACAGTAAATAGAGTAAACAGACAGCTTACAGAATGGGAGAAAATATCTGCAAACTATGCATCTGACAAAGGTCTAATATCCAGAATATATAAGGAAGTTAAACCAACAAGCAAAGCACAAGTAACTGCATTAAAACAGGCAAAGGACATGAACAGATACTTCTCAAAAGAAGACATACAAGCAACCAACAAACATATTAAAAAATGGTCATCATCACTAATCATCATAGAAATGCAAATCAACACCACAATGAGATAACATCTCATACCAGACAGAATAGTTATTACAAAAAGTCAAAAAACAACAGAAACTGGTGAGGCTGCAGATAAAAGAGAATGCTTATGCACTATTGGTGGGAATATCAATTAGTTCAGCCATTGCAGAAAGCAGTTTGGAGATTTCCCAAATAATGTAAAATAGAGCAACCCCATTACTGGTTATATACTTAAAGGAAAATAAATCATTGTACCAAAAAGACACACACATGCATATGTTCATCACTGTACTGTTCACAACAGCAACATCATGGAATCAACCTAGGTGTCCATTAATGGTGGACGGGATAAAGAAAATGTGGTACATATACACCGTGAATATTATATATCCATAAAAAGAACGAAATCATATCCTTCAAGCAACATGTATAGAGCTGGAGGACATAATCCGAAGTGAATTAACACTGGGACAGAAAACCAAATACCGCATGTTCTCACTTATAAGGGAGAGCTAAACACTAAGCATATATGGACATAAACATGGGAGCAATAGATGCTGTAGATGACTAGAGCGAGGAGGAAGGGAGGGAGGAAGGATCAGTTGAAAAACTATCTACTGAATACCATGCTCACTACCCGGAACCAATATACCCATGTAACAAACCTGTACATGTACCCTGTGTATCACAAATAAAAATTGAATGAAAAAAATCAAATAACTATTTAACCACATATGTTTAACTGTCCTTATTAAAACAGGTAAAACAACAATCACCACCACCACCACAAAAAAAAAAGTGGGAAAAAGGTGCCCTAAATATTTGCTGTACATTTATCAACTCTCCTATTGAAAGCATCAGGCATTGTAGATAAAAATCTTTGCCATACATCAGCATATTTACTTAACATAAAATAAATATGATGGCTACTCTTTCAATGTGTATATATGACCTTAATCTATTTTTTATAAACCAACAAAGAAGACAACAAGGGTAATCCAAAGGGAAAGAGATATGTCTTCTGATCAAGCGAGGTCTAATTTTTAGATAAAATTCATTTCCGGAGGCTTTACCTTTAAGTCACAGTTGGAATTACATGACCTCTCAAACTAATGAATAAATGTGGCAAGAATTCTAAAGTGGAGTAAAGTGCGGAGCAGATCATTTTTATTTCTGTTTATTACCTGAGTCAGAGGAAATAAAATTTTTAGAACTAATGAACCAAATTCATCAATAATTAATTAATTGTGTCAAATTTTATGTTAAGCATATCATAAGTCTCTCATATGCTCACAATATGCTGAATATGATCATTCCAATCTCTATTAGTTTTTATTTTGAAGAAAAGAGAGAATTCTTTTATGAAGCTAGGCCAGATATCTCATAAATGCACTTGTTAACTTCATTGGAGAAGTAATAAACATTGTATCAAAGAGGAAATCAGAGTATGTAGTTGCCTGCAAGGGAAACACTATTACTATAGGAAGATACCACATCTGCTGACTTTTTTTCTTTTCCCTTTTATATAAACAAAAGCAACCCGCAAAGATCAAACCTGACCCAAGAGTTTATCCAGAAGTTCTAAAGCCACATGGCCTTCAAGAAGTTGCAGGAAATCTCAGTCCTGGCAGAGCTAAGACACCTAACAGGGGTACACCTAACCATCTGGGACTTCAAGGCTCTACCAAAATGATAATGACCCTCTGCTGACTTAGGTCCCCCAGTGGCACATATTACAGAGTGAAAGGAGGTTCCACTTTAAGTCCATGAAGCAGCATTCACTCTCTCCATGCTTTGACATGACCATGTCCCATACAGTCTCTGACATCGGTCCTATCCCCTCACCTGCTATCCCTAGATACCTACCTTGCCATTAATTCTGACACTTCAACTGTTTTTCTGCCTTTCACTTTCAGTTATATTTTGACCACATTTACACCTAATTTTTTTCCTACCATGTGACCAGTGGTGGTCAGTTCAGTTCTGGAATCAGAGTCATTACAGAATAGCAGGCACTGCTGTTTAGATAGCTCAGGACAATGGAATCTGAGGAATGATCAGGTCAAGCTCCAGCTACCTGGGAATCCTTCCAGTGGCTTCTCTTGGCTGCTGCTGTTGCTGCCTCCTCCCAGGCCTAGCATACCCAGACTGCTTTCATGCAGCCTGAACCACACGTCCCTTAGCAATCCCACAGTGCCTCAGGTTGACCGGAGAAAACAGTACCAAGAGTCATGCCTTTCACTACTTCTTCACAGTGATTAAAAGTTGAAGGACGCCTAATAAAACTGAGAAAAAGAGTTGGAAGGAAACTTCTGCATGATTCTTTCTAAATCAGGAAGCTGACTTATTTCCAAGGTAGCCTGTGGAGTTTCTTTCCATCCAATGAATGTTTACTTTTATCAAAATAAGATACTTACATAGTTAAAAATTTAAAAATTTAAATAGTGCCAAAAGGCTTATACCAAAAACAGCAGTCTCTTGTATAATTCTCTCTTTCCCTCTGCAGGGCTCATACACAAATAGAAATGACTTTCATTTCTTAAAATTGTTTCTTCTGGTATTCCTATTTATATTTGCTATGTCATATGTATATACTATATCTCTTAATTATTCAATTTTAGATGTTCCCTATGACTTCCTATTATGATGATGAAAATTTTAGCACCTCCTTTCCTTCCAACATTAAAGCACAATTATTTTTTCCAACCACTTTCAGTGTCTTCATGCCTTTGTCAATGTTTTTTTTTTGTTTGTTCCTGATACAAGTAGCATAATTACATTTTTTCTTGTACATCTTATTTTTTTTTCCCTGAAGTCAATTGGTACTTCCTGTTAAAATTTGATTGATTTTCTTGCAACTATTGGCTAAGTCTTCCTACACTCTTCAATGGCTCTGTAAAATTCTCATAAAATATCACAATTTCCCATGTTTGTGTGTTCCCAGGACACCCCTCCTGAAGCTCCCTGACCACCAGAGTTCACTGTGAACTGCCATTCCCTAGGCCCACCATATCCCTTCAGTCTTCAGACTGCCATTATCCTCAGCAAACTAATGCAGGAACAAAAAATCAAACATCGCATGTTCTCACTTATCAGTGGGAGCTGAACGATGAGAACACATGGACAAGAAACACTGGGGCCTGTTGGAGGGGAGTGTGGGGGAAGGGAGACCATCAGGAAGAATAGCTAATGGATGCTGGGCTTACATAGCTTACATAGCAATGGATGCCAGGCATAGATGCAACATGTAGGTGATGGGATGATCTGTGCAGCAAACCACCATGGCACATGTTTACCTATGTAACAAACTGGCACATCTGGATATGTACTCTTGAACTTAAAAGTTGAAGGAAAATAAATAAATAATACATCAATGACATAAAATAAAACTAAAATAAATTGTTTGTGTATTGGCAAAAAGTTTTTAAGACGTCTTCCTTTTGCTGTCATCTGAGTATTCCCATCCTGCCCTCTCCCACAACTCCACCCTGCCCCTGTACACCCAATTTTGTTCTTAATTAGTTCACTATCTCATCTAGGTGGAGCATATCTCTGTGGCTTCCTAACAAGGGGAGGATATTGTCTGAAAATGCTGTTTTTTCAATCCTTATAGTTGATTAACTGGCTGTATATAAACTCCAATGATGAAATTTATTTTCAGCCACATTTTGAAATCGTGATTGCACTTTGTCAGCATTGATACATTGGATGTAATTCTTATTGTAGAGCTTTTCAGGTAACCTGGTCTCTCTCAGGATCTTCTACTTATGCTTAGATATTAGATATATCTATGCTAGTATACATTGATGTGGGTCACTCACTTTTCTGGGCATTCAATTGGTTAGCAATGGGTCCTGATGGTCCAATGGCTCCATATTTATATATATATATATATTTCTTTTTACCAAGTTTCATATTTAGTCCTCTCCCTCCAAGCATTTCGTCTAATTGATGAATTTAATTCCTCAGCCTTTCCCAGGCTTTGTAGGAGAGATGTGGCTTCTCATCAGTGTTCCCACACTATGAAGTCATTTGCTGTTTCTGCATCCATTGTGTACCCTTACATGTATACCGTGGTTTGAGACTACAGATGTCCCCTAATTTCATCATAATTGGAGTTTGGATTCTTTTTTGTGTTTTTTGTCATCTTAAATCTGAAAGTACTGTTTCATTTCTTGAATAGCTTTATTCATTGGAAGACTCTTTACTGTACTGCCCCCCAAAGCTACCTGTCTGTATTTCTATTCATTGGTCCTTGATCTACCCTATAAAGAAAGGCAGAACAATTCTACAGTGCTTTTCCATGACAGTTCTTCAAATATCTGCAGATGTTAGCAAGGCTCTCCTTCATCCTTTTTCTTCAAGCTAAATACCCCTAGTTCCTTAACTCTTCCTCTATGGGGTTTTTTTGTTTGTTTGTTTGTTTGTTTGTTTGTTTGTTTTGATGGAATTTTGCTCTTCTTGCCCAGGCTGGAGTGCAATGGCATGATCTTGGCTCACTGCGTCCTCCTCCTCCCGGGTTCAAGTGATTCTCCTGCCTCAGCCTCCCGAGTACCTGGGATTACAGGCACCCACCACACCTGGTTACTTTTTTTTTTTAATTTATTTTTTATTTTTTAGTAGAGACGGGGTTTCACCATGTTGGCCAGGCTGGTTTCAAACTCCTGACCTCAGATGATCTGCCCACCTCGGCCTCCCAAAGTGCTGGGATCATAGGCATGAGATACCGTGCCCGGCCTCTTCTGTGGTTTTTAAGATCTTTCCCTAAACACTTCTTCTAAGAATGCATGCTAGTTGATGAACCTCCTTTATAATTTATACAAAAAAAGAGCTGTAGTTAATGTTTCAAAAGTGGACAGATTAATAGAGATTTCAAGGAGTTTATTATCTATCACAATTGAGATGTCATCCTGTCATGACTGGAAAAACAAAAGCTTTCTCTCCACCTGACGCCCAGTGCCCTACACAGATCTACTTGAAGATGATATTCAAAATCTAAGAATGTAATTAGGCCCCTAACGGTGGTGGTTTGAAGTGCAGCTGGGTGAAAGATTGGACGTTGAGATATATATGGAACACACATTTGCCTGTACATTGATAGGACAAGGGGTAGTTAGAAAGTTATTGCTCTTTCTTCTTAGGTTGAGCCAGCATAATCTATGATAGCCATATTTTATCACTGAGAAGTTAGTACATGTCTAATACAATTGAGATTGGGAAGACAAACTGGGAAAATAAATAGCATGACTGCAATTCTCCAGTGTGGAGCAACCGCCTTGACTCCACACTTGCCTTGAACAGCATTTTTTTTTTTTTAAGTTGTGGTTAAAAGACACATAATGTTAAATATATCATCTCAGTAATTGTTAAGTGTTCAGTACTGTAGTGTTAATTATGTGCACATCGTTGTGCAGCAGATCTCTAGAAAAGCCCGGGCAGCTTTTTTAAGTTGCACGGACTGTCCTGCAGGAACTCTGGAGCTCTAGTCCAGTGTGTCTAACTCGGGTTTGGAAACGAGCCCTGCTGGAGGAAAGGCAAGGCTGTATGCTAGAGTAGAGCAGGTTGGACAGTACCCAAAGGCACCAGGTGGAGGCACAAGCAGAGTGGAACTCAGTTCTTGCTCTACTTCGTAAAGCCCATGTCAAGGATCACCCAGAGGAAGGGAGAGCTTTTTTTGTTCATACATGAAGACAGGCGAGTAAATTCAGGCAAGGGAGCAGGGCAGACAAGCAAAGAAATCAGTGAGGGGCCGCTAGGTAGAATTTAATTTCTTGGGTGCTTTTCATTTCAACTTAGGCATAAGTAATAATTAATGTACTTTTTTAAAGTTTTTATCCTATCCCACGCACTAATTTTCTTCAATTGAGCCAGCCCTTCTGTCAAGCCTTACAAGTCTCTCTACAGTAATGGTAAAAATTTAAATGAACTGGGAATTCAGTGGAAATTTAGCTACCTCCCTGTTTACCTTTCTATTGGTGCCCAAGTCAATGTCCTGTCAAGACCACTGTGTCACAGGAAGTGATTAGCAACAAAGGCTGCGGGAACCCCTGGTAGAGCTGGGAAGCAGCAGAATCAGTACTGGAATGATGTAATTCCCATGAGGGCAGGGATTTTGGTCAGTTTTGTTTACCAACATATTGCATGCAATTTTAGCAATTCCCTGCACAGAACAGGTTCTTAATGCTCTATTTAAATTTTATTTATTTTTTACTCTTGCTGTCACCCCAGGCTGGAGTGCAGTGGCATGATCACAGCTCACTGCAACCTCAAACTCCTGACCTCAAGCAACCTTCCCACCTCAGCCTCCTGAGTAGATGGGATTACACGCATGAGCCACTGTACCCGGCTGCTAAATATTTTTAGAACGAACAAATGATTCAAGGGAATGTGATAATTTGTGGAACTGTATTAGAATTGCTATTTCAGATTATTAAAGAGAAATGATCCAAGAATCTGACCCAACATTTTATTCAATGATTTCTGCCGTGATATTCAATAAGGATAGCATGATTCAATGTTTTAAAAGTCTAGTCTATAAAGAGAAATCAATTTTAACTTAATTTATTTCTTTTCTTTTTATTTTAAAGAAAGCCCAGGCTGGATACCAGTGACTTTTTCCCCTGAGGACTCACATACATGCTGCTTAAAAATCTGTTGATGAATATTGCTAGGCATCTTAATTAGGCAAACCAATCTGAGTTTCTAGAATTAATGTATTCCTATTTGTGAAAATTATGGCAAATCTAGAGTTTTGGGTCTATACTTAATTTATCTAGGATATCTTAAATATTATCCTTAAGACTGCATCCACAAATTCTTTCGAATTTCAAAAACAAGTATGGTAAATTATGACTCAATTATACATGCCAATAGTAGAAATTTGCATTGAGGAATATTTTTGAATATTTAATATACATTAATATACTTTTGCTATGGCCAGCTCATCTTTTTCTTTAAAAGCTGCTTTACCTGATTATAATTTTTTTTCTGATTTTCTGATTTCTGATTTCGAAGAGACATTCTTCACTGTCTCTTAGTGTCTCTCTTTACCAATTGCATAACCAATTTACACTCTTTCATTTGTTGACATTATTGCCTCATCCTATTGCCTCATCCCAAGGATTTGGGGAATGATTTTTCCTTCACAATTAGATAATAATATTAATTGATGTAGGATGGTACAGCTAGAGGAAAAAGCAACTTAATACATACATTAGTCTGACAGTGTTCATAATAATTTTCTAAAGTTGCAAAGCTATTTAGAGCTTTGAGAATTACATAAGCCTCAGCCCAACTACATGGCAATGAAAGTAAGAATGATACATCAATTTTATAGATGAGGAGATGAAAATCCAAGAAAGCAAAGGGTTTTATCTAGAGTTGCATTGCTTGGTAGGAGATGAATACAAATCTTTTGACTCTTAAAACAGTGTGATATTTGGCAAGTTTTTCAACTTCTCTGAGCTTCAATTAGTTCACTAAAGATTGAGCTAATAATGTCTAATACAGAATTCTTTACAGGTTAATTGAGATGACATATAAAGTAGTCAGCACAATGCCTTAGATATAGTAAGTGCTCAATAAATGCAGTTATTGTCATTTTTATCAATGCCTCATGAACAGTATAATATTCTTTCTTTTTATTCTGTAGTTGGCAAACTATAGCTCTGAGTGAAAACTAGCCCACCACTTGTTTCTAACTTGACTTACAAGTGAAGAATGGTATCTATCTTTTTAATGGCTAAAAAATTCAAAGAATTGATCCAGGACACCAGAAACTAGTATGAAATTCAAATTTAATTGTCCATAAATAAGTTATATGGGAACACAGTCACACCTATTCGTTTACATATTGTCTGTAGCTGTTCCCCACAACAGCTGAGTTGAACAGCCACAACAGAGACTAAACGGCCAATAAAGCATACAATATTCACTCTCTGACCCTTTACAGAGAAAAAGTTCTCCAATCCCTGTTCTTAATAATCCACAGTATTCTGATGAGCTATGCAAAAGTCGGGGTCATTTCTCCTTTCTACCTTATTTGTATATACCCATTCCAATTCTTATTTGCAAGAAAATGAGAAAAAAAGTATGACAGAGGAAAGACTAAACAATTGCCATTATTAGGGAAAGTTATGAAGATCTGCGATATACTCGTTGTCTTTTGTATTCAGCTATTTTATCTCAATTTCTCCCTTCTGCCTTCTGGGATTCAGCAAAGGAGAAAGAGAGAAATCGGGCCAGTTCAAGTTCAAAAGCTATTAATCAGATGAGAGCATAGGAACCAGGTACTTCTTCCTCCAGCATATCTGGAATTCAAGCAAAGTAATAGCAGAAGAGATGAGGCAACACTATTGAGCAAAATGCAGTGTCAACAATAGTCCTGAAACCACTTAATCTTCATCCCATTCTCATTCCCACCAGACAAAAATAAGGAATAAATCAAATAATATCAGTCAAGAGACTGCCATAGGTTTTCTCATTTCAAACAAAGGTAAAGCTAAGCTAGAGTTATCATTCCACTTTACAGCTACACGCAGCCAAAGTAAGTACACGGAGTGCCTACTTTTGTACACCACTACTTTAGTAACAATATCTAGCCTTTAAAACAAAAAGGAGAAAATGAGGGCATTTTACGAATAATACAACATCTCTTTTCCTCTTGTTCAGCTAGCAGCACTGTATATGGTTATGTTTCATGCAAAAAGGCATTCTTTTGCTAAAAATACATTCAGCTCATAAAGCCTGTGGATAAACAATAGCTCAAACTGAAAAGGAAAACAAAAAAATAATGGAAATATTCATGTGGGGTATTAAGTCTCCCTAGACTTTTCTCTGAAAGTAGAGTATGTTTATATCACTAAGCAAGAATATGTTTACTCACAGACAGCTCATATGCACACACAACACAGACACACATCACACACACAAACATACACACACCTACTTTCTCCTCTTACACCAGGTTTAAAAGCTGATTGGCTTGTGGCTGAAACTAATTTACAGGCCCTGCAAACACCTCTGTGGCATCTTTTATTAAAAAGAATTGAGGTAATAAAAATAAAATGTTTGACCTAAATGTTCTCACCAGGTATAATGTGTCTGCCACCACTCAAAGCACTCTCCACTGGGTGGAAATGGAAACACTTCCGTTCACTATCCCTCTCTCATGACTAATAAATATAACATTTCTTCCTACAAACAGAAGATCTGTCCTTCATACATATCCCTAGACAGTTCAAAATAGGTGTAAGCACTTTCTCATAAAGGTTTGAGCTAGTAATTCAGTGTCAGCATATTAGAAATACAGTATTTTTAAACATGAAATATGTGAGATAATCATTATTTGTAATAATGTGGATAAAAGCAATAGCAACATTATGGAAGGATTTACTTTTCATCTTCATATGATAAGGCAACTGTGAAGTCTCTCCCATTTTTTGTTTTTGTTTTTGAAATAATGCTTTAGAAGAAATGTAACTACTCAGAATTAATCAGGCAGAAGCTGACAGACTCAAAGATACAGTGCCTAACGTCTTCCCACCAATTCTGCAGGATGATTCAGAAAACATCATTTCTCTTGATGCAAACAGGTTTTCAGAATTCAAGAGGGATAAATATTGGGATTCTCTCCTCACCAAGCTCTACTCTGGGGAAAAATGACCAGTCCAATGTTAGCAGCCAATCAGTGCCATTCTTGACCTTATTATGTCCAAATCAGAACCATTCCGCTTTCTCCTCTCCCCTGAATGCCCACCCCTGACCAGGTGTTTTCTGTTCTTGTTAATGTCTCTGTCATTGTCCCAGTTGCCCATCTGGCTTCACAAAAGGGGCTGCAATTCCTTTGAATTTGCGGCTTTAATATTTCTCCTACTCTTCCTTGTTTTGGTCTGGCTCTGTACGCCCCCTACCCCATCCTATTTCTCCATTACCACTTCCTGCTGAGAATATTGCAATTGTCTTCTAACTTGTTTCTGCCCTCTGTAAAATATGCCAACAGTTGCTGAGCTTTGGCATACTGCAGCAGTCACTCCTGCTCAAAAACTCCTGCTCAAAAGACCCCCACTGCCGACAAGAAAAATGCAATCTCCTTAGCCTATATTCATTATTATTGAGCAGTAACAGCCAAAATTGGCTTTGTTTTGGATTGCCAAGTAGTTTATCATATTACCCCTCATCCCTACAGTAACCCTGTCCGAGATGCATCTCATCCCCATATTACTGACAGAAATATTGAGGCTCAGAAGAGTGCAATGACTTTCCCATTGCCCTGAGTCCTTGGAATATCTTTTATGTACTCAATATTCCTTATGTAGTTATTAAATAAGTAATTGTTTTTTCTTCTTCCCCTCTCTGTCTCTTTTCATAGTAATTTTAAAGCAGATGATATTAGGACTTGTTTCTTTGTTAAATTATTCATCCTTAGATAAAATGATCTTTGAGTAACTATTAGAACTCTCCTGGTGCTAGGTTTAAATGTAAGAGCTGTCACCTTCCCTAGGGTCAAAACCCTCTTGATTCAAGACATAGATGGCACTTCATTAGTCGATATGGTAATTAAAAGCCCCAGCTGTAATGTATAAGGACCAGTATAGGAAATAAAATTTATCTTACTTTTCATTTTTATTCCACTCTGGACTCCTAATTGAAATAGAAATCATCACACTAAACAGTTAAAACTTTAACAGGTCAAGAGTATCAAGGACTCTCTTCAAATTGTTATTCAATTTGAGAAAGGAAAAGACAATTTTGTACAAAGTTAAGTAGTACATTATTATCTTTGGCCAGGAAGGCTGCCATGATTTTTAAACCTGTTCTGCCATGTCTCATAGAAAAACAGAACAGATCTAAAGCCATAGTCCTTATATATCAATATATTTTGATCAAGATGAACTATATCAATAGTAATTTGCAAAAAACATTAAAAAGACAGGTATATGGTAACTCTTTACAAAAATGGTATAATTTTCTGAAGATTTACTTTCTTATTCTTTGATAAGTTATCCTGAATTATCCTTATAAAAATTACAGTATATGAATTGCAAGTTAAATAATATATTTTAATTTAATATAGTATATAAAGGTATATACAATTTTATGAAAGTTTACTGCTTAAAGCACTTTGTAGCTTTTTAAATTTTTGAACCATTTTGAATGTTTATTTATGAAAGAATAGATAAAAGATTTAAGACATTTAAAATGGCTGAACGGGGTGTGAAAACTGAGAAACCAGAACACAGATCTCATGAAACACTGAGAGATCAAGTAAAGTAAAAACAGAAATAAAGCTCTACTCAACATCACAGAAAGAGAAGAAGGAATATAAATCAGATGAAAAGGAAAACAATCATATATAAGTTCCCACCTACTTACTGGGGGTACTAATCAACATGCTGTAATCAAAGAGATAAAAGTCAACATAGGAATATTTATTATAGCTTTCAGAAGAGCAACTTGAACTACTGGCGCAAGAGTGAAACACTGAAATAAACATAGTACACTGTATAAACATGCCGTAAGAAATCAAATGGCATAATGTAACTACAATCACTTGATCTAACAATCAGTGTGCATTACCACAACACTTGGGCATTTTTAGAACGTTATATTGCTGCAAAATTGTACACGAGAAAGGTCCATAATTTAATGGTTAATGACTTGGCACAGAGTAAGCTCTCAAATCCTTGTTGAATATTAATTGACATGGTAAATCCCCAAATGGCTTGAGGAAGGACATGTGTTTAGAGAAGATACCCAGGATCAGGGTATCTAGAGTTCAATGGCATTGAAACAATGTAAGGAGCTATCCTCAGAGCCCACTCAAGCTGGAAAGTCTCTCGAATTGTCAAAAGGAAGAGTTGGCTGCAAGATATCTATTTCCACGACCTCAGTGGATGTTGTATCAGGATGGCTGTGGTGAGGAGGAAGACAGTGCAGTAGAACTGTGCAGACAAGTAATGTGTAGACAAAGCATGTGCTTCTCAATGAGAGCACTGAAGGAATAAAACAGATATAAGTACTATGGCTAAACTTAGAAATGGCATTGATAGAGACACTGTACAAAGAATGCAACTGTAGAAAAAGTCACAGGAACTCCTCTGTGTAGTAATAAAGGATTTAGTTAAGGCAAAAAGTATGCCAATTCAGGAAATATACAGATTAGGACTGAAGAAGTTACCAAAGCTACATCCGTTGGGGTGTTGTTCACTTTCCTAGTGAGGCGGGTGGGAGGTTAATAGCTGACATAGTTCTGTATACACATGGACTCACACAGACATGCCCACAGAAAAACACACACTTGGTCTTTTTCTACGTGTAATTACACTGTGTGTATTACCCATATACAATATGGATTATGCCTCTCAATTCATGCTTGTCAGGGTCCCTGTGTACCATGTTAGTTTATGGTGTGCACAAAGGCATTTAGTAGAAGGGGGTGCAAGTGGGTCTGAAATTCAACCATCTTCTTTTCACCAAGCCAGTAACTGGACCCAGCACAGGTATCCTGGCACAGATGTTGCTGAGCCAGGCGAAAGCAAAGACTCTCTAAATGGTCATCCAGAGGGGTCCTTTCCATGCTTCATAAAAATGCCACAAATGTGCAAATAGCAGTTCTAATCCTTTCTGTGTTTTATAACATACAATGTTGGAATTCCTCCAGGGTCGTATGTTAAAAATATATTTGCACCAAATTCCTTTGACTGACAAGCTCTGTGTGTCAGGATTCTGTGGCAGAGAGACCAGATCAGGTAAGCAACATACCTGACCATATTGGATAAAGGTGCTTATTCCTCTCTGGGCAATGAACTTCAAAGAAATAAAGTAAGAAAGAAAATATACAGCTCCAAAAATACAAAATATCACAAGAATGCCCGCTCAATGTCTGTAAAAGTAGGAATTAGGCATCTATGACCTGGGCGCCTGCCCACCACCCCAGATTTTCTTATTCTTTCAAGTCCCTGCTTGTACTCACTTTTACCTCCTCAACCATCTGGGACTCTTAGTATCATGTGAGTCAGTTTCATTTTCATAACTATATTTTGTTCCCTGAAGGTCTTTCAGAGACATAAAGTATCTGGACATACTTTTCCTCCTTAAAGATGATGGCAAGGAAAGGGCAATTTTTAAACCACATGGGAAGAATTTCCGACAGTGAAACTTCAAGCATTATGGTACACAAATGGGAATCTTGGTGGGTGAAAGATTCTTTCCCCAATCCCACATTTACCCTCAAGTAACCTCTCGTAGGCAAATTGGGAATCCACACATGCTAATTTTTAATAAGACCACACTAAGGTCTTCGGCTCTTCCATGCCCCTGGTATAAGGTGATCTCTACCAAGAATGCCCACTCCCTCTTCTTTCCCACCTGACTAACTTCCGTCTACTGTTCAGGTCCTTTCTTACATATGACCTCTTCTCTGTAGCTTGTCCTCTTCTCCCCAGACCACCTCAAGGCCTAATGCCTTTCTCCCTCGTCTGCATTCACCTAGCACTTGATACATATTTTAGCACACTACTTAATGGTTCATAATTATTTATCTCTCTATCTCCCCAGCTGGATAGCTGGCTGCAAACAAGCATACTCTTTTTAATCTCTGTTACAGGCAGTGTGCTAGATAACAGAGAAATATTTATTGCAATGAAGCCTATGCAATGCAGTATCAAGTGTTATTTTTTTTATTTTTTATTTTTTTTTGAGACGGAGTCTCGCTCTGTCGCCCAGGCTGGAGTGCAGTGGCGCGATCTCGGCTCACTGCAAGCTCCGCCTCCCGGGTTCACGCCATTCTCCTGCCTCAGCCTCCCGAGTAGCTGGGACTACAGGCGCCCACAACCGCGCCCGGCTAATTTTTTGTATTTTTAGTAGAGACGGGGTTTCACCGTGGTCTTGATCTCCTGACCTTGTGATCCGCCCGCCTCGGCCTCCCAAAGTGCTGGGATTACAGGCGTGAGCCACCGCGCCCGGCCCCTCAAGTGTTATTTTTTAATATTTACAATTTGGTGATGTTATTTTTCTATCCAAATTGCCATTTCACATGGGTCCTCAAGTAAAAGACAAACAGCATAAAGTAAGGAAAATCAACACTTGGACTCAAGCATAACATAAACCGTGTATCTGAACAAATCTCTCCACCTCATTGTCTAGTTTCCCTATCAGCAAAATCAGTACAGTCATTTTGGAAAAACTCCTGAGTTTATACATACATATGTTCCAGAACCCCAGTGGACACCTGAAACCATGGATAATACTGAACCCTATGCATACTGTTTTTTTCGTATACATACATACCTATGATAAAGTTTAATTTCTAAATTATGCACAGTCACAGATTAACAACATTAACTAATAACAAAATGGATCAATTGTAACAATAAACTGTAATAAAAGTTATGTAAATGTGGTGTCTCTCCTTCTCTCTCTCTTTCTCAAAATACTGTGACATTTTTGGACCATAGTTAACCCCAAGTAACCAAAGCTACTAAAAGTGAAACAAGGGATGAAGGCAGAACTACTGTAATTGTAAATCTACAACAGGATTTCTCAGCCTCAGCACCATTGACATTGTGGGTCAGATAATTCTGTTTGTGGGGAGCAGGGAGTGGAACCGTCCAGTGCATAGTAGGATGTTTAGTAGCATCCTTGGTCTCTACCCACTAGATGCCTGTAGCACCCACCCAGCTGTAACTGTCAAAAATATTACTAGACATTGACAAATGTCCCCAGGGGTGGCGAGAAGATTCTTAAAATTGCCCCAGGTTGAGAAGCACTGGTCTAGACCAGAAGTTTCCCATACTTTTGAGCATCAGAATACTTTTTCCCAAAGAAATATTAAATAGCACTCATTGTATAAATGTAGACAAATTGCAGGGCTCTGCTTGAAAGGGGTAGAGAGAGCACTGCTGAAAACTCTCTACTTTTTATGATTCTCGGATTTTAAAGAAGCACAAGTGAATATGCTCAGAACATATGCCAGACGGTGCTTTGCAGTTTCTCTAGGATATTTACCATTAAACATTGAGATTTGAAAAGATCACGCTGAAAATACGCACAAAAAAGTTTAACATCAGTCACACAATGGAAGACTGTGAAGTCAAAATATATTTCCTTTTACCCACAGAAGGGAATCCTCTGCTATAGTAACAATAAAGGAAGAAAATAAGTCACATGTCTCTGACATTTAAAAAATGTTATGGCCGGGCGCGGCAGCTCAAGCCTGTAATCCCAGCACTTTGGGAGGCCGAGGCGGGCGGATCACGAGGTCACGAGATCGAGACCATCCTGGCTAACATGGTGAAACCCCGTCTCTACTAAAAAAATACAAAAAACTAGCTGGGCGAGGTGGCGGGCGCCTGTAGTCCCAGCTACTCGGGAGGCTGAGGCAGGAGAATGGTGTAAACCCGGGAGGCGGAGCTTGCAGTGAGCTGAGATCCGGCCACTGCACTCCAGCCCGGGTGACAGGGCGAGACTCCGTCTCAAAAAAAAAAAAAAAAAAAAGTTATTAATTTATACACAAGATTCACTAGGCAATAAACCTGTTAAAAGGCTGACCTAAGTGAAGGTTTCACATTTCCAAATTTATTTTGCAAAATTTATGTGTATGAATTTTGTCAATTGCTTGATGTTAAAAATACAAAGATGAATATATATTTATACGTGTGAATGTATATATCCACATGTATGTATCTGTATGTGCATAAATATGTCATATATTTAATGTAATTTCTTTTACTAAATATATATACCAACTTTCTAGCAATAATAACCTTAATTTAGATAAAAGAGATCTAAAACTTATCACTTATAAATTTAGAAAAACAAATTATATATGAAAATATAAAAGGAAATTATTACTAGGTAAACATATATATTCTTTCATTCACTATAATACAAAATACTGTAATTTTTGGACTGCATGTTTTAATCATTTTAATCATTGACTTTTCTCTGTTACCAGAAAAAGAGATTTTAATGTAAAGTCCTTAAATTTTTTTGCTAATATTTAAAAGTTTGCTCTAAACTAAAAACTTAGCCAACATCCAAATAAATACAAATAATTCAGTTCAAAATTACTCCATGTTTAATAATTGAGAAGAACAAAAATTAAAATTAACACAGCAGAATTGGCAGATGTACCTAATTGGAAGGCAGTAGATAAAAATCCAGAATGGAGAGTTTAATTTAACATTCTAACTGTAAAAATTCAGGGGAAATATCAACATTGGCACCCACATTAAGTTTCTCTCTGCCTATGGAGACCCAGAGCAAATAAGTACTAGGAGAAAGGATTTCACTTTCCATATACGTAAGCGATAAGAAAATGTTCAGAAATGCTAACACTTAAGAGAAATTGAATGATCCATGAGTTCAACTGATTACTATCACCTTATTCCAAGTTTGAGGGGAAAAAAAATAATAACCAAGTTATAATCTTTTAAGCTACTAATGTCAAATAATAGACTTTTGAACCTATCTGCTCTTCAACTAGATGTTTAATCCTTGGGTAAGCAATATTTCAAAATAAACATGCAGATTAGAACTCACCCACTTGTCAAACGTAGCAGAAAAAAGCCTCTCTGCTAAGCTGGAGAAAGACTAATTGTCCCTCAGGGAGCTATGACAAGCTCTCCAGATTTCTCTTCTGTGTTTCAGACTCTAGATGTCTGGACACAACTGTTCTCTATTTCCCTGTGTTTATTTCACCAGTGCTTCCTCTGCATGGAGTGTTTTCTCTAAGGGTAACTACAAATATTATTGACCAGTAATACCCACTGGCCTCTGCTGTGTGTGAAGGGCTGAGGAGAGGGCAAGGGCACACACATCTTTAGGACCCAGAAGTTAACATCACAATTAAGCCCACAGTTTAGGTTTTCATAGCAGTAACATATGGTGATGGTCTAAAATGGATAATAGAGAATTCTAGTCCTACTTTCAAACAGGAAACCAGTCAATTTAGGCAAGTTCTACATTATAAAAGGGGCAACCTATAAATGCTATGACTGCTGACTTAGGAAACTCCAGAAATTGTCTCAGAGTCAATAAAATCATTGCAGGTAAAAGTGGTTCCCCAGGAACCTAATACAAGAAAATACGAAAGGAGGCAAATTAACTAAGAGCCAACCTAAGAAACACGAAGGCACTTAAAACCCTTTAGTTACTCCCCATTGCCTTTCAGAATCAAAATCAAAATCTCTCAATGTGAACTACAGGGTCCTTCATGATCTACCTCCATAGCAACCTCCCATCCTCTGCAGCAGGAGTCAGCACACTTTTTTCTGTAAAAGGCCAGATAGCAAATATTTCAGGTTTTGTAGACCATATGGTCTCTGTTGCAACTACTTAGGTCTGCTATTGTAGCATGAGAGTAGTCATATACAACATGAAAATAAAGTGGGTATGGCTGTGTTCTAATAAAACTTTATGAACATTGAAATTTGAATTTCATATATTTTTCACATATCATGGTATATAGTTCATTTTTTAATTTTTAAAAAATCACATAAAAATGTAAAAAGGCAGGCCATACAAAAGCAGACAGCAGTCAAGACTTGGTCCACAGGTCATAGTTTGCACTGCAACCCCTGACTCACTCAGTCATCATCTCTGATTCCACAGAATGAAAGACTTTGAGTACCCCATTCATGCCATGCTTATTTTGGATATTGTTACCTGTTCTTGTTACCACTCTTGCAAAACTCTTTCCACATCCGTCTTTTTTTTGAGACAGAGTCGTGCTCTGTCTCTCAGGCTGGAGTGCAATGGTACGATCTTAGCTCACTGTAACCTCCATCTCCCGGGTTCAAGAAATGCTCATGCCTCAGCCTCCTAAGTAGCTGGGATTACAGGCATACACCATCATGCCTGGCCAATTCTTGTATTTTTAGTAGAGACGGGGTTTCACCATGTTGACCAGCTGGTCTTGAACTCTTGACCTCAAGTGATCCGCCTGCCTCGGCCTCCCAAAGTGCTGGGATTACAGGCGTGAGCCATCATGTCGGGCCTATATCCCTCTTTAACAAACTAATTTCAGTTCATCTTTCAGGAGTCATTAACTTTCCTGAGATGCCTTCCTGGCTTCCTCATATGTCCTGAGGCAGCTTCAATATGCCGGATAATTCTAGCTTTTCACCATCATAGGACCAGTGAGATCATGTCTAGTCCTAGATCCAGTATGGGCTGGGTCAGAATTGCTGTCCAGTAGATCTCCTGTGCCTAGACACTAAGTTGGTGCTCAATAAATATTGTTGAATGCATGACTAAAGGTGGGATCTGAAGAACATTACAGTGACAAACTGACTTAGATACATCGGTAAAAAGGTTAGACTAGCTTTTGGGGTGCTGGGGGGCTTTCTGCAAGGTCAGATTTAGATACATGATCATAGCTGTTCAGATGCAGCAGTATGGCATAAGTCCCTGACATCAAATTGTCTGATCCCTGGATCCACCACTCACTATTTATGTGATTCTGGGCAGGTAGTATAAGTGTTCTATGCCCAATATTCTCATTTATGGGATACAAGTGGCACTGTTTCATAAGAACTAAATGTGTTCATACTAGTGGAACATAGTGGTTGACACGCAACAAGCTATCAACAAATCATAGCTATTATTAGTACTGATGTCAGCCGAAAAGGACTCTATTCTCATGGATTCTAAAAACTAAAAGTGGGAACCCACATTTTGTTTTTCTTTTTTTTTTTTTTTTTTTGAGACGGAGTCTCACTCTGTCGCCCAGGCTGGAGTGCAGTGGCCGGATCTCAGCTCACTGCAAGCTCTGCCTCCCGGGTTCACGCCATTCTCCTGCCTCAGCCTCCCGAGTAGCTGGGACTACAGGCGCCCGCCGCCTCGCCCGGCTAGTTTTTTGTATTTTTTAGTAGAGACGGGGTTTCACCGTGTTAGCCAGGATGGTCTCGATCTCCTGACCTCGTGATCCGCCCGTCTCGGCTTCCCAAAGTGCTGGGATTACAGGCTTGAGCCACCGCGCCCGGCCTTGTTTTTCATAAATACATTTCTTGACTAACTCCACAAACAACTTGTCCAAGCAGAACCAATCCGATTAGGAAAAATGGAACAAAAATAGACAACAGATTTCTCCTCCATCCTAGTCTGCAGCTACACAAACACATTTATGATTCTCTAGATATGAATATGTAGTGTGTGCCGTTAGATTTCTCATATGGCACTGAAGTACTCGAAGTGGCTGACTGAGGGTACGGAGCTGATGATTCAGTACAACAGTCTAAGCAAAGAGAGACAAGAAGGAATGCTGCCTTCCCTATACCATCCCAAATTTCCCTTTCCCACCTCTATTCCCTCAATTCCCTGGGTGATGTTAATAAACAAGAGCCATGACAAGCATGAGGTGCTTTGGATTGAATATGTCCTTAATATTCTATCATGCTGTCTTATAGCCCTGTCGCCATTTGTTCTTTTTGTGGCATCCCAATTGCTACTTTTTTTCTTTTCTTTTCTTTCTTTTTTTTTTTTTTTTTTTTTTTTTTTGTTTTTTTGCCATTCTAAGGAGGGCAGGCAGGCAACAAGGCTGTCTTTAGGCCCCTTGATCTCAAGGGGGTCGAGCCCCCATGGCTGATATTGGGGAGGAAGGGACCAGAGATGGCCATTTCTGTATGGTAACTAACTACTGAAGCCTGGCCCTCTTGGCATGCCCATTATTTCCACAGGCCCCATCTGTCTCTCTCTCTCGGGCTGTAGTTATGGCTAAACAGAAGAGTATCAGCATCAGAAATCTATGATAGCAAACCTTACTATTCCCATAGGTGGCAAACCTTACTATTCCCTTAGGCCATAGGAATGAAAAATGCAAGTCATAATGTTAAAATTTCAAAATAAATTTTATGATGAGTATAATACTACCTACAATACTTTGATGATTATTACATAGATATGTTATATTCATAACTAGCTGCACTGAAATTCTCACTATCAAGATTAGTTAATTGCTATCACTGCAAATGGATACAAGTTGGATATTGATTACATTTGAATAATGTAATGTGTCCCTGTCTTCAGCAAAACTATTCGCATTACTATGTAACAAGAAAACCAAATACCTCCTGAACTCCTGGCAGCATCTTGCCCTTCCTCACCTGTTACCAGGATAAAATATATATTTATTATATTATATATAAAAATATATGTGATATATATAAATATATGTATTATATATACATATATACACTCATATGTATACACATATATATATACACATACACACAAATGTGTGTGTGTGTGTGTGTGTGTGTGTGTATTGTTTTGTTTTGTTTTTGGACTAAATTTTCATTGGAAAATATTTCCTGGCTTTTAGCATCAAATTTTTTTAGTTTATTTAAAAAGAAAAAAATACAAAAAAGATCCCCCCAAAAAGGTCCAGGGTACTGTTGGGGTGTCTAACATGGAGGGTCTTTTTGAAAGGTCTCTTAACATAAAATATTTTGATTAAAAAAGGAACTTTGCAAAGTTGGCTCCATATGGGAATACCCCACTTCCTTATCCCATTATGCTATAAATATGGATCTTTGTATAATTTTTAGAGAGAGATTTTTGGCCTTGAATTTCAGATAAATTTCACTATAATATTGTTTATAATTATCAGGTAATATTAAGCCCTTACAGTGTACTAAGTACCAACATATCCACTTATCTATCACCTATGTGTAAAATTTATTCCTTAAAACAAAACAATGAGGTCTGTGTTTTTATGATCCTCATCTGATAAAACAGGAACAAAAATTGAAGTGAATTCTCCAAGGTCACAGGGCAAGTAAATGGCAGAGCCTTGCTGTTGCTCATCAGTCTATATTTCCCTACTTTGATTTATAATTTTATTCATCATTATGATTTTAATTTGGAAAATTTATGAAAACTAGCTTTTCAGTATGTCCTACAGGCATATGAGAAAGTGGCTTTTTAGTTTTTTAGTTAGTACTATATTTTATAGTACAAAATTTATTTAAGTTACTGAGCCAAATCACAATCTAACAAATAAGTGCTGAAAATATATCAGTTCACCAAAAATCCTGGTCACCACTCAATTTCATCACATAGGAGGATCAAATAGAATTAGGTGCTTTTTACTCACTTTTGATAAACTTCAGCAAATGTGACAGGCTAGGAGAAGGCTGCCCTTCACTGCTGTATTGCTGAGATAAATATCCTCAGAAAAGTCTTCCTAGCCAATCTGATCTTAGTTTCCTGTTTCCAAAATGGGGATTATGTTTATCAGGGCCAAAGTGTGGAACAGTCTACATTTATCTCAAGATCAGATACATACCACTCACCCATATGCACACATGTACACACATACACACATTCCCTTTTGTTACCTTCCTCTCTGCTTCTTGTGTGTTACCCCATTCCTAAAGAACTATGTGCTGAGCGAACTAGCAAATAATTTCCATGAATATTTTGGGAAAGAATTACCCCCAAATGTTATTCTCCTGAGGGAGGTGCAAACTTAGTTTAACCACTGTAATAGGCACCGCTCTGTACTAAACAATTATATTGCAAGTACAATCATTTTTAAATGTTCACTTACCAAATGAAAATATTATTTGTTGCAACTCACACACTGTGTCACTATTTTAAATTTGAAACACAAAATTCAAGTGGTCACATACAACGAAAGTATTGAAACAATTCAAGTTCTGCTTTTTCTTCTTTAAAATTTCTGTACTATCATTTTTCTACTTCCAATTTACTGTCTAAATGTAGGACTATATAGTACCACTAGTTGTAGAGACATGAACTGCATCCAAACAGAACTTGAACAATTCCAAAATATTAAGAACTTAAACGTACTCTTGAAACAAACACATAATTTACGAACCAAGAGTACAACTCAGAATTATCCAAACTAACTCCCATGTAAAAAAAAAGAAAAAACAAAAAACAGTGCTTAAAATATAAAATATACTAATCCGAAGCTCACATGTATGTTATTATAGCACAACGGCAACCACAGCCACCAAAAATAAATAAACAAATAAATAAATAAATAAAGGTTTCTTGGACAGGAATATTTTATCACTAAGACTGTTTAGAATTGCTATAACATAGTAATAATAAAAAAGCAAGTTAATGTTAAATGGTTTTGTCACTGTTTTTAAAGTCATTGTTTTAAAATTTTCTAGTGTATACCTTCTTATTGGTTGTTCCTGGGACAGACTGTTTCAACCGCATCCTCCTGTGTAATAAGTGGTATGCCACTTATTATAAAGAAAATCTATTCGATGAATTTCAACTGAAAAAAAAATGTGAAAGTGATGTATAATTTGTAAATCTGTATAACAATGCAAAGTGCTAATTTTTTTAAATCGTATACTCTGGCAGAATGAAAGGGCTCATTTTAGGAACCAAAGGAATGATTCTATATTGACAAAGTTTCAAATGCTTTGGAGGAGAAAGAGATGTGTTTGAGAATGAGGCCATGCCTGGCCTCACAGTTTGGCTTAATGCCACAGAAGTTACCATCCAGAAAGCCAGGCAAGGAGGCCTGCAATGCAATTAAACGCTTAAATCACAAACCTGAAGACTGACTATTCTTTGCAACACATTTGAAAAGGCAACTCAAATATGTAATTTCTACTTACATGTGCTTGATATCCAGGAAAATATAAGGAGCTAAACTTGATGGCTTGTGTTGACAGAGTGTCGAAACTGCAGGCAGAGTTTCCAGAAGAACATGTGGGCGTATAATACACAAGAAATGGAGATGCATCTCTGATTCTGTTTTTAATGCAAGGAAGTTTAAAGTAGCAGTGACTGACTTCAGACTGCAGCTCTACAAAGTTTGTCAGGAGTGACATTGTGTAACTATGGAGAAACTATTTTCAAACTCTAATTAAACTAACATTTTGATGATTTTGGATTTTTAAAATTAGGATTCAGATGAAATTTGGTAAATTCTATTCAAATTGTTAAGACTCATATTGATACGCCCTCTGCTCTAAAAATGACTATGAGTTTACTAACCGGCCATGGGACCCTGAGAAACCCAGTTCTCTTTGGTCCTAGATTTCTTCATTCGTAAAATGAGGGTATTGATTTGATCATCTCTGACCCTCCAACTTTATAATTTTTAGATCTATGATCTTATTTACCAAATGAATTAGAAGAGATAGCAATTAAAGTCTCTTGAATGTCTGCCTTACAACAAAGGAATCTGAACTCTGTTGAAACCTGCTTTTCTTAGTTCAAAGACCCATATTGACTTGCCAAAATTAAGCTATAGAAGGCAAGTCTTCCAACAACAAGTGATTCTCAAGGTACTCTACATACTAAAGATGATTCAAATAAGCCTGCAATTCTCCCACATTTGGAATCCCACTGGGCCTGATCTCATTTTCATTGTCAATTCCCTGTTGCTGAAACTATAAAAGCAGCCTCCCTTTAGGCCCAGGGAGTACTACAGAAGAAAGAGATGGGCATGTGAGATTGTAAGTGCTGACTTTGAGGGATAAAATTAGTTCAGACCTTCCAAATCAAGGATGGGCACACACATGCCTAAACAACTGAAAGACTGAGAAACTCTGCCTCTTGGGCCATTATGTGGCCCCTTTTCACCCATGCCAACCATAAAAATTTTCCTGCTTCTCACAGACTTAAAAGACAATTACCAAGAGGATATCAAGAAACCTGGTGACACAGTCTTCTGGCTATTGCAGTTGCCCGTTATGGGTTTTATACCAATAGAGATATACATTTTTAAGCTACCTTAGGACAAATCAGTGGAGACTGCACAAAGCATTGTGGCACAACAAAAGTCTCTAAATTCCTTGCCTTCAAAGGTTTTAACAGAATGTTTATGTTTTACATAGGGAATGGCTACAAGCCTTTAACTAATTCTGAGATTACAGTAGCTCAATGCATAGAATTTACAAGGCAACTTTGTAATCTTGCTTTTTGGCTTTGGTTTTTGGCTTTTATATTGTTTGTTGATGAATGCCTACCCACTTCCATTCCCATCTGACCTAGAGTGTTTAATTGGCTGTAACTCTTTTGTCTTTAAGTCCCTTGTCTATAGGAGTCTCACCAAGGGACAAGATAGACCTGGGACAGGTAGCCACACCATCCTGGCAATGATATGAGAAAAAATAAAAGTTTAGCCATAAATGCTGCCTCTGGCAAATATTGGCTAAAAGAGAGAAAATGAGAAATCAAAATAAAATCCTAAGCCCCCAAACCAACTGAGCAGACCTCCTCTTGGTAGGGGACCCCGTAGTAATCTTGAAAACTGAGTTCTCAGCCAAGACAAGATAGGAGGTCAGACATGCCTCATTATACATCCTGCACCTCTCTAACCGCCATTAACCTTTCTTCCCTAAGAGCTAAACCGAAACCAGCATGCTGCTCCTGCTCCTCCTTTTTTATCTGATAAGAGACCATGGAGTGCACCAGGCCAGTCTATGGAGAACATACAGTAAGAATTTTCACGTCCTCTGCTTCACGTTTTGATGACAGAGGGCTGAAAACTCCACCCTCGGTTCATCCTAACGCTGCCATTTTTTTGTACATAGGACCCATGAAGAGGCTTAAAGCTTAATTGCTCATGTGCATGTTTCTCCTTTCATAAATATTCATGACTCCTCCTATAGTTTATTGAATATGCATATTCAGCCATCCTGCTTAGCATAAATTCCTGTTCCTTTTGCCCATCCCTTAAAGTATTTGTTTCTGGCTTACCAGCGTGTCAGGATAGCCAGCCTGCAGGCTGTAACCCTTCATAAGAAATAAAATCTCCTCCTCTACTTTAAAAGCAACTAAAACATGTGATTTTAATTATGTAAATTTGGTTCTGGGACTATTTTAATCAGTAGTTGCATACACTAAAGCATGTTCAAGATGACAACTCTGCCCTAACCCCAAGTGCTTGTATGTGAATGCAAATAAATCCATGATCTTCCAAAGATAATGGAATGGAGCTTAGCAGTTTTTAAAATTCTAAATCTTCTTAGTACTTCTTCAAATGTAACATTAAAAAAAAAAAAAAGTAATGTGAAAGAGCAGGTTTTTTGTTTTTTTTTCCCACAATACCAAAAAAAAAAAAAAAAAAAATTTAAGGCTTAGTTTCATATGGCCTTGGAGACCTCGCTAAATGATGCCGCTTTAGGCAGAAATAAAGCAGGTAATTTTCCTTTAACAACAGATGACTGTGTTTTGTTTCTTGAGTTTGCCATGAATCACCAAAGAATTCACAACTGAGCAAAGGAAAATGTGCTCTTTTCTAGACTCCCACCATTTTTAACTGAGAAGTTCTCAAAGACAGAAGAAGATTTAAGGAAGCCACTTGTTCTTTACTTTCTATTAAAATCACTTTTAGTTCTTTATGTGGAGACATGAAAGAATTTGGAACAATAACTAATTGACACAGCAGAAAAACAGAGAGTCTTTCCAAAAAGTCCTAACATCTAACACTCAAGTAGCCTATTATGATGTCAACAGAATCACTACATATGCTTTGAGGCTTATAATTTGTTATTTTCCTGACATCCTCTATTCATATGTGAAATCATTTTCCAATGTAAAATAAAAACAGACATGAAACTTAAATATTACATTTTATAAAATATACAGAGTTAAGCTCAAATAGTTGACAAAAAAGTGCATAGCATTTCTTGCTCTGAATCAAAAATAAATTCAAAAACCTCTTGCATCTTGTTTATTATTTCTAGAGAAAAAAAAAGCTGGAGATATGATTGCAATCACAATGCTGCCCAAACAAACAATGTCAGAAAATCAAATGGTTGAGTGTTTTCTTTCATAATACATTTTTTTTCTTTAATGGATAGTCTAAACATTTTTTCCTTTCTCAACTTTACTCAGCATAAAAAGATGTTACGAATAGTTTTCCTAACTCACAGCCATTAAATGTCTCCCTTAACATTAAAGTTTTATGTGTAACATTTCTAAATTAAGCGAGGCAATTTGACAGCACTATAAAAAAACATTAAGTTTGTGGTTGCTGCGAGGTTGTCTAAGAAGAAGACGCTCCTGTCCATGTCTTTGAATAATGTTACCGAAACATTATTAATCTATTCATATAAGTATGTGCAAACACTATATGAATATAATATTTGAAAAACCAATATTGCTCTCAATTCTTCCTAAGTCATCTACATTGGTAGCATAAGAAAATATTCATAACCATGTACCTAAAGTAGGCTTTAGGGATACTCTAAAATCCTAATTTTTTATTTATCCCCACGGTTACTTCATAGCTTTTCCTCAATCCTCAATCCAATTCTGTCTTCGCAAACTTTATTCCCTGCTGCTAATTTCCTACATCATGTTTAATATTTCTGGAGAAGGTAGAACAGGTGAGAACATCCACATACCCTATTATCACCTCTGCCCACCACTTTCCCCTGACCTTTATGCTCTGACTTTCCCCCATGGAACTTCCATCTTGATAAAGTGCCTGAGGTCCTCCCGACATCTTTTCCTTTCTCACATGATCCCTACCCATCCTAAGTTTTCAAGGACATTGTTTCAGTGATTTTCCCACTCTTTCTGAGAATCATCAAAAGATTTTCTCTCTTCTGAATTATTCCCATTAGTCCCAAAACATACTGTATTCATTGATGCTTGTAACTGACTTGGAAATTTGGAAAAGATAGATGAAAGAATGAACAGAAAAATGAATAGGTATGTGATCAAGCAAATGCAGCAAAATGTGTAGACTCTAGGTAACTGGGATATAAACATCAATTATCAAACGCTTTCAAGTTTTCCATAGTTTTGAAAAATTTTCATAATAAAGTGTTATTAAAAATCTTAATGCAATTTTTGCCAACTTAAAAGAATGCCTCATCCACTTCTAACACCATCCATTTCTAGTTTCTCATTATTCCCACAAATCATTGACTGTAATTGTACTTCTTCCCACACATTTTGACTTTAATTCTTCTTCTTCAGTGTAAAAATTTCTATCAGGGATGGCATGGAAGGTCTTTCCAACTCTTTATGTCTAAATTTTCTGCATCTTTATAATTATGGCATGTCTCATAAGTAGAATATAATATACAGGTTTATTTTTTTAATTTTTATTTTTTATTTATACTTTAAGTTCTGGGATACATGTGCAGAACGTGCAGGTTTGTTACATAGGTATACACGTGCCACAGTGGTTTGCTGCACCCATCAACCCGTCATCTACATTAGGTATTTCTCCTAATGCTATCTTTCCCCTAGCCCCCTCACCCACCGATAATCCTAGTAGGTGATGTTCCCCTCCCTGTGTCCATATGTTCTCATTGTTCAGCTCCCACTTATGAGTGAGAACATGTGGTGTTTGGTTTTCTGTTCCTGTGATAGTTTTCTGAGAATGATGGTTTCCAGCTTCATTTATGTCCCTGCAAAAGACATGAACTCACCCTTTTTATGGCTGCATACTATTCCATGGCATATATGTGTCACATTTTCTTTATCCAGTCTACCATTGATGGGCATTTGGGTTGTCTCCAAGTCTTTACTATTGTGAACAGTGCAGCAATGAACATATGTGTGCATGTGTCTTTATCATAGAATGATTTATAATCCTTTGTAATTTACCAATCCCAGTAATGAGATTGCTGGGTCAAACGGTATGTCTGGTTCTAGATCCTTGAGGATACAAAACACTGTCTTCCACAATAGCTGAACTAATTTATACTTCTACCAACAGTGTAAAAGCGTTCCTATTTCTCCACATCCTCTCCAGCATCTGTTGTTTCCTGACTTTTAATGATCGCCATTCTAACTGGCATGAGATGGTATCTCATTGTGGTTTTGATTTGCATTTCTCTAATGACCAGCGATGATGAGTTTTTTTTTTTTTCATATGTTTGTTGGCTGCATAAATGTCTTCTTTTGAGAAGTGTCTGTTCATATCCTTGACCCACTTTTTGATGGGGTTGCTTTTTTCTTGTACATTTGTTTAAGTTCCTTGTAGATTCTGGATATTAGCCCTTTGTCAGATGGGTAGATTGCAAAAAATTTCTCCCATTCTATAGGTTGCCTGTTCACTATGGTGATAGTTTATTTTGCTGTGCAGAACCTCCTTAGTTTAATTAGATCTCATTTGTCAAATTTGGCTTTTGTTGCCATTGCTTTTAGTGCTTTAGTCATGAAGTCTTTGCCCATGCCTATGTCCTGAATGGTATTGTCTAGGTTTTCTTCTAGGGTTTTTATGGTTTTAGGTCTAACGTTTAAGTCTTTAATCCATCTTGAGTTAATTTTTGTATAAGGTGTAAGGAAGGGGTCCAGTTTCAGTTTTCTGCATATGGCTAGCCAGTTTTCCCAACACCATTTATTAAATAGGGAATCTTTTTCTTATTGCTTGTTTTTTTCAGGTTTGTCACAATCAGATAGTTGTAGATGTGTGGCTTATTTCTGAGGCCTCTGTTCTGTTCCATTGGTCTATATATCTGTTCTGGTGCCAGTATCATGCTGTTTTGGTTACTGTAGACTTGTAGTATAGTTTGAACTCAGGTAGCATGATGCTTCCAGTTTTGTGCCTTTTGCTTAGGATTGTCCTGGCTATAAGGGTTCTTTTTTGGTTCCGTATAAATTTTAAAGTAGTTTTTTTTTTTCTAATTTTTTTCAATATAGTCTGAAAGTCTCTGTCTTTTAATTGGAGTATTTTGCCTCTTTGAGTTACCATTGTTATGCCATTGCTAATATATATCTTACTCTTCATTCTTCGTAGAAACTGCAGATGATAATCTCTATGGTATCCACTAAATGAGTAGTGAAATAATGTATTTAACTCCCAAGCTAATGTAGGAGGTCACTGACTAAAAATAATTATATTATTTGGAAAAGGAAAATAATAAGAAAAAAGTATATAGAACAAATTATTACTTTTATCACATTCTAGGCTATGCAAAGATTTAGGCTAATTTACTTCTACTTACTGTATGACCACACTTTTTTAATGCTCTGTCATATATATTTTAGTTCTTTCTATATTTCACCTTAAAGTAGTTATTATAGTTTTACAGAATCAACAGTTATTTAGAGCTACCCCATATTTGCTGTTTGTTCTGCATTCTGTATCTCTCCTGCATGAAGAACATCTTAAGTGTTATGTTTCTTTTTGTGTGTGTGCTTCAAAATTGCATTTATAATATTTTTTCTTATTACATATGATATCATGTTCATAATGGGTACATAACTTAGATGCACATAAATACAAATAAAGGCAAAATAACTATATTCTCACCACCTAATTCAATCTGTTAACCCTGTGTATAAATAGTTGAATGTTTTCAGTATATGAACACACAACCTACTGTAAAAATTCAAGAAACAAGTGTAATGATGATATAAAATGCAGGTTCACCTCTCCTGCCCCCACTTCCTCTGCAGCCTGGGTGTAAATCCTCACTCCACCACCTGTTCTCTGTGTGAACTTGGGCAAATCCTTTACTCTCTCTGGGCTTTCCTTTCTCATTTGCAAAATGGAGCTAATAATACATACCTAGCTGATCTACTATAAAGATACATGCACACGTATGCTTATTGCAGCACTATTTCCAATAGCAAATACTTGGAACCAACCCAAAAGCCCATCAATGATAGACTGGATAAAGAAAATGTGGCACATATACACTACGGAATACTATGTGGACATAAAACAGAATGAGTTCATGTCCTTTGCAGGGACATGGATGAAGTTGGAACTATTTCCTTTCATATGGAAATACTGGTGACACATTCTAAGGTTTTTTTTTTATAAGAAGTGTCTTTATTTCAACTTTATTTTGATTAACATTTTGCTAGTATAAAAATAATAGAATATCAGTTATTTTCAGTGCTCTGATAATTCTTCCATTGAATTCGGTTTTCATGTTTCTAATGAAAAGTCAGACATCTCTATCATTTTAATCCCAGAATGCAAGCATCTTTTTAAAAATCTCTAATTGCACTTAACTTTGTCTCTTCACCTGCAGTTTTAGATATTTTAATATGAAATAAGTATTAATACATGCAGTTTTCTTGCAGTGCCTAGAATTTCTTGAATCTGAGGCTTAATGGCTTTCATCAGATTTAGAAAATCCTTACCAGTTATCTATTGACTTTGTCCCTTTATTTCTGTTTTCTTCTACGGGTATTTTAGGTATGCATATGCAAGATATTTTTAACTATGCTTTATGTCTTATATTTTTTTCTGAATTTTCATCGTTTTGTCTATGTTTCATTCCACAAATTAATGTTAATTTATCTTCCAGTTAACACATTCTTTCTTCAGCTTTGTCTAATCTACTGTTAAAACCATGATTCAAATCATTGAATTATTATCTTTCAATTCTAGAATTTCCATTTTATTCTTTGCTACAGCTCTCTTCTTCTGCTATAATTCTCCATCTTGTCATTTAATTTCTATAGTATTACATTAATGCAAAATTACATCAATCTATTATATTTAAATAACCCCGTTTGGTAATTCTAATATCCACATCTTTTGTGGACTGCTTTTTTGCTATGTTTTTCTTTGTTTTGGCCATTATATATTTTTGCATACCTCATTTTTTATTTAATGCCATACACTGTGTATTAACTGCAGACCATTTAGAAAGTTATGGATGATAATATTTTCTTCCAGAGAGAAATTTTCTTTGCTGTGAGAAGAATATTATACAAGGAACACAGCCATCTTAATGCATTATGAGACTGAGCTGATTTAAAACTGGGCTTCAGTCCTTGTGATATCTGATTTCCATGTTTCAGCCATTTCAGAATCCAAAATAAAAGCCCAGGGTCTTGTGGCAGATTATATTTTCCAAAGATAATCTGCCTTTAGCCATGTCTATTTCCATTGATCCTGAGTGTATGCTCAGAATCTGTGACAACTCTGTCCATAGAGAATGACAGAAATCCAGACATGTGATTTTTGAGGTTAGATCACAAAAATGCCTTGTACTTCTGCTTTTTTAAAGTGATATCCTCAGTCTTAAAGCCCATGCTGTGAGGAATCCCAAATAAGACAATTTGGAGATACTAGATGAACAGACCATATCTTGTATTTGGGATGATGTCTTCAGCTGTGTTTGGGAAGACAGGTCCCAGCTGACAGCCAGCATCAAGTCTCCCACATTTGAATGAATACTCCTCCAGATGATTCCAGTCTTGTTACCCCCAGCCTTTGAATCTTTCTAGTTGAGGCCTCAAGCACCACAGCACAGAGACAAGCCACCATGCTATGTGCTGTGACTTCCCTACATTTATAAACCATAGCAAATAGTTTCACAACACTACATTTGGGATAATTTGTATGCAGCAAGAGTGATGGGAATAGGTGCCTTCCGGACCTTGTTCTTGATCTTCAATTTCTGTCCCTCCGGATCAGTGAAACTGCCCAAAGCTCTTCTCAGCTTCTTATTGCTCACTCATTGCTTTAATTGGAAAATGTTCACATTTCTGAATTTCTTCTCTTTCCAGAAGAGAATCCTGTTCACTTAATACTTTTCTAGTGCTATAAAAATGTTTATTGTATTTTAATATTTGGTTATTCTTGGTTGAGAGAATTCATCTGGAACAAATCAATTCTTTTTTTTTTCGAGCAGATATATCTCATTTCCATTGAATTTTTAATTTAAGTCACTACATACATATATACATATAGTGATTTACATATAAACATATACATACATATTTTTTAATTTCCAAAAGTTCTATTTGATGTGTTTTTAATTATGTTGTTTGTTTTTAATATCTCTTTATTTGCTACCTTTTTTAAAGCCTTTCTTAATTCTCAAAACAGAGTACACAAAATTATTTTTTGTATTTATGTCTGATAATTCCAACATCTTTAGCTTGTATAGATGTAATTCTCCTGTGTTTTGCTGTTTGTTCTACTGGCACTCATTTATGAGCTCTACTGATGTTAATTGGCTTAAACCAACTTTCTTGAAATATACTTGTGGAAATTATTTAAGACCTTATAAGAAACTTCATATTTCTAGAAAATTTGCCTCTGCCAACTACTTATTTCACTACCATCCTGGACCACCTTAATTAAATTCTCTATTTGGAGGTTGTTCACATAGGAGGCATGAATTTTGGCTGAAATTTTGTTTAGGACCAACTCAAATTTTCAAAGGAACCTTTTTTTCCCTCTACTCAAATCCAAGTTGACACAGACAAGATGCTCTCGCTTTATAGTTTGTTGTTGTCTCTTTGTATTCCCACTCTATACGGATATTCTCCTGTTCAACTTCCCATCTCAAGCACAAGCTAGACTTCATATCTTATCTATTCCAGGCCATGCATCCTTCAAAAAAAAACTGAATCAGGGCTTGCCAGAAACCCTAAGTGTGAAATCCAGTTTGGGCACTTGTATTTCAAGCCGACCATCTTCACTTAACTTTTAGCATTTGGGGATATCTTTATTTTTTTTAAAGATCACAATACATCCAAAAGATGCTTTTATATTTCATCCAGTTTTTAAGTTATTTTCATGAAAAGAGCTACCCAATTCAACAGGTATCCTTTTTTCAAGATGACAGTCAGCAATCCAGATTTATGTGATTTTCACGTGAAATACTCAGTGGAAAAAAAAGCATTGCAAGACAAACAAAACAAGGCATATTCAGTTCTGGTGGATTCTAGTGTGTGCCCTCTGGCTAATGCAAATAAAAATGAAAGCTAATCAAAATTATCTTAAGGTACAAAAAAAAAGCAGATCCAAATGCCTTTTATGGCTTTATGCTGCTCCTCAATACTATAACAGTATCTAAAATATTTTTGTTCTTAACTCAAATTTTCTTTTGTACATTTATAAGCACTGGGGGTTACTGTGCTCCTTAGAACTTGGAAAAGAAGAATACTATTTTGAGTATCACTTTTTCAGAATTAAGCTAAAATTTAATACAGAAAACTGCCACCAGAATCTAAAGTGAGCCAGGGTGACCATACTCTCTCACCAAGGGGTCATTTTATTCATCCATCACTCTTGATTCCATGCTTACCAAGCAACCTCCCCATTCTCACACAAACCTGTCTATGAGGACAGAATGTGTACATTCTGCTGACACAATTATTTCTAGTATGAGTTACAGTGATTTCTCCCAGGAAATTGATGAAGTGATGTCTGACTATGATTTGGCTTCCCATACAGCTTGACTAAAGAACAACATAAGACATAAGCTGATTATGCTAACAGAAACATTTCCACTGGGTATAACCACTCTGTTCCTCACTTTAAATTAATGGAGTGGCATTTGGGGTGTTTCCCTAGTTCACTCATAAGTTTTAATTATCTCTCAGGCCTCTCTCACTCTAGATGTTGACCATATTAGTATTTTTTTTCAAATTGGGACAACCACATCATCAGGAACACACTGCAGAGTAGTAGGGTGTGTCAAATGCCTTAAAAATAATACAGGGTGAGGTTCCAAGATGGCCAAATAGGAACAGCTCCAGTCTACAGTTCCAAGCGTGAGCAACACAGAAGATGGGTGATTTCTGTATTTCCAACTGAGGTACCGGGTTCATCTCACTGGAGCTTGTCAGACAGTTGGTACAGGACAGTGGGTGCAGCCCACAGTCTGTGAGCCAAAGCAGGGTGAGGCATCGCCTCCCCCAGGAAGCACAAGGGGTTGGGGAATTCCCTTTCCTAGCCAAGGGAAGCTGTGACAGATGGCACCTGGAAAATCAGGACACTCCCACCATAATACTGCACTTTTCCAACAGTCTTAGCAAACGGCACACCAGGAGATTATATCCCATGCCTGACTCGGAGAATCCCGTGACCACGGAGCCTTGCTCACTGCTACCACAGCAGTCTGAGATCGAACGGCAAGGTGGCGGTGAGGCTGGTGGCGGGGCCTCCACCATTGCTGAGGCTTGAGTAGGTAAACAAAGCAGTCTGGAAGCTCAAACTGGGTGGAGCCCCCCCCAGCTCAAGGAGGCCTGCCTTCCTCTGTAGACTCCACCTCTGTGGGCAGGGCATAGCTGAACAAAAGGCAACAGAAACTTCTGCAGACTTAAACATCCCTGTCTGACAGCTTTGAAGAGAGTAGTGGTTCTGCCAGTATGGAGTTTGAGATCTGAGGATGGACAAACTGCCTCCTCAAGTGGGTCCCTGACCCCAGAGTAGCCTAACTGGGAGGCACCTCCCAGTAGGGGCTGACTGACACCTCATACGGCCAGGTGCCCCACTGAGATGAAGCTTCCAGAGGAACAATCGATCAAGCAGCAACACTTGCCATTCTACAATATTTGCAGTTCTGCAGCCTGCCTCTGCTGGTGATACCCAGGAAAACGGGTCTGAGTGTGGACCTCCAGCAAACTCCAACAGACCTGCAGCTGAGAGTACTGTTAGAAGGAAAACTAACAAACAGAAAGGACATACACATGAAAACCCCATCTGTACGTCACTGTCATCAAAGACCAAAGGTAGATAAAACCACAAAGATGGGGAGAAACCAGCGCAGAAAAGCTGAAAATTCTAAAAATCAGAGCGCCTCTTCTCCTCCAAAGTAATGGAGCTCCTCGCCAGCAACAGAACAAAGCTGAACGGAGACTGACTTTGAAAAGTTGAGAGAAGGCTTCAGAAGATCAGAAATAACAAACTTCTCCGAGCTAAAGGAGGATGTTTGAACCCATCGCAAAGAAGCTAAAAACCTTAAAAAATGATTGGACGAATGGCTAACTAGAATCAACAACATAGAGAAGAGCTTAAATGACCTGATGGAGATGAAAACCACGACACGAGAACAACGTGACGCATGCACAAGCTTCAGTAGCCGATTCGATCAACTGGAAGAAAGGTTATCAGTGATTGAATATCAAATGAATGAAATGAAGTGAGAAGAGAAGTTTAAAGGAAAAAAGAGTAACAAGAAATGAACAAAGCCTCCAAGAAATATGGGACTATGTGAAATGACCAAATCCATGTCTGATTGAAGTACCTGAAAGTGAATGGGGAGATGAAACCAAGTTGGAAAACACTCTTCAGGATATAATCCAGGAGAACTTCCCCAACCTAGCAAGGCAGGTCAACATTCAAATTCAGGAAATACAGAGAATGCCACAAAGATACTCCCCGAGAAGAGCAATTCCAAGACACATAATTGTCAGATTCACCAAAGTTGAAATGAAGGAAAAAATTTTAAGGGCAGCCAGAGAGAAAGGTCAGGTTACCCACAAAGGGAAGCCCATCAGACTAACAGCGGATCTCTCAGCAGAAACTCTACAAGCCAGAAGAGAGTGGGGCCAATATTCAACATTCTTAAAGAAAAGAATTTTCAACTCAGAATTTCATATCCAGAAAAACTAAGCTTCATAACTGAAGGAGAAATAAAATCCTTTATAAACAAGCAAATACTGAGAGATTTTGTCACCACCAGGACTGCCTTACAAGAGACCCTGAAGGAAGCACTAAACATGGAAAGGAAAAACCAGTACCAGCCATTGCAAAAACATGCCAAATTGTAAAAGACCATCGATGCTAGGAAGAAACTGCATCAACTAATGAGCAAAATAACCAGCTAACATCACATTGACAGGATCAAATTCACACATAACAATGCTAACTTTAAATGTAAATGGGCTAAATGCTCCAATTAAAAGACACAGACTGGCAAATCGGATAAAGAGTCAAGAACCATATTCAGGAGACCCATCTCACGTACAGAGACACACATAGGCTCAAAATAAAGGGATGGGGGAAGATCTACCAAGCAAATGAAAAACTAAAAAAAGCAGAGGTTACAATCCTCATCTCTGATAAAACAGACTTTAAACCAACAAAGATCAGAAGAGACAAAGAAGGCCATTATATAATGGTAAAGGGATCAGTTCAACAATAAGAGCTAACTATCCTAAATATATATGCACCCAATACAGGAGCACCCAGATTCATAGAGCAAGTCCTTAGAGACCTACAAAGAGACTTAGAGTCCCAAACAATAATAATGGGAGACTTTAACACCTCACTGTCAACATTAGACAGATCCACGAGACAGAAAGTTAACAAGGATATCCAGGAATTAACTCAGCTCTGCAAAAAGCGGACCTAACAGACATCTACAGAACTCTCCACCCCAAATCAAGAGAAGATACATTCTTCTCAGCAACACATAGCACTTATTCCAAAATTGACCATATAGTTGGAAGTAAAGCACTCCTCAGCAAATGTAAAAGAACAGAAATTATAACAAACTGTCTCTCAGATCACAGTGCAATAAAACTAGAACTCAGGATTAAGAAACTCACTCAAAGCCACTCAATTGCATGGAAAGTGAACAACCTGCTCCTGAATGACTACTGGGCACATAACGAAATGAAGGCAGAAATAAAGATGTTCTCTGAAACCAATGAGAACAAAGATACAACATACCAGAATCTCTGGGACACATTTAAAGCAGTGTGTAGAGGGAAATTTATAGCACTAAATGCCCACAAGAGAAAGCTGGAAAGATCTAAAATTGACACCCTAACATCGCAATTAAAAGAACTAGAGAAGTAAGAGCAAATACATTCAAAAGCTAGCAGAAGGCAAGAAATAACTAAGATCAGAGTAGAACTGAAGGAGATAGAGAGACAAAAAACACTTCAAAAAAATCAATGAATCCAGGAGCTGTTTTTTTTAAAAGATCAACAAAATTGATAGACCACTAGCAAGATTAATAAAGAAGAAAAGAGAGAAGAATCAAATAGATGCAATAAAAAATGATAAAGGGGATATCACCACCATGCTCCCACAGAGATACAAACTACCATCAGAGAATACTATAAACACCTCTATTCAAATAAACTAGAAAATCTAGAAGAAATGGATAAATTCCTGGACACATACACCCTCCCAAGACTAAACCAGGAAGAAGTTGAATCCCTGAATAGACCAATAACAGGCTCTGAAATTGAGGCAATAATTGATAACCTACCAACCAAAAAATGTCCAGGAGCAGACGATTCACAGCCAAATTCTACCAGAGGTACAAGGAGGAGCTGGTACCACGCCTTCTGAAACTATTCCAATCAACAGAAAAAGAGGGAATCCTCCTTAACTCATTTTATGAGACCAACATCATCCTGATACCAAAGCCTGGCAGAGATACAACAACAACAAAAAAAGAATTTTACACCAATATCCCTGATGAACATCGATACAAAAATCTTCAATAAAATACTGGCAAACCAAATCCAGCGGCACATCAAAAAGCTTATCCACCATGATCAAGTGGGCTTCATCCCTGGGATCCAAGGCTGGTTCAAGATATGCAAATCAATAAACGTAATGCATTATCTAAACAGAACCAGAGACAAAAACTACATGATTATCTCAATAGATGCAGAAAAGGCCTTCAACAAAATTCGACAGCCCTTCATGCTAAAATCTCTCAATAAATTATGTATTGATGGGACGTATCTCAAAATAATAAGAGCTATTTATGACAAACCCACAGTCAATATCATACTGAATGGGCAAAAACTGAAAGCATTCCCTTTGAAAACTGGCACAAGACAGGGATGCCCTCTCTCACCACTCCTATTCAACATAGTGTTGGAAGTTCCGGCCAGGGCATCAGGCAGGAGAAAGAAATAAAGGGTATTCAATTGAGGAAAAGAGGAAGTCAAATTGTCCCTGTTTGCAGATAACATGATTGTATATTTAGAAAACCCCATTGTCTCAGCCCAAAATCTCCTTAAGCTGATAAGAAACTTCAGCAAAGTCTCAGGATACAAAATCAATGCGCAAAAATCACAAGCATTCTTATACACCAATAACAGACAAACAGAGGGCCAAATCATGAGTGAATTCCCAGTCACAACTGCTTCAAAGAGAATAAAATGTCTAGGAATCCAACTTACAAGGGATGCAGAGGACCTCTTCAAGGAGAATTACAAACCACTGCTCAATGAAATAAAAGAGGACACAAACAAATGAAAGAACATTCCATGCTCATGGATAGGAAGAATCAATATCATGAAAATGGCCATACTACCCAATGTAATTTATAGATTCAATGCCATTCCCATCAAGCTACCAATGACTTTCTTCACAGAATTGGAAAACACTACTTTAAAGTTCATACGGAACCAAAAAAGAGTCCACATTGCCAACATAATCCTAAGCAAAAAGAAAAAAGCTGGAGGCATCAAGCTACCTGACTTCAAACTATACAACAAGGCTACAGTAACCAGAACAGCATGGTACTGGTACCAAAACAGAGATATAGACCACTGGAAGAGAACACAGCCCTCAGAAATAATACCACACATCTACAACCATCTGATCTTTGACAAACCTGACATAAACGAATGGGGAAAGGATTCCCTATTTAATAAATGGTGCCAGTAAAACTGGCTAGCCAATGTAGAAAGCTGAAACTGGATCCCTTTCTTACATCTTATACAAAAATTAATTCAAGATGGATTAAAGACTTAAACATTAGACCTAAAACCATAAAAACCCTAGAAGAAAACCTAGATGATACCATTCAGGACATAGGCATGGGCAAGGACTTCATGTCTAAAACACCAAAAGCAATGGCAACAAAAGCAAAAATTGACAAATGGGATCTAATTAAACTAAAGAGCTTCTGCACAGCAAAAGAAACTACCACCAGAGTGAACAGGCAACCTACAGAATGGGAGAAAATGTTTACAATTTACCCATCTGACAAAGGACTAATATTCAGAACCTACAAAGAGTTCAAACAAATTTACAAGAAAAAATCAAACAACCCCATCAAAAATGGGCAAAGGACATGAACAGACACTTCTCAAAAGAAGACATTTATGCAACCAGCAGGCACATGAAAAAATGCTCATCATCACTAGCCATCAGAGAAATGCAAATCAAAACCACAATGAGATACCATCTCACACCCGTTAGAAGGCAATCATTAAAGTCAGGAAACAACAGGTGCTGGAGAGGATGTGGAGAAATAGGAACACTTTTGCACTGTTGGTGGGACTGTACACTAGTTCAACCACTGATGAAGACAGTATGGCAACTCCTCAAGGATCTAGAAGTAGAAATACCATTTGACCCAGCCATCCCATTACTGGGTACATACCCAGTGGATTATAGATTATGCTGGTAAAAAGACACATGCACATGTATGTTTATTGTGGCACTATTCACAGTAGCAAAGACTTAGAACCAACCCAAATGTCCATCAATGATACACTGAATTAAGAAAATGTGGCACATATACATCATGAAATACTATGCAGGCATAAAAAAGGATGAGTTCATGTCCTTTGTAGGGACATGGATGAAGCTGGGAACCATCATTCTCAGCAAACTATCACAAGGACAAAAAAACCAAACACCGCATGTTCTCACTCACAGGTGGGAATTGAACAATGAGAACACTTGGACACAGGGTGGGGAACATCACACACTGGGGCCTGTCGTGGGGTGGGAGAAGTGGGAAGGATAGCATTAGGAGATATACCTAATGTAATGACGAGTTAATGGGTGTAGCATACCAACATGGCACATATGTAACAAACCTGCACGTTGTGCACATGTACCCTAGAACTTAAAGTGTAATTTAAAAAAATAAGCAAGAAAAAATAGTAATAATAATAATCATACAGCATATCTTCCTTTATCCAATATTTAGATGTTACCATAATATCCAGATTAATGTCTTCCATTATTTGTTTGTTTAATGGCTACTGTACTTTTTTCCTTATTTATTACTTCTCTCTCTCATTCTGTTGATAAATATATTTATAAGGCTCTATTTTGTGTCATTGTAGAATGATTTTTTGTTTGTTTCTCAGGGTATACACTTTATCTAGTTCAATCAATGAGTATGAAATAGAGTAGAAATTCAATTATCATTAACTAAATGAAGTATTTTGCAGCTAAATAGTTTGTGTGAAAACCACACTGAGGTGTACTGTAAGCTTTTATATTAGCTTCATTCTAGAGGGTTGAGCAGGAAGTTTTCATATTTTGTTCCTTCCTTCTTTGGCCACAGGAATTAGTGTAGCAGCTATAACTCAGACTGGGTTTGTATAATAAATAGCATCCATCCTTCTCCTGAGTTGAACCCTTGAACAAATCCTTCTTGCATTTAGAATAAAGTCCAATCTCCTTAGCTTCGAGTAAAGCATGATCTTCCTCTAGCTAACCTCTCAGAGCATTTCTTGTCATGACTTTCCCTGCAATGTGTCTACCAGCCAAACTAAATTTTTCACGTTTCTTAATCACTCTATGCTCAGCCTTATGTCAGGGCCTTCAAATTTCATGCTTCTTTGCCCTCCAACAACCATTGAGTGATTGACTTCATTCTTTAGACCTCAGCCTAGATAGGAAAGTTTCTCTCATCTTGCCTTCCAAGCTTGGGTTAGGTACCCCTCACATTTGCCCCTTGGTGGTCAGTACACTGCACATACCTTTTCATTGCATTTCCAACACTGCATTACAAAATTGTCCGTTTGCTTCTCAGTATCCTCTTTGGAACTGCAAGGTGGATAGAATAGTCTTTCTTACTCCCTATACCCTTCCCCTGATTAATTCCTATTTACTCTTTTAGATATTAGGCAGAGAATGCTAATTGCTCTCCTTTATCCAGTCTTCCTTCTTCCTTGTGGTACCCCTAGTTTCACCAATTACCTGGCTGCCCAATACAGACTATATTTGCCAGCCTCCCTTGCAACTAAGTGTGGATGTGGGATGTGAGCAGAAGACTTGTGTACAACTTTCAGGTTATCTCCATAAGGACACTTGTCCTAGACTCTGCGTACAACTTCTTGATGGCTGGCCTGGGAAGGGAGAGGAATGGAGCTAACCCTGGGGGCCGCATATTGAGGTTGGCGTAACGACCCCACTAGGTCTATATGCTTCACTTCAGACTGCTGTGTAGGAGTAAAAGAAACTTCTATCTCTCATTTGAGTCAGTTAAGATAATCAGATCTCTGTGTCACAGTGCCCCATTCTAATCAACACAGAGGTCAATTTGGATGTCACTTCTTCAAGGATACTTATATGTATCTACTACTGGACTATAAATTCCATAAAGCCAGGCATGATTCAGATTTGTTTAATGATACATAATAAGTGAATGAATGAATCCAGGAATCTGAAATTATATGCTAATCTACTTTATGAATATAATTTCAAATATGCCAAATGTATGCTGGCATAAGAAATTAAGTGATATTTTAAAGAAATAAATTAGCAAAAATATATTTAATTGCAGAGTAAAAGAATATTTAATATCAGGAAATCTATTAATAATATTCCATAGGTCAAAGTATAAGAAAAATTTAAACGCTCTAAGGTTGAAAACTGGGAGCCAAAGAAAGAAATTAATCCTCGCTTATGAAGCAGGTGTACTCTTTCCCCTGTCGGTATTGATGTCAGAATGTCCCAGCTCACGACCAACTGGGAAAGAGGGCTGAGCTCACAGAGTCCAGAAGAAGGGATAGGAAAGAGGTCAGCTCGGTAGTGAGAAAGAAAGTTAAACATTTAAAGGAAATTTGGACAAATCTTCAATCTCATTTATTGACATAAATAAACAAAAGGAAATGTGTATATTCATTTCACGGCAAATAAAGAAGCACATACTAATCAATGAACAGTGGATCAAACTCCCCTATGTAGTCTCCAAAACAATTATTCTACATGTCACAGGTGTTGCTATTATCATTTTTATTTTGGCTTGGTTTTCAAATCATACAGTGAAGTACTGGAATCCTTCATGAAAATAACTGTCTTGATTTATATTTTGAACATAACAGCCAATAAAAAATGACTTCATAGTGTGTGCCAGAGTATTTACTAAGCACTTTACATACGTTATGTTTGAAAATTGTTAAACACAATCCAGTAGATGCTTATCATCAGTTCTGATTCATGTTATTCTTATTTAACTAAATATATTAGCAATAAACTACAGATTTTCAAACTATAGGTCATGATCCATTAGTGGGTTGCATAAGAAATTTAATGATTTGAGGTCAGACATTATTTTAATAGCTATGTAAAATAAATTATACAAGAGCAGAATAGGGCAGAAGACAGAATAGAAAATATCATAAAGTACTGCATGGAATATATATAAATGATATTTCATGAACTTTTATTTTGGTTACATATATTTACTTGTAGACTGGTCCAAAAAAGTTGGAAATGCATCATTCTAAGGTATCCCTACTCAGTTGTGCACACCACAGGTGCAATGAGTGTGCTCTTAATTGCTTATTATCCTGGCTCCATTTTTTCACCACATCCTGTCCAGCTTTGAGCCTCATCTGGATGGCTACACCCTGGGTTCAGACTGCCCCCTCTCCTTGAGTGGCATGGAGTAGGAAAGATTAGCAATAGGGCAATAGTCTCTCCTTCAGTGACAGCAGATCCCATGTCTCTGTGGCAACCTGCTGTTTTCCACTTATAAAAGTAGGGCTTCAAGTTGTGTGACAGGGAACACAAAAACTCCAACTGCTTTTTAAATCCTGAGCCCGGTTCTCCCATCACTCCGTAGATGTGGTTGCCTTTGCCTATATGCATCTGTGTTGTCAGTGCCTTTCCTCCAGCATCTGCAGCTCCTACAACTTGTGGGAACTCTCTCCAGATTGTGTGAAGTTCAAAAACTGACAATGACAGAGGTGAACAAAGGGAGCTAACCTGGCAAAGTAGAGTCTCTGGTGAGTGCAAACACTTAACAATTTAAAAGAGTGCTTCCTGGTGGCTAATATGTGCTAATGATCTTCTAAGCATTATAAATATAGAAAACACATCACATACTCTTCCCTGAATGATGGCTGGAGAACAGTCATACTCAACAGAAACAACACTTCTAAACAAAAGAGGCCAGTAGGTGTTTTGGTGCTTACATCAAGCTGGTATCTCAAATTACTTTATCTTTGACTTCCAAAGACTGACTTCTTTAGGGAAATTGAGGCAGAAAAAAAGTACTGTGCATTGTTATTATTTCTCTATGTTTAAGTCCCGAAACTGTAATGAAAATAAACACATTCTAGGAGATGGAAAACCATGTAGCATTCAAGAAAGACTCTAAGGAGATGAGTGGATCTAATCTTTGAAGTTGTTTCTCAAAGTGGGGCCCATCAACCTCTAGTACCAGTTACCTGGCACGTAGGGGTAGGGGATAGGCCCAGTATTAAGCAGGCAGAGAGGTAGACTCCGAAAGTCTAACTCCCACAGAGTGTTCTTAGTTTCAGGAACACAGATTTCCCACCAAAATAAAGTTAAGTACTAACACAATCACTGAATTGTAAAGAACCAATCAAGTCATTTCAAAAATCACCAACCTGCATGTATAGACTTTGGTCTAATATTCATGTTTTAATAAATGCCATTTATACTATTCCTACAACTTCTTCTGAAAACCAAATATTTTGTATTTATTTGTATTTTTGTAAGGAGGAAAAGTAATATTCCTCTTGCTAGTGAACTCAAAATTTGTTTTTTTATTTAATGTAAGGCTTAGGCACAAATCCACAGGCAGTTATGACAATTTACAGAGAGGTAAATGAAAAATCAAAAATCACAAAGCACATATACATATCTATTTTACTTACACTGAAAATAAAAAACACCAAAGTACAAATGTAATAGGCTCCATTTAAAATTTTTTAACTCATCTCTGAGTAAGTTCAGGAAGGTTCAAGGCTGCATTTGTATATAAATTTTCCCCCTTATATTTCACAACTCACTTATAATTCTAGATTGTTAGAACATTCTAAAATGTTTTATTTATGCTATGGGGTTTTATGAGCACATTTGAAACTGTGAAAGCTACAGGGCCTTTTGTTCAGGCTATGTATCTTAAGTCTTGCCAAAAGAATGGAACCATATTACTTCAATCCAAACCAATATAAATTTGGATTTTTTTTTTTTTTTTTTTTTTTTTTGGATACAGAGTCTTGCTCTGTCGCCCAGGCTGGAGTGCAGTGGTGCCATCTCGGTTCACTACAAGCTCCGCCTTCCGGGTTCACGCCATTCTCCTGCCTCAGCCTCCTCAGTAGCTGGGACTACAGATGCCCGCCACCTCACCCGGCTAATATATTTTTCTTTTTTTTTTGTATTTTTAGTAGAGACGGGGTTTCACCGTGTTAGCCAGGATGCTCTCAATCTCCTGACCTCATGATCCGCCCGCTTCGGCCTCCCACAGTGTTGGGATTACAGGCGTGAACCATCGCACCTGGCCAGATTTGGATTTTTCAAGCAAATTCTTATGTATAAATATTTAGCTTAAAAAGTTTTAAAGATCGTTTCACACAAGAAACAGAAAGTAGATGTTAATCCAGACAAATCCAGTCCTCCCTCAAACATTTCTGCTCATTTGAATGTGTTAATCTGAATGGTAATGACACTTCCTAGGAAGAAGAATAAAATTTAAAGTGTAATTTCTCACTAACAAAGATTTTCTGACAAACCTCAAAGATACTTTGTTTAATCCACTGAGGGAGATTTAAAGAATTTTCTCACAGTATTGCTATAGCCCATGCCTTTTCCCCTCCAAAGCAGTTAATTTTTCCCAGCTATATTCCATGTTACTTGTACATAATAAGTCTGCTCATTTTCATGCAAACCATATCTATATTAATGAAGTTAAGTAGAAAATGAAGGTACAGAACCATGTAATTATGTCTTAAGAGATGCTTTCATTTGAAATAACAAGAAATTTGGGCAAAGGATTTTGATGCATGTGTGAAGCTGACTTGTCTGCACGGTCTAGTTCCATATTTCATTCTGCTAAGAATGCACTAATAACGCTTGTGGACAATGATCAAATAGCCATGTTCTTTGTGCTTGTCTCATTTAACTCTTGTAAAACCCAATAGTGTGTATACTATTACTACCACCATTCCCACATTACAGGAAACAAGAGAGAAAGATTACATCACTGGTGCAGAAGTCTAGGGCATGGAAGCAGATTTGAAAACAGGTCAGTGTGAGGCCAAAAGCTGTCTACTCAACAGCTGTTCTGATGTGGTCTCAGTGGAAGGCCGTCTAATAACAGAAAAGAAGGTTATTCAAAAGTAGGAAAATCATTCAAAAGAAATGCCTCCAAATACTGTCTATTGGATCAGGAGACAGGAGAAAAATAGTGCCATCTAAAAAATTAGTAGAAAAGTGTTAAAGGTGATGAATGATATGAAAGTGAAACCTGCTTTGTGTGTGTGTGTGTGTGAGACTGGATCTCACTCTGTCACCCAGGCTGGAGTGCAATGGCATGATCTCAACTCACTGCAGCCTCAATCTCCCAGACTCAACTAATCCTCCCACCTCAGCCTCCTGAGTAGCTAGGACCACAGGTGTGCACCAGCCACCCAAGTAATTTTACTTTTTCTTTTTTTAAACAAAAGAAAACAAAAACTTCTATGGTTCCTTCAGTCCTCCTGTTGCTGTCCTGAAGTTCCACGGTGGCTAAGGTCCCGGTTCCACACTGCAGCAGCCATTCTGGACAGAGGATGTGTGTGATACACAAGCAAAGCTTTGCTCTGATGAAAAAGCCAGTTTACCTCTTTTCAGAGTTTTACAGTGATCCCCTGGCACTAGCAGGAGCAGCAGTAATACTTCACATTTAGGTTGACTTTTCACATTACTGAAAGCAGTTTTAGAGAAAGCATTTAGATCAAGAATGCCCTGTGATTAAGAGTCCCTGGAACTCTTTTGAATCAATAGTACATAATTGATGAAATTCTAAATCAATGGCCTCCATGAGGCCTAGCAGTGTTTCTGGTACTACAAAAATTCAAGAGGCTCCAATGAGAAGGTCCTGACTCCCAGCAGCTTAGGGTCTACCTCAGTGTGGTACATTCAAGGAAAAGGCTTCATTTTACATATACACTCAATGTTTTCTTGTCTATTACACATTTTTTTATACCTCTGTGAACTCCTTTCAATGTGAGACAAGAGATAAGAAATGCAAGTACATCAGTAGGACGGTCTCCTCCCCTCCTGGGAGGTCCCTAGCAGAGCAGGAGCATCTACAGTAGAAAATGTCCTTCGTTGACTGGCCTCAAACTAAAAATAACTTTCAAGTAACCCATCTTTTCAGTTTGAAAGAATTAGCTGGATCTATAGTATAAATATTCATGAAGGAGGGATATCCTAAGGGAAGATAAATCTCTAAATCCCAAGATTTTCTGTTTTATTTGCTGCCTCATTTAAAACAACACCAAAACCAAAACATTCATGGTAAAAGTGGCCACTGAGTGGCAATAAGGGTCAGTCCAAAAATAAGAATAAAACAAAAATTTCCAAAACAGAAATATTTTAGCATTGCTTTCTCTTCCTCTCTTGCTGCTCATCCCCTTTTCTCAATTTGTTGCAAAACATTTCCAGTTCCTGAGATGATACCTGGAGGAATCCCCAAGTTGTAACATTTACGGTAGAAAGAGCCTAATCTGGTGCAGAAACTGCCAAGTGGGCCTCGGGATGAGATGCCATGGAGACTGTCTCTGTGTTCCAATAGGGGATCGGGGAGAAGACACAGGAGGCTTCTCTTCACACTGTATCACAGAGACCTCACCCAGAATGAGAAGAGAGTTAAACACTCACTGGTCCCTCTTATCTTCCTCCAAACAGAGGTTTTGCAAGCCTACAGTGATGTAGGAAGCAGAGGCTGCAGGACATTGAAAGAGTTAAAATACTAGGAACATTAGAAGACATTAATGCAACAAACGTTCACCCTAACTCCCCTGGATGGTGTCAGCGGCCACAGAGCAGAAACAGAAGGCCAGGACCACAGAGATGGGAAAGGGGCTCCAGCAAGGGGCGGTTTGCAGCTGCATGCTGAAGGGCAGGATGGCTGCAATGAGAACAGGGCAGAGACTCCAGAGCAGGAAGTCTTTCATGACTGCCATGGTGAAGGTGTGAGCCACCTGGGATCTGCCAAGGGGAAAAAAAGGGCTTGGGGACATGGTGAGGCTAACAGGCAGTGGAGTGAGGAACAAGGAGGGATGCCAACCCACCCACCAAGGGGGCCTTTATAATTAACACACCTCTAGTTATATCTCCCGGTAGGTTGTGACCTAGGGAATATGTGCTCATCTGAAAAACAAATTCCTTATATTCATCCAATACATTACTCTCTAGGTGTAAAACAAATAATTTAAAGAAAGTTAAACTATATTTTAGATACACCAGGAAAACTCACTCTTAAAACTAAATTACAGTGAATGCTCTAGGAAGTGAAAAACAGTTTTACAATGTTAGTAATCCTTCCTAAATTATTTACTTTATATGTATGCATTTCCTCATCTCAGTTTTCTGTAAAGTAGATCATACAGGTATACATTGTTATATAGACATAAATATAACTGAGCTAAAAAAAAAAAACCCGTAAATCTGAACAGTGGAGGGAGAGCCAGTGAAGGCAGTGGTGGCAGAAACATTCCACTATAGACGCAGAAAGTGTTGCAGAAGACGCTGTAGATTTTAAAGAGCTGTCAATTGCATTTACAGTGGAGAAGAGAAGCAAGTGAGTCTTTTCAAGAATGCCCAAAGGCCTAAGAAAAATATAAATTTTTCTCTGAGCCTAATTTGGAGAATGCTATTCAACGAGACTCCAAGATCACTGAGGCCACAATTCTGTCTTGAAAGATGCAAAGGACCCAGGAGGTAAAGGTCAATGACCTCTTAATATAGGCCCAGTCAGGCAGGGAGGGATCTGCAGCTGGGGCAAAATGAAAACAGGAGACTAGCTTCCTGGAACTCAGACAGGACACAGCCTACCACTGGGGTCAAAGGAAGAAACTATGGGGATAGAGGCTTTTTCCTTTTTTTTTTTTTTTTGTTTGAGACAGGCTATTGCTCTGTTACTCAGGCTGGAGTGCAGTGGTGTGATCTTGGCTAACTGCAACCTCCACCTTCCAGGCTCAAGTGATCCTCCCACCTCAGCCTCCCAAATACGTGGAACTACATCACCACACCCAAGTAACTCTGGGATTTTTTTGTAGAGACAGGGTTTCGCCATGTTGCCCAGGCTGCACTCGAACTCCTGAGCTCAAGTGATCTGCCTACCGCGGGCTCCCAAAGTGCAAGGATTACAGGAGTGAGCTACCACGCCCGGTCTGGGGATAGAGACCTTCTACCTTAAAGTGTGATGATGCTTGAAATTGGAGCATTAAAATTAGGAGTTGATTGGCTGGAAACTGTTGCCTCATAATCAGGCAATCTATGGGAAAGCACAAAATAGTCGAATCTGGAAGTAACTACTCTCCGCCTTCTGTATATAATTTGCTTTCTGTAGACAGTGTCCTTTCCAGACCTTAAAGAATCATCACCACCGTCATGACCATAGCAACGAATAAAAACCAACTGTTATTTACTGCGAACTTACTATGAGCCAAGTACTAGGTCAAATTTTTGTTTTGTTTTGTTTAATTTCATCTATTCCTCAATGAGTTGCAAAATATCTTAAAAGTCTTTCCGGAGGACAGGATGCCCATGTTATACATGTCCACACAATGTTACTTAGTGGCACATTGTCATTTTTCCACAGTATTTAGTGTCTTCTGAATTCTTTTCCATCCAACACACCTTTTAAATTTACTTTTTACAAGTTATTGTTACTCTTATCTCCTCTTTTTACTTCATTCCTTAACATTTCCTTTCAGTGGCTGGATAATCACATGGCAAAGATATTTGGAAAGAAGGCCTATAGGGGGTGGAAGGTTGAGCTAATTCATCTCCAAAGTTCCTTTAAACGCTAAGCTTAATGATTTTATCATGAGAATTCAGCGAAATCTTAGAATTCTGGTACTTTTCAGATTAGAGCACAAATGCTTAAAGTAAGTGATTTTCCCAAAGGCCATATGGATACCAAGTGCGCTGTCATGTAACCATGTTTAAAATATTAACATGTGTGCGTGTTTCCTATTACTACTCCACCTTTTACCTATTGTTTCTCTCATTTGGTCCACCTATGCCATTCTAGATTTGTTGTTTAAGATTAGGACAACTTTAGCAGAAAATAGAGGGACGAAAGAGCCCAAAGAAGGGACTCAGTGGACATGCAATAGGCTTGGCAGATTCCTTGAGTAGGAAAAACTAGTCTCCCCATCCCCAACCCTCCGCCACACAGGACTCTGTAGCCTGAAGGAGGGTAGGGACTTTGAAGGGGAAACAGTGGTGTGCAGCCATCACAAGACTCTGAGGAAAGGGTCCCAGGAACTTGTCCCCGTCTCTCAGATAATCTTTGAGTAGAATAACCATATCATTTATTGTCAAAAGAGACAGTATGAATAACTGTACCTCGAAAACAAGTGTAAACCTCAGACCTGGGCACGTCTGATGGAAAATCACCCTAAGTCTTTGAGGATGAGAGGGGAATAGCACCTCCCACAAAAGGTGGAGGGAACCTGTACCTCTTTTCTAAGCAAAGCTCTAGGGAAAAAGAAAGACTCCTGAGAAGAAATTTGTCCAGATAGCCGATGTATTTATAAAGCTTTTCACAATTTCTCACATCTCAGAATGAATCCCTTCCATTCCAGGGTGGCTGTGAGTATATTTTCCTTTGCAGTGTACACTTTCCTCAAATGTTTGTGGAGTCTTGATGGTGTGCTCTTATTTATAGTTGAAATGCCCTTTTGGACTGTCTACTGTTTCTGTTTGTGCCATCCACTAGTCAGGCAGAGGCCATAGGGGGCATCTGGACAGAGTATTCAAGGACAGTGGTAGGGTGTTGCTGTTGACTATCACTTCCAGAGCCAATCACCGAGGCATGGAAATGGGCATACCGTATTCCTCCAGGCTGTGGATACACATGTGCTCCATGAATCTCACCCTGGGTACCACCCTAGACCCCGGAAACCAAGCTCCCACACTTGCTGCTCTCAACTGGACACAGAAAACCACGGTGAGCGTCCAAGTCCAGGTAGGGATGTGACAGTTGGTATGTGACCTGGCTGCTGCTCCCAGAAGTCAGCCCCTCATTGGCCCGGCTTAGGTCTAATGCTGTGGGCACTCACAGAGGGCCTGAGCTGTTGTTCCCTTCTTCAATCCAGTCCTATCCTTTGAGGATTATTTACAGTTCTTGATCCACTAAAAGTTTCCAACATTTCAACTCAGCTATATAGACATTTATTGTTTTAAAATATCTTCTCTATCATTCCCAGGCTTCCAGGAGAGGGAGGCTATAGCCTGTGCTCAGTCAGCCATTGTAATGTGAAAGCCCAAGGACCAACTCAGCGCGGACCTGCACGCACCAAGAGCTGGGACCAGGTGGGTCAACAGGCATGCCTCAGGATGCCCTCACCTACAGATGACCCTGAGGGTGAGACAGCTGACCCAATACCTTGACACTCCACAAACTCCTGAGTACTTGGCTGTAACTCCAATGGGACCTAGGATGTACCTGAAATTGATTAGGAACATGTTTTATCTTGTCTAAAGGAATAAGGGCTTAAAATAGAAGTTAAATTTAAGAAAGAAGAACTTACTTTTTTTTATATCCTTGTAAAGGTAACAGGGTCAGAAACATATTCATGCATTAATTCTGGAAATTCTTATTCAGCAACTACTACATGCCAAGCATTGTTCTAGGCCCTAAAGATCACACGATGAGACAGACAGACATCCAAGTCTCCTGACTTCCATTCAGTTTCTTTATCCATGGATCCCCAAAAGTACCTTGTTTTACATAATGCAACTGAGTATTTTGATAAAGAAATACCAAATGCTTAAAAATAATTAGGAAATAAAATTTTATGTAGTTAAAACTGCATTCTATGCACATGTTTCAGCAATCAGATAAAGAAGTATATTTGGTTTTCCATAAGTTACAGAACAGCCGTATAATTCCCAAGCCCCCAAAAGTGTTTCTGAGTAATGCCCAGCATACATCTTTCTTAGAAGACTAAGTGCCTTATTTCAATTTACCTAAATGCCTTCTGTACTCTCTTTACCAGAATCCTAAGTCTATTAATATTTTAAGAGGAAATAGGCATCAGCCAACCGCCATAAAATTAGGTGAGATGGGTTTTGTACAATTCGAATCAATACCAATTATATACCTCCAATTCTCTCCATTATTACAATGGCTTCTATTCAAGCATTAGGCAACTAATTCTCCCATTGTTCTTCAGTTAAAAGTAAATTGTAAAGAAATCAATTCAGTTTGGATAATTAATGACATTTATTGTATTCCCACATTTTATATCATGGAATAGGTGATCATTATTGCAGCTGATCAAAAAGATATATAACTGAAAAACATTCACTGATAATATATCAGCCTCTTATTTTTTAAACATAACAACTACTGTCCCATACAAGATACTTAAAAATGAGAAAGGCCAATGTCAGTATGTTCTGTTAACAACTAGAAATTATTGAAAAGAGCATAAGCAAAATGCAATTGATAAATATGTCCTGTGCTCATTTTAGATGGGAATAAACTCAACTGACAATAAAATATAGAAACCTTGGAAAATGATTCTCAGAACCAAGCACTTTTGGAGAACGGGGACTGTTTCTGAATTTCAGTTTTGGTTGCCAATAATAAAAAGTATCAAGTGAAAAATCGCTTAGTGTACATAACAGGTATTTTTTGGTGGCATTCAATACCTTTAAGTTGTTTCTCCTTAGCCATTTCCCTTTTATATCTTTCATCTGTTCGTTTAAATAGGAAATCTACTTACTAGAGAACTAGATATTTCTATTTACTAGAGATCTTATCATGAGATAACTTTTTTAAGTTCCCTATTTATCTAAGTTCCCTATTATCTAATAGGGTATTCTCATTTTTACGATGATTTAGTGATAGGGTCATGCCATTTATAAATTTCTTATATAATTTTTCTATCCTGTGAATTATTTGAAAACTGTTACATTCCTGGGCTAGACAATAGAAAACAAAGTCAGTTGATGGATTACAAACAAACTAAAGTTACATAGGTGGCTCCAGTCAGCAAAGACGGAAGATGAGGGGGTTCTGTAACACGGTCTGTTTATCCTTAAAATTAACTGTGACCTTCTCTCAAAAGAATAAAATTCTACCCTCAAGGCCCAGCTCAATACCTTCTTGCTTTAAGAAGCTTTCTCTAAAATAGGGCTATTGACATTCTAACAACCTCATGGAAGTCTAGGGGTCATATTTGTTTAAATATACTATTTGACAGTGTGATTCAGGAACCGCATGTCTCAGATCGTGCAGACCAATTTTTTAAAACACAGATTGCCAAGTTTCACCCCAGACCTATTGAATCAGAAATTCAGTAAACAGTGACCTGGAACCTGCATTTAAATGATTCTTCTACATATTAAAGTTTAAGAACCAGTGCCTCACAGCTTCCAACACAGATCTATGCATGTTTGAAGTTCAATAAACAGTTTGAAGTTCAATAATTAGTGTCTGGGGTCACAGGAAAGAATATATTCAGAAGGAGAAAACGTGAGCCTGAAGATTGACTGTGGCTTATTAGGAAATAAAACACAGAGCAGAGACAGAGGGAGACTAAGGAAAGCAGACATTAAAGAAGGAAAGTAATTGCAATTACACACAAAAAGGATCATAGAAGTAATCAAACACTCAAAAGAAATGCTAGAACCACACATACACTCTCTCTCTCTCTCTCTCTCTCTCTCTCTCTCTCTCTCTCTACTAGGAAAAAAATATTAAGATAAAACAAGAGTGTTTTTTGAAAAAGGCAAATGGTCATTCATTTATTTACAAAATCACAAAACTGCCAAAAAATGATGAAAGAGGTAATTGAAAAAAATGTTTCCTTATTTTGTATTCACAGAGGAAGACAAACAAAACAGTTATTTCTAGTCAAGGTCAATTTTTTAAGGAACAAAATGATTACATGTTCTCCCCTGCCGCCTTTTATATTCAGCATAGTAAATTTAACCTGATCTCCTACAAAGCTATACTTTATTTTTGTACTTTAATCCCAATATGTGGAAATTCAAGTTTATATTTTTAAAAAGATAAAGGTAACCATTTACTTTAAAATTTATTTATATCAGTGTTTTCAACCCCGCCCCCCGGAAAGACCTAAAAGATTTTAAGGAATCCACAGAAAGAATAATGAGGTATAACTTTGCTCTATAAAGTCAACCAATCATGGCACACACAAAAATATGTTAACTGTACAACATTTTGTAATAGAGCAAAACTAAATATTAAATCAATAAAAACCCAGTTTAAAAAGTCTTTAGAAACTAACCCAATATAATAACATTCAAACTGAAAATTCACACAGAAGAATATTTAATGTCACTGGCAAATATTCACAGTATAAACTATTTTTTTTAACCTCAATCATGTTGAAAATGTTGCATAGAGGCCGGGCACTGTGGCTCACACTTGTAATCCCAGCACTTTGGGAGGCCAAGGCAGGCAGATTACCTGAGGTCAGGATTTGGAGATCAGCCTGGCCAACATGGTGAAACCCTGTCTCTCCTAAAAATACAAAAATTAGCTGGGCATGGTGGTGGGCGCCTGTAATCTCAGCTACTCAGGAGGCTGAGGCAGGAGAATCACTTGAACCTAGGAGGCAGAGGTTGCAGGGAACCAAGATTGTGTCATTTCATTCCAGCCTGGGCAATAAGAGCAAAACTCCGTCTCAAAAAAAAAAAAAAAAAAAAAAAAAAAAGAAAGAAAGAAAGAAAGAAAAGAAAGAAAATGTTACATTGGAAAATATTAGGAAAAATCTATGTTTCAGGTAGTTATCCTATTTTTTGTTTTCTATTTTTTTTTATTTTCAACTTTTAAAAAACATACATTAACTTATGTGATTAAAATATATGATTAAAATATTAAAAGGCACAGGATAATTGCAATGTTGACTTTTTTTAAGTTCACTGTCCATTATGAAATTTTTCTTTTCTTTTTTCATGGTATTTCATGAAAGTGGCAGTTTTCTTAGAACTGATTACAAAAAAAGGGAATAATTGGACTTTTCTATTCATGTTCTATTTAACTTGATTAAATTTGCTTTAATTTTCGTGACTATTGTTAATGATCATGAGTGAGTAATTTCTAAAATTCTAGTTTGGTTTGTTTCCAGAGAAATACATTTTTTGTTAACTTTTCGTGATGCCAGGGCTAACAGATGTATTAAATAATGGCTGAAAATAACTACGTACTTCAAGAACCCAATTCAGGGGCCAGGGATTTTGTTAACCATCAAGTAATGTCATCTTGGCTTCAAGGCTTTTGATGTCTATTGACTTGAAAAATATATTTTTAAAAGAACTTTTTGTTATAGAAAATAGGTATTTTTGACCAGGATGAAACATAGCCTAAAAATAAAAATAAAATAAAATAAGAAAATAGGTATTTGTTCAGGTTATAGAGTGTGTATGTAAAGAAAATTGAATTTGCTCATTTGAGCCGTAAATTAATTTTCCAGCCTTCTGCTTATTTATGTTCCACTATACATGCAGATATTGTTAATCTGCCTACACAAAAGAAAGCATTTTAGCTTTAGCTGATAGAATCACCTATGATACAGGTAATCCACATGCCATGTGAAGTTCCATCTCTTAGCGACTAAACAAACAGTAATCCAGAACAAGATCTCAAAAACTTGGTGACTCTCATATTGCCTTCAGATATCATTTATGCTAAATTTATACTAGAAATCATGTGCCCCTTCTTCACCTAACAGCAGCAAAAATGCATTAAGCATTTACTATGTGCCAAGCAGTAAGAGGTTCCCAGGCATTATGTCATTTGTTTCTCACTGTTTCTTCTGGCACTTAAAAAACTGAGAAACCCATTCCTTTTCAAAAGATACATGTTCAAGCCTTAGTCTTGATTCCCTGCTTTCTTCTGAATTCTGCCTTCTCTTTTTTTCCTCCTCATACGAAAATATCTAGGTCAAAACTATGTGCTTTATTGATAAGAGCTTCTTGCCATCTTTTTAGATGTTTTTCAAAATATACAAGTGCATAGGCAGAGCGTATTGGGGAAAAAGTACTCAAGAACTTGAAGATGGTACTAGCATGAAAGCATCCATTCTATGCTCTAATGCGATCACTTATCTGAGCGATGCTGAGCTGCAGCTAGTCAAAATGCTCGCCCTTTGATCCAGCCTTGGCTTCCAGTGGCGTTTCTTTCTCCATGTAACATTTTAACACAGTAGATATAGTGTAAGAAGAGGTCATCAGCCAGGCAAAGACATGCTTTTCCCAAGGATCCAGTGCACAGGCCTGCTTCTCTCCAAGTGCCAATCTCATTCATGTGCTCATGACAGCCCCGTGCATTCACTGTTCCTGTCTGTGCTGTAGGCAGTTAACAGGCGCATTCTTGCTTCTTAGAGGTGTGAGGAACAGAGATTCCACCTTACACATATTCCAATTCTCAGCCTTTTATTTATTGAGATGATTTTTAAAATATCGGTCCATGACTTGTGAGAAAACTTCTTTACAGTCTTAATTTTGAGGGTAGAAAAGGAAACACGAACTACAAAGCAAGGCAGTAAACCAAAATGAAATATCTTGAAATCTAAATAAACCTCCAAAATGTAAGCAAACAGAACATGATAGGGTCAAACACGTGATCCAGAGCCAAAAGCATTAATCACAAAACTCAGCTTCAATGAACCAAACTCAAATTGTCCAGAACCACTGTGTTGATACACTGGTTTTGCCAAAACCTAAGTATTAGGGTTTTTTAAAAATTAAGATTATGGAGATATAGAAGAAAATCCACTAAGGAACTCAAAAGTAGGAGAAATCAGGCATCCAAACTGGTAAACCACAATTATTATTATATGTATTTATTTGTTTATTTATTTCAGCCTGTTAATGATGGCAGTGGCTGCTGCCATCATGCTGGCTGCAGCAGGGAAGCACCCTGGGTCTGCACACTCCATGGAGCCAGTCTTCTGAGTCCGGACGGGAGCTCCCGTGCCGCTTCAGCCCCGCAAATCACAACTGCAGACCCAGGTCTTTTGTTCCACTGAGCAGGCAGGAGCCCCGCCCAGGAGGGCGGGGCTACAGCTCCCCAAACTGTAGCTGTGGATCCGAGCCTCCCTGTGCTCTTGTGGGGAGTGAGGAATGGGTAGGATCTGCCCTTCCACGTGCAGCTGCAGCCACAGCTACTGGACAGCTGGCTGCAGACCTAAGCCTCCCACTCCAGGAAGGAAGCAGGAGCCGGGACAAATGGGGACCCTGCCTCTTCCAAGTTGGCAGGGCGGGAGCTTCCAGGTGCAGCTGTGGCTGCCCTCCCAGGCACAGGACTAGGGCATCTCTGCAGCCTGCACCCTCAGGGGCCCCAGAAAATACGCCCCCCAACCCTGTCCCTGCAGGCTCAGGGGTGTTTGCTTCCACTGCCTGGCCTCTCTCCTCCCAGCGTCTGCTCTGATCTTGGAGTGGGGTTGGGGTCCCCAGTAAGGCCCCACCCACAGACCAGGGAATGGCTGGGGGCTAGGCTGCCAGTCCCGCTGACAGGAGTGGAGACTCCTGGTGCCTCTTCCTGGCCGCCCATGGACCAATGGGCATGCACTTCCTCCCCTCTGAGGTCCATAAAAGCCCTGGGCTCAGCCAGAACAGGCAGAGGACAGCCAGAGGACAAAGAGGGCAGAGAGATGACAGGATCATCCTTGACCAGCTGCAGAGAGGAGTACCCACCCCGCTGAGAGCTGCAGAGACGACCTGCCAGCAGAGAGAAGCTACCTTCTCTGCTGAGAGCTTCAGAGACTTGCAGAGACATCCAAATGACTTGCCTGCAAAGAGTAGCCACTCTCTCCAGGGCCTCCTCTCTGCAAAGAGCTGAACACTCGACTGGACAACCTGCCTACAGAGTGGAGCTGCCCACTCCTCAGAGTTTGTCTAATACTAAATAAACCTGTTCTTCACCCTTCAATTGTCTGCACACCTCATTCTTCCTGGATGCAGGACAAGAACTCGGGCAAAGGTGCTGCGGTCACAGAGGTTTCCAACCAGAAAAATCGATACCCCAGAGGTCTTGTAACTGTAAGAGACCTGACTAGCCCGCATGATCAAATTTTATTTTCTTTCAACAAGCTATGTCACAGTGGAAAGTAGCAGTGGGAAGAAACTTAAAACATTTGCATCTGGTGGTTTCAACTAGCAGATATTTGACTGATCCTGTTACCAACATTTCTCCTGCTTTTCTTCACTTAAAAATCTTAAGAATTACTATCATACTGGTTTCATTGCCCTTAAAGTTAGTCCCCAGTGGGGCATATCTAAGAAAGGTTTAAATTATTAAATATTTCAAAATGCACTAATGCTTCCAACTGGAATCAGTATCTGTCAGTAGATCTCAAGGTTTACCCTGCAAGATCTCCACGTGAGATACCATCTACACACCTCACCCAGCCTGCTGGGATTAGCACACAGCAGTTGAAGGTGGGACTTGCAAAAACTACATCCACCTTTTTCCCAAGCTGCATGTGATGATCCTTATGGTTAGAATAAGGAATGCGTTCCTCCGCTTCACTGGAAACTTTTGGTTTAAATGATCACACAATACAGAGTATTTAAAAATTGAAAACAGCATAGCAACCACACTGCTATGTCTTATGTTCTAAAAATAAACCCGCAATTTACAGATTGTGGCTGCATCTGCATTCCAAAACAGCAGGTATTTTTTGCTTGCTTAACTTGGACACTGTGTTACTTTTAATATCAAAAGTTTAAGCTTTTTTTAAATAGAAGGTGAAATTGTGGAAAGAGTTATATAAATAATGACTCACTGTGTCCAAGAGGTGCATTTCTTTATGAGAAAAGTAAGTAGAATACTATCTTGAGAAAAGAAAGAAATATTCAAGGAGGCGGTTCTTATTCCCTACAACCTGGATTTAAAGCCATGCTGAACATTAATGAGAAACCTAATACTATTATTCACTGACGTAGATGTAGAAATACAAAAGGTAGTGAGTGTTCAAAAAACTAACAGAGTTTTAAAAGATGTGAGGGAAATGAATTAACTTATACATTCATTTAAATATCTTAAATCACAAAAAATCCACCTGGCTAGAAATAAATGAGGGAAAGAAATTCCATGATTTTCCAAAATGACAGAAAAGAGAAAGATGTTCAAGTTTTTACTATTATGAATTTTAGTTGGTATAGGATTTCAGAATAATGTATGATTAATTAAAATACTACACACCATGCATTAAAGTTTAATCACCCCTTTCTATAGTTTTCACAGATGTACTTAATTTGCTGTGCAAACCTGAATACATTAATAAATGTCTTCTGGAAATAACTCAATATCTAGTAACCACTCAGTATGCTAGGATTGATTATGCTTCTACATGAATAGCTAGTAATAAAAGAACCTGCTATTAGCATACAAAGATATAATTCATTTTCATGTTACAGAATAATATGACATGAATGATGAACTATAATTCTATTTTGAGGACTTATCTTTTGTATGCCTTCCTATTATAAAGGTTTTGGACTTAACCCATTCCTACCAGATTGTGTTAGGTATAAAAATATAGATTTTCATTTACTTAAAGACAATTCAGTAAACTCCCAATGAGTTTAAACTGGAGGACCATTTATTCAAAAGAACTCCAAATACATGCTAAAGAGCAAAAAAGGACCCTCCAGGTAAAAGCAACCTATTGGATATTCATTTGAAATACAGATCTATATCTCTCTCTGAACATGAAAACAAAGACACACCAGAAAACCAAACAACCAACCGAAAACAAAAGAAAACACTGATTGCTCTTGCTTTAATGATCTCCTGCAAGCACACAAAAGGTTAACCTTCCTGACGGCCCAAGAGGGACTACTCTCCAACATGAAGGCTGCCACCAGTTACTACATTTTGAGCTGCTCTATTGTAAATCAGATATAGAAGACATGGTTAGTTTATCTTTAAAAGAAATTACAGATATTAAATTTAGCCAAAGTTAGTTCTAGTCATTCGAGTGATTTAATTTATATTTGAAGAGCCCAGCTTTAGGGTTTGCATGGCAAAGAAATGGAAGAGTGGCCTTGTTGATCTTTAAGTGTTTTTGCTTCTTCTTTCAGACTCCTTCTTGAGGTTCCTTCCTGATTTTTTTAAAAAAAGGAGACTTAGAAGCCAAGGCCTTGGCCCTTTCTGCCATCTCTGGAGGTTTCTGTGAGGACACCATGCTTGAGAGGTGGCCATTCTGTCTCCAGGAGAAGACAGGCAAACTGGAGACGTGACTCTGCTCAGATGTTCAACCGACCTAAGTTAAAGTGAGCAAAACAAGCCCCGCTTATGTAAGCCACTAAGTTTATTATTCTATTATCAAGTATTTCTTACTCCTGAAGTTATCAATTTTCCAGCCAGATCTTAGCATATACATTCATTAACCACTTTGCAACCTAGCTCAGTCTCAATGCAAAAAGAATTTGAAGTAACATCTGAAAATCTCCTATGTCAGCACTTATCAAGCACCATCCATATTTGTGTGGTTAAAAATCTATGAGATTCTGAATAATTATGACAATTCCAGAAAGCACACACAAACTACAATAAACAGATGACTGTGGTTTATGGATATCTAAAAGAATAGTAAAAAGTGAATAATGAATAGAACAAAGACAAAAATGCACATGAAAATACTAAAAAGAGTCCCATGACATCAAAGTCGATCACAAATTCTGCTATTAATAAACTGATTATCTATTAATGCAAAGAAGTTCACAAAAGAAAATAAATTTGGCAACTTTAATATTATTCTACCAAAGTGGTCTGATAGGAGCCACACTAAGAAATCATTTTCTACAAATAAAACATTAATTTTCTATAATGTTTAATGATTTTATGCTTTTGAAAGTTTATTAAATTACAGAGCCTGTTTTATTCTGGAAAATAAGCCCATGTGAAGAATAAAGTATGGAAACCATTTTTTAAAAATGCAAAATTCACCAAAATATCCTGAAATTTTTAATAGTTAAAGGAAAATCATTTTTACCATGCTTGAATAAGTCCACAAAAGAGATTTTTGTCTCATCTCTTTATAAAATTCCCCCTGGGGATAAAAAGAAGCTTGAGAAGTTTCAGTCAACAGTGTAAACTGGGAGTTCGTATTAAATAAGCCATTGAAAACTGCAGTTTAGAATGAAATTACCATTTGAGCCATTACCACAGGGCTCCATAGTACATTTACAATAACAGCTACATTTGGTAATAACATCATATTCAAGTAGTTTATACTTTTTTTCATTTTTGAATTTAACTAACGTGTTCCAGGAGATTCTAAAAATAAAAAATAAAGTGTGTTTTCTACTCTTTCCTTTTCCTAGGCCCAGATAATAATATGTCAATATTATTCAAGATAATCAATACTCTTAAAACTATAAAGCACAAAATTACTAATAAAAAGACTGAACAGTTAAAATGACATTCTGCTAAGCCCATTAATGTTTAAAAATATTTTTTAAAGGTAGTATAATTTTCTATTGCTCCAGAACTGTATCTTAGCTCTACTTAACTTGGTGTCTTGCCTTAGTGAAGACAGACAGAATGGGAAACAAGAGACAGTCCCACTTCTCAGAGGAGGGCACTTTCACGTGTTAGCAAAGAAATCATTCTTCTAGTCATTCAACAGAAATATACTAAATCACTATTATATGCCATTCCGAGGCAGAGATATTCAGAAAGTTTATGGTCTTACAGGTAATAAATGTAACACATACAAGTATGCACGCATACTAAAACACACACACACATACACATTTCAAATCAGGAATCAAAACTCCATGAGATAGCAGGGAACATGCACAAGGTCTGAGAGCATAGCAGAGACCACGCCCAGTTGTGTCGGTGTCAAAAAATCAGAAGGCAGCGTCTAAGATAAGAACGAAAGGATGCATGGGTGCTGGTCAACACAAAGGAAATGAAAGAGGAGGAAATTTTCATACACTTGTGAAATGAAAGACCCAGAGTTTTAGAGGTTGAAAGAAGTTATTTCTGGATCGAGAGTGGAAATCAAGGCAGGAGTGACAAGAAAGGAAACAAAAAGGAAGACAAATGAGAAAAAGTCTTAAAGAAGAATGTGAATTTTCCAGAATTTACAAATTAGCAATGTATGGTTTCAGAGATGAAACTACAATAACATTTATTTTCATTTAAGTATGTTTCAAATATTACACAGAATATTTATACACCACAATGGTTTATTATTTATCTGACATTCAAATTTACCTGCAGGTCTTGAATTTGTATCTGTTGAATCTGGACACCATGGTCAAGAGGTAGTCAAGGGAAGATTTATTTAACTAATGAACTAAGTGGCACAAAAGTGATAATGAATATATATTGTCTCTGTATTCCAGTGCCAGTTGGAATAACAGAAAGTTCATAATGGTTGAGAAACTTTAATGATGATAATTTTGTCCAACATCATATTTAAAGTTCATAAATGCCTTTGAATAGTAATAAATAAAACTGAAGGTTTCATTCAACAAGAGATCAAGCAAAATTAATTTTTAAAGAAAATATAGAGATTATGGACAATATGAAAAGACTCATTAATTTTGTCTATGTGGACATATGCATATGCAATATATAAGAAATATATTTATACTATGCCTTTTATTCTGAAGATAAAATATTCAACATACAAAACACATTTCATTGCTTAGTTAGGTCACTGGGTATTAAAACATTCATACACACTTTTTAAAAGCTAATAAATATATTTATCTTTTAAAATGCACAATAAACAGTTGTTGATTGTCAACATCTTCATAAAACAAATACTGCAACATACTATTACTTTTTACAATTAGCTAATTTTAGAAGAACGAGGCAGACTAAAAGAAGATACACAAGTTGCATTTTTTGAAAGAGAATGGTTTATTTAATTATTCAACAAATATTTATCAAACACTTTCTATATCAAAGGTAGTGGAGATAAACATGAATTAGATTGGCATCATTTCTACCCACACGAGGCTTCCTGCTTAGTGGAGGAGTCAGAGAAAATCCACACACACAAATACACATTAATACAATTACAAATGGTAATAAGTGTTCTGAAAGAAACACAGAGAACTACAAAAGGTGGGGCAGGAGTCATGTACTTTTTTTTTTTTTTTTTTTTTTTTTGAGACGGAGTCTCGCTCTGTCACCCAGGCTGGAGTGCAGTGGCCGGATCTCAGCTCACTGCAAGCTCCGCCTCCCGGGTTTACGCCATTCTCCTGCCTCAGCCTCCCGAGTAGCTGGGACTACAGGCGCCCGCCACCTCGCCCGGCTAAGTTTTTTTTGTATTTTTAAAGTGTGGTCAGAAAAGGTCTCCCGGACGCCGGGAGAATGATACATGGTAGCTGATACATGGTAGCTGAAAGATATAAGGGAGCCAGTCATAGCAGTAGAAGGGCAGAATCCGCCCATGCAGAGAAAACAGCATGCACAAAGACCCTGAAGCCAGAGAGAACTCAGTATGTCCAAGAAACTGAAAGAAGGGCTGTGAGGCTTGAGCATTGCAATTGAAGGGCCACCAGCACTGGATAATTACAGCAAGGTACAAATCAGGACATGGTTAGGAGTGTTAATTTCATCCTCAAATGTAATGAAAATCATTTGCAGATTCTTAAGCAAGAGAATGACATGATCAAATTATACATTGTTTTCAATGATCACTCTGGTTGCTGAATAGAGAATGTATCGGTAGTGAGTAAGAATGGGATTGGTGGATAATTTGGTGACTGTACTGATCATGATGAGAGAGGACTTGTGTTTGGAACCAGGACTTTAGCCCCAGAGTTGGAAAGTGGCAGATCTGAGCAAAGAGGAACAAATGAGAATTCCTGGGTGTGTGAGTAGGGCTCAGCAAAAAAGTGTGGGCTGAAGATATAAATTTGAGTGCTGTCAGCATATTGATGATACTAAAAGCCTTAGGGATGGGTAGAATCACCTGGGGGGAAAATGCAGAAGAAAGAAAGGAGGAGTACCAACCAAGTCTAAGGCCTGAACAGCATGAACATTTAAAGGCTAGGCCAGGAAACAGTAAAGCAAAGAGAAGGCACAGCTAGTGGGGGAGGAAATAAATCCCATGAGATGGTTACACCAAAGTCAAGATATCCATGTTACAAGAAAAACTTAAGATTTTTGTTTTCAGAATGAAAGAAAAATCACTGGTTAGATTTTTTTATTGCTTGTGCTGGCCTTCCCTCTTTAGTTATGTGAAAATAGGGTTTACCTTTCTTACTTTCAATTGGATGACAAGAAACAGAAAAGCAGGTGTGTTGACATGCCCCAATCCTTTATCTCAGATCTCTGACAAGCTTTAATTAGTTTGCCAGTTGAGAGCTTCCTGAGTAAATTCAATTCTGTCACTTTGTAGGCATTTTCCTGCTTGGAGTAATGGATTTTATGGTCTCCAGTTCAGATAATGTTTCTACATTGTCCAAAAGAGTTAAAAGCAATTTTGTTAGCTAATCTCCCCAAATCTTTCCCTTGAATTTTTTGAATTAGCATGCATAAGATTTCACTAATTGTCCCATTTCAAGCACATAAAGATATCATCATTTTTCTCTGACATTACTTGCATTTTAAATGTAGTTTTAAAATCCATTTTTTCCCATGGAAAGTATTTGCTAAGTATTCACTGAAATGGAAAATACTTTTAAGGTTTGATTTTATTGCACAACAGAATAAAAGGAAGAATGTATATTCATATGCATTAACCATTTAATAGGAAAAAATGGGTTTTTAGTTTAATTTATTCATTTGGCGGTCGAGGAATTTGTTTAGGCATTGCGTGCATGTCAGCAAACAGCAGATTTGGACAAAGATTAGGTGATACAAACAAGAAAAGGTACTAAATCCTTACTCTAAAAATCTGTTTCATCTTCTGTTTGTTTCCTTTCCTTTGTCTGTTTAATGTTGGTAGTTCTTCCCTTCTCACCTATTTATTTCCTCACTCTCTTCCCTTTTACCCTTCACATTCTCCATGGTTAATGTACTCCCAACTTACCATTTCAGTATTTTCAGCCCACATTTTCCTTAGGAACTTCAGATCTACTCAGTCTAACTAACCTTAGACCTTTAATTATGTGCTCTTTTTTTTTTTTTTTTTTTTTATCTGTAAGAAAAATAAAACAACATTGACCTTACCAAGTTGACACAAGAAGTACTGGAAATACCTAGGTCAGCACCAGGCATTTAGTACCTACTCAAGAAACATTAGCACTTCTCCCCTTTTTCTCTTCAGGGATTATTTGTGGTCAGTTGCATACTCATTGAGAGGAGCTCCTCCTAAGACCACAGCAGTAATAAGCATGCAAAGCAAAGATTCTAACGAAAGTAGTTTTGAAAATCTAGTCCAGCATCTTAGATCACCCCTATGGGTGAGCCCCAACCTACATATAACTTGTAAGCGAAATAAGAGAAACCAGGATTGGTGTACTGGGCCTTAGTATCTTGTGGGGGAAACCCGAAGAATGTCTTTTTAAATTAAAAATAGGATTTAATCAGTTGAATAGTACATTGAACACAGTCATTTCATAGACTCCTCTTTTATCTTCTACTAAATGGCATTTCTCTTATTAGAATTCATAAAATAATCACTGTGTTTATACTAGAAGTTATTGAAAGTAAATATTTTGATGGAGGATGAGGTAGTTTTATCAATGTTAGTATAGTTAGCTTGTATTCTAAAGCTATCACAAGTTTTGCTACTTAACTTTCATTTTCCTAGGCTAATAAGAAGGGAACAAGGGCAGATGCCACATGTTAACTGTGAAAATATTTATGTTAAACAGAGTGCAGTGATACCATGGTGCACTAAATAGCTGTGATTTGCAGTAGGTGGTTCTAAAGGTGAGGAAAGAAGTGACTTATCACATGGCACAGGGTGGTGTGTGTTCACCAAACACAAAAGACAGGGAGCTAGAGCAGTCACCACCAATATTTACGTCATACACAGTGATTTAATTTCAGCAAAACAATATCATCCATCAAGTCGATGTTGATTTTAATTGCTTTGTTTTTGTATTTTTTGTACTTATTTTGTAAATTTCTTTATGGATAAACATACATGCATTACATAATTCCATGTTTATACTAGTTTAAGTGCACTTTGGAATTTGGGTTTTTTTTTTTTCCTTTTTTCCTTATTTTAAAAGGGTTCTGTACGTTACTAAGTTTCAAAACATGGCCAACACAGCTGGCCATATAACAGAAAGAGTATCACTCCCATCTGGTGGCAGACATTAAAATATTGAGCATAATCCCAAAACAGAAATTAATCTAATTCCAGACTACACACTGGTTAATTAAACTCCTATTTCAGAAGTGGAAAACACACTAACTACCAAACAAATTACCAGAGGACCTCAATTCAAAGAAGTGCTTCCAATATATTAACCACTTTGGGTATACACATATACATTATATATGTGTATATACACATATACATTATATATATACATATACATTATGTATATAGTATGCATACATACATATATACAAATATATACTATATATACATAGCATTTGTATTTGTAAACATGCTATGTCTATACGTACATACTACTTGTGTGTGTATATACACATACTATTTGTATATGTATTTATTTGACAAGGAAAGATACAGAGATTTAGCATTTTTCAATTAGGTACTTCATTCACCCTTAAGTTTTCTTTATTATTATTCTTTTTAGAGATGGGGGTCTCATGCTGTTTCTCAGGTTGGAGTGCACTGGCATCATCATAGCTTACTGTAACCTGGAACTCCTGGGCTGAAGCAATTCTCTTGTCTCAGCCTCCAGAAAAGCTGGCATGCGCCACCACACCTGGATAACTTTTATTTAAAAACTTTTAGTAGAGACTGGTCTTGCTGTTTTTCCCTGGTTAGTCTCGAACTCCTGGCCTCAAGTCATGCTCTTGCCTTGGCCTCCCAAAATGTTGGGATTACAGGCATTAGCCACTGCTCCCAGCCCCAAAACCTTCTTTTAAAGACAGATAAACTGAAATACTTTTCAAGGCAAGAAAAGTATCATCCAAAAATGAAAATGGAAACTAGTATGAAAATGAAGGTAAATAAATAAACATGGGGAAATATACTTGGAAATGGGTTAATCATACTACACTGAAGTGAATCAAAGATCAAACAGTCTTAATGGAGTTCACATCATTCACTTTTAGCACATTCTTTACCTTTCATGCAGTTTCAATTCTTTGACAAAAATGCATGCACAACTTATGGTAACACTGTAGTGTCACCACAGAAACAACCCAAATGTATTCATTTGTCAATGTCATGAATAAACCACGAATTAAGGTGATTCTCAATAATTATATTCTCTGGATAGATGGAAAAATGAGTATAACGATGCTTCACTTTATATTTTGATTATTTCAGTGAATTCTTGCATAAAATACTATATTTTGTAAATGCTGTAAGAAAGTGTATAGTGTAGCAAAAAAAAAAAAAAGGTACTGGATGAACTCTCAGAAGTTACTTTGCTTCTAAGTGTTCATTTATTTCTGGAATCACTTTCAGCTCTAAATCTAATTTTAAATATAAACCTCCTGTTTCCCTGATTTTAATTGCACCAAAGTAATGAACTATTGTTGTGAGTCACAGAAAATTTACTACTGGTATAATAAGTTATATATAAAGAGGGAGAAAAGTGATTACTTTTTAAAACTATAAAATTGAAATTTTAAATTTTAAAATGTTTTTAAAATATATAAAGTGCAAATTATTTAGCTTGAGATAATTATTAACTTTTGGAGTAAAATTTAAAATGGTCCAACTATAAAATTCACCAGAGCCTCATGTCACAGGGCCCCACGAACATTACTCAAAGTAATATTGGAAATGATTAAAGAGAGCTCCTCTTCTCAGGAGGTCCTTTCTCTATCTGGCTACTTTAGAACAGCTAATTAAACATTAATGATATTCCTTTATCAGATGTTTAGTGTTATTTATTAAGTTTCAGGCTTATCTTCTATTTAAAAAAAGAACCAAATTTCAGCAAATTCTATTCTGTCTCATTTTGATGGCCAGTGCTTCATTAGTGCCCTGAAAAGGTAAAGGTTGTATTCTCAATAACTTCAGAGGTTTCTGTTTTAATTATCTTTTGTTAATGCAATAAGCAAATCAATGTTTTCATAAATCTCCATTAAAATATTTTTTCTAAAAAGTGTCCAAAGGAATCCCTGTATTAGATATGACACCTATGTTTTATTAAGTGAAAGCCATTACCATTAAATGGTAAAGAAAATGGTACTGAAAGCAAGCCTGTATTACTATAAGCATAGCACTAGGCATTTCTAGTCCCTTTAAACCATCTCACTTAATCTTTCAATACTGTTATGATGTAGAAATTATTATATCTATATTTTACATTTAAGGAACGATTAAGTAATCTCCTGAAGCTATCACCATGAATACAGGATTGACAATTGAGCCTCTCTGACTCTAAAGCCTATACATCCACAATCTCTGCTCCAATGATATAATAAATTACAAAATTGCAAATGAAATTAAAACATTAATGTGTGCTTCATACAGAAAAAAAATTGACCTTATAATTTTTCAATTATGAAGAAATATCTTTGTTTTGAATTCTTTCCCTTTGAATAGATACAAAATTATTTTTTGTATATTTATCTTATATCTAGCAACCTAACCTCATTTTCATGTTACTTGTAATGATATAAAAATTATATCCCACAGAGGGCTTTATTAGTCCTTTTCCAAAATTTACAAGGTACATTCCTTTATTTTAAAAGACTGATCCTAGTCTTAGAATTTTTATTAGAAAGAACTGCAAAATTCTATTAAATATCTTTTTAGTATATAGTGATATAATCTACTGATATACTAAAGTATTTTTATTTGTTTTCTAAATATAGGCTACCAATATATTCTTTAAAAATCCTATTTTTTCACACATATGCTGATCTTTTCATATACTGCTGGGTGCTATTTACTAATAGCTCATGTAGGGTTCTTTTTTGCATTTAAATTTTCAAATGAGATAGAATCATCATTGTCCTTTTCTTTAAAAAGTTTTAGAATGTGACTTAAATTTTTAAAGTTAAAATTATGATTCTCTAAAAAATGATTAAAGTTCTCTATATTTTTCTATGGTTGGAATCGTTTAAAGAACATGGGAATATCAGTGCTACAAGCGTCGTAATATTCAACTATACATCCATCTGTTCTGGTGCTTTTTTGATAACTGATCTTTAAACAGCTCTAGTATTTAAATGGCATATTACAGTTTTCTACTTTCTCTTGAAAATATTTTAGTAATTTATTTTTTTCTAGGAACTCATTCCCTTCCTTTAGATGTTCATGCTTCATCAGTGCAGAGCCACACCTAATATTCTACTAAACTTCTTTTAACCTTTCTTGCTTCTGGAGTTACTTCTGCTTTCTCATTTATAATTTTATATATTCTTTCTTTATATATTTTCCGTAATTTGTGCCTCAAGGGGTTTATGTTGGCCATTTCAAAGAATAATCCAATTTTGCATTTATTTAATCATTTTTACATTTGCATTCTATTCTAGCAATTCCAGTTTTCATTGTTACTAAATTCTGTTTTCCTAGTTTCTTTTGATGCTCTTTTTCTAATTCCTTAAGATTCACAGTTTATTTTTTATCTGTTTTCTTTCTTCAAAGCTCTCTAAAGCTAAAATTCTATACTGATCATAGCTTTTACTGGATGTGTCTATTTTGTTAGGAAGGGATCTTCTTTTCCATTAACTCATATATAGTTTGTAATTTCCCTTTGGTTCTAAGAGTTATCTAAGAGTGTTTCTTAATTTCCTAATAATTTTTTTTTTAGTTTTGTAATAAAGTTGCCTAATAAATTGTGTTAGTTTTCTAATAAAGCTTCTTAATACAGAATGTGACCTACTGAAACGCCTTCCTTTTTTGAATTTACAAACAGTTCAGACACTTTCAAGGACTAAACTTCCTAAAATGAATCCCTTCTCATTAGCAGTTTCATAATTTTAATAATGTAGTTTCTCCAAAAGGAATCTTGCCATTTCAACATTATAAAATAAATGTATAGGACTCATATATATCATTACTGATATAAGGTAAGGTTTTGTGGGATACTTTAAATACTTATCAACAGTAAATTCCTAATGTCATTTTTCTCATGACAGTGAAAGAATTTTACTCAGAACCCCATAACTTCTGTTTCTCACTTCATCCCTTATCCATCCTTATTAGAAACTGTGGGATAGCGATGGACATACTGTATCATTGCATATTGCTATGAATTTTGTTCAATTCATAAAGTTGTGTATGTGTTTGATACAACAGGGGCCTTGGTTTGGTTCCCTCTCACAGTTCCACAGTTTGCTTTAAATGTTGAGTATGAAGTTTATAGCTAATATTTCCTTATCTCTTCTTTCTTATTCATAAGTCCTTTAAGGGTCAACAGTCACATCAGTGCTATCATGAAGGTTTAATTCCAAGGGAAGAATTGGTTAGTATTGATAACACAGCCATGTATTGTAGGGAAGTAATATCATATGGAAAATCCCATCTTAAAATTCACATATTTAATTTTTTTTAAATCAGTATGGAATACTAGGAGGAAATATAAAGCACATAGATAGGAGACTGGAAGGATATTAAGACTACTTACAGTGCCAAATCTCTGCATGAAATTCAAGAAAAGTTTTAAGCATTCTACTGTATTATGTGAACATATATGAATTAGCCACTTCACTGTCCTTAATTTGAGAAAATACTTTAATGCATTGTTTTTGTCTGCAACCGAAGGACTTTAGATAATTGGACTAAAAGATACACGAAAAAGACTTTTTTTTTTTTTTTTTTTTTTTTTTTTGAGATGGAGTCTCGCTCTGTCACCCAGGCTGGAGTGCAGTGGCATGATCTCAGCTTCCTGCAACCTCTGCCTCCTGGGTTCAAGTGACTCTCCTGCCTCAGCCTCCTAAGCAGCTGTGTTTACAGGCATGCACCGCCATGCCTGGCTAATTTGTGTAATTTTAGTAGAGACTGAGTTTTGCCATGTTCACCAGGCTAATCTCAAACTCCTGACTTCAAAGGATCTTCTTCCCTCAGCCTCCCAAAGTGCTGGGATTACAGACATGAGCCACCACTCCCGGTCAAAAATAATTTTTAATTATAATCTTAGATGTGCTATTATTTAGATAAGCTAAACTCAAGGGTAAAATATAAATATATAAATTTTAATACATAAGGCTACATAAGTGTAATATTGTGCTAGCCCATGCCAAATTCACTTATATCCTTCTCATATATTATACAGTATTAAGTTTATGACTAGCATGAGCCTGAATATATAGCCATCAAACAGGAAAAATAGAAGCTACATTTACTCAACGTTTGTTTTATACCAGGTGCTGTATTCTAATATTTTCTTTCATTTAATCTGTATGATAAGGATTAAATATACTTATACGTACTCTGAAGTGTAAACTCCAAGGCTAGGAAAAGGTCACTCACTTTTTAACTGATCTGGCAGAAGTATCTTTTGGACCAGATTGTTGTGACTCCAACATATCTCCTAAGCCAGTCTTTCTCAAGCTATCTATGATGAAAGGCTATATTTTTATTATTCCAATATCTCACAGACCAATATTTTGTAAAATGCAACATAATGAATAATTTTAAAAATTAAACATATACAATTATAAGTACATATTTTATATTTAGGTTCAGCAGACAAAAAATTACTCTGTCAAATTCCTATAAAAATTTCAAGTGTTTATCCTCAATTTTGTTCTTACTGCAGACCATTAAAAATTCATGAATCAACCCTAGGCCACAGGGTACAGTCTGAGTACGTGGCCAACATATTTCCTATGAGTATTAGGTGAGCATATCAATATTAGGTGTTTCTTACAAAAATTTTTATAGAAGATTAACAAGAGTCATGACTGAATGAAAAATATGCATGAATTTCATAAAATGTTCTCCAATTACATACAAAGATGTCCACATTCTAATCCCTGGAATTTGCAAATGTGTTACCTGAAATGGCAAAAGGGACTCTGCAGATGTGCTTAGGTTAAGGATGTCAAGATGGAGAGATTATCCTGGAATATATGAATGAGCCCAATGTAATAACAAGGGTCTTCATAAGAGAGAAGCAGTGGAGTCAAGATTCAACAAAGGAAATATAACAGTTTAAGCTGAAATCAGAGAGATTTGGAGCATTGTGCTGCTGGCTCTAAAATGGAAGAAGGTGATGCAAACAAGGAATGCAAGTGGACTGCAGATGCTGAAACAGGCAAGGAACTAGATGCTTCCCCTACAGCCACACTGGTCTTAGAACTTCTCACCCCCAGGACTACACAATAAATGTGTTTTATATTAAGCTAATAAATTTGTGAAAATTTGTTATAGCAGCACTTGGAAACTAACACAAATGTTGGTACTTGGAAGTGGGGCACTGCTAGTAACAAATACCTAAACATGTAGACAGTGGCTTTGGAATTGGTAATGAGAAGAGGCTGGAAGAATTTTGAGAAGCATAATACAAAAATTATAGATCTCCTTGAATAGACTGTTATTAAAAATAAAGATTTGGTTAAAGGCTCTGCTGGTGCAGACTCAGGAGGAAGTGAGGAGCATGGTAGAGAAAACCTTTAACTTCTTGGGGAATATCTAAGTTGCCATAAATAGACTGTTGGTAGAAATGCGGACATTAAAGGAGATGCTGGTGAGGCCTCAGAAGGAAATGAGAAACATGTTATTGGAAATTGGAGAAAAAAGAATCTTTGTTTTATAGTGGCAGAAAGTTCAGCTGGACTGATTCCTACAATTATGTGGAAGTCAGAATTACAAGTGATGAAGTTACATATTTAGCTGAGGAGATTTCTAAGCAAAGTGTTGAAAGAGTGGCCTGGTTGCTTCTTGCTGTTAATAGTGATGTGTGAGAGGAAAAAGATGAATAAAGGGAATAACAATTAAGTCAAAAGAGACCAGGACTTGATGATTGGGAAAATTGTTAACCTATGAAGACTTCAAAAGGCTAAAATTAGATGTGTTTTCAAGAAAGCATACTTGGAGAGAAAGCCAATTTTATGTCTGGATAACATTTTGCTAGAGACTTATAAGGATTAAAAGGTCCGAGTGAAAGCAGGGCTCTTTGAAGTGATTAGGCATGTGTTCACGGATCCCCTCAGCCACTTCAACAGAGGCCAAAAATGGAGTTGAAATTATCCAAGAAAGATCTGTAGAGGAGCCTGTTTTTCTAATGGAGTGAATCCTAGAGATGTACACAGGAAAATCACAATGTTCTTGAGACTCCTACAATGGTAGTAACACCATCAGCTTGGACTGAAATAGGCAGAAAAGGGATGAAATGCAAGAAGGCTGATGGACACTCAAAATTCTACAGGTAGGAGATGGCTGACAAGAATACCTGGTTGAAAATATGTGCAACCCTTCATGAAAATGCAGAAATAATTCTGGACTAGGCCCAGAGAGCAGATTCAAGCCACAGAGGATTATTCACAGGCCTTGAAATCTAATGGAATTTTCAAATGTAGGTTTCTACATTTCTTGAGACTAGTAACTCCTTTTTCCTTCCACTTTATCCCTTTTTATGTAGGAATGTCTGTAACTGTTATCCTATGCCTGTTCCTCCATTGCATTTTGGGAACATATAATTTGTTTTGTAGTTTCACAGCTCCACAGATGGAGAGGAACTCTGCTCAAGGACAGATTATAAACAGATCCTTAGGCATACCTAATTTAAATAATTTGGATAATGAGACTTGGGACTTTTAAGCTGATTAAATTTAGATGACATTTTGAACTTGAGTTGATGCTATGATTGATTGAGACTTTTGGAGACCTGAGAATGTGGTGAAATGTGTTTTGCGTGAAGGAAGGATCTCAATCTTTGGGAGCCGGAGGGCAAACTATGGCAGATTGAATCACAGTCCTCAAAGTAACTCCATCCTTATCCCCGGAAACTGTAAATATGTTACCTTAAATGGCAATAGGAACCTTTTTGGATGTGATTGGGTTAAGGATCTTGAGATGGGAGGATTTTTCTGGAGTATTTGGATGGACCAAACATAATCACAAGGGTCCTTATAGGAAGGAAGTAGGAGAGACCATTTTCAGAGATGGGATGCAAGGACAGAAGCAAAGGTCAGAGTGCAAGAGAAATTTGAAGATGCTACATTGCTGGCTTTGAATATAGAGAAAGGGGTCAAAGAAGTGACATAGTTTCTAGAAGCTGGGAAAAGCAAGAAAATGGATTTTCTTCTAGAGGTTCCAGAAGGAATGCAACCCAACCAATACCTTGACTAGGATATTTGACCTCTAGAATAATAAATTTGTGCTGCTTCAAGCCACTAAGTAGATGGGAATTTGTTATAGCAGCCCCAGGACAATACAAATGCCTCTATTATAATTTGGGTAAAAAAATTCACATCCCAGGAATCTCAGAGTTAAAATAGCAAAGAGTATGCTTAACAAGACACTAAAAATTAACTTATAACACTTAAAAATCCTGATGATATTTTTCTGTTGACAGTTATCTTGTGGAAATGTGACAACTGTGACAACACAAAAATGGAACATCTCATCATTCCAAGAGGATGAATTCTGCTTTGTAAACTGAAAGAAAAGTAATTCAATAAATATAGATTGCTGTTGTATAGTCAACACAGTTTTTCCTAACGGTGCATTAGCATCTGAAAGTGCAGGAGGAATGGTTTATTTAGACTTTGAATCCATTACCATAAATGAGGGCCCCCTTCACCAAGGACCCCTCTTCAATTATCTCATCAACTTAATTTCAAAAATCATACGAATAGTTTTTAAAAGCCACTTCAAAGTTATAGGGCAATGAGATTGCCCATAGTTCAGGCAGTAATATATATTCAGTAATTGGAATTATGGCATGATTTATTCTCTTTTAAGGATGTCTAAGTTCTTTTAAGAGTCAGGATATAATCACAATAGAAACACACATAACACAAAGTGGTTTCAAAGCATCCCTTACCTGTGTAACAAGTGGCTCCAACAGCCTTTCCACTGTCAGTGTCCGGATTTCCAAACTTTTGGGGTCCCATTTCAGAATGATAGGTGAAGTTGCCGAAGTCATGCTCCCTGTGGGAACACGTGTTATCAGTTAGAAATAATGATCTTGGAAATAAATTGTAACATTGGTAATTCAAAACGAGTAAATCACTGAAACTTAGAACATACTGGAAGATAGCCTCTCTGGTCCAACCTGGTCAAATTAGAGATGGGAAAACCAGACCAGTACACTGTGAGGTGGCAATTTTGGAATCAGATTAAAAACTGAGGTCTCCTCAGCATACTAGTGTACTTTAGGCCCGCTTCTGGGACCCAATAGCCACTGAAATATTTCATTTACTCAACAGTGAGCATGCATACCTATCTGCTATATGCTGCAAAAGATTTTGGTCTTGCCCTCAAGTAGCTAAAGGTTTAAAGTTAGAGACCGCCAAATATGGGAACAATTAGGTCTCACTGTGACACATGTTGTGATTAAGAAACACAGAGAGGACTATGGGAGAGGTGAGGAAGGGGCATCGATGTCAGTCTGGAGAGAACAACAAAGAATAGCAGGAAGCAAAGTAAATCCACCAATGATTACTAGATGTAGGAACCCCTTTAAAACAAAAGTCTACTTTTTTCTTCACATCATAACTGACCCATGAGAATATCGTACTCCTTGGGGCAAGAGTTTCAGTGCCTTAAATAAGAAAGACATCTTGCAAACTAAGTGCCAATGGTTCTAAAAATTATCTGCTACTATTTACATGCTCTCTGATTACTCACTACATTTACATTCTTGTCCCATAAAATCAGTGACTGATAAGGTTATTTATTTCACTCTAAAGCAATCCTCTCTTACCTAAGAACCACTGACATGCAGATAGCAGTCTCCACATAACAAGCAAAAAATTACAGTTCTAGACCATCCCCCCCGAAAAAAAATTATACATTCTATCAGGTGTGTGTTTCTTTCATCAAGAAATTGCTAAATACATTCTGACATCTAACCACTGGACAAGCAACCTTAGATTGTACAAACTGAATCTGAATCATTTGTCTTAATACCAACATAAATCAAAATGTCCATGTCTGTTCTTTTATTCTGAACCAATGTCCCCATTCAATTCCATCCTTATAAATCAATATAGATGATTATTTCTACTAGAATTAACACAACAAAGAAGGCCTATCACAATAGGCACTAGTAGAAATGTGCCTCTTTACTGGCTCTCCTACAGCTAAGGCTTTTGCAAATAGACCCAACCAATTTGCTTAAAAAAAAAAAAAAAAAAGAAGAGGCAAAGACACAGTGTGCTGGTATTTTAACTCTCTCCAAATGCCATGTTTTAAATAAACTGAGCATAGCAATCCAACCATACAGACCGATTTAGATTTGGGTTTCTTCATCACAACAATAGTTGGCACCGACATGCTGCCTGTCCTCCAAAAACCTAAAAACACTTTACACATTTTCCATTCACACTACCAGCTGCCACAAAGCAGCTCTGTCATATACAGAATTCTGCGGCTGGGCAACACACCTTCTCATGCCATAGAAGGATAAAGATGCCAGATGCTTCCTGCAGACACTGGGATACCTTCATCCCTACTGAAGCCAGAAGTACCTACGTGATCTTAGTCCAGTACTTATGATACAGCTATTGCAAGTTTCTGGAGAAGTTCCCTGAGAACCTTTTTCAAACTCTGATGGAATCACAAGTGGCATAATAATGATGATGAACACGGAAGTTCTGTAGGAAAGCTGGATACTCAGTCGTGAAATCATTGTAACATGATAGTGACAGGTACTGGGTAAGACTGCACAGAGAATTTCCATAACATGAACATGCTTGTAGACATATGCTGATAGATCAAGGAAGGCACATAAAATTACAGCTGTTCCATTATGTAACTTTTAAAACATGACACAAAAATGTTGGGGAAATCACAACAGAGACATGAATCTAGCATGCATCAAGCAGAAGTGAGGGATACTCCTCAAACAAAGATCTCAAGCCAACTATGAGCCAAGAAGCAAGAGTTAATTAGGGCCTTCAGTCCTGAAGGTCACAGAGCCCTTATAAATCTAAAAATAAAAGAATAATACTTCCCAGAAAAATCACTCAAATTAATTTATTCCTTTGAGGATCAATCTTTTCAGTCATTTCTTGTGACAAAGGTAAAATTCAATAGCAAAGAAAAGGTTACATGGTACTAATTTGTTGAAGTGGAAAAACAAGTCATAGAAACTTTAAATGCTGTTTTCCAGCCATGCTGTTTCTGATACAGTTGAGACTAAAACCAGGAATTCTGTCTCTACCCCATAATCTTTTCACTATTTGGTTTACTAACCACATTAGCAACAAACAAAAGGAGTGGTGGTGGGGACTGCAAAATCCCCACCTCTAAACCCACGATGTTGATATGTAAGATTCCCTTTGAGTTGCCTCTAAGGGGCATTTTAGCTTCATATCAGCTATTGAGCACAAGGTAAGAAGCTCCCCTGCCTGTGATACTTCAGCTGGTATCATCTTTACAGTTTGCTGTTTCTAGAAAATGTGTTCTCGGCCGGGCGCGGTGGCTCAAGCCTGTAATCCCAGCACTTTGGGAGGCCGAGATGGGCGGATCACGAGGTCAGGAGATCGAGAGACGATCCCGGCTAACACGGTGAAACCCCATCTCTACTAAAAAATACAAAAAAAAAATAGCCGGGCGAGGTGGCGGGCGCCTGCAGTCCCAGCTACTCGGGAGGCTGAGGCAGGAGAATGGCGTAAACCCGGGAGGCGGAGCTTGCAGTGAGCTGAGATGCGGCCACTGCACTCCAGCCTGGGTGACAGAGCAAGACTCCGTCTCAAAAAAAAAAAAAAAAAGAAAAGAAAATGTGTTCTCGTCCTGCTATGTCCTGCTACTTTCAAAACATTTGATTGCTTTCTGCTGTCTGTGTTAGACCTTGTAGTAGGAACAGTTTCCTTACAAAAGCCTTGGCCAATTGGAATTGCACGAAAACAGAAAAAAAAGATTCTATTCCACGATAGTAATCATAACCATAATCTTCTAGATTCACTCATTAATGATCTTTGCCTCCAGTGTTAAATTATGAACAAATTAGGGCAGAGAAGGCAAAAATGAGTCAAGCATCTCTAGAGCAAAAAGGGAGGCAATGGTAGTCAAAAAACAGGAATTGATGATTTGCTATGTGGCCCCTCTGATGAGCACACACAATAAGGTGACTCCTAACTGAGAATGTCATCCCACCTGTATATTCAATATTTATGAATTAGGAAGGACAGAGAAAATGCATAGGCGTTTGAGGTAGATTGGAGGATTTTTCAGTAAATAGTCATTTCCACCCCATCCTCACCTCCATGAGAAGAGAATATTTTCCTATTCCATTGCTATTGGGCTTTGGCTAAAGGGATGTTAAGAAATATGATGTGAGTAGACATTTGGAATCTGCTTACTTAGTTGGGCTTCTCCTCTGTGCTACTGCCTTCTGCCATAAGAGTCACATATAATCTACTGGTCCAAAAAGAAAGAAAGACACATGGAGCACACCTGAATCCAAGCTGCAGCTGGAGCCAAGCACAGCTAAGGTAAGCCTAGTCAGCCAACTCCCAACCAAACCATCAACACATGATCAAGAAGTAAATGCCTGCTGTTGTATATTGCATGCCATTGAGATTTTGCCATTAACTATTAATCAGCAATAGTTAACACAATGGTATCAAATAGACTTTTGTTTAAATTGAAGCGCTGCAATTTATCAACTCTGTGATATTGTCCAATTGCCTGCCCTTTCTGAGTTCCAGTTTCCTCAAATGAAAAATCAGGATAATAAGGATTTTATAGGCTTATTGTGAGGATTAAATAAGTTAATGTATAGAAAGCATGCTAACATTTCTGGAAATATTTGTTATTATTGTTATGTTGTCATTATTTCCCCAAATTTAAATTTCCTTTTTTTTGCAATTCTTTATCTCTGAAGTAACAGGTAAATACTCATTAAAATAGAGATCCAGATTTGCACTCCTTTGTGTGAAACAACCAAATTGACACAAACGAGAAAATAAGAGAACAAATCAAGTGTGCAGTCTCACGAGCCCTTCATCTTTCTGTCTCAATTCCATCGGTGCAATTAATACAGTCTGTTTGCCCACAAAAGGAAATTTACATAAAGCAAATAAATTTTTTCTCACTGATTTGAATTCAAAGTAAAAAATCATATTTTACTTACCTTTGGTAGAGAGAATACAGACTGGATACAGTCAAAGAGTGAAAAACAAGATTGTAAATAACAAAAGACAACAAGATTGTCTTCTTCCATACAGCACAGTGTTACAAACCTATGAGAAAGCTCTCAGAATTTTAATTTCTGAGAAGAGTTTCTTCATGAAAAGTTTTAGCTGGGCACAGTGGCTAATGCCTGTAATCTCAGCACTTCGGGAGGCCACAGTGAGTGGATTGCTTTAGCCCAGAAGTTTGAGACCAGTCTGGAGAACACAGTGAGACCCAATATCTACAAAAAATACAAAAATTAGGTGGGCATGGTGGCATAATATTGTAGTCCCAGCTACTCAGGAGGCTGAGGTGGGAGCATCACCTGAGCCTAGGGAGGTTGAGGCTTCAGTGAGTCATGATTGTGCCACTGCACTCCAGCCTGAGCAACAGAATGAGATCTTTTCTCCAAAATAAATAAATAAATAAAATTAAAAAGACAGAAAGAAAAGTTTTAAATTGTGTATCCATGTAAGGTAATAATATAGCCCACCTGGTAATACTTTAGATAATTTCATATTCTTTCTGTGGTGGTAAGAAAGAGGCACAGGCCAGGATGCTAGCAGCCACTTGTCACTCATAATAGAAAATACAAAACCTGACAGAAAAGAAAAGTCACAGTAAAACGAGCTCCTCTATGAAGCAACCAAGGGTTAAGGGGCTTGTTTCCTTGGACAGTGTCCTGATAAGTAGAATCGGACTCGAGTTCCCATACCCCAAGGAATGCCTTCAAATGCCAGATATGTTAATGCAATGCATCATTCACTACAGAAATTCCCCTTTCAAACCTTCCTGGAAAATGTCTTTGGAATTCTCTGCCTCACCTTTCTAAGTTATCCCCATTCTTTCTACTGTTCTTTCACATCGCGATAGTCCAGGATGCTTTCCATTTGCCGGGGGGACCACCCAAACCTGCTTTCTCTCCACGAAGCTCCAGCTTCAGATTCTCCTCATGATTTTTTTTTCTTCACCAACACTGAGCACTACTGCCATCAAACTCCACGAAGTTTTATTATGTGATAGGCTAGCTTTAGTTGATACAAATTCAGAAGTTAACGACTAATAATGCCTGTCATTATCAGAGAGCTGTGGAGATAATTCACCTGCCTCTGCACGTATGATGTTGAGTCAGTTACATTACCAAAACTTCAGTTTCATTGTTTGTAAAACAAGGATGGTGATAGCATTATATTATTAAAAGATTTGTTCTGCAAATCGGTGGAATAATTACACATGCAAAAGTTATGGTTTTTCTTCTTTGCAATGTTGTCTACATGAATATCATCCTAACCCTCAAGACACCAACTGGGGTAGGGATGCCACTGGAAAATCTCACAAGACAAGATGCCTGAAAAAGCAGATGTACTGAGAAACGGAGAGAGATGAGATAAGGTGAATTTTCTAAATTTCCTCAGCATTTCAAGAATCAAGTCTGAAAACCTTGAATTGCTTTTTTTTCTGCCTTTTTTGCATTTATTTCTTTAAATTTCTCCCCTATTTAGGGTAGTTGGCAGGTATTATTAGTACCGAGTCTCCTGTACATTAAATTGCTTTTTCCATGAGTAAAATAATATGGGCTAATGAGCTTTTACTATTATCTCCCATTTATCAATAAAGGAACTACAGTATAAAACAGTTAAGAAAGTTGCTCATGGTCATAAAACTTGAACCTTGGCTGGGTGCGATTGCTCATGTCTGTAATCCCAGTTCTTTGGGAGGCTGAGGTGGGAAGATTGCTTGAGTCCAGAAGTTTGAGACTAGTCTGGGCAACAATGATGAAACCCCATCTCTACAAAAAAAAATACAAAAATTAGCCGGGCGTAGTGGTGTGCACCTGTAGTCCTACCTACTCCAGAGGCTGAAATGGGAAGATGGCCTGAGCCCAGGAGGCAGGGGCTGCAGTGAGCCGAGATCATGCCATTGCACTCCAGTCTGGGTGTTAGAGTAAAACCTCACCTCAAAAAAAAAAGAAAAAAAAAAAAAGAAAAACCTTGAACCTAAATTGTCTTGACTTCAGAGTTTATGCTCAAAACCACTCTGGTGTACTGCTTCTAGAAAAAATCCCAAGGCTTAGTTACACCATGGAGCTTCTCAATCATGGGAGGACATAGAGGTAAGGACACACATTTAAAAATGAGGAGCCAGCCATTTCTGGAGAATGAGAGAAGAAGAGGCAAGAGAGAGAGAGAAAGAATGTTAGACTAGATGAGGGAGACACCAACAGCAGGTGTTCTAATACATGCATGGGGCTCATGGGCAACGTGGCTGCTTTTCCTGGTGAGACAGAGCAGGTCTAGAGGTCAGTTTCCCCAAGTTGCCATTGGTCTTACGTGGTGAGAGTAGGATGCTGGCTGTAAAGCTGGGTCAGCTAGTGAGCAACACAGGGGCCTGGTAAAGTCAAAAGAAGGAACCTGTGAGGTGTAAGACAAAGTAGACAAAATTTTGGCCCAGTGACCTCAGCGCCCTTGTGTTATGCTTGTAAATATCTTATATTACATGATCAAGGGGATTTTACAGATGCGATTAAGGTTACCAATCAGTAGCCTTTAAAATAGGGAAGTTATCCCGAAGTATCTGGGTAGAACCAATGTAATCACGTGAGCCCTTAAAAAGCGGATCTTTTGGCCAGGCACGGTGGCTCACGCCTGTAATCCCAGCACTTTGGGAGACTGAGGCGGGAGGATCACGAGGTCAGGAGTTCAAGACCAGCCTGGCCAACATATTGAAACCCCGTCTCTACTAAAGATACAAAAAAATTAGCCAGGTGTGGTGGTGGCCACCTGTAACCCCAGCTACTCGGGAGGCTGAGGCAGGAGAATTGTTTGAACCCAGTAGGCAGAGGTTGCAGTGAGCCAAAATCATGCCATTGCACTCCAGCCTGGATGACAGGGCGAAACTCCATCTCAAAAAAAAAAAAAAAAAATTCAAATCATTCTCCTGACTATCGGTGGAAGAGAACATGATAGAGATACAGCAGAAAAGGATGCAGGATGGGTAGGGCTAAGCGAAAAGGCAGAGGGATTTGAATTGAGAAAAACTTAACCTAGTTGCTAGAGGGGCCACATAAAAAGCATGGAAAAGAATATGGGTGGCCTCTGGGAGCTGAATGAGTTCTGACTGAAAGTCAGCAAAGAAATGGGGGTCTCAGTTCCACAACCACGTGGAACTGAATTCAGTCACCAACCTAAATGAGGTGAGAAATGAATTCTTCCCCAGCGCCTCCAGTAAGGAACACAGCCCTATCAAGTTACCAAGTTACTTGATGTTTATCAAGTTAAACATACTAAGTTTGTGGTAACTTTTTTACTGCAGCAATAGGAAACAAATACAAATAGTTCTCAGATTTGTGTGTCCATGACAATCACCTAGAGGCCATGCTAACACACAACTTCTCAGACCCACCACAAGAGTTTCTGATTCATTAGGTCTGGAGTGGGTTGGAGAATTTTCATTTGTGACAAGTTTCCAGAGGATGCTGCTGCTGCTGGTTCAGGAATGACGCTTTAAGAACTACTGTTGTAATCAGGACCCATCACCACACATGCCAGTGGGGAAGTAGTTATCAGGAAGATATGATATATCTCTGCTCAGACCAGATGACCAGTAAGAACAACATCTCTTTATTTGGGGACCATAAAACTAAGTCTTCCAACTTCCCTATATGTTATCTGAACTATGACAGTGGTTCTAATTTTCTGTTGATATTTTTTTGAGATGGAGCCTTGCTCTGTCGCCAGGCTGGAGTGAAGTGATGCGATCTAGGCTCACTGCAACCTCCACCTCCCCAGTTCAAGCGATTCTGCTGCCTCAGCCTCCCAAGTAGCTGGGACTACAGGCGTGCACCACCACACCTAGCTAATTTTTTTTTTTTTTTAATTTTTAGTAGAGGCAGAGTTTCACCGTGTTGGCCAGCATGGTCTCGATCTCTTGACCTCGTGATCTGCCCGCTTCGGCCTCTCAAAGTGCTGGGATTACAAGCATAGCCACCATGCCCGGCCTGTTAATTATTTTTTTAAAGTACCTCTAGGATGTGGATACTCTATTGTAAGAGGAGCTATTCTGGAGCTGAAGAGAGTATCTGTGTGTATGTATCACAGATAGGAGCAGAAGTTAACGAATGAAAAACAGGAGAAATCTTTTGTTTATTATCTACATATCTCTAGAAAGTAAAAGGCATCCTGGCTCCCACAAGAATACACTCTGCTGTGACAATACCATGTCCAAATGGAGGTGGGGGGAGAATGGCATTTGTCACTCTTCCTGGTGCTACCATGTGTATGAAAATTGCCTGCTCTGGTGGCCAAACTATGGGAAAGCCCTGCATCTTATCTTCCTCCATTAACTCTGCTCAATTCAAGCTCATTTCCCCTAACTTTGACTATAACGAGGTAGTATATCACCCATCACTATTCTTTACATAATAACCATTCAAAGCCCTGGCTCAGTGAACTGAGAAGTGACCCAAGATGCAAGCTGCTGCTGTAATTACAGGATCTGTCACCCCTTTTATTCAAAATTGAAGTGATATGCAATGTCTAAGTAGTTTTTGCTATTTGCAGTGAAGGCAGGGTGGGGTGCGGGTATCTGCTATTGCTAAAGTGTAGTTCAGTACTTTCCTCAAATATTACAATATTTGCAAGACATCTATTCTTGGTAAACCCATACCTTTTAACAAAACACTCAAATGCTGATGAACAAAAATATCATTCTAATAATTTGAAAATATTACTGTAATAATAATCAATGTCAAAGCATAAATGCATACCCTTTTCAGAATCTCCTTTTTCTTCTACCCAAATAAACAAAATGTTACCAAAAATATATAAACGAAGAAAGCTCCAAAGCCTCAAGTCCTTCAAGGTGGTAAGTTGAGACTAATAATATATGGCCTAGAGTTTGCTGATTAAAAAGAAATAATCATGTCCATGTCTCACTGAAATGGGTTTTTATACTTACAATAGCACACTCATAAAATTGAATACTATGTGCCAATTTTATAGAAATTCACCACTCCTGGAGTATGCTAATAGAAAGTCAGTAATTTGAAATTGAAAATAAAATTTAGTATCTGTCAAATTCATTTCCTTGCTTTTCACCGCATTCATAGTCTTATCATTTTAATTCATTTTGGAAACATACACAGACTCAGTCTACTCCTAAATTATGGGTTGTTTTCCACTTGAGTGTGAACCTATGTGATATCCAGGTAAGTAGGACTTACTCTATATGCCACACAAGGTGTCCAGTGTCCCATCAAGGACTCAAGTTGTCTAAATGAAATTTCTTAACTAATTTAGGTTAACATTTTTCAACTTGCTTATTATCCTTCAGCAACACCACAATTCATATTTGGACAGTAGATTCCAACAACTGAAAATCAGAACTGTTAGTATTCCAGGTAACGTATCTTGAGGAATTATCTTTATAGTCCAAAAGTAACTAAATTATTTGATAGGAACATAGCTTCTTTGGCAATTAATTTGTTCTTTGTTCTTCTGTCTATAAATTAGAATTTCATATGCATTAACTACATATCTCAAATCTTCATCAGAATCTCATTTCATATTTAGATTATAGCAAAATAGCTATCAAACTGCCTTCCTTTAGTCTCACTGTATAATTTAGCCCAAACTAATTATCCTAAACACTGCTTTTCTAGAAAACCAAAATAACTGCTTAATTCTCTTTTCCAACAAGCCCCAGTTCCTCTTTGTAACCAGGCAGATATTCCATTTTCTGATCCTGCTCTATTGGATCTTATCTCTTTAACAAAAGTCTTCTGCTTTGATCAGGTTACATTACAACACATGGTACATGCCTCTTCCTAAAGTTTCTACCTGGGACACTTTCATTCTCATCCTCCAATATCCAAATACTGACATCTTCAACCTGCACCTTCTTCATAATCCCTGTATTTACAGTCAGTAACAGAAGATCTTAACATTTTTCTTAACTGGCTCATTAAGAAATTGACATTAGTTTGACATAACCCACCAGGTTATAAACCCATTATGACATAAATTCAGTTTTTCATTTATTTTCTCTCATCTGTAGGATAGAGTAGAGAGTTAGGCCCTTCATAAATGTTGTTGATTAAATGTGAACTTACGATATATCCAAATATTTATCTGTACTTTTCAATTAACAATTCTTTATCTTTTCAATTGTGGGGCTATTTCCTAGAGAATAATAGCTTTTAAAATATCTTTCAGATATATTTTTAGACATATTCTTTGTTCAGTACTTCCCCAGACCCTGAAAACACATGACATTTTGGTATTATTTAGAGAACATAATTTATATTTCAGGTTTACTTTTATTTATGCATTTCAGAAAAATGTATAGTACATATTAGAAGAGGATACTAGTTTATTTAACATGTTAAGTTGTGCCCCAATTTTGTTCAGGAAAAAGTAACTTTGAGACTAGTGATATTTGATTCAGTTCTGATTTCCACATGAGTAACTTTGGGCAAAGTATAGTAGCCCACAATGCCTCCTAGGAAGTTTTCCTTCTCATTGACTCAAATTCCATTTTGTCTTCAAGGTCCTCTCAGGTTCCAACCTCTTTACGAAGTCTCCCTGTTTACAAAAGCCCTAGTGACTTTTCTTTTCTCTGAATTCCACTAGTATTTAGAATGACTACCATATAATACATGATTCAAATACAAGTTGCCTGTGTTGTTATCTATTTGATTTTCCTAAGTTTTGTGTTCTCTAATGCATTCAGGAACAGAGACTCTTTGCTTTCACAGTGATTAGCAGTGTTGGGCATTACTCAAAATGCTATGAGTACTCATGAGTTTGATTCTTTGTCAAGTTCAAGTTTCTCTCTCTCTCTCTCTCACTCTCTCTCTCTCTCCCCCTTTCCACACACACACACACACACATACACACACACACACACACACACAATTATAGTTAAACTATAATGCAAATGTTCTGATGCAGAAAAGAGATTTTTTACTGAATGCACCACTTTAGTTACTACAGACCTGGAAAAAAAAGTAAGTTTTCTTCTTCAGAATGCTTTCAACATTCTCTTTTTAAAATGTAGCTTTTATTTTGTTACTAGAGTCATTTGAGTTATACTAAAACTAATCCTTTTGATCCCAACCCAAATTTCCTACAATAGTTACCACAATATAATTTGAATCCCATTCCACAAGGCATTGAAAACCTTGAAAACCCTCAAATTATAACCAAGTCATACAAAAGTTAATTTTTTAAAGTAATTTTCATACTAAGATATCTTTACTTAAAAGTTAGACAACAAATTTTAAAAGAAAAAAAAAAGCTTTTAATGAGGACTTATGTCCAAAATGCATTAGAAACTCAAATTTAATTAGTGTCTTTAAATAATTTATATAAATAAATTTTACTTTTAATGCAAGAGTCTAATGCTTCTCAATTATTTCTGTGAAAGCCTCTGATATTCTAGCAGAAAAGTGCAATCCCATAATGCATTATTAAATAAAAGTTTTCTGCCTCTTCCTTCATTCAGTTATCCATCCATCATTCATTCAATGCCTATATACTAACTACCCACTGTGTGCACGCTCCAGTTAGGTGATGTGGAAAACATTAAAGTGAATTAGACATGCTTAATATTGATTAGAGAGATGAGCTTTGTTCTGACTCATCAGATTGTAAAAGCACTGCCCACTCACCAAGAGGGGAGCCCTCAGAGAATGAGCTCTGCCAGGGATGGGCATCTCTGGGATCATTAAATCAGTTCATTTCAACTTGGCATTTAGATCAGGCAGTAGAGAGGTAACCAACGGCAGCTCCAAATTTTGAGTGTCTTGATGGAGCCATGTTAAGTAGTTTGTGCAACACAGTAAAGGGGAAATAATCAATGATCTTTTGAATTGCTGCCAGAAAAAATGCAGGAAACAAATTAACCAAGACTATGAAAAGGCATTCAAGTAACTCTAGGATGGAGAGTCAAGAAGACAAAGTAATCATGATATAAAGAAAGAAATGCAGATATTTAAGAGCTATTTTCAACAGTTAAGTGGTTATAAAAACACTTAATTAGTACCTAAGGACTTGAATTTTCAAAGCAAGCTCTAGTGATTATTATGTTTTATTTTAAAAGTCAAAGTTAAATCCACACATGTACTGGTGAGTTAAAAAGGAATTAAGTAGCAGAAACTCATAGGGAAATTATTTAAGCCTAATAGACCTGCCTCATGCAGTTTCCTATGTCATAGACTGGCTGATTCACTAGATCTAAAGTAAACAGGTACTGCTTTGCGTCCAGTGGCAGCTACAGTAAATGGGAAATAATTCTCCTGCATTGTGTAAGCCTTGCCCCTTTCAATTGCATTATGAGTCTCGAAAGGTCATAACACATTACAGCAATTATATTTGCTTAGAAGTCTTTCACAGTGAGGATTGATATTTCAGCACAAGTTCTGTTCAGTATATACATTCCTTAGTAAATCATCTTATTAAGCTTTCGATACAGAAAATCATATGTAAAAAAGAGAAACAATAACCTAGCTTTCCTTCTGGTCATCTGTGGGATTTAATTTTGTATTTATGAGCCAAAAACTACCTCAAGTAATATGCTTTTGTAAATATAAAAAAATGAATCTACCACGGCTTTAGGAAATGCAAATGAGGCCCTGTTAATTTTGTACATCTCAAGATAGTATAATCCTTTCCATTAATTTCATGATATTTACATTTCACAACATCGATTTCACTGAACACTACAGGTCACTGGCCAAAGTTTATTATAATTATCAATAGTTTCATGTTGCTATCATCAAGTCCTAGTATGCTGGAGTGAATGGGAGTCCTTGATCAATCACTAAGAGTGAGAACATGTGTATAAGACAGTCATGGAGGAAGGCACTAACACATGCTGAGCGCACTGTCTAAGCAGTTACTGTTCAGGCACTTGACCTATGTTACCTTACGCAATCTTCACACTGCTGTCAGGTCAATACTGATGGTATCCCAATTTTACCCATAAGAGAACTAAAGCTTGCTTTTCCAAGGTTAATGGAATTCAACCAAAGTTTACTCCAAATCTGATTTTTTCCAAGATACAATTCAACTTCCTGAAATGTGTTCAGTATGTTATTTCACGGGTGGTAAGTCTTGTGGGGCAGAACAGGCTAAGAAAATACATAGCTTCAAGAAACTTCACAGAAATATGTGGATAATAAATCCTTAATGTATTGTTTAAGGTAACTGAGTGTTTAGGGACCATTTTTGACCTTTCAGTTTGTCAGAGAAGACTAGACCTTTGTAACATGCATCTCTTGTTACCACTCTGAAGATAAAAGTGAACACATAATGGATCTAATCCAATATAGAAGGTATTTGTTTCCTGCAAATTCAAAAAAGCATCAAATAGCTCAATACCTGTGGGCATCAGCCATAGTCATTCTAAGGTGACCAGCATCACCTCAGGTGACACATCTACAAATGTATGAAACTATCTGTTTCTACCCTTATCTCCTTCCCAATTGTCTTATTAGAAGATGGGGCTTGGTTCTTCTTTCCGGCATCCCATCCCTTCCTGCCTCCTGACTAAGGCCTCATTCCATCAATTGTACTCTCTCTTCTGTATCCTCAATTTCACCCCTTTTCTGGCTCTTTCCAGGCAGTGGAAAGTATTGTCCAATTAAAAAAGTAAAATACAAAATAAAAAATATATATATATCCTTCACCATCCTACTCCTCACTTGACATTCCATACTTCCCTTCTCCTTCATGGCCTAGCTTCTTGAAAGTGTAGTCTATAATGCCTGTTCCACTTCCTCACTACCTACTCATTCCCCATCCCACAACAATCTGGCTTCTGCCCTCGCCATTCCACTGAAATTAGCCTTGCAAAATTACAAATGATCTTCTAGTTACTTAATTCAATGGACATCATGTGATTTCCCAGCTTATATACTAAAATTAGAAAGGTGTGGGGAAGATTATCATGGTCTCGGGGAAGAATGACAAGGAAATTTATGCAGCATCCAATATTTTTATAGTATGAACTCATTTTGTTATATATAGACATATATCTGGATATAGAGAATATATTTGCATATAGAAGAAGTCTGGAAAAATACACATCAAAATTTTAACAGTAGTTATGCTGGGCGGTGGGATTTAGGGTTGTTCTTAAATTATTCAAAATTATTCAAAATTATATATATTTTTCACCTTATACATTGATATATATATTCTAGTTACATAATGATCACACATTCCTTATCTAAATAAAAATCAATAAGTATATCATCTCAAAACACCCAGGGTCCTCTTTTAAAATCTTATCTTATTTGATAACATAGAAATATTTGACAATGTTGTTGTTTCTTTTGTTTCAAGAATACCACACTCTCCTGGTCTTCCTGTACTCTCTTAACATCTTATTCTTAGTCCTCTTTGTACCCTCTTCTTCTAGACCCATGCCCTTCATGTTTCTGCTTTGAACTCCATCACTGTGTCTCATCTCTCTCTGCTCTAGTGCCTGTGTGGTCTCATTCATGTCAGTGTCTTACTTTATGCTGAAAACTCCCACATCGATTTCTTTAGCTCAGTGCTCCTTCCTGGGTTCCAGCCTCCTATATACAACGCGTTACTAGGTTTCCAAGCACTTCAAAATGAACAGGCTTAAAAGTGAACTCATCTTTCCACAACATTGGTCCAACTCCTGTGGTCATATGTCAATGAATAGTACTATTATATATCGGCCCGGTACGGTGGCTCACGCCTGTAATCCCAGCACTTGGGGAGGCCACGGCAGGCGGATCACCTGAAGTCAGGAGCTTGAGACCAACCACCTTGGCCAACACGTTGAAACCCCGTCTCTACTAAAAATACAAAAATTAGCTGGGCGTGGTGGCGGGCGCCTGTAATCCAGCTACTTGGGAGGGTGAGGCAGGAAAATTGCTTGAACCTGGGAGGTGGAGGTTGCAGTGAGCCGAGATCGTGCCACTACACTCCAGCCTGGGTGACAAGAGTGAAACTCCATCTCAAAAAATAAAAAAGAAGAAGAAGAAGAATTATCAAGAACTATCATGTATCAAGCCCTGTCAGAAATGCAGTAGTCATTTATTTTTTATTTTTATTTATTTTTCCGTGAGGGATTCTAGCTCTGTCACCCAGGCTGGAGTGCAGTGGCGCGATCTTGGCTCACTGCAAGCTCTGCCTCCCGGGTTCATGCCATTCCCCTGCCTCAGCCTCCCAAGTAGCTGGGACTACAGGCGCCTGCCACCAAGCCCGGCTCATTTTTTTGTATTTTTTAGTAGAGACGGGGTTTCACCGTGTTAGTCAGGATGGTCTCGAATTCCTTTCCTTTCTCTTACCTCCTACAATAAAAAGTTCAAGTCTAATAAATTCTGTCAGCACCTGATTCACAACCATCTCTTCTTTCTCTCTCCACCACTGCTGCCTTAATCAAGGCTCTTGGCATTTCTTTATTAGATTATTGAAACAGCCTCTTGACTGGTCATGTTGCCTTCAGTCTTACTCCCTCTAATCCCTTCTTTATCCCACAGCCATAATGGTTTTCGCAAATAGGAATGACATCATGTCACTATCCCATTGAATAGCCTCTGATGACTCCCACTGCCGAAGAATAAAGTTCTAAATATATTAACTGTACCCCAGTACAGTCCCATTACTCAGTATTTGCCAATTGTGCATCTTAAGTCTTTGTGAACTCTAGACCTAGTGAACTGCCAGCTGTTCTCCAAACATCCCATATTCTCCCATTCCTCTAAGACTTTTCTTGTGTCATTCCTTCCATAGGCCTGCTTCATCCCTGTTTTCCTTACTTGACTCACTTTGGTTATGCTTTGAGACTCAACTCAGGCGTCACTTCTTGACCATTTCAATGTCACCCTCGATCTTATAGGACACAATGTTTCCCTCAATTGTGCCATAAATCTCACTCTATTTTAATCATTCGGCTCATTCTCTTTCACACTAGAATACTTAGATCCTTGAGGATGGAACAGTGAATTTGATATGTTTGAATAAACACATAAGTAAATGATGGGCATTAAGGGAGCAGCCCCTTCCAAACTGAATGAACTATATGAGGGAGATGCAAAATGAGGTCTTCTGAACAAACCTATCCACAAAATAGTACAGTATCATTCTCCAAAAGTCACTACAATAAATACAGCTGCATCTAAAGGTATCTGTTCAACCCCAGTACTGACAGCTTAAAGAGCTCAACATTCAAGAATAGCTCCAGGAAAAAAATCAGAACCTGAGTCAGAGCCATCCCTGCTGATAAGCATAAGGTCTCTTGCAGGCATTTTGCTGCAGGAATACCATGATGTAATTCAGGGAACACAGCAAAACAAAGTGGGAAAACCAGCTTCTAGTTATATCTGTATCTCCCAGCCACCAAAATTATTCTCTTGACAAATCACCTGCTCCATCTGAAACTGTAGGGCAGCAACTTTATGAGCTTAAAAGAATCTATCGGTCTTCTGTATTCCCTTTAGCACTAAAATGATTATATCATTTCAGTGAATATCATTCAGTGAAAATTTTTTTCTTCGGTGCAAAAAATTTCAGTGAAAATTATTTTCAACTCTTATAATATAAACCAGATTCTATACTAACTATGTATAATTAGCTGGGGTTTATTTGAGAGGTTCCTTAAGGACTGCTAAGTGATGTTTGTTAAGCAAGTTCAAACACTCTTTCATATACTGGTTTTACTGACCTCGCAGAAGGTGAGCATAGGCTCTGTGATGGTTCTTCAACAATAGAGACGGATGGCCTGTCATCAGTGGGTAGACTGTTGGTCTACACTCCTCCCTCTCCTCTGACCAAAGATAGGTGGAATGAAATGTTCCCTTGGACTACTTGGGAAACAGAGGGAAACAAATGGACTCAAATACCATCTAAGACAGAATTACATTTGAGTGTAATTTAGTTAACATGGAAAACAATGCATCTCACTGACATCCTTCTTCACTCACCTCTCAAAGCCGCCTGCTCTTTCTTACCCATGTAATCACAGCTCATTCAAATATTGGTCATCTACAGGTATAGGTTAAGGCTGAATCTGTCTCTCCAGGCTAAGGAGGAGAATCATAATTATCCTATGTAAAATATATGGGATCTTTTCCTTTTTCCATTTTTTTTTTAAATTCACATTTGGAGATGCAGCCAAACAAGATGTGATAGCAACTCAGCTGGAGACTTCTGGGAAAGGTTTTCCTGGAATATATGGACATGTCCTTCTCCCCTGTGCACTGTTGTAAGTAGGCATGACACTGTCCCATCTATCTGAGACTATGAGGGGAGATAATGACAACAAGTGAGAATAACAGAGTAGAAGGATGAAAAGCGCTTATGTCTCTTATGACAATCACACATTAAATTAACCAAGACTGAAACCACCCTATCTTTAGAAACAGCAAATATGATTTCATATTATTTGCAGCCCCAAACCCTGCTAACTAACATAATACTACTGATTGTTTTTCAAATAGCATTCTTTGTGTTCAGATTGATGGACTTGTGGAACTTATGAAGGGATTGGCAAACTACAGCCCACAGTGCAAATCTGCCCAGCACTCACTTTTGTAAATAAAGTCTGTATTGGAAGACAGCTACTCTTTTTCATGTCATCTATACTCTAGTTGCTTTTTCACCAAAATAGCCAAGTTGAGTAATTGAGACAGAGACTGCATGGCCCACACATATGAATATTTATTATCCACCTCCACAGAAACATTTTGCTGGTTCCTATTCTTAATCAGTGGATTTCAGGTAGCCACTGTATTACTCACATAATATTTTCCAGGGGCCATTTTGGATGTCCCAATCATTGTGAAGTAATTAAAAGGCCAGCGTTGTTTAATGTTCAAGTCCCACATAACAATGAATATTCTCACTCAAAATACCAATAGTGATCCTACTGAAAAATACTACTCATAATCAATATAATAACCCATAGCATAACTTGGGCCTTGGGCCACACGAATTGCTTTTTACATTATACCTACTACCATGGCAAATGTAGGTCTGGTAGATTTATTAGCATAGGTAAATGGCAATCTAGAAGCATTGAACTATAAAAACATTATTGATCCTCATTAGTCATTTGTCGATAAACAGAAAAAATATATTTATTGTTACTTTAGAGGATTTTTTTTCATTAAAATTTTCTGGTTAGGGGTTTAGACAAACTGAATATTCCAAGTTCTATTCTAAAATACAAGTTGTTTATGCACACAATTTTTATCAAGGAATATTTTATTTTATACTCATGAATTTTTAAGTGCTTTTTACTTTCAATTTTACAGAGTGATTATAATTTCTTTGGAGTTCTTTTTATGTTAAGCAGTATTTATAAATAATGATAATTATTCTAAGTTCTGCTTTAATAAAAAGACTTTAAAATATTTTATTGGAATGGACTAAATTTGCCTCACTATGGGATTTGGATTTCAAAGAAAGACAAAAGATACGCATCTAAAACCACTGTGACTGTTTCACAATCAAGAAATATATACCCTTAAATATATAGTCTGCTAAAATATATGAAAATTATAGGGATTTTAAAATATGTGAATTGCCTTCAATTTAAGGAATATAAAACAAATCTATCCTCAATGGAATAAACCATAAGTCCAAAAAGTCATAATTCACCTAGAATTGTTATTTTCATACAGAGCTTGCAATACTAATAACCATGAAAGCGAGGGCGAGGCATGCTTCAGTAAGACAACGAGGTGAAGGGACAAGTGGTTTGGTCCTTTAGAAAATAATCAAATGGCACTTCAGCTTTTCAGATTTTAACTATTTACTTTTTTCTGCTTTAGAAAGTATACACGGTGATAAGAGGAAAGCATTTAGGTGCTCTAAACTTCGTGTTGCAAATACTATTCCAGTTTATTCAATCCTTTTTTGTATACTGAGAGTTAGCATTTCTTGTACATGTATAGAACAAAACCACCTAAAATTCTCCTAAACATTCAAGAAAGACATTCCCCCAACTCCTCCATCTAAAATGTGTATGTTACATATACATATGACATTGAGTATGTAACAACCCCCTGGCTATTCAGCAAACAATAAATACTAAGGTACTGCTATCTGGGAGACAGGTAGTGGTTTGTTGACACTGGGCAGTGTCAAAGCTCTTTCAGCGTGGGCCCCAAGTATGAATGATCCTCACATATGAAATGAGTGTAAAATATTCCTCAGTTGGGTATACAGAGAGCACTGATCCTACAGAGCAAATCTCTGGCAGAGAGATTACATACAGGACTACAAACTCAAGTAGACAACTATTTGATTCAACAGACAGATAAAAGCAAAATCAGGAGTTACCACATAAGGCATTCAACATTATGAGCACAGCACACAGAGGAAAGGAAAGCCTCTAAAATGACTCTGCTTAAGAGAAAATGCTGAGCAAATATACTTGAGAAACTCTAGGATCTGATAAAATAAATGCAACAGAAAAAAAAATCTGCCATGGGGCACATAAAACAGGATTCTGTGATTGATGAAAAAAGAACTCAGGAAGATAGACTTCACAATGAAGGGTTTCAACCAGCTTTCAGTGAGGAAGAAGTGGAAATTGTTATCTAAATATCGTATAAATTTTTCATACTTTATGCATGCATACAATAAAATGTACATTATTCTCAGTTTAGAGCACCAACTCAGCCATTTCCAAAAAAAAAATCAATGTTGGTTGTAGAAATAAATTGTAGGCTCACCCATATAGCATTGTTTAATGTGTGTGTGTGGAATTGATGGCTCCTATGTCACCATCACAATCAAGGTTCTAATGCCCAAAGGAGCAAAAGATACATAAATGACACCACGTTACAGCAAGACTTGGAATTACACAAAATAATTCACAATTCTTGGAAGATAATTTTAAAATACAAAAAACAAAGTTATCCCAAATTCTGCTCTTAGCACTTTGGGTATCTTATGCTGGACTATTTGTTTCTGTGTCTTACACTATGTACACTAAAAGTTTTTCTTTATAATTGGGACCAGTGTACACACTGTTTTAAAAACCTGGGGTTTTTTTTGTTTTTTTTTTTGTTTGTTTTTTGTTTTTTTCTTTTTGGTCTCTTTTACATAAATCAGATTTCAATGTCAATGTGTGTTTCTGTATAAAAATACAACTTCATGATAGACTATTAATATTTAATTTTCCTGCCCAATTCTCTGAGGGTCTCCCACTGTTTTAAATGTTCTTGGAATTTAATTCATAGAGGTGACTGAGTAACAACACAAAGACGTCAACGCCATTAAAAGAAGTTCTATGACTCACAGTTAGAAAGTCTGTTAACTCACAGTCCCCAACAGGAGGGGGCACACTATGCCATGCCTTACAGTGCCACTTGAGGAAGCACCTGGGTGAGTGAAGGAGGTGGCAAGGGGAGAGCAGGTCCCAGGGTCTGTACTGTGGTAGGGCAGGAAGGAATGAATAAAGCAGGGTAGGCAAGTGTGAGCAAGGTTAAGACTGGACAATCTGAATACTTTCAGCATGCTCTGAGCTATAGAGGTGATCCTTGGTTGTCTGATACCTAGCCCTGGGATGATACAGGGCAGGGGAAATATTGGCTTAGGGTGTGAGAGAGTTAGAGAAAGGAGCTGGCTGCTGTGACTAGGATGCGGGCTTTGGATTTGTTGGTTTGCAAGTGAAAAGTGTGCTCCCAGGCAAGTTGTTTGATATATTTGGGAATCTGCTAGCTCTGGAGGGACAGTCTCTCCAGGTTCAGCAAGGCACAAAGATGCCAAGATATCACAAAATTCAGAAAATTAAAAAAACGTGATTAATACACCCATACAGACAGCTGCTCACCAAGCTTCCCTTCAGCATCTTTTCCTCCCTCTCCCATCTATCAAGACACTGAGATCCTAAATGCCTGTAGCACCTGGCTTCCATTCTTCCTTATCCCACCCACTTCTGGTGTTATTCCTGATGATCTCAGCATCCCTGTGTCTGAACATCTGACCCCCCAACCTGCCTGACTTTTCCTTTACTCATCCTCAGCCACACGTTCCCATAACCACATCCTGAGCCTACTAATCACCAGAACCAGCACCACCTCTAGAGAACAGTGCTTGGGACCATGATGACAAAGGTTTAACTGCTCAGAACTTTAAAAATAATCAATCCACTCAAAGCTAGGTCCTATTATGTTAAAAAGAGGATGGCCAATATGTGGCCAAGATCAAAAAGTCTGAAAGAGCATCATTACAGGTTTGGGAAACACGTACTCCTTATTCTTCTTTATATGCTTTATAAACAGGTGTTTTGAAGGTAGGTTGGTACCTTCAAAGGCAATTTTATGTTAACCATTAAAACATTCATTGTTGTATCTTTTAACTTAGAAATTAAACTCCCAGCAATTTATCTTGCTGATAAAAACTTTGAGAAAAATGATTCTCACAATATTTGGGAAACCACACGAGGGTCAATATGCCTGGCATAGTGGAAGCAACAAAGGGAAGGGATGGAAGTGGAGGGCAGGGAAGGAGACAGGAGGTCTCAAAAGTCCTAGGAAAGACAGACTTTATTCTTGGTACAACAGGAAACAAATGTGGAGTTTTCAGCAGTAAAGCTAAATGATTAATCGGCTTACATCAATTTTTATTTTGTCCTCCACAGTGCACAGTGCCACTCCAAAGGCAGAGTTGTTAAGGTTTCTGAAAAATTAACTGCAGAGCTGTTAAGGTTTCTGAAAAACTAACTAAAGTGTCAGAGCTGCAAAGAGTGGTGAAGAAAAAGGAAAGAGGACAAAGCTCCTGCCCATGAAACAAGAGTCACAGATCATGAAAAAATCTGAAAGGCCAGGAATAATGTGACCTTAAGAAAATAAAATTAATAAAGAAATTGCAAGTCAGAGCCTGTCTTAAAGCTATGGGAGAAAAATTCCATTAAGGAAAAATACTTTAACAATAAATTAAGTGATATTTATGGTTGAAATTAGAAATCAGTAGGAATTATCTGAGCTGCTTCTGTGGAGCAAAAAATAATTCAGTTAGGACCACACACATTTTAAATGTTATTAATTCTTTAAAAGCATAAATACTTACCTATCCTATAAGATTTTTATAAAGAAAAAAATGTCATTGTTCTACAACTGACAACCAGATTTTGAAGCAAATTCACCACTTTTTTTTTTTTTTTTTTTTTTGAGACAGAGTCTCATTCTGTTGCCTAGGCTGGAGTGCAGTGGCTCTATCTTGGCTCACTGCAACTTCCACCTCCCAGGTTCAGGCGATTCTCCTGCCTCAGCCTCCTGAGCAGCTGGAATTACAGGTGCCTGCCACCAGGCCTGGCTAATTTTTTGTATTTTTAGTAGAAACGGGGTTTCATCATATTGGCCAGAATGGTCTGGAACTACTGACCTCAAGTGATCTGCCCGCCTCGGTCTCCCAAAGTGCTGGGATTATAGATGTGAGTCACCATACCCGGCCGACCTCACCAATTTTTTAATGTGAGTGTTTAAAAAATATGTTTTCTGGAATAGGAAAAACGTAGGTCAAAATACTAATTTCCACAAGTCAAGAATGACTTAAAATCATAAACATGCTTTTTAAAATAAATGGACTATCGATACCTATGTGTATACTATAAAAATATATATTCAAATAATATATATATATGCAAAGAATTCATCATTCCACATTACAACACTTATGAGATGGCACAGTGTCAAGGCTATTCAAAGAACAATATATTTCCCCTCATTAAATAAAATGTCTGTTTTGAAAAGTATATTTTTAAGGCATCAAATATCAAAAACCTTGAACAAATAATGTTAACACTTCCATAACGTGTAGTCTAACACTAAATAAATTAACAATAGGCTCTAAGAATAAATCATCAATTGAATATTCTGGAACCAGGATTTACTTATGCAAAACATTTCTAAATCATTTGAAGCACAAAAGATCAACTGTAAAAGTACACTATAGTAGAATTCCATTTTAACAACAACAGAAAGCAAGATTTAATAGAGACGCACCATGATATTACACGGGAGATAGACCATATGTTTATCAAGACAGAATTGAATTTGTGTTGTATTTTCAGTTAGTTATAATGGGGCCCGGAATAGTGAAGTTGCACTTTATGTGTTCTACCGGATCTGTCACGCAGGACAAGAAATCTGCTATGAGGGGGAGGCAGCAGGCAGCAGGCAGCACTGTGCTGGGTATTTACAGGATGACAATCATCCCACAAACTTCCCTTAAAGTGGCTCTGAGAACATGGATGCCAACCCCTCCATGGCACATTTCAAACAGCTCTGGGAGCTTCTTCACTCCCTGGATTCATACTCTAACTTGTTTTATGGTTTACAGCAAAATAGAAATAACTGAAGAAGCATAGGCTTTTAGAGTTGGAAGAAACCTGATTCTTTGACACAACACATTCTTTATTTGGTGGCAAAACCATCTACATCTTTAGAGGCAAGTCTGTAGCACTTGCCTTCATGTTTGGGTGGTGATCTCACAAGATGATAACGCTAAAATGCATTCCCAGAGCTGTCGCCCATAAAGCTTTTGGCTTCAGAAGCTGTCTTGAAGAGAAGCAATCATTCAGGAAGTGAGACCTAGGGATAGGCAATCTTAGAAAACCTGAATATAACCATACATCTTTATCAGAGTCACCATCGATGCTCAGGACCTCAGCAAAAATTGTTAAATATTTTAAATGTTATTGATATAATATTTCCATAAGCATTATGGAAAAATTGTTTATCAGTCTCTGTATTCCAATCTCCCTGCCCTCATCTCAGACCCCTCCAAGATAACCCACCGCACCAGCTCCATAGCATCCATTCTAAAATATAACGCATGTTGTCTCCCTACCTAAAATCCTTCATCAGTTCCTCCAATCACACAAGGCTGTTCAGTCAGCCCTGTTTAGCTTTCCAGATTCATATTCATTTCCCACACCTTTCCCATGTCTTCTAGACTCGACACACACACACATGCACATACACATACATGCACACGCACACACTCTGACCATCTTACCATTTCTAGTGTGTTTTTGAGAAAAAGAACTACATATGCACAGGATTGGTAAAATTTGCACAGAGCAAGCTCAAGAAGTTCGGAAAGGCTTTACCATCAGAGTTTGGTGAAGGGAATGGTGAAAGTTCAGGCTAACGGTACAAACTTGGTTATTTTTCTCAAAAACATACCCCTCTCACTTCCCCACCCGGTGGTCCCGTTTCCTGGCTAACCTGTAATTAGGGTTTAACATCAAAATCACACATCCCTTATCCTGAAAAGCCTTGCCTGAAGCCTCTGTTCTGAGACCACTGCTCCCTGGTTGTGCCTTCTGTATCTAAGAACAGAGCACATTGTATCACAGTTGATATCAGGGTCATCTCAGAAGGCCACTTGCTGTGTTCTATTAAAATGCTGCTTGAAGAACTGATTCCTGGGCTTCAAGTTCTGGTCAGCAGACATAAAAGATGATGTAGCTCCCACAGGAGATTTGTTTTCCCACCATTTAATCAAAATAGAGGAAGTAGAAAATGGTCAAATGTCCCCCCTACCACCACCCATTCCTCATTCCCCCAAGCTGGGCCAGAAAAAATATAGACCTGCTCCAAGAAGCCCAGAAATCTCTAAACTCTGCCAGAGGGCCAAAGAGAAGTTTCTGTAGCTGGACATTTAACTCATCAACTATTTACAAGGGGCAAATACCTACCTTGAGTTAAACATTATTCTCAATTTATCTGTATCACAACACCAAGGAGGTAACTGGTGGGTTTATGATTGTTGTCACCTTGGGTCCAAAGCAAAGTGTTTTCACTCTTGTTGACATTGGGACCGGATGCAGATGATTTGTTCTTTAGGCTCAGGAGCAAGAGCCTCGAGTCTGTCCAGTTCCTGATCTTTTTGTTGCTTCTCCAGGCCCCTTTCCTCAGCATGAAAACACACCTGAGAAACTGGACACTTCCACCACAGCGACTTTCAGGCTTCTTTAACTCCAACCCACAATAAGAAATACAGTTTCCACGTTTTGTCTGCACCCCAGGCATACAAACATGTAGCTATGAAATCGAAACAAACGTTTCATAATATCTACTTATTCAGATGCCCTTTTCTGTCATATTCTACCATTGTTCACTGGACTTCAGAATATTGATTTCCCAGCCCCCTAATATGACTCTACACTCTCAAACATCTATACTTTTTGTAGAGACATGTAAGTACCTCATTTTAAACTATTAAGAGCCATAATCTTCCATTTCTCAATTATAGCAATTATCATATCACCATTAACTCATCAAAAATTGAGTCTCTAACTCATGATAAAATGTGTTCTTCTTGATCAGCCCCTCTTTTTTCCTGTGTATCTCATTTTATAATATCCCTTCACCAATATCTGGATCCAGTAACACTGAAGTACTTAAAGTTCTTTCCTATCTTTTGAGACTTTATTCAAAAAATTATGGAATATCTCCCCAAATACATCAATTTGCACACTCATGCCAATCCTTCTGGACTTGGTTTCTATGTCTTTTGTGTGCCTTCCATGACACATGTATAATGAAATGAAGACTCCTACTATGCTCTCAATGCAGTATCACAAATTGCCATTAAGAGCAAAAAGTATGCTCTGCCATAAATATTTGCATACCTGGCTCCGGAGACAAGAACAAGGGATATATTGCTGAGCCCGTGCCCAGACTGGGGCAGAAATCCCTTCCCCTACATCACACATACCCACACAGTTCTGCTCACAGTACTCTACACTTCTCACCAGAACTGATCTGAATTATGTTTTATTTCTATCTCCCTTTCTAGAGTGTAAGCTTTATGATTATAGAAATGGTATTCCCCTCAATTATTCTCACAGAATCTGATGCAGAAGTCAAAGCACAATAGAATTTCAATCAATATTGATTGAATTAACTAATTAATTCACTTCCACCACCAAAAAGATGCTGGTGACTTAGCTTCTACAGGCCAGTCTTGAACCAGAAACATCTATTTGATTGCAATCCTCCCCGGCATTACCTTTCCTAAAATATCTTCCAAATTACAGAGTGCTTCCTGAATTGCCCTTCTTTGCACATTTTCCAAACCTTTCTCAAGACTCCTTTCATCAACTTCCCTCACCTGGTAAACATTCTTCAATTTTAATTACATGCTTATTGTGGATGAATCACAATTGAAATAATTTTAGAAGGTGAGATATTTGCTAACTGTAGAGGAAAAAAAAAGCCTAATGAAATTCAAATATCTTTCCTTGCTTATTATCCAAATTTGCAGCTGTTTGCATTGCTCTTCTTAATGAATATAGCTATTTTCATATCCAGCTGAATCCCCAATCTCTTTTTTGTTTCTCTTTAAAACTGTCTATCCTCCCTCAGAAATCAGGGATAATCTTTTCTTTTTTTAAACTGGATTTGCCTAGAGTTTATCTCATATTTGCTATGAAAAAGAAAATGGGGAAGTTCCCCTGCAAAGTAGTAGAAGGAAAGTATAGAAACAAGGGAGGGAAAGAGAGGTGGGCAAGGGGAAAGGGGGTATGGGGGAAAGAGGGAGACTGTGCAGGGAAGAGAGAGAGAGAAATATATTGTCCATATGACTCAAGAATTCTTCCACAAATGATTTAAGTCAAGTTACAGAGCTACTACTCAGTATGAGTCTAAAACAGATTGGTTCAGTGGCAAAGCTCTAATAATTTTATTATAACATTTGAAACAAAGTAAAAATGTGGTGAAATCAATCTTCAAGCCATTTTTATGTATTTTTTGGCCTAAACTGATTTTCTTTTTCTTCCATTTACAATCATGAAAAATTCAACTTCTCACCTAAAAATAATATTTATAGACTATATACATGCATCTGAATTTTGTTGTATGCTTTCCTAAAATAGGGGACATCAATTACTTGAGATTACAGGTCTATATTCTAACAATTTGAATAATTTTCCCAATCTCCACATGGAATCCGGAAAGCACATATATAAAATTGAACTATGATCCATGTGATGATTATAAGACTTTCTGTATCAAATTTATGCAAATTGCAGGCTCATGTCATTTCAGAATGATATTCTCATTACCATTTAGTTAGAAGGGAAGAAATAGATGGAGTGAGGTGGGAGAGACTCTTATAAGAGTCTAGATCACAAATAGCTGATTAGTGTGGCTGTTTCCTCTCCAAAGTGACTGGTTAAAATTGTACGTGGGCTACTTGTCTTTGTAGGTTTATATGCTCAAGTCTATATGAATAACCCTGGCAAACCTCCCAGAAAATGCAGTAGTCACAACTGCACCAAAACGATGAGCACAAATTTCTTTCTACCATCAGAAAATGGCAAATAACATATACAAGGTTCAAAACATCCTCTTTATAGAGAACAGCTAACATGCCATTATTATCTCTAAAACAACCAAAGGCTTTTCATTGTAACAACAACAAAAAATGCTGATAGACTATGATTCATGAACATCTATCTCCTACAATCACCTCTTAAAAGGCTTATTTATTTCAAAACAATAAAAACCTATTAAGATAATTTTGTGTTATTTATTGAACTTCAGTGTCAGTCCTAGCTCTTAGTCATCTGTTGGTGAGTTATAGAACTTGTAAGCAGTTAAAAACAGATGCTATTCTAAGAAGGGATAATACTTCCTTAAAAATTAGTTTCCTTCTGTTATTCAAAGTACTATATTTCAGTTTTATATATACGTGGGAGTAGGAGTGAAATATCCCTTACAGACTCGGCCATTAAAAATCTCCATTACGGTCCTCCTCTCAACTTCACTCCATCCTGCCGCTCTCTGCATCTAGAAGGCTGGGAAGGAAGAACTCCAAGGCGAGAGGGAATGGCTAAGCCATGAGATAGAGAATGTCTAGGTCTCTGAGTCTCCCTCATGAACATCCAAATAGAAAGGCCTGTGTTGAACTCTGCCTGTGTTGAAATAAACTGAAGTGGTGTGAGGTGGGGTTATTAAGCATTTAATTTTCCCTAACCTAATATACCAATTGAAAAATAATGTTTTCTTATCATTGTTATTTGGATAAACAGTTTTTTTTGCTAAGAGGAATGTTAAAAATGTCATTTATCAAACACCCATATTTTCATCACCATTTAAAGGATCATTACATAAATTCTTCCTCTTTCTTTAAAGCGCTGCTACTTTATTCCAAGAAGTTAAGTTCCTTATCTGTTCATTGTTTCAGACTTTAATGCATCCAGCTTAAAAGGATTGAAAATTTTCAGCACCACATAAAAGGAAGAAATATAGAGGGGGATTTTATAAACAAAACAAATCAGGAAATTTAGGAAAATGGAAGAAGTTCTGGACACTGGTTCACTAATCGTTTCTTAAAGACTGATGTAGAGCCAGTCTTCAAATTCAAATTGAACTTTGGCGAAGATCGGAAAGATTGAAAAAGACTTTGCCATTCTTAAGGAGCCATTTTTGTTTGCTGGTTTAACTAAAGTATGCACTTTTATTCAGATTTCCTCAGTTTTTGCCTAATGTCCTTTTTTAGTTCAGGATCTCATCCAAGATAACACATTAGATTTAGTCTTCATGTCTCTTCAGGTTTCTGAAGGCTGCTGCAGTTTCTCAGACTTTATTTGTGATGACCTGGACAGTTTTGAGAAATACTGGTCAGGTATTTTGTAAAATGCTACTCATGTAAGATTTTTCTCATGATTATTTTGGGGTTATGGGTTTCCGAGGAGAAGACCATGGATGTAAAGTGCCATTCTCGTCATCACATAAACTGTCCACATGGTTCATCACTACTGCTGTTAAATTTGATCACCTGGCTGAGATAGTGTTCGGCAGGCTTCTCCACTATAAGCTTATTCCCCACTTCCATACTGCACTTTTTAGAGGTACTCGCAATGTGCTTAAGGAATGGAGAGTTATGCTACATAAATAATTTGAAATTACTCTGCATGGGAAATTTGTCTGCTCTCCCCCATTTATTTATTCAATCACGTATTTTTATTAGTATGGGCTGAGAGATGTTCATTTCATACTTGAGGCTATCATCCAATACTACTGTATTGTATTGCTCAAATTGTCCCAGCTTCACCATAGGGAGATTTTTCAATTGTCGCTTTTTAATTGTGTCCCTTTGACATGTGTCCCCATCATTGTGTTTGATTATTTCCTTACTTTCTGGCAGTACAAGGTGTTCTAGGTTCATGACGTGTATTGCTAGCTCAAACCCATGGACAATAATGGAGAATAAGCCATTTCTCGAAGGAGCCTGGTTCCTTTTGTTGGAGAATGGTATTAGAAATCAAGTTCTGGATGCTAGATGTGCTCATTGCTTCTAGGTCCTCTCAGCCAAGAGAGCACAGAAAAATATCTGTGTAGACTAACTTGCACATATACATGTCTAAAGCATAACAGTTTTATGAAAATGGGGTGAAACTACTCTTTCCTGAAATGCATTCATCATCTCACAGGGAGACATTATAGTAGCATTTTTACCCAAACATATAAAAACTTAAGACAGTCAATGAGGGTCACCACTCTGATGGGTACTATCATCAATTTAACAAAAGTAGGTTATAGGGAGGGGGCTTTCCAGATATACTCCTGCAAAGCCTGCAGACTAGTGATTTGTCATCCACTGCTGATCAACTGACCTGCTTGCTGCTGCACAATGTCATTTGCACAAAGGTTAATTTTTAACGCTCTACTCAGCTTTTTATAACTGGGATTTTTATATTGTCCCAGTCTGGCTCCCACCATGATGCCCTCAACTTGCCCCCATAAGAGTGTCTGCCTCTATTATGCATGTCTATGGCTGCCTATGCACACCAAAACCATAGACTCTAACCTTCAGATTACATCAAACTGATTTTGGCACTGGTTTACCCTAGTTTTCTTGAGGGTCAACAGAACCTCCCTTAGCCAGCCCTTTGCTACAGCATGAGTCCTGACTCAGGGTCCTTACAAATCAGTCTCTTTTTGTCCTATTTACTATTTAGTGGGTATGTCTGTCTACTCAGGCACCCTGTTAGGGAGACATCAGGCACTGATGTGAACAAGGCCTAGGTCTTTAGCCCTAAGTAAGTTATGTTCCACTGGGGGTGAAAGGCACGTAAGTATATGAGTGGAGAGAGTGGAGTGTGAAGGACTTCACATATTAAGGCAACATTTCACTACCCTGAAAGGAATGTAGGAATTTCCCAGACTAAAAGTGAGCAGGACAAGGAGGTTCCAGAGAGCAAAGAACACTAAAAAAATATAGAAGCAACAATGAGCACAGTATTTGAGCACGCGAAGGACTTCAGAAACGGGACCCACAGGCGAATAGGGAAGGGCAGTTGGAGAGCTGGTGGAGGCTAGTGAATGGGCTTCCTAAACTGCGATGAGAAGTTTAGACATTATTCTCGGGTGATGGGCAGTTACTAAAGAATTTTAAGCCACATACTGACATAAATAGATTTTCTTCAGCTCTTGGCCACAAATATTTTTCTGCTGTGGCTACAGCCTCAGACCATGACAAAGTCACCTCAGAATCTATCACACTAATATTTTTTTTGTTTGCTTAATAAGAAAAAGTCACATAGTTTAGCACCTCATGCACATTATTGATTGTAGATTGTTGTAATTTAAACAGAAAAAAGGTATGAAAATCTGAAAATCAAGTGAGTCAGCAAGAAAAAAAAGAAAATAAAAGGAAGAAAATCTTAGTTTTTTTTCTTTGTAAGGAGACTGCCTATCTGCAATGGGGAAAATGTTAATGTCTGGATTTAAGTGTAATATTGCTGTGTAAATTTTCTGGTTCTCATATGAGATGCATCTACTTTTAAGTCAGTGAGATTATGAGATGCAAAATCTGTCTGAGCCATTTAATATGAGTGGAGTGGTGATGGCAGCAGAGGTATTTTTCATGACACATGTATTGAAATATGATGCTATATTCAAACACTTTCTTAATGACAACCATTCACCCACAATATTAAGGAGCTTCAAAACGGGCATTTTAAAATCTTGAGACTCAAATCCTGTGTCAAAACAACTCAAGGTATACAGTAAAAAAATCACCGTTTGAAAAATAGCAAAGTAATAAAATTAGAAATATACAATAAATAATGTCAGCAGGGCCCACTGAAGCCAAGGTTAAACAATTGGTTCTTCAGGAATTATTAAGGCAGTGTAACCGGATGTCATGTTAATGTTGCTGTTGGAGGTGCCAGCTTGGACAGCTGGAGCTAATACTCAATTATCACTCTTGGTGGAGGACCTGGCCATTGCAGTGCCCTTCTTCTTTCTTAGTCTTTCCCCATCACCACATAAGGATAGAATATGCTCATTCTTCTCAAAACGGATAACGTATGGTGGCCACTGCTTTTGCTTGTTTGTTTCAGACCGAGTCTTGCTCCATCGCCCAGGCTGGAGTGCAGTGGCACAATCTTGGCTCAGTGCAACCTCCGTCTCCCAGGTTAAAGTGATTTCCTTGCCTCAGTCTCCCAAGCAGCTGGGATTACAGGCGCCTGCCACCATGCCCAGCTAATTTTTGTATTTTTTGGAGAGACAGGTTTTCACCATATTGGCCAGGGTAGTCTAGAACTCCTGACCTCAAATGATCCACCTGCCTCGGCCTCCTAAAGTGCTGGGGTTACAGGCGTGAGCCACCACACCCAGCCTGGCCACTGCTTTTAATTGGGTGCTCATACACATATATTTATGCACATATCCCTTCTCTCCAATAGCCTGGCCCATGACTGAGGCATTTGGAAACTTCTATAGTGTCTAACATGGAGATGGGGCCTTACATGTACTCCTATTCCATTTTCTCTCAACAACTTAATTTTCTGATCAGAGTTTTTGGATTCCAGAATTACGAAGTGAATATAGATAGATGTTCTAGGACCTGGAGAAGAAAAACAAGAATAGTAGTTGTGGAATCCACTGAGGGACTTAAGTTACAGAATGGGATTTGGAGAATAAAAACAAGAATGGGAGTTGGGGAATCCACTGAGGGACTTAAGTTATAGAATGTAAATTCAAAATCTCTTAAGAGCATACCGTGTTTTCAGAGCTTAAGAGGCTTATCTCGGGCATTTTATATTTTTCTCATCAGTGAACTAAACCTCCCATTAAAAACATTAAACTCTAATACATCAAAAGTAACCTCAAACTAGCAATCTAAGAGCTGCTTCTGAACATGGGGCCAGAAGGAACCAACACAATAACCACTATGGAAAGAGAAGCACTTGCAAGAAAAAGAAACAGGATGGAAAAGGAAAAGAAAAGAAACATAAAATTGCAAACAAAACAATTCAAAGTTCACTGGGAAAATTCACCTCCACGGAAATTCATATGAAATGTAATCTTCTGAAAAACATTTTAAAATAAGGACATGGCAGACTTTGTTGGTTGCTGTCCAAAGGGCGTCACCCCTTCCTTCATGCTCCACTTGGCACTGGGTGCCCAGCCTTGGCACATGGCTTAACGCTGGATTACCTAACCCATTCCTGCTTGCCAATCATTGGTCCAGGAGTATGTCTGTTGGTAGGGGGGAAGGGGGTGTCCATGACTCAGCTCTCTGATCAAAGAGATATGAGGGAGGATTTGCTGGAGCCTAATTGGAGGTTTTCCTCTCTGGTTGCAGAGACAAAATCCTTTTTGACAGTATCCTTACCACTTTGAACCAGACTCTCATACGAGGACAGGGGAAGAACTGAGACGAGCATTTTATAACCCATAAGAGGAAAAATCACCAACACTGTCAAGTAGAGAGAGAAAGGACAAGAGGAGGCTGAGCACCTGATGGCCTCAGGGAATCTCAAATCTGGTCTGCTTCCCTCCAGACTTCTCAGTAATGAACAAGAAAAGCCTTATGATTTTATCACTATTGGTCAGGTTCTCTTATTTGTAAACAAAACTGAGCTTATACAGTATATGTTTGAAATCTTCTAAAATCTTCAGAAATATGAAAAAATAATATTCATAAAGCAAAACTAATGAGTTATGTAACAAAATGGTGAATATGAATCAGATACAGCTGTATATTAAACATAATCACACAGACATCTGAAAATGAAAATGTAATCACTAACAAAGTAGACTGGATAAATAACAAACCAGAGAGAAAGTTAGTGAATTAAAAAGAAGATATGGTGAAACTGATCCAAGAAATAACATAGAAAGATTAATCCATGGGAAATAAGAGAATTTAAAAGACAGTAAATTAAGTAGCTAACAAGAATTCCAAAAACTAAAGCAGAAAAAAATATTGGTAAGGTATTTCCTGAAGAGGAAATGGTTGACAAATTTACTGAATTAACAGAAAATTTGAGAACTGAAAATACTTTCACCCCTAGGCAGAGGATGGGGAAAATGCAAAATATCATAGATAAAAGAAAATATTAGAGCTGAGTGTGATGGCTCACGCCTGTAATCCCAGCACTTTGGGAGGCCGAGGTGGGCAGATCACAAGGTCAGGGGTTCGAGATCAGCCTGGCCAATATGGTGAAACACCATCACTATCAAAAATACAAAAAAATTAGCCAGGCATGGTGGTGCATGCCTGCAATCCCAGTTACTCAGGAGGCTGAGGCAGGAAAATTGCTTGAACCCGGGAGGCGGAGGTTGCAGTGAGCCAAGATTGCGCCACTGCACTCCAGCCTAGATGACAGAGCAACACTGTATCAAGAAAAGAAAGAAAGAAAGAAAGAAAGAAAGAAAGAAAGAAAGAAAGAAAGAAAGAAAGAAAGAAAGAAAGAAAGAAAGAAAGAAAGAAAGAAAGAAAGAAAGAAAGAAAGAAAGAGAGAAAGGAAGCAAGGAAGGAAGGAAGGAAGGAAGGAAGGAAGGAAGGAAGGAAGGAAGGGGGGAAGGGGGAAGGAAGGAAGGAAAATATTAAATATTATTGAGAAGAAAGAAGGAAAAATGACAAACAACAAAAGACAAAGATTAATTGTTGCAAATTGTGTAGGGGAAATAACTATTAACCTAAAATTGTATTAGTAAGTTAAATTCTCACCCAACAGTAAGGGCAAAAAGAAAGTCTTTTCAGAAACATATAAACATAAAGTCTTTTCACTGAAATATCTACTAAACAAGAAGAAAAGTAAACCAAGAGGAAAGGTTGAGATGTAAGAAGCAATGAGATGAAGGCAGGCATGAGTAGGTGAATTGGAAGGTGATGGGTGGATTGATGAGAGAGGAGGGTAGCTGTGGTTTTTACAATGGTAATTTCTAGCTTCTTTGCAGTACCTGTTCTTGTTTTTATTTATTAAACAGTTAGTTTTACATTTTAATAATAATATATGTTTGCTGTGATGAGCTCAAAAACTAAAAAGTGAATAAACAAGACTAACATTCTTTGAATTTCTCTACCGTAAATAGTGACTGTTAGCATTCTGTTTTACATCCTTCCTAACTTAGGTCTCTATAGATTACAACATGCATAATGATTTTAGGATTGGAAGGTGTCCCTAAATGTTCATACTATGCATATTGTTTTGCTACTTTATAAAAAAATCTGACAATATGTCAAAGATACACCTACAAGCCAATAATTTAGACCTATCTTATTACTTTTAATTCATACTTTTAATCATGCATAGAGCAGATACCACCCAACTTGTTCTGCAAAGGGCCAGATAGTAAATATTTTTGGCTTTGAGAGAGACAAGATCTCTCCTGCAACTTTTTAATGCTGGTATTGCATGAAAGGAGCCACAGAAAACATGTCTCCTTCCATTCAGCTCTGTTCTTCTCTCTGTCACACTGCTCCTCATAACACAGGCATGGCAAGGCATGCAGCTATGGGGAAGCTGACTTGAGGAAACATTTAGTTTGGGTACCACAGATTATTTTTACGTGATTTACAAGTCACCTGCATGTATCACTGAGTTACTGTTATACAACTCTCCCCAACATGCATATAGAAACACACACTTCATATTGTGGAAATCGTTCCCAGGAATTCTCCTCCCATCCACTTAGTGAACTCACCAGTGCTGTGACAGGAAGGCACATAGCCAGAGGTCTCATAGTAATATGAATATGCCTTACAGAAGCATGTGTATAGAGGGAAAAACAAAGTTCGAGAGCCAGAACTTAGCCTGAAGAAAATTCCTTCGACTACTTCAAATACCAGATGCACAAAACTGTGCAGAGATGTAGCTTTCATTGACCCTCTCGTCAAACCAGTTCCCTCCTATCAGGAATATACTCTTTAACACAGCATGTATAATTTAAAATGAACGGTATTTTTATTATCTTTTTGATAGAAATGAAATACTTAATAAAGCTCAAATATTCCACTGTAAATGAAATTTTAGAATATTCCAGTTAAAGCAACACAGCTATTATAAATTCTTAATTTGTTTGTGTAGAAAGGCTAACTTTTTTAGTCATAGTTAAATGCATCTTTTTCAGAAAACTAAAATTTCAGGAAAAAATTGAACAGATATTAAATGTCATAAATATGAATAATGAAATTAAATTAAAAGAAATTATTCTGACATTTAGAAATAAACTATACCAAATTTGTTTTCAGATCACACTAAAAGCTGAATTTATCCAGATAAAAATATTTTTCAAATAGTTAATAGGCACTTTAGTTATTTGGTAATCCAATTAAAGAAGAAGACTATATATAGACATGCTGAAAAGAACCTTAAATTTCTTGCTGATTTTACACAACACGTTAATATCAACAAATATTATGAAAAATATTAAACACGCTCTCTCGTCAACCACACACTGGTTAATGAGTCTCATAAGTTCAGAGTATTTAGGGCTAGTCACCGCTCAGAAAACCTTGACGTTCCCTAAAATCTAATAGCTCATACATGAGAGAAACTTTTTGATAGAGGTTTGCCCAAATTTGAAAGCAATCTCATAAATTCATATACATTATCAATGATCAGTTGTAAAGCTAAAAGGCATTTTCCTAAACTGGTAATCATCAAATGCACACGCGTACATTTCAATCAACCACACTACAGGAAAGACTGAATTGTCATTCTATTTTTTCTACAGAAAATATAAAAACATTTTGCATATGAGGAGATAATCAAAGACTATCACACCAAAAATATTGGGAAAAAGCATAACTGTGTTGCTAGGTAGTTAATAAGAATATTATTTTATTTTCTGAATTATGTGACATTTTGACACTGTGGTACTTAGAGCATTTTAAAATTTATATTTTGGTGTGGCTTGTTCTCATTCTAAATAAATATTCACATTTCTACCTATTTCATTTTCATAATTCTTACCATTTTTCTTAAAGATGGTCCCAAATTGAGTATTTTTCCAGGTCCCACAAAACCTGAATCTTTCCCTGGTTATAACTATTTCCTAGGAAAAATTATTGCAGGTATTGAAACAAGATTTTTATATCAGGACTTTTGATGACATGTCAGACAAATGATCATGTGTAACATAATCCAAAGTGGTTTCTCATCAGGAGAATTCACAAACACAAAAATATCTCTGAGATTCCTAGCTATTTTCTTATTTTTTAACATCAGGGTATCCTTATATTGTGACTAACCAGAAACAAATGATATAACACATTAAAGAGGAGTAGAGAAAACTGCTTTTAATGTTGAGTTCATGTTTTATTGTGCTATATCCACAATTAGTCTCAAATTTACAATAAAATATAAATTTGATGAAGATCAGTATATTTACAAAAGAATATCTCGATTTGATAAATGCTAGAGCTATATCACACCAAATTGCTGATTAGCAGCAGCAGAGCCTACTATAAGTACCACAGGCTGTGGAATCAGACTGTCTGTTCTTGAATGAATCCAGACCTTGTGCATGCTGGCTCACTGACCTACAGCAAGTTATTTAACCTGACTGTATTTCATTGCTCAACTATAAAACAGTTAAAACAACAGCATTGGCACCATGAGATTGGTGTGGAGACTAAATTAGACAATCCATGCATATTGTTTAAAAAAGAATATGTAGCTTGGTACAGTGGCTCACGCCTGTAATCCAGCACTTTGGGAGGCCAAGGCAGGAGGATCACTTGAGATCAGGAGTTGGAGACTTTCTGGGCAACACAGCAAAAGACCCTGTCTCTAAAAATATTTTTAAAATATTAAAAATTGTTGAAAAAAGAACATGATACATACTACATCCTTAACAAATGTTAGTTATGTTATTTTTTTTGTTATTGTTGATAGTCATAATCCTTCTCTATCATTTGGTCTTCAATTATCTAAAGTATTTGAAGAAAAAAGGCAAGCACAGAATTCATTATCTGAAAGAGAAACAAACACAGGAAGTCTGTTTCAAGCATAGTAGATCTGATTCAATGTTTCCTATTTTATTATTATTATTATTATTTTACTTTAGGATTACAGGTTCTTGATGACAAGTAGTAGAAGTCTCTTTAAACCTTGTAGTTGTCTCTTCCTACTTCAAGAAAAAAAAAAAAAAGTATGACATTCCAAACAAAGAATACATCCACATTAAGAAAACTGAAAATTGTCTAACTGAAAACAGCATGGTAATGAACTTATCCCAGAAAATCTGTGAGTCTGATATGACTTCCTGAGGTTGAAGCTTGACTACACATTTTAATTTCAGAAGGAGAGATGACTCAGCATGTATGTAAACAAACATTGTGGTTTTTTTGCTCTGAACATTAAACAGTGTAAACATACTAATGGTGATGTTTTCATCTCAGCAAAATTGGGTGGCCAAGTCAAGCATTACCAAAATTGCTTACTGAAAGTACTTGTGAAGAAATCTACTGAAGTCAACTCCTAAGGGAGGAGAATACTATTAATATATCATGGTGGTCTAAGTATGCAAAATAATGCCAAATTCATTGGAAACATCCTTTAATTACTAACAAATATCATTGTAATCCGATGAAATTTCTTAATTTTAACAGAAGAATGCTTCTTAAATGTGACTATTTTAAATCCTTTTACCATGCTTACAAATTTATGAAAATAATACTGCACAAAGCATATAAATAGAAATACGTCATATTCAAAATCCTTAACAAGAATATGACAATTAACTTCTCCAAACAAGAAGTTTAAATTTTTAATTTTATGAATCCTAGATGTCAGGCTTCTTTTTAAATATTTCACAGCAAATGTAATTTTTAAAAATCCATGATTTTCTTTGGTAACAGTTAACACAGGTAAGCAATGTCAAGTTTTCTTAGTGTTTTTCAACTTTGATTTATTCCTTACATTGCTAGGTAATTTTTTCTATTGTTATTAGGGATAAATTATGTTGTAAAAATCAAGTCATACAAATGCTTTCTTTCTATGCTTTCATCCCCACCAAGTCTTAAGTCATTAGCAACAGAGCTCATTCTACAATCATCTGATTTTTTTTCCAAAACAAATATAAATTGAAATTCAATGTAAAATCCTCACTCAGGCCAAAGAAACAATGTTTTAAGAGTGCATGGCATCATATTCTAATGATGGGGCTAGAAAATGTAGATTGCCTCTGTAATAACGAGGGAGGATTGTACAAGGCAGGTGCTCATATGTTGGTTTGTTATGAAAACAGTCTACCTAACAATAAAACATTCAAATCTCCAGGAAAAACAAAGCCAGGGATTTTGATTTAGAAACTGTTGTTCAGAAATATTTGAGGTCAGCGTTTATTAAAATTCAAATGGCTTCCCCTTAGTTGACAGTAAAGCAAATATGAAACATTTGCTACCTTATACATCTCTGTCTGATACGGATCATTCAAAAAGAATACTGGGGCAAATCAACCATTTGGCCAGCTTCTGACATACAGAATATTGCACTCAGGATTCATTTGTTCTACCAGGACTGGCTACTAACCCATAAACGTGTTTTTGAAATAATCAAACAGTTGCTAAGCTCACAACATTGGCAGAGTGGAAAATGTGCTGAGCGTAAAGCATTCTAGAATAACATTTAGTGCACAGTAGGTGAAAACTTAGCAGATTCTGCAGGGTTCTAGCAACCTCGTTAAACTTTGGTGTATATGGGAGATCTGCTAGATGGGAGAAAGGCAACAGAGAAGTGACATTTAAAACAGCCCTTCTGTGACAACATACTGATGGTCGTTCTACTCATTTAACTCATAATGACAACATCTGTATTAACCAAGTCAAAGCGTGGTTTATTTATATCACTGACTTTGTATAATTCAATGCAAAAAAGTAAAATTCATTTTTCAATCATATCAAGGTTTATGCTTCTCTTACTGCAGTAAATCAGATGACTAAAAAAGAGACTAGCTGCAGGAAAGCTAGGCAAACAGAACACGCATTGCAATTTCCTCTTCAAACATCCCTGCCTCAGAACTACACTGCCCAATAAACTCCTCCACAGTGGCTCACCGTAAACATTCCTTTTCACAAAAGCCCTTCCTGATCCTCAGACTTAAGAGCAGCAATATGTTTTCAGGATACTTTCACTGTAGAAGCACTTTTCATGAATTTAACTGAAGAATTATTTAATTATATATTTAATACATTCCTCATGCCTAGTCGGGAGACCCCTTGAAGGCAGGAACTGTGTCTCTCTTTTTCATTGTACAAAAGCTCTGAACAGAGGATCTTCCTTGCACAGGTAGGTTGGCTTCCTTGTAGGGCTGGATGACTACTAAAAGTGAAATGTGTGAAACAGAAAAGTATGGAAGTTAACATAATAGAAGCCCAGCTATATTCCTGCCCTCAAGATTAAGCAGATATTAAGTGTGCCAAATTTATTTTAAACGTTTTAAAGAAAAAATATTTCAGAAACAACTCAAGTTTTATCCCATTTTTCTTCCTCCTTCCCAAGAGTAACTGCTATGTTCACCTGGTGGTTATCGATCCCGTGTTTTAGAGTAAATGATTTCCAGCATTTAATCAACGCTTATATATTCATTAGGCATACATACTACTGTTTTGTTTTTCTGAAACCTCCACATAAACTTTTGTACAGATGGTTTACTACATATATTCATTTGCAGTGATTATTACCATTTTGAGATTTATCAGTGTTGGATACCTACAGATCCATTCCATTGTTTTGTGTGCTAGTGTTATTGGTTCTTCAAGATCATATTGTACTCACCAATTTGCATGTTATTTTATTTTTAACAACTTTATTCCAGTATAAAAGAACACATTTAAGGTGTACAATTTGATAATTTGTGGAATATGAGAAATCAGAAAAACCGCAAACAAGATAATGGACATTACCCTCAAAGGTTTCCTTGTGCTCCTTTATGACTTCCTCCCTCCCTCCCTCTCTCCATCACATCCCTTCTTCACAGGAAATCACTGATGCATTTTCTGTCAAAAGTTACTTTACATTTTCCAGAGTTTTATATGAATGGAATCCTATAGTATACATGTGCATTCTTTTCATCTGCCTTCTTTCACTCTGCATAATCATCTTGAGGTCATGCAGGTCATTAGTGTGTATCAGTAATTCATTCTTTACATTGCTGAGTAGCATTTGTGACATGCATTATATATTCATTTGTTGATGAACATTAGAATTGTTTCCACTTTTTGGCTATTATAAATAAAGCAGCTATAAACATTCATCTGCAACTCTTTGTACAGACATATGGTAGGTGTATATTTAACTTTTTATGAAAGTGGAAAACTGTTTTTCAAAGTATTTTTACCATTATATTTTCCCACCAGTGTGGGAAAGGGGAGTAGGAGAGAAACAATTCTCCACATTCTCACAAAAGCTTGGAGTTGAATCGGTTTAATTTTAATTGTGTGAATAGTGTGTATCACATTAAGGTTCTAATTTACATACCCTTAGTGACCAATGATGCTGAAATTATTTTCATGTGCTTATTTGCCATACTTATATCTTCTTTGATAAATGCTGTTTAAATTATTTGTCCAAATGTTACATTGTTTTGTTTTCTTATTGATTTTAAGAGTTCCTTATACATTCTGGACATAAGTTCTTTATCAGATATATACTTTACAAAAGATGTTCTTCCCGTCTATGGCTGATCTTTTCCTTCTCATAACCATGTCCTTCAAAAAAATGAAAGATTTTACTTCTGATGAGGCTCAATTTATTGATTTGTTTCATGGACTATGCTTTTGCAGGGTATCTAAAGTCACAAACATTTTCTCCTATGTCTCCTTCTAGAAGTTTTAGAGTTTTCGATTTTATAGTCAGAATCCATTCCATTTTTATTTAATTTTGTTATATGATGTAAGTTATGGATTGAAGATCATTTTTTTGGCATATGGATATACAACTGTTCCAGCACCATTTGTGGCAAAGACTATGTATGCATCCTGCGAAGAACTGCCTTTGCACCTTTCTCAAAGATTAGTTATCCATATGCATGCTGGTCTATTCCTGGACTTTCTATTTTCTTATGGTCTATTTGTCTAGCTTGATGTCAACACCACATTGGCAAAATTACTGTACCTTTATAGTAAGTCTTGAATCACATACTGTTAGTCCTCCAACATACTTACACCTTTCCGAAGTTATTTTTGCTTTCCTGGATCCTTGGAATTTCCATGTAAATTACAGAATGAGCTTGTCAATTTTTGTCAAAACTCTTACTGGAATTTTGATTGAGATTACATATAATCAATTTGAAGTAGGGTGAACAGATACAGCATATAAAACCATAGGACGGATATACTTATGCTAAAAATTAGTTTTAACATAAAATTTAAAAATTACTGGCTGTCCTATATTGTATGTGACAGCCTTAATTCTAGGAGAATTAACACCTTAATAATATTGAGTTTTTATATGTATAAACAAAGTTTATTTCTATTTACTTAGATCTTTGCTTTTGTTCAGCAATATTGTACAATTTTTGGTGTATAGATTATGCACTTCTTTTGTTACATTTACCTCTAAGTAAATCGTGTGTTTTGATGCTATTATAAATAATAGTAATTTTTAAATATCAATTTTTGATTTCTTCTGTATACTACAACTTCACAAAAGTCAATTATTCTAGCAATTTTTCCTTGATCTCACCAGATTTTTTTCATAGACAACCACATTTTCTCCAAAATAGTATGCTTTCCAATCTACATATGTTCTTCCACCCTAAGTATACCGGCTAGGTCCTCCAGAACAATATTGAACAAAAGCAATGAGAGCGGACATCCCCATTTTGTCCCTGATCTAAATGAAAATATACTCATCTGTCTCTTAATATTAAGTTTATATTTGCTGAAGGATTTATGTAGATGTTCTTTACTGGGTGAAGAAGTTTCCTCTGTTTCTAATTGGCTGAGAATTTTATAATGAACGAATGTGAGTTTTCAAATGCTTTTTGCTGGGGGCGGAGCAAGATGGCCGAATAGGAGCAGCTCCAGTCTCCAACTCCCAGCGCCAGCGACACAGAAGACCGGTGATTTCTGCATTTTCAACTGAGGTACTGGGTTCATCTCACTGGGGAGTGCCGGACGATCGGTGCTGGTCAGCTGCTGCAGCCCGACCAGCGAGAGCTGAAGCAGGGCGAGGCATTGCCTCACCTGGGAAGCGCAAGGGGGAAGGGAGTCCCTTTTCCTAGCCAGGGGAACTGAGACACACAACACCTGGAAAAATCGGGTAACTCCCACCCCAATACTGCGCTTTAAGCAAACAGGCACACCAGGAGATCATATCCCACACCTGGCCGGGAGGGTCCCACACCCACAGAGACTCCCTCATTGCTAGCGCAGCAGTCTGTGATCTACCGGCAAGGCAGCAGCGAGGCTGGGGGAGGGGCGCCCGCCATTGCTGAGGCTTAAGTAGGTAAACAAAGCTGCTGGGAAGCTCGAACTGGGTGGAGCTCACAGCAGCTCAAGGAAACCTGCCTGTCTCTGTAGACTCCACCTCTGGGGACCGGGCACAGTAAACTAAACAAACGCAGCAGATACCTCTGCAGACGCAAACGACTCTGTCTGACAGCTTTGAAGAGAGCAGTGGATCTCCCAACACGGAGGTTGAGATCTGAGAAGGGACAGACTCCCTGCTCAAGTGGGTCCCTGACCCCTGAGTAGCCTAACTGGGAGACATCCCCCACTAGGGGCAGTCTGACACCCCACACCTCACAGGGAGGAGTACACCCCTGAGAGGAAGCTTCCAAAGCAAGAATCAGACAGGTACACTCGCTGTTCAGAAATATTCTATCTTCTGCAGCCTCTGCTGCTGATACCCAAGCAAACAGGGTCTGGAGTGGACCTCAAGCAATCTCCAACAGACCTACAGCTGAGGGTCCTGACTGTTAGAAGGAAAACTATCAAACAGGAAGGACACCTACACCAAAACCCCATCAGTACATCACCATCATCAAAGACCAGAGGCAGATAAAACCACAAAGATGGGGAAAAAGCAGGGCAGAAAAGCTGGAAATTCAAAAAATAAGAGCGCATCTCCCCCGGCAAAGGAGCGCAGCTCATCGCCAGCAACGGATCAAAGCTGGACGGAGAATGACTTTGACGAGATGAGAGAAGAAGGCTTCAGTCCATCAAATTTCTCAGAGCTAAAGGAGGAATTACGTACCCAGCGCAAAGAAACTAAAAATCTTGAAAAAAAAGTGGAAGAATTGATGGCTAGAGTAATTAATGCAGAGAAGGTCCTAAACGAAATGAAAGAGATGAAAACCATGACACGAGAAATACGTGACAAATGCACAAGCTTCAGTAACCAACTCGATCAACTGGAAGAAAGAGTATCAGCGATTGAGGATCAAATGAATGAAATGAAGCGAGAAGAGAAACCAAAAGAAAAAAGAAGAAAAAGAAATGAACAAAGCCTGCAAGAAGTATGGGATTATGTAAAAAGACCAAATCTACGTCTGATTGGGGTGCCTGAAAATGAGGGGGAAAATGGAACCAAGTTGGAAAACACTCTTCAGGATATCATCCAGGAGAACTTCCCCAACCTAGTAGGGCAGGCCAACATTCAAATCCAGGAAATACAGAGAACGCCACAAAGATACTCCTCGAGAAGAGCAACTCCAAGACACGTAATTGCCAGATTCACCAAAGTTGAAATGAAGGAAAAAATCTTAAGGGCAGCCAGAGAGAAAGGTCGGGTTACCCACAAAGGGAAGCCCATCAGACTAACAGCAGATCTCTCAGCAGAAACTCTACAAGCCAGAAGAGAGTGGGGGCCAATATTCAACATTCTTAAAGAAAAGAATTTTAAACCCAGAATTTCATATCCAGCCAAACTAAGTTTCATAAGTGAAGGAGAAATAAAATCCTTTACAGATAAGCAAATGCTTAGAGATTTTGTCACCACTAGGCCTGCCTTACAAGAGACCCTGAAGGAAGCACTAAACATGGAAAGGAACAACCGGTACCAGCCATTGCAAAAACATGCCAAAATGTAAAGACCATCGAGGCTAGGAAGAAACTGCATCAACTAACGAGCAAAATAACCAGTTAATATCATAATGGCAGGATCAAGTTCACACATAACAATATTAACCTTAAATGTAAATGGACTAAATGCTCCAATTAAAAGACACAGACTGGCAAACTGGATAAAGAGTCAAGACCCATCAGTCTGCTGTATTCAGGAGACCCATCTCACACGCAGAGACATACATAGGCTCAAAATAAAGGGATGGAGGAAGATTTACCAAGCAAATAGAGAACAAAAAAAAGCAGGAGTTGCAATACTAGTCTCTGATAAAACAGACTTTAAACCATCAAAGATCAAAAGAGACAAAGAAGGCCATTACATAATGGTAAAGGGATCAATTCAACAGGAAGAGCTAACTATCCTAAATATATATGCACCCAATACAGGAGCACCCAGATTCATAAAGCAAGTCCTTAGAGACTTACAAAGAGACTTAGACTCCCATACAATAATAATGGGAGACTTCAACACTCCACTGTCAACATTAGACAGATCAACGAGACAGAAAGTTAACAAGGATATCCAGGAATTGAACTCATCTCTGCAGCAAGCAGACCTAATAGACATCTATAGAACTCTCCACCCCAAATCAACAGAATATACATTCTTCTCAGCACCACATCATACTTACTCCAAAATTGACCACGTAATTGGAAGTAAAGCACTCCTCAGCAAATGTACAAGAATAGAAATTATAACAAACTGTCTCTCAGACCACAGTGCAATCAAACTAGAACTCAGGACTAAGAAACTCAATCAAAACCGCTCAACTACATGGAAACTGAACAACCTGCTCCTGAATGACTACTGGGTACATAACGAAATGAAGGCAGAAATAAAGATGTTCTTTGAAACCAATGAGAACAAAGATACAACATACCAGAATCTCTGGGACACATTTAAAGCAGTGTGTAGAGGGAAATTTATAGCACTAAATGCCCACAAGAGAAAGCAGGAAAGATCTAAAATTGACACTCTAACATCGCAATTAAAAGAACTAGAGAAGCAAGAGCAAACACATTCGAAAGCTAGCAGAAGGCAAGAAATAACTAAGAACAGAGCAGAACTGAAGGAGATAGAGACACAAAAAACCCTCCAAAAAATCAATGAATCCAGGAGTTGGTTTTTTGAAAAGATCAACAAAATTGACAGCCCACTAGCCAGACTAATAAAGAAGAAAAGAGAGAAGAATCAAATCGACGCAATTAAAAATGATAAAGGGGATATCACCACCAACCCCACAGAAATACAAACTACCATCAGAGAATACTATAAACACCTCTACGCAAATAAACTGGAAAATCTAGAAGAAATGGATAATTTCCTGGACACTTACACTCTTCCAAGACTAAACCAGGAAGAAGTTGAATCCCTGAATAGACCAATAGCAGGCTCTGAAATTGAGGCAACAATTAATAGCCTACCAACCAAAAAAAGTCCAGGACCAGATGGATTCACAGCTGAATTCTACCAGAGGTACAAGGAGGAGTTGGTACCATTCCTTCTGAAACTATTCCAATCAATAGAAAAGGAGGGAATCCTCCCTAATTCATTTTATGAGGCCAACATCATCCTGATACCAAAGCCTGGCAGAGACACAACAAAAAAAGAGAATTTTAGACCAATATCCCTGATGAACATCGATGCAAAAATCCTCAATAAAATACTGGCAAACTGGATTCAGCAACACATCAAAAAGCTTATCCACCATGATCAAGTGGGCTTCATCCCTGGGATGCAAGGCTGGTTCAACATTCGCAAATCAATAAACATAATCCAGCATATAAACAGAACCAAAGACAAGAACCACATGATTATCTCAATTGATGCAGAAAAGGCTTTTGACAAAATTCAACAGCCCTTCATGCTAAAAACGCTCAATAAATTCGGTATTGATGGAACGTACCTCAAAATAATAAGAGCTATTTATGACAAACCCACAGCCAATATCATACTGAATGGGCAAAAACTGGAAAAATTCCCTTTGAAAACTGGCACAAGACAGGGATGCCCTCTCTCACCACTCCTATTCAACATAGTGTTGGAAGTTCTGGCTAGGGCAATCAGGCAAGAGAAAGAAATCAAGGGTATTCAGTTAGGAAAAGAAGAAGTCAAACTGTCCCTGTTTGCAGATGACATGATTGTATATTTAGAAAACCCCATTGTCTCAGCCCAAAATCTCCTTAAGCTGATAAGCAACTTCAGCAAAGTCTCAGGATACAAAATTAATGTGCAAAAATCACAAGCATTCTTATACACCAGTAACAGACAAACAGAGAGCCAAATCAGGAATGAACTTCCATTCACAATTGCTTCAAAGAGAATAAAATACCTAGGAATCCAACTGACAAGGGATGTAAAGGACCTCTTCAAGGAGAACTACAAACCACTGCTCAGTGAAATCAAAGAGGACACAAACAAATGGAAGAACATACCATGCTCATGGATAGGAAGAATCAATATCGTGAAAATGGCCATACTGCCCAAGGTAATTTATAGATTCAATGCCATCCCCATCAAGCTACCAATGAGTTTCTTCACAGAATTGGAAAAAACTGCTTTAAAGTTCATATGGAACCAAAAAAGAGCCCGCATCTCCAAGACAATCCTAAGTCAAAAGAACAAAGCTGGAGGCATCACGCTACCTGACTTCAAACTATACTACAAGGCTACAGTAACCAAAACAGCATGGTACTGGTACCAAAACAGAGATATAGACCAATGGAACAGAACAGAGTCCTCAGAAATAATACCACACATCTACAGCCATCTGATCTTTGACAAACCTGAGAGAAACAAGAAATGGGGAAAGGATTCCCTATTTAATAAATGGTGCTGGGAAAATTGGCTAGCCATAAGTAGAAAGCTGAAACTGGATCCTTTCCTTACTCCTTATACGAAAATTAATTCAAGATGGATTAGAGACTTAAATGTTAGACCTAATACCATAAAAATCCTAGAGGAAAACCTAGGTAGTACCATTCAGGACATAGGCATGGGCAGACTTCATGTCTAAAACACCAAAAGCAACGGCAGCAAAAGCCAAAATTGACAAACGGGATCTCATTAAACTAAAGAGCTTCTGCACAGCAAAAGAAACTACCATCAGAGTGAAGAGGCAACCTACAGAATGGGAGAAAATTTTTGCAATCTACTCATCTGACAAAGGGCTAATATCCAGAACCTACAAAGAACTCAAACAAATTTACAAGAAAAAAACAACCCCATCAAAAAGTGGGCAAAGGATATGAACAGACATTTCTCAAAAGAAGACATTCATACAGCCAACAGACACATGAAAAAATGCTCATCATCACTCACCATCAGAGAAATGCAAATCAAAACCACAATGAGATACCATCTCACACCAGTTAGAATGGCAATCATTAAAAAGTCAGGATACAACAGGTGCTGGAGAGGATGTGGAGAAATAGGAACACTTTTACACTGTTGGTGGGATTGTAAACTAGTTCAACCATTATGGAAAACAGTATGGTGATTCCTCAAGGATCTAGAACTAGATGTACCATATGACCCAGCCATCCCATTACTGGGGATATACCCAAAGGATTATAAATTATGCTGCTATAAAGACACATGCACACGTATGTTTACTGCGGCACTATTCACAATAGCAAAGACTTGGAATCAACCCAAATGTCCATCAGTGACAGATTGGATTAAGAAAATGTGGCACATATACACCATGGAATACTATGCAGCCATAAAAAAGGATGAGTTTGAGTCCTTTGTAGGGACTTGGATGCAGCTGGAATCCATCATTCTTAGCAAACTATCACAAGAACAGAAAACCAAACACCGCATGTTCTCACTCATAGGTGGGAACTGAACAATGAGATCACTCGGACTCAGGAAGGGGAACATCACACACCGGGGCCTGTCATGGGGAGGAGGCAGGGGGGAGGGATTGCATTGGGAGTTATACCTGATGTAAATGACGAGTTGATGGGTGCAGCACAGCAACATGGCACAAGTATACATATGTAACAAACCTGCACGTTATGCACATGTACCCTACAACTTAAAGTATAATAATAATAAATAAATTTTAAAAAATAAATAAATAAATAAAATAAAAAAATAAAAAACAAACAAATGCTTTTTGCTGTTCCATTAAGGTGATCACGTAGTTTCACTTTAATCATTTTTAATATAATGATTACATTAATTGGTTTCTAAATAGCAAAGCACCTTTGCATTCCTGAAATAAATCTCACTTAGTCATGATATAGTCACATTTTTATATATTGTTGGATTCAATCTGGTACACTTGGTTTAGCATTTTGCATGTATGTTCATGAAGAATACTGCTATGTTTTGTATTTCCTTTTGGTATTTTCACCCTAAAATTTGGTATCAGGTTAACGCTGGCCATATGGAATGAGATAAAAATTACTACCTTCTCTTCAATTCTGTAAGATAATTGTATAAAACTAGTATCATTTCATCTTTACATGCTTGGGTAATGTCAATGATAAAGCCACATCACATAAAGTTTTCTTTGTAGGAAGATTTCTAACTATAAATTAGTTTTTTAAGAGATAGAGAGTTATTCACTTATTGATTCTTAAGTAAGCTTTGGTAGTTGGTGACCTCGAAAGAATTTTCCCATTCCACCTAAGTTGTCCAACTTACTGGCACAGTTTTTCAAAATATTCTATTATCCTTTTCATACCTGAAGACCTATTCATGATGAAACCACTCTCATGCCTACTGCTGCTAATTTGAATCTTTCTATTTTTCACTCCCTCCGCCAAGGCTGGCTAGAGACTTACTAAATTTATAAAATTTAATAAAATAACCTGCCTTTTTTTCACTGATTTTCTCTGCTGTTTTTCTTTTCTACCTGATTTCCACTTCGATCATTTTTGCACTTCTTTTGTTTACATTTAATTTGCCTTTTTCTAGATTATTTAGGTGAAACTGAATCAATTAATTTGAGATATTTCTTTTTCCTTGCATGTATTGGGTGCTGAGTTGTCCTTCTAAGTGCAACTTTAGAGGCATCCCAGAAATGTGCATATCTTGTGTTTTAATTTTCATTCAACTTAAAACATTTTATAATTTCCTTTTAGAGTTGTTCTTTGGCACATGGATATTTACAAATATATTATTTGGTACCCAAATATTGGGGGGATTTCCCAGATTTGTTATTGATTTCTAATTTACTTCCACTATTGTCTGAGAATATACTTAATAATCAACTTACCAGTTTATACCTTAAATTATTTTTATTTTATTGAAATTTGTTTTATTTACTACAATATGGTCTATCTTGGAAAATTAACTGTTTGCATTTGGAAAAATGTATATATTCTGCAGTTATTGAGTGGAGTGTCCTATAAGCACTGATTAGGTCCAGTTGGCTGATGGCATTGTTCAAGTCTTCTATGTTCTCGCTGATTTTCTGTCTACTTGCTCCATCCAATGAAGCACTAAGATTTCTGATTATAATGTAAATTTTTCTGTTTCTCCTTGCAGTTCCATCAGTTTATGTGCCACATATTCGAATGCTTTTTTATTAGGTGCCTATGTAAAATGTTCTTCTGATCCCTATATCATTATGAAATGAACTTCTTTATCCCTAGTAATAATACCGGCTCTGAAATCTACTCTTTCTGATATTTATATGGTCATTCCAGTTTTCCTTTGGTGTTACCATGGTATATATTTTTTCCATTCTTTTACCTATTTCTATCTTTAAATTGTGTTTCTTATACAAAGTATACAGTTTGGTTTTGCCTTTATATACAATCTGATACTCTCTGCTCTTTAATTGGATTGTTTTGAACCAGTTATGTTCAGTGTAATCACTGACACGATTAAATTTAAGTCTATCATCTTGTTATTTGTTTTTACTTCGGTCTATCTATTCTTTGTTCCCTTGAAAACTCTTTTTCTGCCTTCTTTTGAATTAAATACTTTTTAAATTGAATTTTATTTTCTTTGTTGGCTTATTAGCATTGTTTAGTTCATCATTTTAACTACTTTCAAATTTATAGTATGTTTTTAACCTTATCACACTACACTTTCGAGTATTACTATACGACTTTGTAAGACAGGAATCTTACAATAGGGCAATGACATTTCTATTCTTATAGACTTATTCAACTGGCACACATTTTGCTTTTATATATTTAATAAACTCTATACCACAATGTTGTTATTTTTGTTTAAACACTCAATATTGGCCAGGCGCGGTGGCTCACACCTGTAATCCCAGCACTTTGGGAAGCCAAGGTGGAAGGATCACGATGTCAGGAGATCAAGACCATCCTGGCTAACAAGGTGAAACCCTATCTCTACCAAAATTACAAAAAATTAGCCAGGCATGCTGGCAGGCGCCTGTAGTCCCAGCTACTCAGGAGGCTGAGGCAAGAGAATGGCGTGAACCTGGGAGGCGGAGCTTGCAGTGAGCCGAGATGGCGCCACTTCACTCCAGCCTGGGTGACAGAGCGAGACTCTGTCTCAAAACAAACAAACAAACAAACAAAGAAATTCAATATTTTCAAGAGCCTTGATAAAAGTCTTACATATGTGTTTACTCTTATTTACTCTTAAAGCTACCATTTTCTTTGCCCTTCGTTCACATATGTTGACGCATATTTCTACCCAATGTCATTTTTCTTCATGGTAAAATATATATTTGAATACTCTTTTTGCAAGGGGCAAGGTGCTATTGATTTTTTTCACCTTTTGTATGTCTGGAAAAATGCCTTATGTTTCCTTCATTTTTAATTTTTTTTTTTTGCTGAGTATAAATGTTTACATTGATTTGTTTTTCTTTCAGCATTTTAAAAATGTAATTCCATTGATTTTTCTCTTGTATTATTTTATTTTTATTTATTTATTGAGACAGAGTTTCACCTTGTCACCCAGGCTAGAGTGCAGTGGTGTGAACATAGCTCATTGCAGCCTTGAAATGGGATCCAGCTATCCCCCTGCCTCAGCCTTCTGAGCAGCTCAGAGTACAGGCATGTACCACCACACACAGCTAGTTTATTATTATTATTATTATTATTATCATTATTTGTAGAGATAGTGTCTTACTATGTTGCCCAAGCTGTTCACAAACTCCTGGCCTCAAGCCATCCTCCGACCACAGCCTCCCAAAGTGCTGTGATTGCAGACATAAGCCACCATGCCTGGCCTTATATTGCTTTAAATAAGAAATATACTGTTTCCATATCTTTTTAACACTGTACACAATGTATTTTTGCCCTCTGACAGCTTCTAAAGTATTCTGGTTATCCTTGGTCTTGAACTATAAGATTATAATATATCCTTTGGTGGAATTTTCTTTACGTTTCTTATACTCAGTTTGTTTCACTTCTTGGATTTCTGGTTTTATGGTCTTCATCAAATTCAGAAATTTCTGGCTATTATTTCTTCAATTTTTTTTATGCTAGTTGACATTGTCCCACAGCTCAATGAAGCTCTTTTCAAAGGTTTGGATTTTTTTCTGCTCCATCATGATGTTTTTATTGCTATGTCTTGAAGTTCACTAATTTATTTCTCCTATCATGGCGTAACTACCACTAGTCCCATCCAGTGTATTTTTCACACCAGACATGGTAGTTTCCATCTCTACGAATTAGTTTGAATCTTTTAAATTTCTTCTATGGCTCTATTTGACTTATTAAAACATCTAGAATACAGTCATAAAGCTACTTAACGTCTTTGTCTGCTAATTTTAACATTTGTGTCCATTCTAAAATTAGTTTTGATTGATTGATTTTTGTCCTCATTATGAGTCATACTTTCCTGCTTCTTTGCTTACCTGGTAATTTGTGATTGGATGCCAGATACTGTGTATTCTGCTTGTTAGGTTCTGGTTATTTTGGTATTTCTATAAATATTCATAAGCTTTGTTCTGGGACACAGTTAAGTTACTTGAAACAGCTTCATCCTTTTGAGTCTTGCTACAATTTGTCAGGCAGGACAAAACTGGTAATCATTCTGGGGCTAATCATTCCCCAGTACTAAGGTAAGATTCTCATCCTAACTCCAGCACCTCACAATTCATGAGATTTTCCAGTCTTGCTGGTGTAAACATTTGTTATACCCAGCCAGGCGCGGTGGCTCATGCCTCTAATCCCAGTACTTTGGGAAGCTGAGGCGGGCGGATCACCTGAGGTCAGGAGTTTGAGACCAGCCTGACCAACATGGAGAAACCCCGTCGCTACTAAAAATACAAAATTAGCTGAGCGTGGTGACACATGCCTGCAGTCCCAGCTACTCAGGAGGCTGAGGCAGGAAAATGGCTTGAACCTGGGAGGTGGAGGTTGCAGTGAGACGAGATCGCGCCATTGCACTCCAGCCTGGGTGACAACAGCAAAACTCCGTCTCAAAAAAAAAAAAAAAAAAATTGTTATACCCAAATGTATGTGAATACTCAGCACATTCCCTTCTAATCCTTTTGAGTGGCTCTTTCCCCAGCCTTAGGTCTCTTCCTCACATGTATGCACTGATCAGTACTCAGCTGATTACAAAAGGAGGACTTGCTGAAGATCTCCAGAATTCTCTCTCTGTACAGCTCTCTCCTCTTCAGTATTCTGTCCTGAAAGTATAGACACTTCAGGTTCTCTCAACTGCAACTCAGTTCCCCAACTCAGGGAATCCACCAGGATCTGACTGGAATGCATTTCCCCTGGTGTTCCCTGAAAACTCCCTCAGTATAGTATGCTGGGGCAGTATTATGGCTCATCTTTCAAAGATCACTGTACAATGAAGCCTAGTGGCTATTGCCTTAAAAAACATTGTTTCATATATCTTCAGGCAGGGTTAAATCTGGCCTCATGCCATCCTCCCACCTCCCTTACTCCATAATTGACTTTCAATTTACAATCTTTCAACTTTAACATGGTGCAAAAGTGATACACATTCAGAAGTGGTAATTTCCACTGAATAATGACACACAGACACACAGAAACACACACTGAGAATATGTTTTGTTTACACTATTACAAATTCCACTGCAATCAACATCACTATATATCTAGCTGGTTCCTGCCCCTAGTGTATTTCACTAGGAAGAGAATTTTAGGATCATGGGATTCATATATCTTCATCCGATTTCACTGCTGTCCCCCAAGTCAGGGTCCTCCAACTTTTCTTTGGTGGACTCTCTCTCAGGCTGTGGAATTTCCATGCCCAACATGACCTCACCCTTTAACCAATGCCAGTTGCAGAGTAAGAAAGCCCAGATCCCTGGCTCAAATCAGGACAACCTTGTGCGGTATGTATACACTATAGCTCCTCAAACTACTCTCCTAAGGGACATGGCCTGAGGTCACACGATTTTCACCTTATTTAGCTCTTACTTTATGTCTTTCAATACAAGTTGTATTGCCACCAACAATTTCAGGCAGTTGATCTTAAAATTTACCTACACTATCAGTCTTATGATACGTGTGATGCTCTAATTATCAGTTTGTTTAATATGTATTGGGGTTTTTATTTCCTATGACAGTTGCCTGTTCTGGGTATTCAGAGCTTTTGCCCATTTTTAAATTATGAGATTGCTTCTATTATTAATATGGAATTCTTCATATAAGATGAGTGAAAGTCCATTAGGAAATATGTTTTTCAACGATCTTCTCTAACATATGAGGCTTTTTTCACTTAGTTTTTGGATTGTAAGTTTTGTCAATCCAAAGCTTTAATTTTGAAAATAATTGAATACACTATTTTCCCCTTTATAGTCTAAGTGTGTATGTTGTGTGTACGAAATCCTTCTCTAATTCAGGATCTTAAGGATTATCTTCTAAGTGTTCTCTAAAATGTTACACTTTTTAAATTGGGTCTCTAATTCATCTGTAATTAATTTTTAATATGTGGTATGAGGCACAGATCTAATGTCTCCTTTTTTAAGGACAGTTGAAAGTTCCAGCATCATTTACTCAGTAACTTTTCTATCTTTTTTTTCCCATGCACGTGATGCACTCATTTATATGTGGGTTCATTTATCTGCTATTTTGTTCCTTTGGTGTATTTGACTTTCCCTGCATGAATATCCCTTTGTTTTAACTACCATGGCTTTAAAGCTCTACTAGAAAAAGTTGGCTTTTTGAAGTATATTTTTAGAAAAGTATACTTTTAGAAAAGTATATTTTGACTATCTTTGAGAATTTTAACTAATATGTGAACTTCAGATTTGTCTTACCACAGTCTATGAAAAATCTGTTCCTCTTTTTACTGAAACACCATTGAATTTATGGATTCATCTTTGGGGAACTGACATCTTTACTATATTGATTTCTCTCATCCCAAACATTTTATAAATTGCTTATTTATTTAGCTCTTACTTTATGTCTTTCAATAAGGTTTCACAATTTTTTCATGAAGGTCTAATAAAACTTTTGCTAGCTCTATTCGGAGGTTTAGAGTCTTTGATTCTTTGTTTCAAGTACGGAGGGGTGCTGTTGTGTTTTATATGTTGGTGTAGTATCCAGAAACCTTTCTCTTTTATTACATTAGCTCTAACATCTTGTTTGTACTTTAAACAATTTTAAGAACACTGTTATCGTTTAATACTGGTAACAGTTTTGATTTTTTGCTTCTAATTCTTATAATTTTCTTTTCCACGTATCACTATCATGTCCAGAATATCAAGTTCAGTGGTGAGTACAGTAAGTTGATAATGGGTATCATTTTCTCCTGATTTTAAAGAAAATATTCCTTGCCTTTATAACTATATTTATTTGCTGTAAATGTTTAGTCAATTCCTTGTGATACTTACTGTTTTGGAGTTTTTAAAAAATCATGAATGGGTAAACTGAATTTTATCAAGTACTTTACATGGGCAGTTAACAAGACGATCATGTTATTTTAAACAGTATTTTAATCTGATGAATTATGTTAAAAACCATTTCTAAAACCAAACCAACCTCATATTCCCAAGATAAATCCAGCTTGGTCATTATATCTTTCCATATTCTATACCTACAACTCTAGATGGTCTCTGGCTTATGATGGTTCAACGTATGATCTTTCAAGTTTAATATGGTGCAAAAGTGATACACATTCATTAGACGCTATATCACAAATACCCATAGAACCATTCTGTTTTTCACTTTCGGTACAGTATTCAAAAATTACATGTGATATTCAACACTGTATTTTAAAAACAGGCTTTGTGTTAGATGGTTTTGCCCAATTGTAGGCTAACACGAGTGTTCTGAGCATGTTTAAGGTAAGCTACACTAAGATGTGATGTTCAGTAGGTTAGTTATTAAATGCATCTTCAACGTGGTATTTTCAGCTTATGGTAGGGACACAGATCAGGGAGCATCTGTGTATCTATCTATATTTACAGGGTATTTTCAGTTGTAATTGTAATATGCATAGTAGTCATTATCTGACAGCTTAATTCCTGTGGAAGTCTTCTGTGTCACACCACTTCATAGCTGGAAAGTCTGTATTTTACCAGTGTTATGCTTAACATGTTTGCTTTCTTAAGCCATGTGATGTTTATCATGTAGGGAATATTTGTACTAGTAAATACTGTTGTTCCAACCAGATATTCTTTTTCCAATTTTGTGACTTCATGGAGCTTTTGCTTCTAACAGCTGATACCCACAACCCTTCTTTGGTGGACTCTCTCTCAGGCTATGGAGATTCCAAGCCCACACATGACCTCACCCCTTAACCAGTGCCAGCTGCAGAGTACGAAAGTCCAGCTCCCTGACTCAAATCAGGACAACCTTGAGGGGTATGTACATACTATAGCTCCTCAAGCTACTCTCCTAAGGGACATGGTCTGAGGTCACATGATCTTAACTATCCTACTTTTCCCATATCCTTACCAGTCATCCAAAGAACAACTGCTTAGTAAGTGACATGCAGGTGAAGTGCTCATCTCGGGTTATGTTTCTGTTAAGCCAACATCAAACAGTAGTCTTATAAATAAGAATGTACCTCCTGGAAACGCACATTTTAAGGCTTTTGACAAATTTCTTCCCATGAGAATTGATAAATTCATATTTCTATCTGCAATGTGAACTATTCTTTCTCTTTATCCTCCTTAACATTGGAGAATTGTGTGCACATGTATGTATGAGTACATATACACATACACACTGTTATGGACTGAATGTTTGTGTCCCCCTAAAATTTATATGTTGAAATCCTAGCCCACAATGTGATGGTATTAGGAGTTGGGGCCTTTGGAAAACAATTAGATCATAAGGATAGAGCCCTCATGAATGGGATTAGCACCCTCATAAGAAACACCAGAGAGATGATCTCTCTGCTCCCTGTTGCGTGGGGACACAAAGAGAATATGACCGTATACAAACCAGAAAGAGTGCCTTCACCAGATACAGGATTTTCTGGTGCCTTCATCTTGGCCTTAGTAGCCTCCATAACTGTGAGAAATAAATGTCTGTTTAAGCTTCCCAGTCTATGGTATTCTGTTATAGGAGCCCAAACTAAGACACATACATACATATTTTAATTTTTCTTAACTGAAAAGTAAAAAAGATATTTCATTGTTATTATATTTTCTATGTGTTCAGTAGTGAGGTGGAACATAATTTATACATTTATAATTCCATATAGTGAAGCTTTCACCAAATGTATGAATCCATTCCATACATCAGGTCACGGATCTGCTTCTAACAACGAAGGGGTGGCAGGTGCAGTGACTCATGGCAATCCACCCGCCTTGGCCTCCCAACACTTTGGGAGTTGGGATGCCAAGTGTTGGGAGGCCAAGAAAGTGTTGGGAGGCCAAGGCGGGTGGACTGCTTGAGCCCAGGAGTTTGAGACCAGCCTAGTCAACATGCCAAAACCCCGTCTCTACTAGAAATAGAAAAAAATTAGCCAGACGTGGTGGCACACACCTGTAATCCCAGCTACTGGGAAGGCTGAGGCACAAGAATCACTGGAATCCAGGAGGTGGAGGTTGCATTGTGCCGAGATCATGCCCCTGCACTCCAGCCCGGGTAACAGAGGAAGACACAGTGTCAAAAATAAAATAAAATAACTAAGGGGCAAGGAGCTCACTATCTCTTGGTGTAGTTCAAGTTAGGGTGCAGATCTTACTGCTATTATTCTCTTCCTATGCGTAGGAAATTTTATGCATAATTAGCCCTTGATTTGCATTCTGAAAGTAAAAGAAAATTAGCCTAATCTGTCTTTAACAAAATGACTCTTCAGGTATGTGGAAAAACTTAGACCTGTTTCTGCAATCTCTCTGTTCCATTCCCTCAAGCCTTTTCTTCTCTAGACCTAAATTCTTCTGTTGTTCTTCACCAGATATGGTTAGGAATTCAATCAGTATCTCTTCACTAGTCCTGGTCAGTATGGTTCTAAATAGGATGCTGTTTCAAGAAGTCAAAGTAAGAATGACAAAGAAACTTTCCCTCAGTGTCAGAAAGAATGTGACTTTAAAGAAATTTTTAAAATGTTTTTGAAATATGCTACTTAAAAATTCTCAGATTTTTCTAAACTGAGTTTTTTGTGTCCTAAGACATTACTCCAAATGTCCTAAAATTACAGATACAGTTTTCATTCCCATTTTTCTGACAAGATATTACCCCAATTTTATTAAAGAATGCTGAAGAAAGACATTCAGTTCAAATACATAATTCTATTTAGCAGTAGTGTCCAAACAGTCTTATTGCAGGAAAAATCTCATATTAAGTATTATAAAATTAATAGGCCACAGAGAATCTTTGGGTAATCTATAATAAAATAAATTTAGTTCTGTGCATTACATATTCATAAAAATATCCATGAGATTTATTTTTATGTTCAATGGTATAATATCCATAGAGCACCAGACTAAATATTTATTCACATTTCTCTGTTTATATCCTTAATACTTATAGCTTTGTTTTTCTCATTATCATAATACAGTGTTAGAAAACATTTTAGATCCAGAAGAGCCAACTCATTATTGAAGGAGAAGAATGAAGTCAGAGAATTGACACTACCCAACTTCAAGACTTACTGTAAACTACAGTAATGAAGACAGTGTGGTATTAGTAAAAGAAGAGACAAATAGATGAATGGAACAGAACAGAGATCCCAAAAATAGGCCCACATAAATACAGTGAACTGACCTCTCACAAAAGAGAGAAGGCAATAGAATGCAGCAAAGATACTCTTTTCAAAAAGTGGTGCTGGAAAAACTGGATATTCACATTTAAAAAGAGATCTAGATATAGACTTTACACCTTCATAAAAAACAAATCAAAATGGATCACAGATCTAAACATAAAATGCAAAACTATAAAACTTCTAAAAGATAACATAGGAGAATGCCTAGATGACCTTTAGTATGACAATGATATTTTAGATACATCAAAGGCATGATCCATGAAAGAAATAATTGATAAACTAGACTTATTAAAATTTAAAATGTCTATTCCAAGAAAGAGAATGAGAAGATAATACACACACTGGGAGAAAATATATGCAAAAGATACATCTGATAAAGAACTGTTATCCAAAATACACAAAGAATTATTAAAACTCAACAAGAAAATGAATAACCTAATTTAAAAATTGGCCAAAGACCTTAAAAGATATCTCACCAAATTAGATATACAGATGACAAATAAGCCTATGAAAAGATGCTCCACATCGTATGTCATCAGGGAATTGCAAATTAAAGCAACAAGAGGTCACTACATATTTATTAGAATGGCCAAAACCCAAAACACTGACAGCACCAAATGCTGGCAAGGATGTAGAGCAACAAGAACTCTCATTCATTGCTGGTGAAAATGCAAAATCGTACAGCTACTTTGGAAGACAATTTGGTAGTTTCTTACAACAATAAACATCCTCTTACCACACAATCCAGCCATCATGCTCTTTGATGTTTACTCAAATGAAATGAAATCATGTGTTCACACAAAAACCTGCATATGAATGTTTATAGCAGCTTTATTTGTAATTGTCAAAGCTTGGATGTAACTAAGATGTCCTTCGTTATGTGAGTGGATAAATTGGTATACCCAGACAATGGAATATTATTCAGCACTGAAAAGAAATGTGCCATTAAGCCATGAAAAGACATAGAGGAAACTTAAATGCATATTACTAAGAAGCCAATACGAAAGGGCTACATACCGTATGATTCTAACTATTGGTTCTGAAGTTTAACTGTATGACATGCCATATGATTCTAACTATATGGTAAACAGAGTAAAAAGATAGTGGTCAGTGCTTGAGGTTAAGGGGGTGGGAGGTATGAACAGGTGGAGCACAAAGGATTTTTAAAGGATTTTTAAGGCAGTGAAACTATTCTGTACGATATCAATGGTAGACATGTTAGTATACATTTCTCCAAATACACAGAATACACACCATCAAGAGTGAATCCCTAATGTAAACTATGTATCTTGGATAATAATAAGGTGTTAGCGTAGGTTCCTCAGTTGTAACAAACGTACCACTATAGTACTGGGTCTCATTGGGGAGGCTGTGCACGTGTGGGAATGAGATATTTGGTAACTCTCCATAATTTCTGCTCAATTTCTCTGTGCATCTAAAACTGCTCTAAAAAAAAAGTTTATAAATTTAAAACTATCTTATAGGACCTTGCAATGGAAGAGATCTAAGGCCACTGGGTCCTCCTTTCAGTTCTATCACGACGAGAGTTTCCACTGTTGCATATTTTCCATCTGTGAGACTCTCTAAGGGGACAGCTAATATTTCTAAGGCGAAAACAGAAAATGCTTCAGTTGTTCACACACAAAAGGCATGTGCATGTGTGTAGATAGTTTATTTTGTGAATATTTAATACTGTTTCAAACTGACCTATATATGAGGCCACATTGGCATAAACAGTGGAAGTTCTCTGCAGCTCTATGCAAGGTGGATATGTCCACCCTACTTTACAAACGCTGAGAAGAGTGATTCTCATCACTGTCCTGGACTTATCTTTCCCAGTACCCTTCAGGAACAGGAATAATGGTCAACATTCTACAGAACATCACTTTGTTTATTTTCTGCAAGAAAAGCCCTGGAGAATAGCAGAGCACTGGAAGGTTTCTGCATAGGATACTACCTGTAGGTCAAAGATGTTTTCCATACAGCTAAGGGCAAATGATAGAGAATGCAGCTTGGGCTCAGTGCTCTTTGAAGGAGTTTTAGAGAGAAATGGAAAAATGTGTGGCTTTGTAGCATCATTACTTAGCAGAAACATGTCAAGCAGTTGCGCAGAAAGTACTCGCCTCTTTGAGGGAGTTTTAAAGAGAAATGGAAAAATGTGTGGCTTTGTAGCATCATTACTTAGCAGAAACATGTCAAGCAGTTGTGAAGAAAGTTCTCGCCTTTCTTTTGCAGAAAGGTCTCGCCTTTCTTTTGCAGATGCTCTCTGACAACCTGAGCTGCTCAGGCTTTTCTTTCTCACAGGGTTGTCCTATTCCTTCCACCGTCATTGCTGTCTGGTCATTCCTTGGGTGCACTAGTTGCCAGAGCTTTGTTTATATTCTTTTTTCCTTTTATAGTGCAATTTCCCAGTACTCTCGTACACACAAGATATATTTCTTCATGGTTTCTTCCTTTTCTCTTCATGGGGAACTTATATATAACATTTGGGCTTCCTACAGTCTTCTTTCTTCCCTTGATATCCTTCTTTCCCCCCCATTTTCCCTACCTTCACTCTGAGCTCCACTGAGACAAACTACCTCCTGTAACTTTCTAAAATACTTAGTTCAAATTTCATTCAAACATTCATTAAGCACCTGCTAAGTTCCAGGCAGTGTCCTGAGTGTTGGGAATATAGGAATGCGTAGAGCCATTTGGGAATTCAAATAGCTCAAGGCCGATGTGATAACTGCCATCTAAAAAACACTTTGAAAGTTAGAGTAAATAAATGTTTGAAATTCATGAATGATTGTGAAAAGCTTCCCCAAGATAGAGCAATTGGGCCAGGTCTGGAAGAAGAAATAAAAGTTTTCCAGAGGATGGAAATAGATGTAGGCATTAAAGAGAAGAGTATCACATGGGGGAATAGATCTGTGTCATATGCTCCCAGAGGGATTCTGACAAGCACTGAGGTTGGCTGATGAAGAATACTGCCTAAGAGTTGGATTATAAAATGAAGGCAACTGGAAACCATCTAAAAAGTTTAAGCAAAAAAAGCACATGATTAGCTTAATGTTCTAGTATGATAATTGTCAACTGTACAGTATAGATTAAGTAGTAGGCGACATTAAGGAAAAAAACCCATTCAGAGATTCTTGTAATAGCTCATATAAAGGAAAACGAAGGTCTAAATTAAGGTAGCGAGAGGTAAGACTAAGGAAGAAACAGATGTGAGATATAATTTTAAGCACAGTGATATCAACAGGGGCTTGTATGCTGAATGGAATGGCGAGGAAGAACTCTAAGATAACTACCTGGTTTTTGCCCTGGGCTATTTGGGTTGGTAGTTCAGGCATCCACTAAGAGAGAAATACAGAAGAAATATGACAATGGGGAGCATAATGAATTTAATTTTAGATGTACTGAATTTGGGATGCCTATGGGTGTTCACATCTAGGAAATATTTGGAAAGTGGTCTGAAGGCTCAGGAGAGAGTTCTGGGCTAGAAATAGAGATTTGTGAGTCACTGGCACATACAGTAAATATAGAAGATAAATCATGGGAATAGATTAAATTACCCCAGGAACATACGTAGAACAAGGATCACGGTGAAAAATGGGACCTGGGGGAAAGCATATATTTAGGAAATAGAATAAAGACCTACGAAAAAAGACAAGGAAAGTCAGAGCCAAGTGCAGAACCAGGTGAGAGTGGGATGGTCGACCACAAGTGCTTATGACAGTTGAAACTGGCTAACAGTGTGAAATCCATAAGAGAGTCCGAATGGACTAAAGAGAGAAAGCAAATCCTTGAATGTCACAATCATCTAATCATTAGGTTCCTTGATCAATATCAGCAATTATAGCCAGAAGGTAGTGCACCTTGGGGGAAACCCAATCTTTCAAAAAAAAAATCTATATAAGAGAAAAAAAGAAGAAAGGACCTGAGAAAGCATATGAGGAAATATCAGAGGAATATTATTTTTCCTTCTTTTGTTGTTTCTGATAATGATGTAGATAATAATAATGATAATGATGATATACCTTTTAGAATGGAAGAAACTTTAGTATGCTTGTGGGCTCAGGGTATAGATTTCACTTCAAGGAATAGATTAAATATATATAGAAAAAAGAGAGATAAACATGAAAGTGGGCTAGAGGCAGAAAGAAACAGGAAGAGAAATGCCCTTTTAATCTATCATTTCTGAGAATGAAGGAAATACAGTAAGACTGAATGTGTTATTGACAAAATTACAGATATGAAGGATCAAAACAGAGTGATATGAGGTCTAAAAGACTCAATGTTCAATTACAAAATAGGCAGTAACGACGGATACTTACAAAGTTCCTACTATGTGCCAAGTGCTATTTTAACTGCTTTTAAGAAATATTAACTCATGTAATCTTCACAATTACTCTATAAGGTAGATGTCATTATTATTTTCCTTTCACAGATGAAGAAATAGTAACAAAGAGAAGCTAAATCACCTAGGTTCATAAAATAGCCTGCAGAGCAAAGGCTTGAACACCGTCTGGATGGTGAGTGTCTTCTCGTAAGCTCTGTGCTCTACAGCTGCTCTAAGCAGGAAGGGATCCAGTGGCAATCAGCAGTGGGGTTTAGAAAAAAAATCCTAGGAAATGACTGAGCACATAACAACAAAAAAGAATTTAAAGAGGCGAGGTGTGGTGGCTCATGCCTGTAATCCCAGCATTTTGGGAGGCTGAGGTGGTGGATCACTTGAGTTCAGGAGTTCAAGACCAGCCCGGCCAACATAGTGAAACCTCGTCTCTGCTAAAAATACAAAAATTAGCCAGGCGTGGTGGCGGTCGCCTATAATCCCAGCTATTTGGGAGGCTGAGGTGGGAGTTGCTTGAACCTGGGAGGCCGAGGTGGCAGTGAGCTGAGATCGAGCCATTGCACTCCAGCCTGGATGAAAGAGCAAGACTCCATCTCAAAAAAAAAAAAAAAAAAAAAAAAAGTGAAAGAAAGGCAGCACTGGGGCTCAGATACAACTGAAGACCATGTGTTAGCAATGATGCCAACCTGTATCACTGGATGATCGTTCATCCCATAGGTATAGGAAGAGTGTTCATTCCATAGGTATAGGAAGAAGAAGGTAAAGGAAGTAACAGCAAGTATTGAAATTTTGCTGTAAAGGAGTGATGGGCACAAGAAAGATGCCGAGTCAGCAGTTCAGCCACACTGCAAGAGAGAGAGTCAAATAGAGAAAAAGGACAGCAGAGAAACCAAGAACAGGATGACATGGTGGGAGGAATTAACAGCCTAGAGGTAGGCTGGAAGGCAGGTTGCTTCTCTTGAGTGAAAAAAGCTGGAGCAATGGGAGTAAAGATGAACTAGATGAAATGGAAACAAAGAAGGCTGTGGTCAGAGCAAGATACTACATCAGAAATGTGAAGGTTAGAAAAATCTAGTGTTAAGAGTTACATATTAACTGAGGACTGTTCCATTACGTTCTACAACAGTATCCCAACTGTGTCCATAATTTTCTTCAACTGTAGCAATGTATCCCAGGCTCAGGAGAAGGTCAAGCAAAGGCTGTATTATCCTATGGTTGAGGAACATCAAAGTGAATTATGCTAAAAAAGCTGACGATGGAATTGAAGTGCCAATGAGTATTCATTAGAGTCATTCAACTATGATGTCCAGGCAGGATAAGGAAGAAAATGAATTTGAGAGAGTTCTCACAGACAGAGATGGAGCTGGAATTAGAATGGTCCAGTAGGATTTTACACAAAAGTAAAAATATATATATAATTCCATTTTGTCAAACCATTCCTGCATTTACTTCCTTTGCCCACAGATGGACGATAATCTCCTTTATAGACAGAAAACTATGCATAGCTTGGCTTCTCCATACCCCACATAGTTCTGAGGATTGTTGGGTATTAAACAAATACTTGGTAGGCTGCATATATCACTGAATTTACCTCTGAGATGCTCCCTAGAAAAAAATTACTGAGGTGTCAGTTCTTCTTGCAAGTCAGAAAGAAGTTCCAGAAAGGACTTGACCAAGGCAGAAAAATTAGCCGGATACAGAGTCAGATCATATGCATATCATGTGGCAATCAATGATGATCTCCTAGGGGCCAGCAGAGCACTGGGCACTGTAGAAAATATGTTTTTGCTACATGGATTATAAACTTTTTTCACTGGATGCATACAAAAATTAATATAGCATTACATACCACAAGCTAGGTTTTTTACTTACAAAGGCAAGAGTTTGTGTGGGGTATGTGTGTGATGTTGTACTACGATGCTGAACATGGAGAAGATAAGAACAAATTAAACAAGTTAAAACAACAAAAAGAATCTCAGAATAATTTCACTATAGAAAATGAAGAAATTTTCCCACATGATCAGGTGTTCATCTGGCATCACTACAAAATGTAATTTATCAGCCAGGCATGGTGGCTCATGCCTGTAATCCCAGCACTTTGGGAGGCCAAAGCGTGTGGATCACCTGAGGTCAGGAGTTCGAGATCAGCCTGGTCAACATGGTGAAACCCCATCTCTACTAAAAATAGGAAAAAAAAAGTAGCTGGGCATGGTGGCGGCACCTGTAATCCCAGCTACTTGGGAGGCGGAGACAGGAGAATCACCTGAACCTGGGAGGCAGAGGTTGCAGTGAGCCAAGATTGTGCCAATGCACTCCAGCCTGGGCAACAAGAGCAAAACTCCATCTCAAAACGAAAAAAAAAAGAAATAATTCAACTTTTCACACTCTTTCAAAGCAGTCAGAAAAGTGTGAGTGAGACTACGTAAGAGGAAAACAGAAAGATAAATAATGGAATTTTTTAATCTAAAGGAGAAATATGGAAACCATTTGAAATAAGTATCCTTTGGGAGAAAAAAATTAAATGAAAGTAAAAAGACAAAGAAGTTGATTTCAGAAAAAATAATTTTTTTCTTTCAAAAGAAACAACCAATAAAATAGCTTCCAAAAGAACAGATAAGGTGCAGACAGGACCAAAAAAAAAAAAAAAAAAAATTAAAAAGAGAACATATGTATTAACGTTCTCCTCATATGTAAGACACAGATTAGATTTCAGAAAGCAACACCCCCATTTCTCTCTCTCTCTTTCTCTTTCTCTCTCTAAGACTTTAAAAGAGACCAATATCCCCTCAGAACTGTTGGTCTTCTGGACTCAGAAAGATTAATGAAACTAAAAGTAAGATGGAAACCTGATGCCCTGAGCACCAGTCAGCAGCAAAGCTCTTTCTCTGATTTGGATGTGAAGGGACTCCATATAAGAAATACATAACTGGAATATTTCCATAAACAAAGCAAAGTAAAGATGTGAAGGTTAAAGAATTAAACATGAATCTTATGACAGATTCTGCTGTTTTCCCCCCTCAGGGTTAGTCTTCATGAATGAGTCTATGTTACGGTTAACCAAGTCATTAGGAGTGATAATGCATTAATGTCAGGAGCATTCTATCATATTACTTGTCTTAATATGGTCTTCAAGGTCATGGTTTAAAATGCCACAGGATAACATTTATAAATACAGTCTTCACAACCCATTTTCCTATAAATGATCTTTTGATACAGCCTTTCCTAAATAATATTCTGACACAAATGAGAATGGTTAAATTACCCAATATGAAGTCATTAAAAATAGAATTTCACAGGGAAAATTCAAATTATCACATTTATTGATGGTAGAGATTTATAGTAATTTGCTTCTTATAAATAGCAAAACCTTATTGTTTAACTTCCATCCAGTTTCTTAGCCTGGACATTTGAATTCATACACCAACATAAAGATATCTCCCATGTCTCCTAAAGTATTATATAAAATACATTATAGGAGAAGATAGAAGGAGGGAGAGAGAAAAACACCACCTCACTGCCATTCAGTCCTTGTGCTTAGAACAAAATAAAATGGTAAAACTGATTATTCAGTAAGGGCTGTTTTCATCTGAAAAGAAAACACAGTTAAAGCAGTTATTTTTCTATGTTAAAAGGTTTTGGTAATATCTCATTTTCCATTTGTTTTTCATATAAAACACAGAGCTTTTTCTCATCTGATAAGTTCTGGAAAAGCAAACTACTGGTATTGCAAGACAACAATATCGCAGCTCTAGTTATCCTGTAACATGAAAAAGAAGGAAAAGGGCCAATATTTCATATAAACAGGCCTTTGTCAGCCATAGAAAAGGTTGTGCCCTAACACAGCAAATCTGATGTTTTTTTTTTTTAAATAAAGGCTGAAAGCATAAGTTTCAAAATATGAGTATATATATTTATGGAAATGTATAAAATTGAGAAAATGACAGATGAGAATAAAGGAAGGATATTTTGTCACCCCATCATTCCTTCAGCAAGCAAAGTTCTCCAAATCAATGCTTTATCATAATCATCTCCCCATCACTTAGAAAGTATCACAAGACTCCTGACTATCTGAAGATATTCTATAAGCTAAACTGCAAGAGATTTTCATCATATTTGAAGAAATAAGAACAATATCTGAAGAATTATTTAAAATATAACAATTGTTTCATTCCCTGAAAAGTATTACAAAAACATAGGAACAAGAAAAAAGTCTTTCCACATACATGTTTGCAAAATATGGACCAGCAGAGCATGGTTAAGTATACATGTTTCAGCAAAGGTGCTAAAGAAAAAGCTCACCCACCTCCTCAGAGGAGCAGTCACAGCAGCACGACAAAAGAAAATGGTTTTCCCTGGGATTTAAAGAAATGTTTTTATTCCCTTGAGGTTAAACTTAAAAGAAAAACTGAAACGCATGATCTGACAGATAATAACCCCTGGAAAAACCATATGAAACGTTAACCCCTCAGACATCCTAGTAACAATTACAGAAAACAAAGTGTCGTCATTAGTAAAATCATTGACTTTGATTGCTTATACCTAGAAGAGGGAGCTCCAAGCTTTGCTTTTTAACTAAATTTTTAGGCTGAACATTTTTGTGCTTTTCGAGATCAGTCATCTAATTCCTAGAGAGAAGGGTTCTGACACCTGTAGCTCAGCGCGATAGTAAACTTCATCAATTTGGTTTAAGTCTTCAATAGTCATTTGTTAGTTTCCACTCCTTCCTGATGCTCTTCGGAGTAAATTGGTGTCTCGGGGTGGGGGTGGGTGCGGGGGGAAGATCTGGAAAATGCCGCAGGAAAGCAACTATGATTCAGGCCATACGTCATTCTCTCCTTAATCAACAACAGTGCTGTCTAACATATATTTCACTTTCTTCTTTATCATATTAAGTATACTTTCCAACTTCTCATGTTTTTAGCTAAGTCTAGTCTGGCGAAAGTCTTAAACAGATCTTCCCAATAATGTATGTCTTCCCTTCTAAACGGCAATGGAGGCTAATGAATTTTTAAAGAAAAAAAACAAAGGACAATAGTGGAGATAAATTAAAACATTTTATTAAGTATACAAAGGTAAGATTTAGAAAATTTATAAGCCAGTGGGTATTGTAATGAAGAAAACTGAGCAATTATTTCTTTTAAGATAAAAAATAAATAAATAATTTCTTCAGGCTAAAATTATAGATATCTATTTTATTATACAGAACTCTGGCCTTCTAATCATCTTTCCAAGCAGTGGCATGGACCCTGAAAACCACTTCTGGTGGACTGCCTTGGCCTGCTGGTGGCTCGGCCTTAGATCAGTTTAGAAGAAAAGGATAATGGCCTTCTATTCAGGCAGGTATTCTGCTCAGATTGCTCCATTTCAGGACAGAATGTCATTCCTCCCAGCTAACAGTTTAAAGTGTACAGCTAATAACACAGAACTAGGACTATTTCACACCATTGCCCTTCAGTTATTCCCACTGAAAACATGTATTGAGCACTCAGTAAGTGCTAGGCACTTTACCCAATTAGTCCTCCAAATGCCTTATGAGAGGAGTACTGTTACTAGTCTCAATTTATGATCCCTTCATTAATTTACCGAATTGCCAAAGGCTAAAAGGTCTTACCTCCACTTGACTATATCTGTTATTCTCTGTACTTTCTATATGGCACTTATCCTAGGTTACTTGTTTCCCTGTATTTGGTGTGTCAATCTTAACTCTATGCCTACACCAAGAGGCTTCAAGTCTTGAGAAAAATGTTCCATAAATACAGGAAACTCTAAACTTTTTCGAATGGATGGTGCTTCCCATCCTTCTTCCTCCTCAGTGATTATTCTGGCTTTTATTCTCAGTGTATTTTCTATACAATTATTTATTGCAAAAAAAAATCCATATACTTTACCAGAAAACTTATTGTTTCCATTTTATAAGATACTACAGTTTAATTAATTTCTGGGATGGATTATCAACTTTAGAGATATCATTTACTTACAAGAAATTTGAGACTGATAGGAACTCGAGATATTTTCATGATACTAGTACATATAGCAATGCTAAAATAAATGTAAATATACCTTTATCCAGAAAGCTCAACCAAAAGCTAAAGCTACTACAACACATAACTGTTCTTAGAGTAATTTCGTGTTATGAAGTAATATTATAAAAGATGATGAACAAGATACTGAAGCTTTGTCCAAGTGAAATACTGTCTTACAAATGTAAATGGCGTTCAGAGGTACTAATGACTCTCAAAAATTAATACAACAATGAGGAACTTCAGAGTCTTTGTTCACTAAATCTATGTGGGAAGATATCAGATATACTCAAGACCCTTACAACTCAGTAAACACATTTCCTCCATACCGCCAGGATCTTGGCAGTAAATGTGGCAAGTAATGTGAATATATCCATCTTAGAATGGCCTGAAACAATCTTCCTGCCCTTCTTTCTGTAAAAAGTTCTCTGGCAAGTCTGTAAGCCTATTACAATGTGCTTTTAAGATATCACTTTATTTACGTTGAAGGGCATCCATCAATCATGAATCTAGGAATCAAAAGATAAATGATCTTAAATCAAGACTAAAAAATAAATTAAGACCACAGACCTGAGCTGGGTCAGATTGTGAGCATATCATTTTTGTGTTTATTGAGTTTATTCCTTGAGAAATGGGCCCTGCAATGGCATTGTCAGGGAGTATAAGAGGAGAAAGATGAATAGTTTCAGCTGGGTTTAGAGAGGAAACCCAGGCAATGCTAAAGAACTGCCCTTAGAAAAAATTGTTATTCTTGGGCTGGACTTCCATTCCTAGCAGCTTCACCCTGAGTGACTTTTGAGCCATGACGTAGAGAGCAAAACTTGGCAAAGGACCTCATAAAATGAGGACCAGGGCATGGCAAATGATGGTTTTACGTACCTGTGTGTCAGTGACTAGAAGAGTGGACATCGGTGTCATGGAATGAAGGAGAAAAGAGGAAAAGAGAGAAAGAAGTGAGAAACAGAAAGAGGCCAGAAAAGGGATGAGGAAGGCAAGGAAGAAATGCAAAGAAAGAAAGTGTGCATGGGCAGTAGTCAGCACAGTGGTAAGGGCACATGCTTTGAAGCCAGAGGGCTGGGCATGAATCTGCCTCTGCCTTAGGCATGTTACGTAACTTCCTGGTGCCTCAGCTTCCTCATCTGTAAAATGGGGTTTAATAACTCAGCCCAAGGTTTCTTTCAGCTTTCCTCTTAAATTAATTCAAATATGGTACAATTACTTTGAAAAACAGTGTGATAAATGACTAAAAGTAGAACTACCATTCCATTCAGCCATCCCATTCCTGGGTGTCTACCCAGAGAAAAATAAGTCATTACATAAAAAAGAAACATGCTCATGCATGTTTATAGCAGCAAGATTCACAATTGCAAAAATATGGAACCTACATAAATGCCCATCAAACAATGAGTGGATAAAGAAAATGTTGTATATATACATCATGGAATACTGCTCAGGTGTAAAATGGAATGAAATAATGGCCTTTGAAGCAACTCGGATAGAGTTGGAGGCCATTATTTTAAATGAAGTAACTCAGCAATGGAAAACCAAATATCATATGTTCTCACTCATAATTGCAAGCTAAGCTAGGAGGATGCAAAGGCATAAGAATGAGAAGATGAACTCTGAGGACTCTGAAGGAAGGGTAAGGGATAGAAGACTACATATTCAGTACAGTGTACACTGCTCAGGTGATGTGTGTACCAACATCTCAGAAATCACCACTAAAGGACTTGTTCATGTAACAAAAACAACCTGTCTCCCAAAAACTGTTGAAATAAAATTTTAAACATTAAATTAAAAAAAATTCAAATCTTTCCAAAAGAGAAGAAGCTGAGACCAGATGTAATGGATACCATGATGTGAATGGTTTAAAAATAAAATTCAAACTTAAAACAGAACCATAACAGAAAAAGAAAAAGTGCTAAAAAAAAAAAAAAAAAAAAACCTAAAACACCTAAAAGAGGAAGGCTTTGTAGAAAAGAAAAACTATGAGCAAGGAAAATAGGGCATAAAACACTGGCATGCATTTAAAGAATAGGGAACTTGCCAGAGGCCGAGTGGAGAAATAAGCAGCAGCAAGCCAGTCTCCAAATATCACACATCTGACCACAAGGCTGACGGAGCTCGCAGTAATAAATAAGAAGGGAGGGCAGAGTTTTAGGAGGTGACACTCTTGACAGAAAGTAATCAAAAGAATGCAAGACTCTTGACAGTTTGATAGTACTTGAAGATGTACTACACAACAGAGAAGCGGAGAAGCCAGTGATGTGCAGAGGCCTACGAGTGCTCAGCACCCGGTGCAGACAGCAGAGAGGAAGGAGGAGCACAGGATGCCACAAAGGCCAACAACCCCTTCAGGGGTTCCATTTCCCTCCATGGGTTGGTTTCAGACTAACATCGACACTTTTGTTCTTCACAGAGTTTTAGGTCACAAATGCCCTTAAATACACAATTTTCTGAGTCTTTTTTAGGCTCATCTACCAGGAACACTTGCCCTTCCCACTCCTTCTCCAAGCATGGTTGTGACTCAGAGTGACCAGCCTAAATGAGTGCCAAGAGAATACAATGCTGAGCTCACACGCGGGAAACAGCACCCAGGGATGAGCTAGCACTCTTGGAAGGCGGGCAGCACATGGAGACCGAAGGGACCCGCAATGCAGACCGGAGGCAGGAGGAGAAAATTGCTCCTAAGGGATGTTGGCCATGTTGTCTGGGTGAAGGAGGGAGGGACTGGAGCAGAGGAAGCCAGGATGGAGCGCAGGTCAGGGTAGACAAGGGCACATCCTGTGCAAATGCATTCATTACTAGGAATTTCAAAAGTAAAAATCTCATCACTGATAAACTTTCTAATGTAAAAAGCCATTTTATGTTCCTGGTCAGCTCTGAGACAGAGTACCATATATTAAACCAATCTTATGTTTTCATTTTTACATATTATAATAACAATATTATAGGAATAAAAGCCAAATATATAACAATAGCCAAATTTTATTCCAGAAATACTATAAAGTAAACTCAGAAATAGGAAAACTACATCCACGATTGTCAGTACTACTTATTTAACATTGTCTTGGAAGTGTTATCCAATACAGTTAAAAAAGGCAAAGCAATTAGAGACAGGACAATTAGAAAAGAAAAGGCAGAATTATCCCTAATTGTAAATAAATGTCTGAATAACCAAGGAAAACAATTGAAAAACTACTGCAAACATTAAGAGATAAAAGTAATATAGAAAATGTAAACATTAACATACAGAAAAAATTTATACATATAGATGAAAATACATCTAAAAGATACACATTTTCAAATGTATATGTAATTAACCAAAAGACCTGACTTATAGCAGCAACCAAAAGTTATAAACTATGTATATAGAAATGTGAAAGAAGATATTTGAACACCAGAGAAAGATCCAAAGACTCAGAAAGATAGGAAAAAGTACGTGTTCTCAAGTAGGAACACTTTTCCCCAAATTATTAATTCATATAAACCCCATAAAATACTATCAGCTTTTAAAAAATTGTTCTGGATATCTGTGTGAGACTGGTACATACGTAGAGGCAGAAAAGAAACTGGTTTCAAGTGCATATGAAAATCTACTTGCGCTGGGCACGGTGGCTAGCGCCTCTAATCCCAGCACTTTGGGAGGCTGAGGCGGGTGGATCCCCTAAGGTCAGGAGTTCGAGAGCAGCCTGGCTAACATGGTGAAACCCCATCTCTACCACAAATATAAAACTTAGCCGGACGTGGTGGTGTGTGCCTGTAATCCCAGCTACTCAGGAGGCTGAGGAAGGAGAATCTCTTGAACCCAAGAGGCAGACACTGCAGTGAGCAAAAATCATGCCATTGCACTCCAGCCTGGGCGACAAGAACAAGACTCCATCAAAAATAGAAAGAAAAAAAAAAACTACCTGCATCTACACTTTTCTTTTTATATCTCATTATATCTTAAATTTGAATATCAACGAGAATCACCAAAATTGATTGAAACACACTGAACATATTAAAAACCCAGGAATTCATAATGACACTAAAAGAAAAAGACAACAAGAAAAAACATCATCACAACTACCCATTAATTATGACTGGATACTTCTAGGAAACCATCCTCTTGAAATTAGCAATTCTAATTTTTCTATATAAACTTTTTTATATGAACTATAGGATAAACAGGTAGTGTTAGTAGATGAGACAAAGTCTTCCTTTACAGAAGAAATCCAACTGATAAATCCAGAGGAACAGTAAAATTAGAATGCACCACTATTTTGTAGCACCCAATGAAATAATCAATTTAGGAAACGGTAACTAGATAAAGCCATTAGATAAAGAATTGATGGGCAACTTTACGATGGAGGTAGCATCTGAACGCAATGTCAATCAGACATTCGTGCCTCCTAAAGTGATGTAATATGAAATAAATAGCCTATGAAGCATTTCCTCAAAACAAACAAACTTGAAATATAACCAAGTGTTACAAGCCTATTTCCAGTTTATGGGAATAATGAATGCTCAAGGATCAGGTTAAAGAAAACAATGAAGAAAAAAATAGGACATCCATTTCAGTCTCCTCAATCAATCAATGTAATGGAAAAACAAATGTGTTGGAGAAGGACTAGTCTTGACCAAAAGGTCTACAAAAACCGACGACACTACAAGATTCTCTAAGTCATTAGTAATTCGGAAATGCAAATTAAACTATGAGATACCACTCCATATCTATTAAAATGGTTAAATAATCATTTTTAAGTTACTGAAAATAACAAGTACTGGCAAAGATGGGAGCAATTGAAATGATCATATATGGCTTTGGAGATGCAAAATGACATAGCCACTCTGGAAAACAGTTTGGTGGTTTTGCATAAGGCTAAACATACAGTAACCACATAACCTAGTAAACCTAGGTCAATACACTTAGGCATTTACCCAAAAGAAATGAGATATATATCCACACAAAAACGTGTGTGTGTGTGTGAGAGATATATATATATCAGATTTATTTATAATCACACAAAACAAGCCAAATGACAAAACAGACCAAATGTTCATCAACCGATGACTAAATAAATAAACTGTGGCAATATCCATGTGGTAGAATAATGCTAAGCCATGAAAAGGAAACAAGCTACTAATATACAACAACATGGTGAATTCAAAAATAATTATGCTCAGTCAAAGAAGCTAGACTCAAAAGACAACGCATTACATGACTCCATTTTTGTCATATTCTGGAAGAGACACACAAAGCTACAGGGTCAGAAAAACAGATTTGTGGCTGCAAGGAACTAAGGTGAGGGGGGAAAGGATGAACTTAAAAAAGCATGAGAAAATTTCCTCATTACGCTAGTGGTTACATTGATTGCATACATTTGTCAAAATCCACAGAACTGTGCATCTAAAAGAAAAACATTTTACTGAATGTTAATTATACCTCAACAAACCTGGCATTGGAAAGAGGGAGGAAAGCAGAAAAAACTAGAAGATATGGCACATGCAATATGTGGAATTTGTATGGATTCTGATTCCAACCAATGGCTACAAAATATATATATATACTTTAAAACAAATTAGAAACAAAATCTAATTGTGATTTGAGCATTAGATACCAGGGAGAAATTACTTTTCATTTTGTCAGGTGGGAAAATGGCATCAAGGTTTTCTTAAGCCCATATTCCATATTTTTAAGAGACGCATATTTGAGCATGCAGAGGTAAAATGAGAGCTTTAAAATATTCAGAAAAAGGTAAGAGAAAAAAGAGAGACATCTAAAACATGGTCAAGTTTGTGTAGTTCTAGCATCTATATGATATGTATATGGTAGATAATTATTAAGAAGGATCCAGATACTGATATAAGCAACTCTCTACTTTTGTGTATGTTTGAACCTATTTAAAATTAAAATTTAAAATAATAGTCAACGTTTACTGAGTATTTGCCTTGTGCCTGGAAATATTCTTAGTTTTTACATGTTAACACATTTAATTCTTATGACAATGATAGAAAGTAAGTACAATTATAATGCCCATTTTACACATAAAAAATGGAGACACTCTACTAAGTTGAAAAAATTCCCCCAAATCGAGGCCGGGCGCGGTGGCTCAAGCCTGTAATCCCAGCACTATGGGAGGCCGAGACGGGCGGATCACGACGTCAGGAGATCGAGACCATCCTGGCTAACACGGTGAAACCCCGTCTCTATTAAGAAATACAAAAAAAAAAAAACTAGCCAGGCGAGGTGGCGGGCGCCTGTAGTCCCAGCTACTCGGGAGGCTGAGGCCGGAGAATGGCGTGAACCCGGGAGGCGGAGCTTGCAGTGAGCTGAGATCCGGCCACTGCACTCCAGCCTGGGCGACAGAGCGAGACTCCGTCTCAAAAAAAAAAAAAAAAAATTCCCCCAAATCAAGTAGCCAGTATGAGGCAGGCTGGCACGTGGCTCACACTCTTAACCACTCCAATACCACCTTTTAAATTACATATCTGGACTACATGGTTTTCTTACAGTCTGTGTATATTATCTCTCATGCTGATTATCAAGTTAATACCTACAGCTGTATTTCTTCATTCTTATACATTTTTCAGTTCTGTATTTGCACACCAAAGTAAAGGCACCATATTGGCTACCTTCCCCAAATCATAACAGAATGAGTTAGATTATGAAAGAAATAAACTGTGAAAGTTAGTATAACACTTAGAATTTTAAAAATTTATTTGAAACTTTGTTTCTTTTTGCCAGAAGAATGATTTAGTCATAATAATAAATGTGATTACTCCACTCGTACTCTTTCAGTTTTGTATGCATACCTTCAATCCATTTTCCTCTAGGCCTTCTTTTTCTATTGCTGATAATGAGGAGGCATACTGTCGTGAACAATATGAATATTAAGATGTTTTGTACAGAAATGGCAAATCACTATTAGGTGAAAAAATGGGAAAAGGCAAAATAATAGTCAACCTATGGACTTTCATTTTTCTACTTTTTAATCCTTGGAAAAAATTATACATTGTAAAATCCAGCAAAATCAAAGTCATAAGCAGAAACTAATATGTTACTTTTTTTTTTTGAGATATAGTCTTCCTCTGTTGTCCAGGTTGGAGTACAGTGGTACCATCTCAGTTCACTGCAACCTCTGCCTCTGGGGTTCAAGCAATTCTCCTGCCTCAGCTTTCCTAGTAGCTGGGATTACAGGCATCCACCAGCATGCCTAGCTAATTTCTGTATTTTGGTAGAGGTGGGGCTTCACCATGTTGGCCAGGCTGGTCTCGAACTCCTGACCTCAAGCAGTCCACCTGCCTTGGCCTCCCAAAATGCTGGGATTACAGGCAAGAGCCACCACACCCAGTTGAAACTAAAATAAGTTTTCATAAACTTATCTTCACCAACATAATGTTAAGAATAACCACAGGACCATATAGGATACTTCTCTGAGTGGCATGAATGTTTAACAAGATTACCAAGGGACTTAATTTCCAAATGAAAGGTCAGCCATGATACATTCATCTTGGCAATAATGTAAGGGAATCCTAATAGCATTTTGCTTTTCAGAGTAGCTATTAAGAAGGTAACCAACTAAAATTCCTTGGAGAAACAGGTTAAATATAGCTCCTTTTTTGACAGAAAAGGAAACATGGTGGTAAAATCAAGTACTCCACATTAAAATGCAAAGCTATAAATGAATTTTGACTTGAATTGAGGTTTCTGATTTTTTTTCTCATGCATATATACCAGTAGCAATTTGTCACCATTATCCGTTCATCAGGAAATACTACTCTAGGAAAACAATTACTGAGCTCAGATTACAAAGATCAACCAGAGCTTTGGTCTTCTTCATATAAGAAAAAAGTTTTACTTAGGATCACTTGTCTTCACGCATTTCCTTATATTTCTCCTTTGTCTCTATGACTACTTAAAAGGAAAAATAATTATATTCGGTATTGGTTTTATACTGTGACCACAACAAATTACCACAAAAGGAAGAAGTTAAGCAACACATATTTGTTACTTTACAGTTCTCTAGGTCAAAAGAAGTCCAACATGGGTCTTACCAGGCTAAAATTACAAATTTCATTTTTTCCTAGAGGCTCTAGGGAAAAATCCATTTTCTTGCTCATTGGAGTTGTTGGCTGAATTCAGGTGAGGTTGTAGGACTATTTGCATTTTCTTGCTGGCTATCAGCTGAGGGTCATTCCAGCTTCCACCACTACATTCCTTGGCTCAGAGCCCTTTTCCAACTCAAAGCCAATAGCAGTGGGTGGAGTACTTTTCACATCGGATCTTTGTGATCCTTCTTCTGTAATTACTTCGCCCTCTGACCACAACAAGGAAAGGTTCTCTGCTTGTCAGGACTCATGATTAGATTGAGCCCACACAGATAATGCAGGATAATCTTCCATCTGGAGAAAGTTTCTCCAACATTGAGATCAAGAAATAGACCCTAAAAACATTGCATTCCAATATCTAATCAAGAGATGGGGTTGCTACAATGGACACCTCTTGACCATAGGACCAACTCAGACCCTACTTGCATTTCCTGAAACAGTGAAAAGGTCTGTGGTAACATCCAAGAGAAGAACATTTGCCATTACATTTTCATTTTTCAGTGTCAGATTGTCTCCGAGCTTATGGCAACTTTGTTCAGAAGAAATGTCCTTCACTTGAGGCCAGGTGTGGTGGCTCACACCTACAATCCCAGCACTCTGAAAGGCCGAGGCAGGTGGATCACCTGAGGTCAGGAGTTCAAGACCAGCCTGACCAACACGGAGAAACCCCGTCTCTACTTAAAATACAAAATTAGCTGGGCGTGGTGGTGCGTGCCTGTAATCCCAGCTACTCTTGAGGCTGAGGCAGGAGAATCGCTTGAACCCAGGAGGAGGAGATTACAGTGAGCCGAGATTGCACCATGGCACTCCAGCCTGGGCAACAATAGTGAACTCCATCTCAAAAAAATAAAATAAAATAAAATAAAATGAAATAAAACAAAACAAAACAAAATAAAATAAAAATCCTTCACTTGTGCTTAAGAGCAGCCAAAGATTTGGAGGTTAGACCTTATTGTCCTGCACCCCAAGCAAATACATTTATATTTTAAAAGCTTAATATTAAAATATTTAATTTGAATGACAAAGGGAGGGTGAGGAAAGATTATATTAAATTGAAGTTCAGGTGTCTAATTGTACCTGTAAGCCCCTTTAAACACCGAATTAAATCTTTCATAAGATCTTGAAAAAATGGCGAACCTCACTCTAGGGCCACAAGGGAGATCCAGGTAGCAGATTAAAAAAAAATGATTAGAATTCTAGGAAGAAAATAAGTAGCAGGGGAAGGAAGGAAGGAAGGAAGGAAGGAAGGAAGGAAGGAAGGAAGGAAGGAAGGAAGGAAGGAAGGAAGGAAGGAAGGAAGGAAGGAAGGAAGGAAGGAAGGAAAGGTGGGTGGGAGGGAGGGAGGGGAGGGGAGGAGAGGGGGGGAGGGGAGGGAGGAAGGAAGGGCAGGAGGGAGCAAGGAAGGAGAGGTAAGAGGGAGGGAGGGAAGAAGGAAGGAAGGAAGGAAGGAAGGAAGGAAGGAAGGAAGGAAGGAAGGAAGGAAGGAAGGAAGGAAGGGAGGGAGGGAGGGAGGGAGGGAGGGAGGGAGGGGGAGGGAGGGGAGGGAGGGAGGAAGGAAGGAGAGGGAAGAAGGAGGGAGGGAGGGAAGGAGGAAGGAAGGAAGGAAGGAAGGAAGGAGGAAGGGAGAGAGGAAGGAAGAAAGTTAAGAAAAAAAAGAAAGAGAAGGAGAGGAAGGAAGGAAAGACAAAGAAAGAAAAAAGGAATACAGGGAGGAAGGAAAGAAGGAGAAAGAAGTAAGAACAGGAAAGAAAAGAGAAACAAGGAAGGAAGAAAGGAGGAAGGGGGAGAGGAAGGAAGGATGAACAACCTAAGTTATTAGTAGTAATGTCAAATATGACAGGAATGCCAAACAAAATGACGTAAGTAGACTAAAATATAGTTATAAAGCAGAGAATGCCACGATGGTTTTTAAACAAACAGATATATACTATTTAGAGGCTCCACATTTAAGACACAAAAAGACTACAGGGTAGGAAGAAGATAATATTCAAAACTTACCCAGCTAAATATTAACGTTAAATATAAAGCTATAGCAATTAAGACAAACTTTAGTGACTCGGAGACTGCCAAACAGGTCACGGAAACAGAATAGAGAGTCCAGGAACAGGCCTGTGCTATATAGAAAGTAATGTAAAGCAGAGAGTACAAGGCAAATGAGCTGGGAGGAAAGAGTCTTCAAATGCTACTGAGACAACTGGCTACCCAAACAATAAAAAATCAGATCCCTACTTCACCCATACACAAAGAAATATATTCTATATAAATCATAGACTTACATGTAATGAAAAATTTAAACTTTGAGGAGAATATAGAATAGTTTCCTTTCTTAAAGATTATAAACCATTCCTAAACAAGACAGCCTTTGCCTGAAAAAGTAACCCACAAAATGTAAGTTAAAATGATTATTAATTCACTATCTTGAAAGTATTAGTGTCTGAATACACCATTAAAGAATAAATGGCAGGTTATTCTCTGGGAGGAGATATTTGAACCTTATATAACAGACAAAGGAATATTACCTTGAAAATATAATGAAATTCTACATATTAAAAAAAGACCTATTAACTAACAGGAAAAAAATACACAAAATATCTAAACAGGACATTTACAGAGCAAAATAAGTAATCAAATATGTACTTCTAGTTACAGACTCAGTTAGATGTTGCTATGAAGTGTTATAATATCTTTCATTCATTTACAATTTTCATTCAAATGTTGGACTGTCTGTGCCCACTATTCCACATAAGAATCGGTAACTTTTTGCACCTCAATGATTATTCCTTATTGAAAGCAGTGACAACCAACATTAGCATGCATAAGCTTTGTTTAAATAATCTATTTGAATACTTTTCAGCTATCAAATGAATTTATAAAAAGTTATTATTTTCAGTAAGGTATCAGATTAAAAGGACACATAATCAACTTCTTCCTAAACCCAGGGAATGAATTAGACTCAGATTTTCTCATTTTTTGAACAGCAAATGTATTCAGTTGCAAGGGATTTCAAGAACAAAACTGTTTCACAAACACATGCAAAGAGACAGCATTATTGAGTTGGCAACACCTTAAAATGCCACTTACTTTTATACACCTGACTTAGTAAGGTTTCAAAATCATGGGGGGAAAAAGTCAATGTTATTTTAAAGCACCAAAGTAATTAACATTTTAAGATAATACTTAGACTATCTACAAAAAAATTTAGAATGGATAGAGGTAATTTTCCCAACAATAAAAATATTATACCTTTTACTTTATTCTTTTTGTGCAACTTTTGAAGCCTGAAATAATTTGTAATAGCTTCCTTCAAGCATCAAAAGGTAGACATCATTATTTGCTCGTAACTTGTCATATCACTGTAAAGTGAACCTAAATAACATTTCAAAATGAAAACCATGTCTTTGATATAAATCATTATCTCATAAAAGTTGAGTAAACTTATATTCTTAAATTTCTAAATATATTTTGATGCAACTAATATAATATTTAAAATGCTTATCTGGAAAAATAAAATAAAACTTAACATATATCATTTATTCACAGAATGAAGAAGGCATTAAACATTTTGAAACTACTTGGGGGTAGTAAACAACAATCATACCAGGAATATATATTTCTTAGAGTCCAGTTATAAGAACTTTTCAGATGAACATAGTATCTTAATACTATCTAAAACACATGACTTAAGCAAGTGAACTATGGTTCTCACAAAATTTTAACTAACTTTGATTCAACTGCTAGATAGATCAAAGAGAAAATAATGAACTGTTAAAAGCTTAAAGAAAACTTAAGACATAAAACCCACAGACTGAACAGGCAACCTACAGAATGGGAGAAAACTTTTGCAATCTACTCATCTGACAAAGGACTAATATCCAGAACCTACAAAGAACTCAAACAAATTTACAAGAAAAAAAAAACCCCGTCAAAAAGTGGGCAAAGGATATGAACGGACACTTCTCAAAAGAAGCCTAAATTTATGTAGCCAATAGACACATGAAAAAATGCTCATCATCACTAGCCATCAGAGAAATGCAAATCAAAACCACAACGAGATACCATCTCACACCAGTTAGAACGGCGATGATTAAGAAGTCAGGAAACAATAGGTGCTGGAGAGGATGTGGAGAAATAGGAACACTTTTACACTGTTGGTGGGACTGAAACTAGTTCAAACATTGTGGAAGACAGTGTGGTGATTCCTCAAGGATCTAGAACTAGAAATACCATTTGACCCAGCCATCCCTTTACTGGGTATATACCCGAAGGATTATAAATCATTACAATTTTTATTTTAAAATAAATTGTAAATGCGTAAGACTTTTTATTTAAACTCAAGAAACAATGGTCCTAAGTATTAGACAAGGGGGCCAATGTAGACGGAAGTTATAGGTTCTAGCATAAGGGAAAAGCAAACACTAAAATTGAGTGATATCATCGAACAATAAGCATACACACCCCACACACCCCATAAATTTAATTTGGCATAGTAATACCTGGTCTTACAAGCAGCACGTTAATATATAAGCCTCAACTAACAAATTGATGAGACTCTTGTTACGAAGTCCTTACAGAATCAAAGTGATATAGAGAGTATAACTTTCTTGAATAATATTTTAAGCAACATGGAGACTGTAAAAAAAACTGAGCTACAGGTAAGATAAAATTAAAAAGTATAGATGTTTAGTTTATTGAGTTTTGAAAGCTATATACAGCGATACAATTACCATTCAAAACAAGACATAAAAAAAAGTGAAATTTCCATTCCCATAAACTCTCCTTTAACCCTTTTTGTAAAATTCTTCTCCCTTCTCTCAGGTAAATCTGATTGGTTTTTAAGAAAGCAAACAGAGCTAGACATCTAAATGTGTATTTATTTGTAATCTATTCCACTGAAATTGCCACCAATAAATTTGGAATATCATTTAGAAATGTTTTCAGAGCCTGAATGGTGATAAACTTTCATCCTTTAAGTGTCTGATTTTTTGAAAAAAGTCCAAAATCATTCATTAATAAGTCCAAAAAAAGGAAATGAGTAATTGCAGAGAACAAAAGGTGGAGAAATAGTTCAGATACCTAAGTGCCAGTCACTGGGCTAACTACTTTAGACTAATATTCTCATTTGGTGTTCACAGCAGTCCTGAGAGATAGTTAAGATTATCTGTCTTTCGCAAATGAGGAAATTGAAGTTCAATAAGGTTAAGTAACTTGGCCAGGCTTCCTCATTTGTAGAGCCAGCATTTAAGTCCAGATCAATTTCTCGACAACAGATACTCTTGTACTTCAATCCAAGCAGGCTCTTTCCATTGGTTAATATTGCTTGGAATAAAAAATAAATTATCAGGGCTTCCTGCTATTGCTGTCTACACTTCGCATGCACTTAGCTGCATTGTGATGAGTACTGAGATGTGCAGCAGCAAGTCCAAGGTGATGGACAAGTGTCTGTCCTGGGAAAGTCAGGCCAACATCAAGCAGCTTGTGAAGATCCTGCTATGGGCATAGAGACAGCAGAAATTCCACCTTCCTGAAGCTGCTGTGGATCATCCACTGGCAGGACTTTGACCTGTGCACACTTGAGGAATTTTACCCTACTCTCTACAGCAACATGATCAAAAGTATGAGGATGCCAGTAGAGAAAAAAAGGAAGTTTCATATTCCTTGAGAAGGGCATTCAAAACAACTCAGTGGAGACAATATGATGGCATTTAACATCCTGTCACCCAAGGAGGCACAAGGAACCAGGAAATGGTGGAACCTCAAGGTTGTTTTATTTTGTTTATAACATCTTTCTGCTATGACAATGTTATTGGGCAGACACAGACATGCAGAATCCCTATAACCAGTGTGGATATTTTGACTGGGTGAACGTGTAAAAATATTTCATTATAATGGATAAACTTGGAGATCCAGATTACATTCCATCACAAGATTCTGCTTGCCAGAAGCCCACCAAGAGCATTCACGTACAAATTGAAACTGAAAATGTTTCTTTCAAATTTAAAGAAATAAACAAGCAAAAATGACTTCACCAAAAAGTGGGCAAAGGACATGAACCAACGCTTTTCAAAAGAAGACATACACACATCCAACAAGCACATGAAAACATTCTCAACATCACTAATCATTCGAAAACTGGAAATCAGAACCACAACAACGATACCATCTCACACTAGTCAGAACGGCTATTATTACAAAGTCAGAAAATAAATGATGGTGAGATTACAAAGAAAAGGGAACATTTACAAACAGCTGGTGGGAATGTAAATTAGTTTAGCCATTTTGGAAAGCAGTGTAGCAACTTCTCATATAACTTAAAACAGAATAACCATTTCACCCAGCAATCTCATTTTAGATATACACCTAAAGGGATATCAATCGTTCTACTATAAAGATACATGCATATGTCTGTTCATTGCAGCCCTATTCATGAAAGCAAAGACATGGAATTGAACTAAATGCCCACCAACGACAGACTGGATAAACAAATTGTGGTACATATCTACCGCGTAATACCTCACAGCCATAAAAATGAAAGAGATCATGTCCTCTGCAGCAACATGGATTAAGCTGGAGGTCATTACCGTAAGCAAGCTAACACAGGAACAGAAAACCAAATACCACAGGTTCTCACTTAAAAGTGGTAGTTAAACATTGAATACACATGGACACAAAGAAAAGAACAACAGATACAGGGGCCTACTTGAGGGTGGAGGGTGGGAGGGGGGTGAGGACTGTAAAACTACCTTTTGAGTACTATGTTTATTACGGGTGATGAAATAATCTGTACACCACACCCCCATGACACGTAATTTACTTATAGAACAAACCTGCACATGTACCCTGAACCTAATATAAACAAAAGAAGAAAAGAAAATGTTCCTTTCAAAATGTTTGATGTAGCTGATCAAAGATCAAAAAGGAAACACTGGATTGAATGTTTTGCTTCCACAGTGAGACATCAATACTTTTCCTTGTTTCTGCTAGTAAATTTGACCAGATGCTTATAGAAGACTGACTGACTGAATCACTTTACAGAATCTCTGAACATTTTTAAAACAATTTTCAATGACTGGTTTTCAGCAATGTCTCCATAATTCCCTTCTTGAACAAGACAATTTTGCTTGAGAGGAATGTGCAAGTGTTGATCAATAAAGACTATTTCTTGGAATTTGGAAAGAATCCACACTGCTTTTAAGACATCCACAAATTTCTGGTGGATTATTTCCGTAATAAATGCCAGAACCTAGAGGAGTAGGCCTTATACCACCAATTCACAAGTGCTATCAACATGGAAAACATCCCCTTAATTTCCATAAAATGAAGATACTATTATTTAATACAATCTGAAGCAGCTTATATAGTTATAGACAAAATATTTATTCTTGTGTTTTTATGGTTTTCTGTTTAGTTTTCTAAAATAAAAGTGTAAAACAGGAATTTTAAAAATTGTGGTTCTATGTTTAATTTATTGGAAATGTGAGCCCCTCATCAGTAGATTTGGTTTGCAGCTGAATCCTGCTGAACAGCAGCATGCTGCTAATGTCTGCTGAATTTCAGGTGTTCATCTGTTTCACTATGGCTCCCATTTGAGTCAAATTGTAACTTACAGACTTCAGACTAGGTATATTTTAGGCTTTAAGTTAGTCCACTTTTCAAACAAAATTCTCCTGTAGTGACAATACAGGAGCTATCTTCAATTGCATTTGGGTGTGAGGCTAGGAACAAATAAAACTGACCAGTAAGATATGTGCTGTCAGCGTTGGCAGTGACACTTGTTGCCTATCGCCATGGAGACTTCCCACTTTGAAAAGAATATTGAGAAAAAAAGTTCGTTGTAAGGAATAGCATTCTCTTGGTTTACACAGATTTAGCCCTCATGGTTTTTATTACTTGAACATCCAACAGTAATTTTGTTTTAGAATTCTTCATGTTTTAAAAAATAAAGATTTCCAGTCTGACGCTAACGAAGAGCTCATAAGTGGTATGGAGGAACCAGAGGCAAGCAAATGCCATATAGAACGTTTTGATCAAGACAAAAGTGAAATGTAATTTGACTTTTTCATATTTAATTATCATATAATTAATGTGCCATATGTGAAACATTCTGACCATGGCAGCAACTAAAAACTGCAAACCACTTGGTAATAGAACTTCCTAAGTAAACATACCCTTTTCAGAAAAAAGAAATTTAAAATTAAAAAGAAATGCCACTCTATTTTAATAAACCTAATTTTCTGATCATCACAGACTTTTACAATAAAAGGAATGTAAGATCATATACACTGGCCTTATAATTTTTTGGTTTTTTTTAAACAAAGTTTCACTGTGTCACCCAGGCTGGAATGCACCAGCATGATCTTGGTTCACTGCAACCTCCGCCTCTTGGGTTCAAGCGATTCTAGTGCCTTAGCCTCCTGAGTAGCTGAGACGACAGGCATATGCCACCATGCATGGCTTACTTTTGTATTTTTAGTAGAGACAGGATTTTGCCATGTTTGCCAGGCTGCTCTCGAACTCCTGACCTCAAGCGATCTGCCCGCCTCAGCCTCCCAGAGTGCTGGGATTACAGGCGTGAGTCACTGCACTTGGCTTATAATTTTTTTAAATGAGGAAACTGAAGCCCAGGGTAGCAAGGAGCAGAACCAGAAATAAAAACCCAAATATCTTTATTCCAAGTTCGGGTTCTTCTCCTCCACATCTACAGTTTTCTAACATCTTTAGTCTAACTTTTTTTTTTCTCAAAAAGAATCAAATGCAGAAGTTCAATATAAAATGACAATCAAAGCAAAGATGTTCTGCTTGAAACTGGTGGAGATCACAAGTCTCAGTCCACTCCCTTTCCCTTCCCCAGTAAGACATACAGAAATCACTCAAGTTTGGTTGAGTACTACTTGAAAACCACCTGCTTTATCATGCCATCTCATAAAATTACTGGAAGACAGCCAAGTTAAAAAGTGTGAAAAATTAAACATCAATACAAAAGATAAACTATAGTTCAATAAAACAATATGAAAACTGTCACAATTTAGCTCATGATTAAGCACCAAATCAATGAGGCCGAAAATGGGCACCCCGGGAGCTCAGAAAACAAAGACAT